>NC_092336.1:442012500-442681666 GCF_046630445.1 Rutidosis leptorrhynchoides
ATTTATTATTATCATAATTTTTATTATAATTATAATAATTTTTATCTATAGTAATTAATAAATCTCTATAATGATGATGTCATAAATAAAGATTATCTGAGCTTAAATTTTTTTTTAAATAAAGACAAAAATTTTGAGCCTCCAATGATGATTTCATTAAAATAACTAATTGTATTAAATAAAATTATTAACATGTTAATTGCATAATAAATGAAGCATTATGTACAATTTTATAATAAAATACACTCATGACCATATGTACACTATTTGAAGCATTATGTACAACTTTATGGTAAAACAATCCCATGACCATATAGAAGCATTATTTATAACCTTATGATAAAACACCATCATGATCATATCTACAAACTTTAAAACAAAATGTAGAATCTTTTACAAAACACCATATGAACACATATACAAACTTTGAAGTATATTATATAACCTTTTACATAATCGTTGTATTTTAATTTTTTAAAAAGTTTCGAGAGGCATTTGTTATTACCAATAATTATTATTAAAACTATAAATACTCAATTTTAAAGCAAACTTTATTATTATTATTTATTATTATTATTACAATTATAATTATAATTATAATTATAATTATAATTATAATTATAATTATAATTATAATAATTTTTATTATATTATTAGTATTCAAATATGAGTTCTCTTTACGGGATCAATTACGTTACATATATATGCGAAATACACATCTCATAAAAATTTTGTAATGTAGGCTTTTTATGAAAAGGAAAATAGTAATGTGATAAAAATTGGAAGATAGCGGTAGGAGAATAAATGTAGTTGATTTATTCTAACAAAGTTAAATACATCAATATGTTTGTAAAAACAACGACAAGTTTTTTAGTCGAAATTCGTTGTTCAACGGGTCATTAAACAAAATGACATTAGCATTTACATTCACTTAATACCTAAAACATATTATCAAAATATTTCGTTTAAACAAACTCGTGGCTCCACGGGTCATTTTACTAGGATTTGTCATAACTCTATGTATTAATCAATTAGAGCACTCGTGACGGCTCTCCGTTGACCACGCCTTTCATTGGCGCCGATACTAGCAGAAAGTCGTTGATTTGCCCTTTCACCACCGCTCTGCAAGTTTTTGTTGGATAGCAATTTTGATCATAGATGAAAGTATCTGTTGAAACATAAACGGTTTTTTTTTTCAAACGGCTATTTTTTTCATTTATTACACTCCAATTTATATACACCCAACATCTATATCTTTTTCACCAACATTCAACTCTTCAACAACTTCATCTCAACTTCATCATCTCCATCAACTTCATCACCATGTCTTCCAACAAAAAAAATCAAAAACAAAAACAACAACAATAACATACTACCGTCGATGAAGATATGTGGAATTCGGTCCTCCAAAACACGCTTCATCAAGCTCAACAATCTCACCCAAACGTGCAACATCAATCTCACATGAATATGCAACATCAATCTCCCATGAGCTCATCATCGAACACGCAATATACTCATTATTATGTAATATATAATTGGCCCATGAATCTATATTACATACCTCATTGCATCAATAACACGCACTATCAACCTCAAACACCTCAATATAAACAACTGATGTTAAAACGGAGGTGTACAAAATACTATTATTGTTTACTACGATATACGACGAAATATTACACAAGTTTTATTTAATTTATTTACAGATGGGATATACCTAACCTTGCTACAACACTATAGGCAATGTACCTAATTGTAGAGTAGTATAGTTTTTAGTAAGTCAGGTTCGTTCCACAGGGAGACGGCTTATTTTAACACTATATTTATTTTAAACTATATTTGTATATATATATATATATATATATATATATATATATATATATATATAAGTAGTATTATTATTGTTATAAAGGGGGGTTTTACCGTTTAATGACCGATTTGTCGATTTTATATTTTAAACGTAAAGATAAATGACGATAATATAAATGATAGAATTTAAATTGCGATAAAGTAAATTGTAGTAATTAAAATGACATTAAATAAAGGTACGATGAAATATGAAATAAAAGTATTATGCTTATTTAAACTTCCGTAATTATGATGTTTGATGTTTTGATTTTAATTCATTACTCTGGGTTAATTGTCCTTTGTCCTGGATTTATTTGAAACATATCTGGTTTTTGTCCATAATAGTTCATCGGTCATAAGTATAAAATGCTCGACAAATTAACCTTATTCCCGAAGTCAAATATTCCAATTAATTAGGGATTTAAACTGTAACAAGGTTTTAATACTTTGTTAATAATTATACCAGGTTATCGACTGCGTGTAATCCAAGGTTTTAATACTTTGTTAACAATTACACCAATTACCCTTGTATGCAATCCACCCCTATTTTAATAAGATATGAACATTAATTTACCCACTTGATCAGTTTGAATAATCGATTACCCAACCCGAATAATTAATTAAATGATCGTAAAAGATGTCATATAAACGTCACTAAATAGAACATGCATAATCATTTAATAATTATTAGATTAACTAATTTGAAGATAGGTTCGACAGATTCTAATGAGTTGTCATTCGATTAGACAATACCCCCCCCCCATCTATTAATAGTCCATAGTGCAATGTCCACAAGTGTCGGTCTTTTGTCCAAACCCTAATTATGGTACAAAATCCAATAACCCAATATTAATATTTAGCCCAACATCACAATTACTTCGGCTCAAATAAGCATAATAATAACTTAGTTACGAGACATTAATTTAAAAAGGAAGAACATAGCTTACAGTGATTATTAATCGCGTAGCGTTACACGGACAGAGTTTCGACTTTAAAACCCGTAAAACATTTCTTACAATAACCCAATTAAACCATAACTTATTATTAATCTTAATTATAACTTAATTATAATTATAAATATATATATTATGTTTACAGAGAAAGAGAAGAGAAAAAAGGTGTGTATCATTCGCAGAAAACGTTGCCTTTTATAGGACTTGGTCAACTACTGTATCCCATGCGATCGCATGGGATTTGGCCTTCCTGGTCATGCGATCGCATGGCCGCCTTGGACAGGATATTTTTCTTTTCAAAACGTGGGCTACTGAGTTATTATAATATATTATATAATATATATAATTTTATATAATTATATATATTATATTATATTCTTGTACATAGTAGACTTGTAATTTTAGGTCCGTTGTCTCACGCGTTGATGCTCGGTTTATGTCTCGGTTCCGGATTTTCGAACGTCCTTTCGTACGCTTAGATATCTTGTACTTTATGTTTCGCAATTTGTAATTTGCACAAAAAATTATTTTTCGTAACTCCCAAAATCCGCGCAAGTCTTTAACTCACTTTTAGTGGCACTTTTGAGCGCACTATGGCTTTAGTGGCACTTTTCAAGCTTTAGTGGCACTTTTTCTTCAATTCTTTAATCTCCGTGCTTCATCTTCACATTTATTTATTTAAACGATTACAACTTAAAAATAGAATAATTACAACTAAAAACTTTACATATTGGGATGATATTGTGACTAAATATATGTTCATTTAGAGCATTATCAAATATCCCCACACTTGAACGTTGCTTGTCCTCAAGCAATACAGAACTTGAACTTAAATCACACTTCACTCGAATCACTTTTTTTTTCTCACACTTTATACATCAGTGATTTTGATACGGGGGTATAAACAATGATAGTAACGATATGGTTTACAGTCCCACATGACTATGAAAATTTAGATCTTTTAAGGAAATTGGACCTTTATGAAAACATTTGATCTTTTGAAAATTCATTCTAGCTTTTACCCTAGATAAGTTTTCCGGAATAACCCTTCACCAGTGTTTGCAAAATGTTTTTGTGGGTTTTGTGGGTTTCAGATTTTAAAATTTTAGCTCAAAACTTGTGGTTTTGTGTCACCCACTTGCTAACCTTGTATTAGGAAAGCACACGTCCAGTATACTTGCTCTGTATATTACCTTTCGGTAAACTACCATCCGGTTGTAAAGAAAAGCGATGAACAAGCAACTGTAAAGGCGATGTCTAATGACATGCAGATGTTCATGGTCCATAACGTGTCGGATGCAATTACTATCCTTTGTAGGAGAAATAGTAAAGATCACCCTATAATTTTTTGGTCTGGTACAAGGTCCTGTCTTCGACCATGCTATGCAACCACCGTTCTTACGGTTGATACCCGATTTGGTTCAGGTGACCTAATGAATTTCGGTGAATTCTTAGGATTTTACGCTCAACAGTAATGAACGCATTGAAAATAGGTTTTTAGAAAACAAATCTGTTTTAATTTGATCAAAATATTTTCTCATTCAAGCTCGAGTTTAGATATCATTGAATTCCATGAGTTTGTAATTCTCAATCTTTAAGGTCAATCTTTAAGGTCAATCTTTGTAAGACCCGTTTATTTGTAGTGTACATAGGTGTAGTTAATGTACTTGAAGTGGGGTTTTGGTTGTACATATTTAAAAGAAGGCAGAAAACTGGGCTGGGCGTTTGGCGCGACGAGCGGCCATTTGGCGCGCCGCGCCATTGTTCTGTGACAGATTCCTTTTAATTAGATATTTTGAGGGCAAATTGGTAAAATCACAAGGAATTCAACTTTAAGGCTTGGGATCAGTTGTTGGAGCCTCATTTACTCCATTTCCACCCACTTAATCATCTTCCATTAAATTCTAGAGAGAGAGGAGGTTCTAGAGTGAGAAAGCTCCATTAAAGGAAGAAGGAGGTTGAATCGGGTCTTAGTGCGAGTTTCAAAGTTGTTCATCTTTCCTCTAGCCACGTTTTGGTGATAGTGGTATGCTCTAATCTTGATTTCTTGATTTTAATTTGATTATGGGTTAGGGTTTGGGGTAAGTGATGAACCTAAAACCCATATGTTAGTAAATTGGGTGTTTTGGGTGAATTTGGGTCATGTAGACCCAAAGATGACTAACTAGGGTGTTAAGTGGGTTAGTGGGTAACCCAAAATGGGTGTATTGACTTTAAATGGTCAAATGGGTCATGATGGACCTAAGTAGGTAAATGTATGTGTTTGATGCATAAACCTTGTATTGGAAAGTGGCTTAGGACATAACTTGGATAATGATTAGGGTTTTAGGGATGTTAACCCAAATGTTAGGGTTAGGGTTGCAAATGAGTCAAAATTGCACCATGGGTCAAGATAACCCTAGAATGGAGTTTTAGTGGGTTGACCAACTTGAGTTTGTGATTGATATTATGTATAATGTAATAGGTACGTTACATTGAAGGTTCTCGGACTTGATTATCTTTCCCCGAAGGCGTAAGGTGAGTGGAATAATTATATGTGTAGGTATATAATGTATCTATTTGTTGTAGCGTGAAATGTGTAGTGTCGAGGTACTAAGACACCACGTTTCACGTGATGAGTGAAGCATCGAGGTGTTAAGATGCCACTCGGGGTGAAGCATCGAGGTGTTAAGATGCCACCTAGGGGTGTAGTGTCAAGGTGTTAAGACACCACTCCGTAAAATAATGAGTGAAGCATCGAGGTGTTAAGATGCCACTCGGGGTGAAGTGCCGAGGTGTTAAGGTGCCACCCTAGGGGTTAGTGATGCGAGGTGTTAAGTACCCTAACGGATGTTATGAACACCGATGGCATTTTGCGAGCGCCATTCCCTTGTACGATTGGTTAACCATGGTTATTTGTGTTGTAAGTGTAAGCATAATATATTATTCGAATTATATTATATGCGTTGCTATGCTAGCTTGTGGTATTGGAGATTTATAGCTTGTATTCGAGATTATAAACTAATTGTGTTGCTAGCATGCATACGGTGTTTGGGTAAGTGATTTTCAAGTAGGTATATTATATATGTATGTGTATAATTATTGCATTCACTAAGCTTTGCTTACCCTCTCGTTGTTTACCTTTTTATAGGTTTGGTTGTGGACAAGGGTAAGGGCATCATCTTGGATTAAAGATCCCGTCGTTGCTAGAGAACGCTTTTGGGATTTTTAGCTTTTGGAGTTTGACCGAGACTTGGGTAGTTTAATCCCAAACACCATGCTCGTAGTGTAGTTTGGTACTTAAACTTTTGATGGTCGAAACTCATATTTTGAATTAAACTCGTAAAATGGCCGATGTGGGCCCTGCTTCGTAAAACTCATTTTATTAATGGAATATATGTTGTTAAAAGCGTTTTGTCTAATTATGTCGGGAAGTGGCCAATCTTTTTAGCATTTCAAGACTTTTGGGACAGACCAGAATGGCGCGCCGCGCGGCCTTCTGGCGCGCCACGCCATATGCTGTTCCAGCAAATTTTTTATTTTTTTTTTGTTATTTTTACGCGGGTTGTTCGTGGTTTGGTTTGGGTTGTTACAAGTGGTATCAGAGCATGGTCTAAGGGATTTAGGTGACTTGAGATAGGCGCCTAGACTTAGACTTTTGTGTGCGCGTTATGCGGGACTTGTAGGACTTTGGGTCGGATCGGGTTTTGGTTAGTGCATAGGTTTATGTGAACTAATCATGCGCTATTGTTTTGTGTGGTACTTGAAATAGTCAAGCGAGATAGACGTGGTACTAGTGAGTTAATTTGATGTGCTCGCGTAACAATGATTAGCTACCATTGTTACGGGTTCAAATCGTGCCAAACAAGCGATGTACGACGATTGTTGAGCAAGACGGGGTAGTGTGGTGTATACGTATATACATATGGGTTAAGTCCTTTCGTTTTGTTGCTTAATTTACTTCGTTTTATAGAATGAAGATGAGAAATGGACACGACACCAATGACGGAGGTACGAGTGAGGACGTTGAACTCACGGCCAAGGTTGAGGCCATCTTTAAAAGGCTAAAGAGGGATTTTCTTGACGATGTTCGAAAGGTCTTCCAAGAGTCGGTCGATGGACAAGTGACCGAAATGATCAATGATCGAATGAAAGCCGCAATAGAGGAGGCTTTAGAGGCTAGAAACATTTATCCTCGTGGCGAAGGGGGTGAAGGTAATGGTGGGGGTGGAAGACGGGACTTCCACTACAAAAATTTCAAGGATACTCAACCTCCGATGTTTAATGGGGTGCGAGATTCGTTGAAAAGCACGTGTTGAATTTCCGATATCGAGGGGGCTTTCCGTACCGCGGAGTGTCCTCCCGAAAGGAAGGCGAGGTATGGTTCTAGTATGTTGAGGGAAGAAGCCAAGTTGTGGTGGGATGACAAAATCAACTTATATGGTGAAGAGCAATGCCTGAACTTGACATGGTAGGAGTTTAAGAAGGAATTCTTCAAAGAATACCGAACTTCTTCCGATCTTGATAGAATCCGGGACGAGTTGCACCATTTGCAACAAGGTTTAATGGACTTGGTCACACTCAAGTCTACCTTTTTGGCAAAAACTCGTTTTTGTCCGGAATATGTGGGTGACGATCACAAGCTAATGAAAGATTTCTACCGTACTTTGAATGATGAGTTCAAGGGCAAGATTAGTCGGGGTATGGCTAAGTCTTTTGATGAGTTATTTGAATTGGCCCGGGGTTTTGAGCCAGATGTTCCAAGAAAAAGTGATTTCACGTTTTTCAAAAGAAAGTTTGAAGGTTCTAGTCATTCTAACTTTTTAAACAAGAAGAACAAGAACAAGAAGGGTTCCGAGAGTGTTAATAGCGTGAAGAAGGGTGCTTCCGGGGGTTTTTATTATGCGTGCTACAATTGTGGGCAACCGGGTCATATGGCTCGTGAATGTCCTAAACCATCTTTCGGAAACAAGGTCACTTGTTTTAATTACGGAAAAGAATGGCATAAGAAGCCGGAGTGTCCCGATTTGCGAAACGATAATGTGAAGCGATTAGAGAAGGCGGCGGGTACGGCTAGGGATCGCAACTATTTGATGACCAATGATGAAGCCAAACAATCGAACGAAGTTGTCTCAGGTACTTTCATGGTTAATTCTAATCCGGCAAGGATTCTCTTCGATAGTGGTGCAAATTTGTCGTTTGTGTCTCCTAAATTTGTGCCTAAACTTAATAGACCGTTAGCTAAGTTAAGTCGTCCAGTAGAAGTTGAAATAGCGGACGGCAAGACGGTGCTAGTGGTCGATGTGTGGAAAAATTGTGATGTTGTGTTTGGTGCCGAAAACTTTAAGATAGATCTCATTCCGATGACTTTGGGTGATTTTGATATTGTTGTGGGTATGGATTGGCTCGATCATAATAGAGCCGATATTGCATGCCATGAAAAATTTATTCGTGTGAAGACCCCAAGTGGGGGAGAGTTAATTATTCACGGTGATAAGCGTTGAAGACTTGTGCCGATATGCACTTTTGCACGGGCACGTCGTCTCCTCGATAGTGGTGGCATGGCCTTTCTTGCCCATGTTGTTGATACTCGTGATGAGCCACCACCCATTCGTGAAATTTTGGTGGTTAGTGAATTTGAAGACGTTTTTCCGGACGAGTTACCGGGTGTTCCGGCGGAAAGACAAGTTGAATTTCGCATTGCGTTGGTTCCGGGGGCTACCCCCATTGCTAAAACTCCTTATCGTTTAGCGCCGACAGAAATGCAAGAGTTGTTAAATCAAGCCCAAGAATTGCTCGAGAAGAGTTTTGTTCGATCGAGTGCTTCTCTATGGGGCGCTCCGGTATTATTTGTGAAGAAAAAGGATGGTAGTATGCGGATGTGCATCGATTATCAGGAGTTGAATAAAGTGACGATCATGAATCGTTATCCATTGTCTCGGATTGACGATTTATTTGACCAACTCCAAGGTGCAACGTATTTCTCCAAAATCGACCTACGGTCCGGCTATCACCAAATGCGGGTCCGTGAGGAAGATATCGAGAAAACGGCTTTTCGAACATGTTATGGGCATTTTGAATTCGTAGTTATGCCTTTTGGTCTTACGAATGCACCGACGGCATTCATGGATCTTATGAACCGAGTGTGCCAACCTATGTTGGACAAGTCGGTAATTGTGTTCATTGACGACATACTAGTCTACTCGAAAAGTATGAACGAACATGAACGTCATTTGCGTGAAGTATTGAAGGCGTTACGAAAGGAGAAGTTGTATGCTAAGTTCTCCAAATGCGAATTTTGGCTAAGGGAGGTTCAATTCCTTGGCCACATTGTGAACAAAGACAGCATTCAAGTAGATCCGGGGAAGATAGAGACGGTGAAGAGTTGGAGACAACCGACTACGCCTACGGAAGTCCGAAGTTTTCTCGGATTGGCCGGTTATTATCGACGGTTTATCCAAGACTTTTCTAAGATCGCTTCTTCATTGACGAAATTGACGAGGAAGAACGCGAGATTTACTTGGGAGAACGAGCAAGAAATTTCTTTTCAATTGTTAAAAGAGAAGTTGTGTCAAGCTCCGGTGTTAGTTTTGCCGGAAGGAGTGGAAGACATGACGGTTTATTGTGATGCTTCGTTAAATGGGCTCGAGTGTGTTCTAATGCAAAGAGGTAAAGTCATCACTTATGCCTCTAGACAACTAAAGGAACACGATATGAGATATCCGACTCATGATCTTGAGTTGGTGGCGGTTGTGCATGCGTTGAAAATTTGGCGCCATTACTTGTATGGTGTTAAGAGTACGATTTATTCGGATCATAAGAGCTTGAAACATCTCTTTAATCAACGAGATTTGAATTATCGTCAACGTAGGTGGATAGATGTGGTAAAAGATTATGATTGTAAAATACTTTATCATCCATGCAAGGTGAATGTGGTCGCGGATGCGTTAAGTCGAAAGAGTCATCACCCGGCGTTACGATTGGGATTGTTACGTATGATTATTATTAACGATTTTCTTGAAAAACTTGGTGTGATTCAAATAGAGGCTTAAGTTCACAACAAGCATGCGGAGCAAATTGTGGGGCAATCAGAATTTATTACTATGGGTTCGCGTGGTTTGTTGTCTTTTCAAGGAAGAGTGTGGGTGCCTAAGATGGGTGATTATCGATAAGTGCTACTTGATGAAGCACATAAGTCCAAGTATTCCATTCATCCGGGCGTGACGAAAATGTATCTAGATTTAAGAAAAGATTATTGGTGGCCGGGCATGAAACGTGATGTTGTGAAGTATTTTGTGCAATGCGTCACGTGTTTGCAAGTTAAGGCCGAGCACCAAAAGCCGTATGGTAAGTTACAACCGTTAGAAATCCCAAAGTGGAAATGGGAGCACATTACCATGGATTTCATTACAAAGTTACCTAAGACGGCGAGAACCCAATTTGATTCGATTTGGGTAATAGTTGATCGATTGACGAAAAGTTCTTTGTTTCTTCCCATTAAGGAAGCGATATCGTCGGAGACCTTGGCTAAGTTATTTATCAAGGAAGTCATCTCTCGACACGGAGTTCCTATATCGATTATTTGGGATCGAGATACTCGTTTTACATCTCGGTTTTGGGAAAAGTTTCACGAATATATGGGTACACAATTGAAATTGAGCACGGCGTATCATCCTCAAACGGACGGTGAAACCGAACGTACGAATCAAACTTTAGAGGATATGTTATGGGCGTGTATTATTGATTTTGGTGGTAGTTGGGACGAGCACTTACCTTTGGTGGAATTCTCGTACAATAATAGTTATCATACTAGTATCGGGATGCCACCTTATGAGATGCTTTATGGGCGTAGGTGTCGAACCCCGATTTGTTGGGGTGAAATTGGCCAAAAGGAAATCGGGAGTACCGATTTGGTTTAGAAACGAATAGCAAGATTGACATGATTCGGGATCATTTGAAAAAGGCGCAAGATAGACAAAAGTCGTATGCCGACAAGCGTAGACGAATGTTCAAATTTCAAGAAGGTGACATGGTGATGCTTAAGGTTTCGCCATGGAAAGATATTATTCGAAAACGGGGAAGTTAGCTCCTCGATTTATTGGGCCATTTAAGGTTTTAGCTCGTGTTGGTGAAGTCGCTTATCGTTTGGAATTACCCGAAGAGCTTGCGGGGATCCATAATACATTCCATGTTTCCCATCTCCGTAAGTGTCTTGCGGATGATTCATCGTGGGTACCATTAGACGAAATTGAGCTAAACAATAAGTTAGAGTATATTGAGGAGCCGATTGCCATACTCGATGAGAAGGACAAAAGGTTGAGAAATAAAGAAGTGAGGACTTTTAAAGTTCAATGGCGTCGTAGTAAAGGTTCTGAGTTTACTTGGGAGCCCGAAGAGTTTGTGTTGGTTTATCTTCCTTCTTGTCATGCGGCGTGGATCGCGAGGACGCGCTCCAATTCAAGTGGGGGAGAGTTGTAAGACCCGTTTATTTGTAGTGTACATAGGTGTAGTTAATGTACTTGAAGTGGGGTTTTTGTTGTACATATTTAAAAGAAGGCAGAAAACTGGGCTGGGCGTTTGGCCCGCCGTGCGGCCGTTTGGCGCGCCGCGCCATTGTTCTGTGACAGATTCCTTTTAATTAGATATTTTGAGGGAAAACTGGTAAAACCACAAGGAATCCGACTTTTAGGCTTGGGATCAGTTGTTGGAGCCTCATTTACTCCATTTCCACCCACTTAATCATCTTCCATTAAATTCTAGAGAGAGAAGAGGTTCTAGAGTGAGAAAGCTCCATTAAAGGAAGAAGGAGGTTGAATCGGGTCTTAGTGCGAGTTTCAAAGTTGTTCATCTTTCCTCTAGCCATGTTTTGGTGATAGTGGTATGCTCTAATCTTGATTTCTTGATTTTAATTTGATTATGGGTTAGGGTTTGGGGTAAGTGATGAACCTAAAACCCATATGTTAGTAAATTGGGTGTTTTGGGTGAATTTGGGTCATGTAGACCCAAAGATGACTAACTAGGGTTTTTAAAGTATTAAACTATGTTTATGAGCCTAAATTGGTTAGTTAAAGTACTAGCACACTTATATATATGTAAATGGGTGTTAAGTGGGTTAGTGGGTGACCCGAAATGGGTGTATTGACTTTAAATGGTCAAATGGGTCATGATGGACCTAAGTGGGTAAATGTATGTGTTTGATGCATAAACCTTGTATTGGAAAGTGTCTTAGGACCTAACTTGGATAATGATTAGGGTTTTAGGGATGTTAACCCAAATATTAGGGATAGGGTTGCAAATGGGTAAAAATTGCACCATGGGTCAAGATAACCCTAGAATGGAGTTTTAATGGGTTGACCAACTTGAGTTTGTGATTGATATTATGTATAACGTAATAGGTACGTTACATTGAAGGTTCTCGAACTTGATTATCTTTCACCGAAGGCATAAGGTGAGTGGAATAATTATATGTGTAGGTATATAATGTATCTATTTGTTGTAGCGTGAATTGTGTAGTGTCGATGTGCTAAGACACCATGTTTCACGTTATGAGTGAAGCATGGAGGTGTTAAGATGCCACTCGGGGTGAAGCATCGAGGTGTTAAGATGCCACCTAGGGGTGTAGTGTCAAGGTGTTAAGACACCACTCAGTAAAATAATGAGTGAAGCATCGAGGTGTTAAGATGCCACTCGGGGTGAAGTGCCGAGGTGTTAAGGTGCCATCCTAGGGGTTAGTGATACGAGGTGTTAAGTACCCTAACAGATGTTATGAACACCTATGGCGTTTTCGCGAGCGCTATTCCCTTGTACGATTGGTTAACCATGGTTATTTGTGTTGTAAGTGTAAGCATAATATATTATTCGAATTATATTATATGCGTTGCTATGCTAGCTTGTCGTATTGGAGATTTCTAGCTTGTATTCGAGATTATAAGCTAATTGTGTTGCTAGCATGTATGCGGTGTTTGGGTAAGTGATTTGCAAGTAGGTATATTATATATGTATGTGTATAATTATTGCATTCACTAAGCTTTGCTTACCCTCTCGTTGTTAACCTTTTTATAGGTTCGGTTGTGGACAAGGGTAAGGGCATCATCTTGGATTAAAGATCTCGTCGTTGCTAGAGAATGCTTTTAGGATTTTTAGCTTTTGGAGTTTGACCGAGACTTGGGTAGTTTAATCCCAAACACCATGCTCGTAGTGTAGTTTGGTACTTAAACTTTTGATGGTCGAAACTCATATTTTGAATTAAACTCGTAAAACGGCTGATGTGGGTCCCACTTCGTAAAACTCATTTTATTAATGGAATGTGTTAGTTTTACATATTTGAATATGTTGTTAAAAGCGTTTTATCTAATTATGTAGGGAAGTGACCCATCTTTTTAGCATTTCAAGACTTTTGGGACAGAACAGAATGGCGCGCCGCGCGGCCTTCTGGCGCGCCGCGCCATATGTTGTTCCAGCAAAAAAAAAAAAAAAATTTTGTTATTTTTACGCGGGTTGTTCTTGGTTTGGTTTGGGTTGTTACAATCTTAAGGATTGAGTAATATCAGGCTTAAAAGCCGATTTTTAATCTTTAAGGAGATTATCCTTTTTGGGGGTCTGATTCATTAGTCTTATCAAGCTAATTTGCACGGCACCCTCCCCATTTTACGAGACATATCCTCTCATGGTTAGGATAAGTCTGACCACTTGGCGATCCTGTTTGATGCTGAGGTCCGTGGATTTCCTGCTGATTTTAGAGATGACTTTTCTAGATTTTTCGTCAACCTACAGCTGGTCTGGACGACAACTTCTTGACTTAAATCAAGATGCGCGTGTCTTTTTCTGAAGACTTTACTTCATTTTAATGATAGAATTGATTCATCGTGTAGATCCATCTTTCTTTCAAATATATTACAGTAAATCGGGTAAAACTGATTAGTATCGTCCAAAACAAAAGTACCTGCAATAATCTTGTATAAATATATGTGATATATGTTAAAGAATTTGGTAAATTCTTCTCACACTTAGCTTTTATTTATTTCTTTCTTTGCCTTTTTATTCTCCTTTATTTCATTTTAAATGAATTCAAGCGTTTTGGGTTGTTTCTCAATTTATGTCCTTTCTGAGGCAACAATAATTTCGGTATTATCACCTAGTTTTATCGTTCATAAATATGTATAAACATGATTTTGAATTCATTTATTTGAAAATTTTTAAAAATTTTACTAAAAGTGGATAATCAGTATATAAGACTAGGGCTGTTCTTTATTATCAGAGAGCATTAAATTCTAATACAACTACTGCTTTACTAGTAAAATTTAACGGTGGCTATTAAACCAAGTGTATAAGTCAAATGTTTAAAACCCGAAAGAATTTAATTCCTTCCCACAATTAAGATTTTGCAATGCCCTCATTTGCAAGAAATCAGTAAAAATTTAAATTCATGAGGGCGATTAGCGTAGAAAAATGATTAAAAATACCGAGTTTGCAATCATATTGTTTGTTCGAATGATAAATGGTGCACATCATTTGCTCATTCCTGCAGTTGTTATATCTGATAGTTTTCGTCTTGTCGTCAAAATTAATAGCTTTTGCTGAACTTAATATCAGTCTTTGAAAGTGCGTTGTTTTACCTTATTTTGTACATAACATAAAATACAAACATACACACACACACACACACACACACACATATATATATATATATATATATATATATATATATATATATATATATATATATATATATATATATATATATATATATATATATATATATATATATATATATATATATTTGACATACTTTAGATCAATAATATTAAAATAATAATAAAATTTTTTGCCCCGCCCTCGGGTAAAGCAATTTCGGTTCCATGACCTAGTGTTTAACTCACGACGAATTTTAGAAATCATTTTTTAAACTTAATGAAATAAAGTAAATTTTATTTTTAAATTCACACAAAACTTAGATTTAAAAATGCATGTTAATTTCATATAAAACCTACAAAAAAAAAATCAGAATGGGGGGAGAAAACTAGTTCTTTAGTGTCTGCTAGTGGAAAAGACCAATCGAATTCCATTCTCGGAACTACAGAGAACAGAACAACTAACTCTAGACAACATTTTTTTCTTAGAACATTTGAATCTCCCCACACTTAGGTAGCTGTGGTGTTGAAATTATGATTAACTTCATCGTCAATTTCTCTTGGACCATAATCAACTTGCATATCTGTGACTTTTGCTTTAAGCCATTGGTCAGATTCCTGTGTAATATCCACAAATTCAACTATTTTTGCCTTTTCTTTAGGCGATAGATTGGATACTAACCGGTTAGACTTAAAGTTCCCCTTGGTTCTAGCATCGCGAATCCGTTTAATTCGTTTCTTCATTGAACTCTTGATAAGGGGGACATTTAATTTCGTATCAACAACGGGGTTCTTTGTTATCAAGTCATCATTAGGTGTTACTTCATCTTCCCCACACTTAGGCGTTTTATTATTGCTAAGCACTACCGTTGAAGTTGGTAAAAAAATATGCTTCTCATCGATCGTTTTTATTGGTTCAACGGTTTTGGTTGTTGGAGATTTAGACTTTTGAATCATAAAGATGATCAATTTTTCACCATTACTAAGTGTCATTCTACCCTCTTTTACATCAATTAACGCCCTGGTGGACGCTAAGAATGGTCGACCTAAAATTAGAGAAATGTTTGAGTCCTCTTTTATGTCAATGACAATAAATTTGACTAAAAAGGTTAAATTACCCACTTGAACGGGTAGGTTGTCAACAATTTCAACTGGGTGCTTAATGGTTTGGTCAAAGAGTCGAACACTCATTTCCGTTGGACTTAACTCACCTACACCTAATCTCTTATATAATGAAAGAGGCATAACACTCACACTTGCACCTAAATTTGCTAGTGCATCATACATGACACAATCACTAAGTAGACAAGGAACAATAAATTCACCCGGATCACCCAACCTGGGTGGAAGTTTTGGTGGAACTTTCTTCACCGGGTTTATCTTTACGGTTTTTGTTTCTTGTACTTTCTTATTCTTCTTCTTCTGTCCAAAGGTATCAAAAACATTATTACATATCACTTGCTCATACTCAACTCCTTTTCTTGGAAATGGAGTGGGTGGTTTGTATGGTTCCACCACTGGCTTTACATACTCGGGTGGTGGTGGTGTTGTAACTTCTTCATTGTTACTCACATCTAAAACCTTTCCATCTTCTGGTGCTGATTTTTCAGAATTCGTTGAGACCATATTAACATTCTCATTCCGTGGATTTACTTCAGTATTACTCTGTAGCTTTCCTTGTTCTCTCTCACTCATCATAGCAAGAGTACCTACGTGTTTTTCTTGATTTAAAATGGAAGGTTGTTGAGTTCTTAATGACTGATCAAACCTCTCATTTGTTTGGGTTTGAGATGTAATAAATTGTGTTTGAGATTCCATTAGCTTTACCATCATTTCTTCCAGATTTGGCTTTTTCTCTTAGGTTTGTTGTGGTGGTTTTTACAAGTCAGGTCTTTGTTGATTGAAAGTGTTGTTTTGAGTTGGTTGGTTATTCGGACCTTGTTGGTTGTACGAGTTATTTTTGGGTCCATTTAGTTTGTAAAGAATGTTTTGATTTCGATTGAAGTTTGGCCTTGGCGGTTGATAATTATTTTGATAATTATTTCCCGGTCTTTGGTTCATGTAGGAAACATTCTCTCGTTGTTCCATCGTTTGCTCAATGTGACAATCTTTCGTTAAGTGCGGTCCACCGCATTAATCATAACTGATTCGTATTGCGTGAATATCATTAGTCATCTTTTTCATTCGTCTCTCGAAAGCATCTATTTTTGCGGAAACAGAATCAAAGTCATGGCTAAAATCGGCTCTAGCCACTTTAGATGCACGAAAAATATCTTTTTCCTGATGCCACTCATGAGCGTGGGAAACTGTATTATCAATTATCTTGTGAGCTTTAGTTGTAGTTTTCTTCATAATGGAACCACCAGCTGCTGTGTCAATGTCTTTTCGTGTAGCAACGTCGACACCTTGGTAAAATATTTGTACTATTTGATAAGTGTCTAAACCGTGTTGAGGACATCCTCTCAACATCCTTCTAAATCTTGTCCACGCCTCATATAATGTTTCATTTGGCTTTTGCGCGAACGTAACAATTTCTCCTTGAAGTCTCACGGCTTTAGATGCCGGAAAGAATCTTTTAAGAAAATTTTCAACTAAGACATCCCATGTGTCAATCGCCCCTTCAGGTAACAATTCTAACCAATCTTTGGCTTCTCCCTTTAAAGTCCAGGAAAAAAATATGAGATAGATTGTTCATCCTCAATTTCTCGGATTTTAAATAGAGTGCAAATCCTATTAAAGGTTCGAAGATGTTCGTTTGGATCTTCTTTCGGCGTACCGCTATATTGGCACTGATTAGTTACCATGTGTAGGATTTGTCCTTTGATTTCATAATCTGGCGCATTAATGTCTGGTTGAGTAATGCCATGTCCTTGGCCCGTGCGTGTGGCTCTCATTCGATCTTCCATACTTTGAGGTTCCGTTTCAGCCATATCGTGAATAGTTGAATCTGAATCACTAGAAGATTCTGATTTAACGGTTTCTTCCTCGATAATCTCCGGATGAATAATTTGTGATTCAGGAGGAATGATTAGTGGTTCAGGATCTCTGAATTGTCCTTGAATATCCTCCGGGTTCTCAATTGTGAAGTCGGTTTCAAAAAATGGATTATCGGAAATTTGAATTGGAGTACTCGTTCAACTAGATGATGATTCTAAAGAAAAATCAACGGCGACAATATTGGCTAGATGTCTTGATCGAGTTACAGGTGGTGAACGTATGAAAGGTAGTGAACGTTTTGCTCGGTGCATTCACTGAATATCCTATTAGTTATAAATATAAAAATTATATAAATTATCAAATTAATAGACTTTTCTGATTTTGCCCACGTTTCGAATAAGCAATAGATGCAGTAGGTAGCCTGAACCCTTTAAATCGGAAGCCCACAACTCGCCAATAACAAATCCAACTATTACTACGAAACAGAAAATTTTGATGTCTATTAATTTAATCGCTTTAAAATAATTTTTCGTCGAGATTTAAAGAAAATAAAGAAAATTCTATGTCCTAAAAACTAGAGCGTAGAAATGAGAAAAAAAGAAGCGCGTCGAAAAACAAGAAGTCGAAAAACAAACTTCGAAAATAAAAAGTCCAGAAATTAAATCTAAAAAGTTGCGCCTAAAGGTATTAAAGCTTAAAAAGAATTCTATATCCAAAACGGCAATAACTTAAAAGGCACTAAAATATATAAACGGCGTCGCAAAATTCTAAAGCGCCTAAATCTTAATTCTAAAGAAAAAGCACTTAAGGGATTTTACGGCAAATCCTAAAAATCTAGAATTATAAAATACTACGGCAAAGACTAAGTTTAAAACTAATTACGAACGATAAATATAAAAATTACGAATTTAAACGAATAAAAAGATACACAATATAAAAAAACTAAAGTTATAAAAATATAATTTTTTATAAAAATATAATTTTTATATTATTTATATAAAAGTATTAATATAAATATGTAAATAATAATAACTAAAACTTAAAATACAAATTATATTAAAACTATATAATAATTAAACCCTAATAATAATAATAAATATAAAATTAAAACCCTAATTCGTATTTAATGCGTGGGTTCAGACCTGTCAGCTCATTCCATGCGAGCGCATGGATTCAACGTGTGCAGCTCATGCGATCGCATGAGCGTGCAGGTTCAGAATTTTGCAGGTTCAAATTCAGCAGGTTCAAAACTCCTTTTTTTTTAGAAAATATTTATATTAATTTAAATAAACTTATATTTTAAGAAATCTAAAAATAAAAATATTTATTAATTTTATAGTAAAAATAGAAAATTGGCTTTAAAAAAAATATAAACTTTTTATACACTTATATATATAGAAATATATTTATTTATTTTTATTTATATTTTTTTTTAATTTATAAAATAATAGATATATAATAAAAATAAATTTATATTTTAAAAACTTAATAAAAATACTTTATATAGATAAATTCTTAAAAATATATATATTTTTGCTTTTCTTATTTTAAAATTTTTTAACACTTATTACTAAAACAAAATATTTTTACAAAATTAAAAATAAAAAAAATTATATATATAAAAAATAGAAATATAGCGTTTTTCACTGAGTCCCCGGCAGCGGCGCCAAAAATACTTAATGTTAAAGCGGAGGTGTACGGAATACTATTATTGTTTACTACGAAATATGACGAAATATTACACAAGTTTTATTTAATTTATTTACAGATGGGATATACCTAAACCTTGCTACAACACTATAGGCAGTGTATCTAATCGTAGAGTAGTATAGTTTTTAGTAAGTCCGGTTCGTTCCACAGGGAGACTGCTTATTTTAACACTATATTTATTTTAAACTATATTTGTGTATATATATATATATATATACATGCAAATATATATATATATATATATATATATATATATATATATATATATATATATATATATATATATATATATATATATAAGTAGTATTATTATTGTTATAAAGGGGGGTTTTACCGTTTAATGACCGGTTTGTCGATTTTATATTTTAAACGTAAAGATAAATGACAGAATTTAAATTGCGATAAAGTAAATTGCAGTAACTAAAATGACAGTAAATAAAGGTACGATGAAATATGAAATAAAAGTATTATGCTTATTTAAACTTCCGTAATCATGATGTTTGACGTTTTGATTTTAATTCATTACTCTGGGTTAATTGTCCTTTGTCCTGGATTTATTTGAAACCTATCTGGTTTTTGTCCATAATAGTTCATCGGTCATAATTATAAAATGCTCGACAAATTAACCTTATTCCCGAAGTCAAATATTCCAACTAATTAGGGATTTAAACTGTAACAAGGTTTTAATACTTTGTTAATAATAACACCAGGTTATCGACTGCGTGTAATCCAAGGTTTTAATAATTTGTTAACAATTACACCAATTACCCTTGTATGTAATCCACCCCTGTTTTAATAAGATATGAACATTAATTTACCCACTTGATCATTTTGAATAATCAATTACCCAACTCGAATAATTAATTAAATGATCGTAAAAGATATCGTATAAACGTCACTAAATAGGACATGCATAATCATTTAATAATTATTAGATTAACTAATTTGAAGATAGGTTCGACAGATTCTAATGAGTTGTCATTCGATAAGACAATACCCCCCATCTATTAACAGTCCATAGTCCAATGTCCACAAGTGTCGGTCTTTTGTCCAAACCCTAATTATGGTACAAAATCCAATAACCCCATCTTAATATTTAGCCCAACATCACAATTACTTCGGCTCAAATAAGCATAATAATAACTTAGTTACGAGACATTAATTTAAAAAGGAAGAACATAGCTTACAGTGATTATTAATCGCGTAGCGTTACACGGACAGAGTTTCGACTTTAAAACTCGTAAAACATTTCTTACAATAACCCAACTAAACCATAACTTATTATTAATCTTAATTATAACTTAATTATAATTATAAATATATATATTATGTTTACAGAGAAAGAGAAGAGAAAAAGGGTGTGTATCATTCACAGAAAACGTTGCCTTTTATAGGACTTGGTCAGCTACAGTATCCCATGCGATCGCATTGGATTTGGTCTTCCTGGCCATGCGTTCGCATGGCCGCCTTGGACAGGATATTTTTCTTTTCAAAACGTGGGCTGCTGAGTTATTATAATATATAATATAATATATATAATTTTATATAATTATATATATATTATATTATATTCTTGTACATAGTAGACTTGTAATTTTAGGTCCGTTGTCTCGCGCGTTGATGCTCGGTTTATGTCTCGGTTCCGGATTTTCGAACGTCCTTTCGTACGCTTAGATATCTTGTACTTTATGTTTCGCAATTTGTAATTTGCACAAAAAATTATTTTCCTTAACTCCCAAAATCCGCGCAAGTCTTTAACTCACTTTTAGTGGCACTTTTGAGTGCACTATGGCTTTAGTGGCACTTTTCAAGCTTTAGTGGCACTTTTTCTTCAATTCTTTAATCTTCGTGCTTCGTCTTCACATTTATTTATTTAAACGATTACAACTTAAAAATAGAATAATTACAACTAAAAACTTTACATATTGGGATGATGTTGTGACTAAATATATGTTCATTTGGAGAACTATCACCAACCTCAAACACCTCAATAAAACCAACCTCAAAGCCCTTACATACCGACGTTTGACACACCACCCGGAGAAGATGAACCCGGCGAAGTGCAAAAAAACACAACCCGAATTTGGCCGAGTGTTGGATGCGCACTACTCTAAATCCCGATATCGAAAACTCCCAAACACATAACTCTTTTTGGGGGAGCGTCCGAAGATATTACAACTCTCAAATAAGGGAACAAAGGCGTATGGATCAAATAACGGGCAAGTGGAGTATGATAGTGTGGTGACCGCCAAATGTCGACAAACCGAGCCTGACACTGTCAATTTGGGAGATGCCGATCAGACTCCGAATCCGACCCAGACCGTCAATTTGGAGAATTAATTTCGAGGTCCACCAATCCGCCATCCACCAAATCGTGCAAAGAGTCAAAAGAGTTCTTGTTCTTCGGATGCGGAATCTCGTTGTTCTTCGGAGGATGCTAAAGCATGTATTTATGAAACTGCAAATGCGACACGTGAGTCCATGAGGGCGATACAGGAGGAGGCTAAAAAAAGGACGAGAAAGTTGGAGGAGCAAGTCGACACTCATGTGATGTTGCAAATGTAAGTAACTAGAAGGGGTGAATAGTTACTTCATACGTTTTTAACACTTCTTTAATTGATCACCAAATTTGATTAACTATGATCAACCAATTCAACTCAAACTTGATGTGTGTGGTGTATATGTTCAAAATGATAAGTAAAGTAATGTAAAGAACATAGACACAAGGATTTATAGTGGTTGGGTGAATGTTAACTAATCCACCTTAATCCACTCCCCGATTACACTAATCGGGATTTCTTGCTTCACTAAGCACTTTTTTCCAAACCCAGTGGAGATCCGATTTACAAGTCTTCAAATTCTTTGGTAGACAACAAACCTAATCTTTCTATCCCTTTGAAAGACTAACTCCAACCTAGCTCAACTTGTCTTCAACTTGAAGAAGTATTAATCTCCAAATAAGATTAATCAACTTCCTAAGTCCCTTTAAGGAAGTAGATCACTAAACTAGCCTATGCTTCTACTAATTGAAGTTACAAGAATCGTACAATTAGTAATGATGATCCTAAGACAATTCTAGGACATGCATCATACTAAGTAAACTCACAAGATAAACAAATTTGATTAGTAAGTTTACAATAATCAAATTCTATATATATAAGATCATAGAATCTTCTCTTGCTTGAACACATTTGAGTAGTAATTAAAGCCCTTGTAATCTCTGGAAATATGCCTTTTGAATGTGCAAGAGGGTCAACTTTAAATGCTCTCCAATGCTTGCTATTTATAGTGGAATTCAAAAACTAGCCGTTGTCACACGGTCACAGGAAAGGTCGACCGTGGTTCGACCGTGAGCGCTGCAGTCCAAAATTTGTATCAGTTGTATAGCCGTTTGACTCATATTTGAACACCATATTTTTGAATCTTTACTTCATCTAGTACCTGCAAAAGAAACTCAATATCCTACACAAGTACTATATGCATTAAGTGTGTGAGATTTGGTGTTATTGTGTGAAAATGACATAACACTCCAAATGTGATAAACCCAACATTTTTGGTGAAGTGTCTTGATTGTCATTTTAGGTAATCTTAGTTTGGTCAAGACTTAGTTAGGTTCATTAATGCATTTGGTTCAATCCTAAAGACTAGTCAACATGTCATTAACTTCCTAGTTTCAATTAATCACTAGTCATATTCATTTTAAGACTAAGTAGATATTAATTGAATGATGTCTTTCTAAATTAAACATTAAGTGTGTAAAGACATCAATGTTATGTCATACTTGGACATGTTACACAATGTGTTACTTAGATAAGAGCAAATAGATTATTGACCATTATTGTTTGTGAACCATTTTACACTTACTTCATTGAAGTAAACTAATTACTTGAATCCTAGTATTCTAACACATAGCAAGTTTAAGAGCATGTTAACAAGTTGGCAAATCAATGGGTATCAAACACATTAGCAAGTAGCAAGTAATACTCACATATAGCAAGATATAGTTATTCTAATGTATAGATATTTGCACAACAATATGGATTAAGCTTTAGCACGCTTACTTGCAATGTGTTACATTGCATGATTAATGTGTAAACACACATTAATGTCCAACACATGTATAAGGGAAGAGCAATCTCTAGTTGGGACTTGGTGACCATCCTAAATGTATCTAAGTGTATTTTATGATCATAAGTCTTTACTAGTTACACTTCAAAATGTTGTTCTTTATTTAGCCTTTATTTGTCACTAAGTAATCTTTAATTGTATTTAGTGTTATAGTGATATTAGCTTATGTGTGTTGGTACTTGATGATCATCCTAAGAATGTCTAAACATGTTTTAGGATCACGAGTTATTGACCAACACTTATGTGTTATGCCTAATCATGGTTAAGTTGTCATTAAGATGTAATTGAGCGTAATTAACCAAGATTAGTATTTTTATGACCAAAACTCAATTGAGTATGGAGGAGGCATCTATTCTAAGCGTGTTGAGAAAGGTTTCATGAATTATAGATGTCGGGAAGTGGTCAAACTAAATTTGATCAAAAATGGTGACAGTGAATTCTGCGTTCGCACTGCGGTTGACCGTAGTGGTGACCGTGCAACTTGTTTTCACAAAACTGCGTTGCGATTCAGTCTGGACTTCTACGGTCAAGTATTCGGTCGACCGTGGTTTGACCGTGTAACTTTATGATGTTTATTTTCATTCTAAGTTTTGTTTGATTTGGTCATTTGCAAGACCAAGTATGGATTAGTGAACTTGCGTGTTTTATATTAAGATGACGATCATCACTTATGCATATGTATATGTCATCATCGAAACATATTCTTTGGTTAAGCATCATACTTAACTTTGTTGGTTAGTCCATTAACCAATATTCAACCAACAGCAAAGTTTGAAGCTTCTAGCGCAAACGGTGTCTTCCGACATTCCACCCAACCAATACGAGTTGTTGATACAAGCTAGGAGTAACATAACGAAGAAGTATGCGAACATGTTTAGCGAGGACGTTTAGTGTTTATTGTTTTTAACTTTGATGTAATCGTTTTTATATTTTCATGTCTTTTATTTCCATCTTTTTTGAATTCAATAAAATGTTCACATGTTTGACGTAATTATTTGACAAACACAAATAATAATAATAATAATAATAATAATAATAATAATAATAATAATAATAATAATAATATAATAATAATAATAATAATAATAATAATAATAATAATAATAATTATTATTATTATATTATTATTATTAATTATAATAATTATTATTATAATAATTATTATTATAAAATTCAAGTAATAATAATAATTAAGTTTAATATTAAAAATTGGAAGTGTGACCAAGTTGTGGTATGTCATGATGATTAGCGGTTAGTCTTTGATTAGTGATGGTAAGAAGGTGCTGATGTGACGTTGATGTAGCAGTCAGTGATACCATAATATAACGTCATGGGTAAGAGTCCTCTTAAGATAAGCGATTTTTTCAAAAGAAAAAAGGGCCTAAAACATGAGTTGATATGACGTTTGTTATAGTGATTTTAGCTTCTACAATTGATTATATTGTTAATATATTTCCTTTTTTTTTTGCTCAAAATATATTTTTCATTGTTACTTAGCGGATTTGTTTTTTGAGTTGTTCTATAGATGCTCTTTTTATTTTCAATTTTTCTAACACTATTTTAAATTATATTAATTCTATTGTTATTTGAACTTTCAATAGATAAAAAGTTTATATCAATCGACATGCGTATTTAATTATAAACTACTGAAACAATGTATAATATATATAACAGAACCATATGTTGTTGCAGAGGTATCCAGCCGCAATAAAAAAGTAATCGCTAATACTAAAACAATGTTTAAAGTATTTAGCAACAAATATAAAAAAAATCCCAAGGCAATTATTATTATTATTAGTTTATTGCGTAAAAGTTTAAAACTTTATAACACATAGGAAACTTCATTCAAAAGATGTAACCCTAACAACTTACAATCAAAATCAAAAACATCCAGTTAAATCTACCCACAAAAGACTCAAAACTAGAACTCAAAACTAACAAAGAAATCTATTGTTTACTCTATTATGGCGATCACTTGTTGGCTTATTTGGAAGCACAAAAAGGTGTTTATATCCGGAATCGACTATAAAAAAAGGCGACATTTATGATCTTATTCGTTCATTTTCTTTTTCATGGTTGTACCAGATGGTTAAAGGATGTTTACGTTGAAACAACTGGCTCACTAAGCCGTTGTAACTTTTTATTTCGCCATTTAGTTTCTTACTAGAGGTAATAAAATATTCTTTTGCCGGTAAAAAAAACAAAGAAATAATAGAAATCAAGACTCAGTTATTGATGTAAGTCTAATTGTTACGTAGTATAATAATAACCAATACAGAGCTTTTTAAATATATTACCATTACCATTACTATTAATATTAATTGTGGTGAGAATCCACCGTTTACAATGGAAAAACAATAAATACTCACAACTCGGGGGTATTTTGGTAAACCGGATTTTTTTTTTAAACTTTTTTTCAGTACTTTTCTTTACTTCCTTTTTTCTTCTTCCTTTTTCATTCATATTTTTAAACGTTTAATTAACCGATCGTTAAACGTTTTTTAAAATGTTAAATTAACCGATCGTTAACAAAAAAAACACCCCGCAACGAAGTTATTTTTTTTATTACTTTCTTTTACAACTATTTTTCTATTCTTTATTTTTTACCGTTTAATTGTCCGATCGTTAACCCTTTTTTAAACGTTCATTTAGTTAATCATTAGATGATAAGAACAACCTCTCAGTGAAGCACCAGGTTAATGTGTGAAAAAAGAAATGGAGTTGTAATAGCACTTTCGGATCAACAAAGAAGCAAGTCGAATCACCGGTGATACCTCAGCGGCTGAGCATGAGTCAATACCCCAACCATCATAAAAATAAACTCAATATAGCACATTCCCGTAAAGTCAATATACATGCCTTAAACTTTATTAGATTCTTTGATTTTTATTATTATACTGTACAATATATAACTTACAACTTATTCATTTATTTATAAGGTTTACACACGGATAAAGTAACACAAATGACCGTTGTTTTTATGTACCCAACTATTAAGTAAGCGTCAAGCAATCAAACTTGACCTCATTAAAAATTAATTTATTATTAAATATATTAATATATATATATATATATAAATATTAATATTGATATTAATATATTAATTTATAAGTATTAATTACAATTATATAACACATTGTTCTACAATACATTTATTATTATTATTATTATTATTTATATTCATTTCTAGCAAGTTTACTAACCGAAATATGCTTTGGAAAAATGATTATTGTTCATCTATTGAAGTATGAAATTTTCATTTTTTTCCCCACGATTAACCTTCAGAACTCAGACTTTCAAGTCTTCGAATTGCTTACTAGTTACTAACTAAGCATTAGTGCATTACATGCTAATTATATAAAATTTTGCAATTTATTCATATACTTATTTATGAAGGTATAAAGGATTAGCATGTGAGATTTCAATTAATTTTATCAAATTAAAATTTGGATTATTGTGTGTATGTTTGTGATTTTAGTGTGATCCAATGAATAATTTGTTGTTTGGATTTGCTAGGTTGAAAGTGAAGCAATAACTAATACTGTAGAACAGATGTGGTGAGTTTGGAGTACACGTCCGTAAAAGAGTTGAAGAGATAGCCTGAAATGAGTTTAAGTTTGTTGGTGAAACAAAATAAAGTGGTTGTCCAGGCCAAAGGTGTGTCGCACCTGTTGATTCGTGCGCCACACTATGTGGTGGATTAGTGCGCCGCAATAAACCCTTATTGCGCCTCACCAAATAACGTGAAAACACAAAATTAATATCGAATGTTATTGGATGATTTTGGGTGCTTCTAGGTGCGCCATATCACATCTTGATACGCCCACCATAACGCATAAAAGGCCAGAGGTGCATCTCACCATGCTGCAAGTTATGTAGAAATGTTGCAACTTTTACCAAACATTTTGCAACTGTTTACAAATGGTCGACTTGTATTCCTGGACGTTTTGGGACATGTTTAAGTGGTTTTTAGTGCACTAATGCGCCCTTTCAAACATGTCTATTGCCAAGTAATGTGTCATTTAATTGATCAAACCAAAATCGTTTCGGGTCAATAGATTTCGGGTTTGAGTGCTTGATTTGGGAAAAAGAGTGAGTCGAATGTTTTAACTCCAATAATTGTGCAAACCCCGATTTGGAATCTAGATTTCAAGGGCGTAAAACAATCGATTAAATTAACCTTATTCGATCGGAATCGAATAAGTTAATATCTTAGAGTGAAGATTAGCTCCGACGATGATCGGAGCGCTAATCGGAATTGAGTTAACGACTGGAGTAATGCTATCGTGATTGATTTGGGCAGAGTAACATTAATACATCCAGTGTTTTTTTAATAAACGATCTTGTTCGTGTATTTATAGATGTTAGGAGGGAATGATGACGTGGCACATTTCCCCTTTCATGGTTGTAACGAACTTGGCAATCTCGAGGGGTGACGTGGCACTTGTCCTTTTCATGGGAATAATCAAGCAGATCCTAACAAACTTTCCTAGATTCGTGGGCTGACGTGGCATGCAACATGCTTGCATGCTTGTTCGGGGATGAGGTATCTGTTCCGGGACAGTGCACTTTCTCCGGGACGGCGTGCTTGTCCCGGGAGGGTATCGTATGCCGAGTTGAAATGCCAAACCGAGAAGTGGTGACGGTACCAGCAGCATGTCGGTTCCGGCTAAGGTGTCAGAGCTCCTAGCCTAATCCGGGAAGGTTTTGCTCTCCACTTGTCACCATGACTGGCTACATGATGCCAGTTATAGTTGTCATGACTGGCTATATGTTGCCAGATTATATGTGTGTCATCCGGGCTCTCAATCTAGCCATTCGTCTGGCGTGGTAAAGTTGCTGAGATGATGTCGGATGGATGTTGGGAAAGGGTCCGTGTTCCGTGACAGACGGTGCCGGGTAAAATCCTTGTAGGGACGCTTGCTTGTTTTGAGACGGATCATTATGCGTATCATTAAGTCCCCCCAATTTGGTAATGCTAGCCGTAATGGCTGCGTTGTCAAACGTAAGAAATTATGCCAAGCGCCTGAGTGGACGTGTATTAAATGCATATGTCTCCCGAAAAGACGTTTTCTGCAACTGTCTTTTTTAATGACTGTAAACATTTTCCAAGAGACGACTGTATGCCACTTTCATTATTGCTTCTTGATTCCTTCGTGGCTGTAAATAGCTGCGATTATCACCTGCGATTTTCACCTTTTTTACTTCCAACTATGCTACACTTGTCTTCGACACCGCTTCACGTTATAAATTCTCAGCTTTCGAATATTGCCTTTCTTTGTTATGAATAACCCCTTTGCTTGGTTAATCATTGATGTTGTTGTTGTTGTTGTTGTTGATGCCCAAAAGATGGCGCTGCCATTGTTCGCTGAGGCATATTACTCACAATATTGGTAAGTGTTCGTGTGTTTTTCCTTTTCTGTTCTCTCTTCTTGTTCGCCATTCTTACTATCATTTTGTTCTTTTTCAGGCTTCGGTGTGGATCTGAAGATTTGTTTTGAATCTTTGAATTTTTTCGAACGTATTCCGCCTTCAACTACGGATAGATTGGAAATTACTGAACGCCGATGGTCGTTCGATGTATCTCTTGTCATCCCATTGGTCGCCGCATTTTTGGATCTCCGGGACTCGAAGAATACGATTCGTTTGCGCTAGGATAACTATGTGTTATGCACATCTCTTGCGAACGAACATTGTTATTTGTGCTTCCGGTTGATTTCAAAACTCGAATTACGGCGTGTGGGGCTAACGGACATATGTCTGTCTTGCGAGCATCCTAATACCAGCCGGGCCATGTTGATGATTTCTTGTTGAGAGCTTTTGATTTCTTTCAACATATGTGCATAATTTCACTTTCTTTGAGGGGGAGCTTGACAGATCATATACAAGGGTTTCCTTTTGTTTGTATAGGATTCGATGTTATTTTTGTGCTAAAACCATAGGTTGTTAGGGTTTTCAGCTGTCATACATGAGCTTCTGTACTTAGTAATGAAATAAACTGTGTTTGTCTTTTGTCTTGAAATAAACTTCTACACGGGATGACAAATATGCTGCTGTTATTTCTGTCGTTGTCTTTGTTCTGACATACTTTGTTTTGTAATTTTTGTAACTGCAACTGTGGAATTATCTGTAAATCTCCTTGACTTTCATTTGCGTGCTCAAAACGAAAACCCTTCATATTATGCTCATGCTTTCTATGTCGCCGGGTGGCTCTTGTTAGTTTAATCTTGAAGATTTGGTCGAGGGCTATTTTGAATTTACCGGGAGGGACGAGTTTTTCTGATCGTTTTCCAAGTTCGATGTTAACTATGATGTCGACAAAGATATCATCTTTAAAGGGTCTTCCCCGAATATGTTGGGATCTGTTTCTGCCTTTCCTGTTGATAAGGCGTGAGTTTCTCGGGTTCGAGCTCTCGCGGCTTGTACTACTTCTTTCCTGGTCAGTCTTAATCGGGAAAAGCAGCCTGTCATGACCCAGGAGTCTATCGCTCGGGATCTGTAAGTGAATTTAGAGGCTGATTTTGGGGAGCCTGACCGGTTAAGGTCTGAGCTTTCGTCTTCTCTGAAAATGTGTATGGTCTCGCCGTCTGTGATGGGGCCATTTGGTTTTTATTTGAAGTGGTTTGGTGCTTCCGGCGTGTCTGATACGTTTCAGCTTGTATGGAAGCATCATCTTGGATCCGACCTTGTTCTTAATCCAGAAATGGCTGATAAGGTCGGGGTGAACGCCTTTCAGGAGATTCGTACGACACAGGCAGCGGTGAATAACATCCGATTAAATGATTCAAGAGTTTGTGTGTCGAGGAGAGTACGGCGGTTAACCAATTGTTAGAATATAAGTTCTAGGTTGTTTTGTTGGTCATTTGTATTGTATCTGAGGTATGTATCTCGGATACCAATTTTTGTAATGGTTACGCTATTTTGGCTGTGTAACCATGTGGATATTTACATGATTATTGTACTTTCTTGTTGAACTAGTTCATTTCTTCATATGTATGTCTAGAATACATTTGTGTTAGTTTTGGCGTGTACACCGTGCAGTAACGCGTGTTTATGCCATCTACTCATTGGCCGTTTATCAGTATAAATTTGTATCAGCGAGGGCTAGACAATCACCTCTTAAGGGGGTACAAAATAACTTGCATGGGACTTATGTGGATGCTGGAATCCGTCTGCCACTAGCCGGTTATTATTATGTGAACATCGTTGTAAATAACATAATGACTAAGTTATTGTAAATGGTAAAATTCTTTTATTCATTCCTTAAAAAGGAAAAACATACATCATTTCTTTATTAAAATAAAAAGACAATCATCAAGATAACCACGAGTTGAAGTGATCAGTTTCAATCATGGTATCTATCTAAATCTCAGTTGTTTCATTCAGCCACTTTTGTTTCCTTCAACCGTTGTCTTGTCTCGGTTGGAGCTCTTGCAGCTTTCAGTGCTGAAACGTTTGGATGTCGGATTAAAGGGTTCAACCTTTTCGTATACACCATTAAATGGTTTCTCCATTCCCGCCCGGTGACGCCAGCCGGCAACAGCCTTCTCTGCCTTATTGACAATGAATGGATTTTTACCACTGAAGTGTGCTGATGGGGAGAAAAAAGTTAGCCTTTTAAGAACAGATACACGTTTTTCCTCCATGACATGCGGTGTCTCCCATGATTCGACGCATTGCCTATCTCGAGTGCACTTGTTCCCGGGGAAAGGGTGTCGGGTGGATTGAACAGTTACCACACCTCGCCGGGTTAGGAGTTTGAGTATACCGTGAGCGGTAGAGGCTATTGCACCAAACTTCCTGAAGAACTGTCTTCCCAGTATCACATTCGTGGCAGTCACAGATTTGAAGACATAAAATCGATTACTTCGCTACGGAGGTAGGGTTGAATACCCACCGTGACCGTTGCCTTGAGTTTACCTATGGGTTCTTCAGTGAAACCCGTGAATTCAGAAATGACGGCATTAGATTGTATCATCTTCCTTCCGACACACTTTGGGATCCGGGAAAGGCAATGTGCATATAAGACCTCAATTTTACTTCCTGTGTTAGTGTACATTTCGCTGACTGGGAACCCATCTATCAGGCCGGTAATGACCACCGGTTCATCCCAAGAGTATTGTGTCGGTAGTCCCGGGAATGTGATGGTAGCATCTTTCCAGGAGCTCTGCGGGACAAACTCGTCCTTCTCGACATTGATCATGTTAATGACAACTTTATCTTTTGCCTTCTCACGTTTCTTACCGTCTTCCTTTTGCCAACTGAATGTTTTGTTGGGATCAGCCTTTTTGAACTTCCGTCCTGACAACAAGTGATTAAGTTCTCCTACCTTGATTTTAGCGATGATTTCACGTATTAACGCTTTGCATTCACCGGTGTCATGACCATTGTCTTCATGAAACTCACAATACTTGTCTGACTTTTGACCGTCCTATTTTTCTAGTGGTGCCGGAGGGGTAAACTTTGCCTTTACGGGTTCTGTTAACAGTATATCCCTTGGGGTTTTGGAAAAGCTGTCGATCAGGGACCCTTTATCATATGATTTCCGGCTGCTCTTGTCATGCCTGTAGCTTTCATGGCTTTTGCCGTGACTGTTGTGGTTTTTGTGATTGCATTCACTGCGCCTGCTGCTGTCACGTCGGTGCCTGTTGTCGCTTCTCCTTTCCTCTTCTCTTTTCTTCTCTTCCCGGTGATACCCAGCCTGTCTCTCCCTCCCCGAGTGTTGGTATTTCCTTGCTACCGTCACGGCATCTGCAAATGTACCCGGGATGTTCCATCGGAGTTCAGAGATAAAACGATGGGTGTGCATCTTTGTCCAGGCATGTTATGAATCCGGAAATCTGCTGCATTTTCGGGAACCCTGGGATTTTTTGACACTCCAGCATATACCTCGTGATGAAGCTTTCAATTTTCTCTCCCCAGTACATTGGTATTTCATGAGCATACAGGTGTGTATACGTATGTCGGCGGAGGTTCTGATATTGCATGAGAAACTTTTCCCACAAGTCCGCGAAGCATGTGATTCCGTTAGGTGGTAATTTTGCGAACCACTCCCTGGCAGCCGACTGCAGTACAGTCGGAAAGAGATGACATGTTACCTCATCACTCCAATGTTAGGTTTTCATGGCGCCCTCAAAGATTTGCAGGAAATCGTCCGGGTCAGTAGTGCCATTGTACACCCCCAAAGTGACCGGTATGACGATGTTAGCAGGGAGTATACAGCCAGTGATCCGTTCGCATAGCTTTTGGCTAGTAGCCGACATCCCAACCGGTCGCTTTGCTTTGTTACCGGTGATTAGGGCGAACAGATTTTCAAGTGCAGTTCCCTGGACGGCGGGTTGCGACAGGGACTGTTTATTCGCCGGCAGTGCAGCCTGCACAAGGAGCTCGGTTAGCCATGCATTTGCGGCGGCCTTAGTGACACCTTCGCTTCCCGCACTGATGTTCAACAGTGGGCTAGTCTTCAGAACGTCTAGAGTTTGTGATTGCTGCTTCTCTGCTAGACTGTTATCATTCAGCATGGCTTTTAGCTTCTCGATTACTTGTTTCTCGATGTCGGCTGAGATCATTTTGGTGATCATGTCGGTGTCGTTGTGAGACGATCCGATGCCGCTTGAACCACCAGTTTTGGGACCAAGGGTGCCGAGCTTCAACTTGTCTCCACCGGGTGGTGATCCCTCGTGTGTGTCCTCGTCATCGTCGGAGACATTCATCTCGTCTCCCGACGCGTCACCGGAGTAGATTTGAGCGATTGATTGTTTTGGAGGTTGAGGTGGCTCCACCTTTGGTGAGCTTCCTTTGTTCAAAGGTGGTTGAGCGTCATCGCTCGTGCCTTTCTTGCTTGCCGTTTCGCTATTTGTTTTCACTGTGTTGTTCGTACCTTTAGGTGGCACCATTTGATCAAACCAAAATCATTTCGGGTCAATAGATTTCAGGTTTGAGTGCTTGATTTAAGAGTGAGTCGAATGTTTTAACTCCAATAATTGGGTAAACCCCGATTTGGAATCTGGATTCCAAGGGCATAAAACAATCGATTAAATTAACCATATTTGATCGGAATCGAATACGTTAATATCTTAGAGTGAAGATTAGCTCCGACGATGATCGGAGCGCTGATCAGAATTGGGTTAACGACTGGAGTAATGCTATCGTGATTGATTTGGGCAGAGTAACATTAATGCATCCAGTGTTTTTTTAATAAACGATCTTGTTCGTGTATTTATAGATGTTAGGAGGGAATGATGACGTGGCACATGTCCCTTTCATGGTTGTATCGAACTTTGCCAATCCCGAGGGGTGACGTGGCACCTGTCCTTTTTATTGGAATAATCAACCAGATCCTAACAAACTTTCCTAGATTCGTGGGCTGACGTGACATGCAACTTGCTTGCATGCTTGTTCTGGGATGAGCTATCTGTTCCAGGACAGTGCACTTTCTCCGGAATGGCGTGCTTGTCCCGGGACGGTATCGTTATGCTGAGTTGAAATGCCAAACCGAGAAGTGGTGACGGTACCAGCAGCATGTCGGTTCCGGCTAAGGTGTCAGAGCTCCTAGCCTAATTCGGGAATGTTTTGCTCTCCACTTGTCACCATGACTGGCTACATGATGCCAGTTATAGTTGTCATGACTGGCTATATGATGCCGTTTTATATGTGTTTCATCCGGGCTCTCAATCTAGCCATTCGTCCGGCGTGGTTAAGTTGCTGAGATGATGTCGGATGGATGTTGGGAAAGGTCCGTGTTCTGGGACAGACGGTATCGGGTAAAATCCTTGTCGGGTTGCTTGCTTGTTTTGAGATGGATCATTATGCGTATCATTATTAATCATAACCCATTTTCAAATGTTGTGACACTCATTGCACATTTTGACTCATTAAAAATTACAAACCTTCATTCTTTGAAGAAAGGTTCCAGAATTTGATTATATACTCTCAACATTCAAACTTCAAGATAATACCTTCTACAAATGTGTGAAACAATTATCTTTTGGTCAAGGCGCTTTTTCATCACAGTCTTATCCTAATCTTGATACGGTAATACCGTGATACCCGTGACCAAGTGGGTCGAAATACTCGATTAAGAAAGTGAATACATGATTCTAGGATCAATTCGGTTATTGATTCTCAACCCATAACACATACATATAAGTATATAACATTTTAATTGAGTATTTAAAGAATCATGCTCGGTGATTCGGTGAAAGGGATGACTTCAAAGTTTGCATAGTTAGAGAAGTTTGAAGGTGGTGGCAGAAAAATATGAAGATCTTATTGACAACTTTGAAGGTTGTGTATGTTCTATCAACCCTTATGTCCGAAGAAGGGGAGAATGAAACTTTGGATCAAATCTGAAAGAGAAATAAGTGAGACAATTATGATTTCATATGTCGTGGCCACATCTTGAACAGTATGTCCAATGTTTTATCTGATGTTTATCAAACCGTTGGGTTGGATAAGGAATTGTGGGATTTGTTGGAGTTCAAATATATGGCCGAAGATGCTTCTAACAAGAGGTTTCTTGTTTGTAATTTTAATAATTACAAGATTGTTGATTCAAGGCTAATAATGGAGCAATATCATGATATCCTAAGGAATTTGGGGCAATTTGCTCAACATAACATGAAGATGGATGAAACCATTTCGGTGTTGATGTGTGCGAGGTGTAGTACGAAATAGATATTATTTTATTATGAAATAATATTAAATACGATACAATTTACACAAGTTATTTATTTATTTATTTATAGAATGGATATACCTAAACCTTGCTACAACACTTATAGGCAGTGTACCTAATCGTAGAGTAGTGTAGTTTTTAGTAAGTCCGGTTCGTTTCATAGGGAGCTGGCTAAGTTTAACGCTATATATATTTTAAACTATATTTGTATAAATATATATAAGTAATATTATTATTATTATAAAAGGAGGGTTTTACCGTTTAGTGACCGGTTTGTCAATTTTAAAACTTAAGTCACAATTAAAACCTAATGTAAAATATTAAATATAAATATAACTTAATTTAAAGCGTAAAGTAAATGACGATAAATAAAAGTGCGATAAATAAAATTGCAGTAATTTAAAGTACGATAAATAAAATGACGGTAAATAAAAGTACGATGAAATATAAATTAAGAGAATTATGCTTATTTAAACTTCCGTAATCATGATGTTTGACGTGTTGATTTTAATTTATTACCATGGGTTAATTGTTCTTTGTCCTGGATTATTCGATATGTCCATCTGGTTTTTGTCCATAACAGTCCATCGGTCATAAATATAAAGTGCGACTGTCCTCGTCAAATTACCCTTATACCCGAAGTCAAATATTCCAACTAATTGGGGACATAAACTGTAACAAGATCTTAATACTTTGTTTATAATTACACCAGGTTATCGACTGCGTGTAATCCAAGGTTTTAATACTTTGTTAACAATTATTAGTATTTATAAATATCCCGCCCATCGTGTCCGATCGAGTGTATGTGGTTATTTATAATTACCTCAAATTTTAAATCTCTATATTATATTAACGAACTATCATTCAGTTAAACAAATATAAAGCCTATTAATAGTCCATAGTCCAATTTCCACAAGTGTCGGTCTTTTGTCCAAACCCCAATTATGGTCCAAAGCCCAATAATCCCGTCTTAATATTTAGTCCAATATCATGATTACTTCGGCTTAAATAAACATAATAATAACTTAGCTACGAGACATTAATTTAAAAAGGTTGAACATAACTTACAATGAGTATTAATCGCGTAGTGTTACACGGACATAATTCTGACTTATAAACTTAAAACATTCGCCACTATAACCTTATTATTATTAACTTAATATTAAAATTATAATTATAAAATATAAATATAAATATATATTGAGAGAGTGAGAGATCAGTGAATATGGTGTACATAAAACGTCCGAAATATGCTGCTATTTATAGATGTGACCAGGTCCTGGGTGCCATGCGATCGCATGGGAATAAGGCACCCAGGCCTTGCGATCGCATGGCCTGCTTTTCCTGCTCCATTTGCTTCCAAAAACGTGGGCACTCTTGATTTATTTATTATATAATAGATTATATATAATTTTATATAATTATATATATATTATATTATATTCTTGTGAATAGTTGACTTGTAATTTTAGGTCCGTTGCGTCGCGCGTTGATAGTTGGTTCATGTCCCGGTTTCAGATTTTCGAACGTCCTTTCGTACAATTTAATATCTTGTACTTTGCATTTTGCGGCTTGTACTCTTGTAATTTCTAGACGTTTCTCATCAATAAATTAAACCACTTGGATAATACTTTGTACTTTTTAGCGTTTTGTTCATTTGCGTCTTCAAATCGTCGAATCTGTCTTTTGTCTTCACCTTTTAATATTTAAACGAATATCACTTGTAAATAGAACAATTGCAACTAAAAGCTTGTCTTTCTTGAAGGATAATGCTATGAAATATGTATTCATTTTCAGCATTATCAAATATTCCTACACTTGAGCGTTGTTTGTCCTCAAGCAATATAGAACTTGAATATAACTTTACTAGAATCACTTCTTTATTCTTCACACTTTGTACATCAGTGATTTTAATACGTCGATATGAACAATGATAGTAATGTTGTGGTTTACAGTCCCACATGACTATAAAAATTTAGATCCTTTAGGAATTTGGATCTTTATGAAAACATTTGATCTTTTGAAAATTCATTCTAGCTTTTACCCTAGATAAGTTTTCCGGAATAACCCTTCACCGGTGTTTGCAAAATGTTTTTGTGGGTTTCAGATTTGAAAATTTTAGCTCAAAACTTGCGGTTTTTTGTCACTCACTTGCTAACCTTGTATTGGGAAAGCAACACGTCCAGTATACTTGCTCCGTATATTACCTTTCGGTAAACTACCGTCCGGTTGTAAAGGAAAGCGTTGAACAAGTAACTGTTAAGGCAATGTCTAATGACATGCTTTTGATTATGGTCTATATCATGTCGGATGCAATTACTATCCTTTGTAGGAGCAATAACAAAGATCACCCTATAATTTTTCTGTCTGACACAAGGTCCTGTCTTCGACCATGCTATGCAACCATCGTTCTTATGGTTGACACCCGATTTGGTTCAGGTAACCTAATGAATTCTGGGTGAATTTCTAGGATTTTACGTTCAATGGTAATGAACGCATTGAAAATAGGTTTTCAGAAAACAAATCGGTTTGTAATTTGATCAAAATATTTTCTCGTTCAAGCTCGAGTTTAGATATCATCGAATTCCATGAGTTTGTAATTCTCAATCTTTAAAAGTCAATCTCAAGGATTGAGTAATATCAGGCTTAAATGCTGATTTTTGATCTTTAAGGAGATTATCCTTTCTGGGGATCTGATTCATTAGTCTTATAAGCTAATTTGCACAGTGCCTCCCATTTTACGAGACAGATCCTCTCATGGATAGGATAAGTCTGACCACATGGCGACCCTGTTTGATGCTGAGGTCCGTGGATTTCCAGCTGATTTTCGAGAAAACTTTTCAAGGTTTTTTGTAGACTCTACAACTGGTCTGGACGACAACTTCCTGACCTAAATCAAGAAGCGCGTGTCTTTTTCTCGGAAGACTTTACTTCCTTTTAAATTCTATTTATATTACAATAAACTTGGTAAAACTGATTAATATCGTCTAAAACAAAAGTATCTTCAATTATTTGTACAAAAATATGTGATATATGTACTAAATAACTTGGTAAAATTTTTCCCACACTTGGCTTTTATTTTTCTTTCTTTGCCTTTTTATTCTCTTCTATTCCATTTTAAATGAATTCAAGTATTTTGGGTTGTTTCTCAATTTATGTCTTTTCCGAGGTAACAATAATTTCGGTGTTAACACCTAGTTTTATCGTTCATAAATATGTATAAACATGATTTTGAGTTCATTTAGTTGAAAATTTTTAAAAATTTTACTAGAAGTGGGTAGTCAGTATATAAGACTAGGGCTGTTCTTTATTATCAGAGAGCACTAGATTATAATACAACTACTGCGTTACTAGTAAAGTTTAACGGTGGCTATTAAACCAAGTGTATAAGTCATTTTTTTTTTAAAAAAATCGAAAGAATCTAATCCCTTCCCACACTTAAGATCTTGCAATGCCCTCATTTGCAAGAAATCAGTAACAATTTAAATTATTGAGGGTGATTAGCGTAGAAAAATGATTAAATTTATCAAAGTTTCCAAACATATTGTTGTTTGTTTGAATGATAAATGGTGCACATAATTTGTTCATTCCTGCAGTTGTTATTTCACATATATTTTGCATCTTGTCGTCAAAATTAGTTGCTTTTGCTGAACTTAATGCCAGTATTTGAAAATGCGATGTTTTACCCTGTTGTGTACATGAGATAAAATACATACAATACAAATATAAACATGCATGGTATTTTGAAATGGGACTTAATATCCCACTTTCAAATTACAAAAATGAAATATTAGTACAAAATAATAAAAATGTTAAACATTACATAAAAGTATCAAAATGTTAAATATTTAACATAAATAGATAAAAATAAAAGATAAGAAATCACCAATGGAACGCTATTGATTTGGATAGGGATTCCAGTTCATATCATCACTCGGGTTCCATGGTTGGTGATAGGTGTCCTGGTAGGCATGATTGGGGTCGTACAGGTCAAAGAGTGGTCGCATGTCGGGCTGATGTGGTGGATAAAAAGCAGGCTGAGTCGGGATGTAGTTATGTGGTACCTGATATGATAGCTGGCTCATGATTTAGTGTTGATGAACTTGCCAGCGATCGTGTTGGCATCGCCTTGAGTGCTCATACTCATCCGCGGCTCTCCACTGCTCATACTGATGATGCCTAGCCTGGTTATTCATTTCCACCTCATCTACATGCTGGAAGACATCAGTATAACTATCCCTAATGACATCCCTAATGTCATCTGCTTCCTCCATCTCCACATCCGAACCCCTCTCTACCTGTGGATGGGTGCCCTGATATGGTATTGGCATATTGTGCCTCCGTTTTAGTACCTTTGCACCTTTTATAAACCTGCAAACCTATAGTATCGATTTGTTCCTCAACCACCATCATTGGACCCCCGTGTTCCCTAACTACACCTAAATACTCTCCAATAAGAGTAACAAAAATCCCTCCTCCTATTATTCCCCCGTCCTGTATACCTTCCACAACTTTGGACAAATAATACCCAACACAGTAGGGGATATTAACAAAGCCTCTAGTGTCTCGAATGCACTTAAGGTAGAATAAATCGTTTTGGGTCACTTTCTCCTTGTTTCTACCTCATTGTGTAATCAAGTTTGCTAAAAATCTATGAATTATGCGAAGCTCTGCCTTATTAATATCTAAATAGGAGTGTCTTCCTCCCCATGTAAATACATTAAAATTTGACATACGCCTCCATATGGCGTTAGCGTCAAAATCTCTATCTACCCTCTCACCTTGATAAATTAAAGTTGTACAATCAGGTGATAATAATTCAGCGGGGGTGTAAATCTGTAAAGCTCTAGCCATGTCTATCATAGACATCCTGTACATCCTACCTCCAAGTAAAAATCTAAGAAAAGTCTTATCGTCTAACCTATCTACATCCTTATTTAAGGCTATAGTACTCATTAGCTCAACACGCCACTCCTTATATACAGGCCTACGAGTGGTAAATAAACGTTTCCAATCAGGAAAAGAAGAGTTGCCATACCTTTGGATTAGTAATAGCCTAACTGAGTTAGCTAGGTTGCCCCTTTCCAAAGGCTCCCAATCTATTACCCTTGGTATTTCCACATTTTTGGTGCAAAGCTTAAATTTGTTACGTTGGTACGTTGGGTAATCTCTCCAGCTTCTATCAAATCTTAGATTGGGATGTAACTCTTGTTCATGAATTCTTGAGTGTTCTATTACATGGTGAACGAGAAATATTATGTAGGCAATAAAAAATTGTGGTTCTGGTTCATAGTGTGGCACGTGTTGATCATAATGTTGTTGTTGTTCAGGTTGTGGTTTCGGTTGCGGTTCTTGATCAGGTTCTTGTTCAGGTTGTCTAGACGATGATGCACCGTCCATATCTGTATTTCTCTGCAAAACACATTAAACACAAAATTTGTGCATCCAAATATGCATTAGTGTTAGCAAAATAACAAATTAAAACAATTACAATAACATGTTTAATCCATATTTAACTTATACTCATTTTCATATTTTTATCAATTCTACAATTTTTCAAATAAGCATATATGAAAAGGTATGCAAAGTTCATAAGCATTCAACTCAAATAACATGTTAAAATAACTATTACTAGCAATTAAACATGTTTCAAATGGCATTTATATCAAAATAATCAAGTTCATGAATTTTAGACTTAAAAAATCCACTTTGATGTTCAAAAATCATGTTTAGGATCAAGGTTTGGATCATTTAGCAACCTAAACATGTTACACTACTTAATTTAGCAATAATTCATAACAAAAATTGGCCATAACCTGTTTATATCAAAAAGCCCCAAATTGCTCAAGAACACAAATCCTAGATTTCTAAATTTTTGAAGTTTAAGGCTTCAAATCATGACAAATAGCATCAATCTAGGTTATACAAGCATAATATACTAACAATTTAACTCTAATTAAGCTAGAAATCATCAAAATTAAATTAGGACAATTAATTATAATTATCACAAAAATTAGGAAATTTAGGAGTTTAGGGGTGAAATTTCTACCTTTTTGCTCCCACATCTGAAGAAAGGCATGATTATAGCGGATTGTAGTGACAAATTTGGTGAATTTTGATGAAAAAATGATGATTTTAGGGGTGTTTTTGAGAGTGTTTCCGTATGTGTGTGTGTTTTGTGAGACAGAGAACCAGTCGACTGAGACTTTGTAACCTGTCCAGTTTTTTAGCCTCATGCGATCGCATGGGATCTTATATATATATATATATATATATATATATATATATATATATATATATATATATATATATATATATATATATATATATATATATATATATATATATATATATATAAACCTTTTACTATTAAAACAATTAAGTGAATAATTTTAAACTTTTGTTTCTTTTTAGATTGAGGGCGTTTCGGTACGTTTACCTAGTTCGTCCCTCGACTAAATTTTGAAATTTGTCATTTTGAAGCGTTGTTTTAAAAGCAAAGATTTTTGAATTTTTTAATGTTTTTGGCATACTTTAGATCAATAAATTTAAAAATAATGATAATAAAATTTCTCGTCCCGCCCTCGGGTAAAGCAATTTCGGTTCAACGACCTAGTCTTCAACTCACGACGAATTTTAGAAATCATATTTTTAACTTAATGAAATAAAGTACATTTTTGTTTTCACACCAAACTTAAATTTAAAATGCATAAAATTTCATATAAATATTAATAATATTTATAAACATTAATTTTACAATCTTACATTTGGAAATAATATAGTTATATATATTAATTTTAAAAACAAGGTAAAAATAAAATAAAAATCTTTTTGATCTTTTATCCCACTTTAATCAATCAAATATTAACGAAAATATACGCCTCTCTTTTGGGTATACCTAGTTTTACTCCTGACGAATTTTTGAAATATTTTGAATTGATTGATTAAAGATATTTATACCTTATGAATAAACGATAAATTTAGCAGTGATGAATTAAATTTTTGTATAATATCAATAATTTCGATTTCGCATACCTAATTTTATTGAATATCAATTTAATACTTTATAGCGAACGATTCAGCGTTTATTATCAAAACGTTAAAAGCAATAAAATAAAATAAAAACTGTACATACTTACCTATGAGATAAAATTCTCAGAGACCTGCTTTAATCGACTCATAGTAGAGTCGTTCGATTTGGTTTTCCATAGCTACATAGGCGTAACCTCGATTTTTCAATAACTTTTCTTCTAAACATATAAACGGTCCTTCTCTGCATAGAGTAACGAATTCAGAATTTGAATGTGTTTGATTGTTCGAACATTTAACTTCATGTGACCATTTTCCGCATTTATGACATCTTTCAAATGTGTCGTGCTCTTCTTTTTGTTGCGGATTTTGATTTTTCTTTACCAAAATGTGTCTTATGATGATCTTTCCTGAGTTCTTTCCTCACTTCGTCCATTTTGCCTCTTATGAATGATACCAGTTCACTCGAAAAAGTGTTATTATTACGTTTAGTAATCATAGCGTGTAGTAGTAGACCATGGTTCAAATCAAAGGAATTCTTCATCTCGTAAAACCTAAAAGAAATAAAAATTCAGAATGGAGGGAGAAGACTAGTTCTTTAGGGTCAGCTAGGGAAACACCAATCGGATTCCATTTTCGAAAACTACACGAAAACAGAACATCTAACTCTAACAGAAATACAGGATCTTAAAACATTCGAATCTTTCCATACTTAGTTAGCTGTGGTGTCGAAATTGTGATTAACTTCATCTTCAACTTCCATTGGATTATCTATGTAATGTTTAACTCTGTGACCATTAACTTTAAATTCAATCCCGTTTGAATTTATTAACTCTATTGTTCCGTATGGGAAAACTCTTTTGGCTATGAATGATCCAGACCATCTTGATTTCAATTTTTCAGGAAATAGCTTGAATCGTGAATTGAAAAGAAGAACTCGATCTCCTTCCTTGAATTCTTTTGAACTTTGGATTCTATTATCATGCCATTTCATCGTTATTTCCTTATAGATTAACGAATTTTCATATGCCTCATGTCTTAATTCTTCTAATTCGTTTAGTTGACTTAACCGTAGACGTCCGGCTTCATGCAAATCAAGATTACATGTCTTCAAAGCCCAAAATGCTTTGTGCTCAATTTCTACTGGAAGGTGACATACTTTTTCGTAAACAAATTTAAAAGGTGTGGTGCCAATTGGAGTTTTGTAGGCTGTTCTAAAAGCCCAGAGTGCATCCTTCAATTTCATGGACCATTTCTTCGGATTTGATCCTACGGTTTTCTCTAGAATACGTTTTAAAACTCGGTTGTTGTTTTCAACTTGTCCACTTGTTTGTGGATTATAAGCAGCTGAGATTTTATGAGTTACTCCATATCTTTTGAGAACTTTCTCAAGTTGATTGTTACAAAAATGAGTACCCCGGTCCCTTATTAAAGCTTTCGGTGTTCCGAACCTTGCAAAAAGACGTTTTAAGAAGTTGACTACAACTCGTGCATCGTTAGTTGGGAGAGCTTGTGCTTCCGCCCATTTAGATACATAATCAATGGCAACGAGAATGTAGAGATTATTATGAGATTTTGGAAATGGACCCATAAAGTCAATACCCCAAACGTCAAAAACTTCACATATTTTAATGACATTTTGTGGCATTTCATCACGTTGACTTATTTTTCCAGCCCTTTGACATGCATCACAGGATTTACAAAGAAGGTGTGCGTCTTTGAAAATTGTAGGCCAATAGAATCCAGCGTCGTAGACTTTTCTTGCTGTGAGTTGAGGCCCATAATGCCCTCATGTTGGTCATGTGTGACAATGGTTTAAGATTTGACTAGCTTCATCTCCGAATACGCATCGGCGTATTATTCCATCGGGACAACTTTTGAATAAATGTGGATCTTCCCAAAAATAGTGTTTTATATCACTAAAGAATTTCTTTCGTTTTTGGTACGACAACCCTTTTTCAAGGAATCCACATACTAAGTAGTTTGCATAGTCTGCAAACTATGAAATTTCATTATAATCGATCTTCAATAGATATTCATCAGGAAAGTTATCTTGTATAGCCGATTCATTTAGAACTTCTAATTCAGGATTTTCAAGGCGAGAAAGATGATCAGCGGCAAGATTTTCTGCTCCCTTTTTGTCTCGGATCTCAATATCGAAATCTTGTAAGAGTAAGATCCAACGGATTAATCATGGTTTGGCATCTTGTTTTGAAAATAGGTATCTAAGAGCAGAATGGTCGGTATAGACCACCGTTTTTGCTAGAACGAGATATGAACAAAATTTGTCAAAAGCAAAGACAATAGTAAGGAGTTCTTTTTCAGTAGTTGTGTAATTTGTTTGTGCTCCTTGTAACGTCTTACTAGCGTAATAGATAGGTTGAAATCATTTTTCAATTCTTTGACCTAAAACGGCTCCCATTGCAAAATCACTTGCATCGCACATGAGTTCAAATGGTAAATTCCAATTTGGAGTTATCATGATCGGCGCATTAGTGAGTTTTTCTTTAAGAATATTAAAAGATTTGATGCATTCATCCGAAAAGATGAATGGAGCATTCTTTTCTAGGAGTTTATTCATAGGAGTGGCAATTTTAGAAAAATCTTTTATGAAACGTCAGTAAAAACCGGCATGCCCTAGAAAACTCCTAACTCCTCTAACATTGGTGGGATGTGGAAGTTTAGCAATTACATCTACTTTAGCTCTATCCACTTCAATTCCTTCCTTTGAAATTTTATGACCAAGAACGATACCTTCTTTAACCATGAAATGGCATTTCTCCCAATTAAGAACTAGATTTGATTGCTCGCATCTAATAAGCATTCATTCAAGATTAACTAGACATGTTTCAAAAGGATCACCGAAGACTGAAAAGTCATCCATGAAAACTTCCATGCATTCTTCTATCATATCGTGAAAATCGCCATCATGCACCTTGGAAAGGTTGCAGGGGCATTGCATAGTCCAAATGGCATGCATTTGTAAGCAAAAGTACCATAAGGGCACGTGAACGTGGTTTTCTCTTGATCCTTGGGTGCTATTGGAATTTGAAAGTATCCGGAGAAACCGTCAAGAAAACAATAGTAACTATTCCCAGCTAACCTTTTCAACATTTGATCAATGAAAGGTAAGGGAAAGTGATCTTTTCTGGTGGCGTCATTTAATTTTCTATAATCAATACAAACACGCCATCCTGTTACAGTCCTAGTAGGAATAAGCTCATCTTTTTCATTTGTGATGACAGTCATGCCACCCTTCTTAGGTACGCATTGAACTGGGCTTACCCATGGACTATCAGAGATTGGATAAATTAAACCTGCATCTAGCAGTTTAATAATTTCTTTCTTAACAACATCTTGCATATTAGGATTTAGTCTTCGTTGCCGTTGCACATAGGTTTTATGACCTTCTTCCATAAGGATTTTATGTGTGCAATACGAAGGACTTATACCTTTAATGTCATGAATCTTCCATGCAATAGCTGGTTTATGAGCTTTTAGCACAGAAATGAGTTGAGATTTTTTATTTTCCGTGAGAGAAGACGAATTTTATTACAGGTAATTTAGATTCACCATGTAAATAAGTGTATTCCAAATGGTTTGGAAGTGGCTTTAACTCTAATATCGGTGGTTCTTCTATCGAGGATTTGTATCGATATCTGTCTTCCTCTTTAAGCATTTGAAGTTCTTCTTTTGTTGGTTCGTATTGATTAGCCATAAGTGCAGCTAACATTTCAGCTTCATCAATTGGTTCAGTTCCTTCTCCTAAAGAACATTCTCCTGTTCCTTGTAATTCTGGAAATTCTTCTAACAATTCTGCATGTGAATCTATAGTTTGAATATAATAACATGTATCATCTGCAGATTGCGGTTGTTGCATGGCTCTATCAACTGAAAAGGTAACACTCTCGTCCTCTATACTTAGGGTCAGTTTCTTACCAAACACGTCTATTATTACTTTAGCCATGTTTAAGAATGGTCTTCCTAATATAAGAGGAACTCGAGAATCTTCTTCCATGTCCAAAATAACAAAATGTACTGGAAATACTAAAGTACCAACTTTAACTAGCATGTTCTCCATTATCCCTCTAGGATATTTTACTGATCGATCGGCTAGTTGTATGCTTATTCGTGTTGGTTTCAATTCTCCGAGGTCTAGTTTAGCATATAATGAATACGGCATTAAATTTATACTAGCACCTAAGTCTGCCAATGCTTCTATTGAATTAAGACTACTCAGAAAACATGGAATTGTGAAACTTCCTGGATTAGAGAGTTTTTCTGGTATCTTATTCAACAGCACTGCAGAACAATTAGCATTCATTGTGACAGCCGAGAGTTCTTCCATTTTATTTCTATTTGTGATTAGATCTTTCAAGAATTTAGCATATCTTGGCATTCCTAAAATCACATCAATGAAAGGAAGATTGACATTTATTTGTTTAAACATATCCAAGAATTTAGATTGCTCGGCTTTAAGTCTTTCTTTTCTCATTTTACTCGGGTAAGGAAGCGGTGGTTGGTATGGTTTAACATAAGGTTTCGCCTTAACTGTGTTATCTTCATTAACATTTTCAACTACCGGTTCTGTTTCCTTCTCTTGCTCAGGTTGTGGTGCCTGTGTAGTAGGAATAGAGTCATCAGAAATTACAGGTATTTCAGGTGGTTTAAGTGTAATACCACTTCTTGTGGTAATGGCTTTAGCTGTTTCATTTCGGGGGTTAGCATTTGTATCGCTAGGTAGACTCCCCGGTTTCCTTTCACCTATCAACCTTGCTAGGTTGCTTACTTCTTGTTCCAGATTTTGAATTGAAGCTTGTTGATTTCTAAATGCTTGAGCATTTTGTTCATTCGTTTGTTTCTGAGATGTGAAAAACTGAGTTTGAGATTCAACTAGCTTTGACATCATATTTTCTAAATTTGACTTTTTATCATCGGTTTGTGGTGGTTTATTTGGAAAAATAGGTCTTTGCTGGTTGTAAGTATTATTGGATACTTGTTGATTGCTAGGACCTTGTTGGTTGTTCTATGGAACATTTCGGTTATAATTCTGATTTTGATTGTAGTTTGGTCTTGGCGGTTGATAATTATTTTGATAATTATTTTCAGGCCTTTGGTTCATGTATGAAACATTCTCTCTTTGTTCCATTATTTGTTCAATACTAAGACAATCTTTTGTCAAATGTGGTCCTCCACACTACTCACAACTAATTCGTATTGCATGAATATCTTTATTCATCTTTTCCATTTGTCTCTCGAAAGCATCTATTTTTGCAGAAACGGAATCAAAGTCATGGCTAGAATTGGCTCTAGCCGCTTTAGATGAACGAAAGATATCTTTTTCCTGGTGCCACTCATGTGAGTGGGAGGCTGTGTTATCAATAATTTTGTGAGCTTCGGTTGCAGTTTTCTTCATAATGGAACCACCAGCTGCTATGTCGATGTCTTTTCGTGTAGTAATGTCGCATCCTTGGTAGAATATTTGTACTATTTGATAAGTGCCTAAACCATGTTGAGGACATCCTCTTAACAACTTTCCAAATCTTGTCCACGCTTCATATAAAGTTTCATTTGGCTTTTGCGCGAACGTAACAATTTCTCCTTGAAGTCTCACGGTTTTAGATGCCGGAAAGAATATTTTAAGAAATTTCTCAACTAAAACATCCCATGTATCAATCGCCCCTTCAGGTAACGATTCTAACCAATCTTTGGTTTCTCCCTTTAAAGTCCAGGGAAATAACATGAGATAGATCTGTTCATCCTCAACTTCTCTGATTTTGAATAGAGTACAGATCCTATTAAAGGTACGAAGATGTTCGTTTGGATCTTCCTTCGGCGTACCACTAAATTGGCATTGATTAGTTACCATGTGTAGGATTTGTCCTTTGATTTCATAATCTGGTGCATTAATGTCTGGTTGAGTAATGGTGTACCTTGGCCCGTGCGTGTAGCTCTCATTTGATCTTCCATACTTAGAGGTTCCTGATTTTCCATGATTGAATTTGTTGAATCTGAATCACTAGAGGATTCTGATTTAATGGTTTCTTCCTCGACAATCTCTGGTTGAATGATTTGTGGTTCAGGAGGAATGATTAGTGGTTCAGGATCTCTGAATTGTCCTTGAATATCCTCCGGGTTCTCAATTGTGAGGTCGGGTTCAAAAAATGGATTATCGGAAATTTGAATTGGAGTACTTGGTCGACTAGATGATGATTCTAAAGAGAAATCAACGGCGACAATATTGGCTAGATGTCTTGATCGAGTTACAGGTGGTGAACGTATGAAAGGTGGTGAACGTTTTGCTCGGTGCATTCACTGAATTTCCTATTAGTTATAAAGATAAAAATTATTAAAGTTATCAAATTAATAGACTTTTCTGATTTTGCCCACATTTCGAATAGCCAATAGATGCAGCAGGTAGCCAGGACCCTTTAAATCGGAAGCCCACAACTCGCCACTAACAAATCCAACTATTACTACGAACCAGAAAATTTTGGATGTCTATCAATTTAACTGCTTAAAATAATTTTTTCGTTTTGAAATTTTTGAGAATAAATAGAAAATTCTATGTCCTAAAAACTAGAGCGTCGAGAAATAAGAAAGAAAAAGAGCGCGTCGAAAAACGTCGAAAAATAAAAGGTCGAAAAATAAAAAAAATAAGAAAGAAAAAACGTCGAAACTTAAAATTCTCAAAACTAAATCTAAAAATTTGCGTCTAAAGGAATTAAAGCTTAAAAGAAATTCTATATCCAAAATGGCAATAACTTAAAAGGCACTAAAATATATAAACGGCGTCTCAAAATTCTAAAGCATCTAAATCTTAATCTAAAGAAAAAGCACTTAAGGGATTTTATGGCAAAGCCTAAAAATCTAGAGCTACTATGGAAAAATACTAAGTTTAAACTAATTACGAACGAAAAATTTACAAATAAATGATTAAAATATACAATTTATAAAAAGATATAAAAAATAATAAAATTACTTATTTTTATAAAAATATTATTTTTATATTATTATTTTATAAAAGTATTAATTTATTATATTAATAAAACAAATTATAACTTAAAAATACAAAATAAATAAAACTAAAACTAATTAATATAACAATTAACCCTAATTAGGGTTTAATAATAATAATAATTAAAATTATTAACCCTAATCTGTACCAGCAGAGGGATCAGACCTGTCAGACAGGCTTATGCGATCGCATGAGTTCTACGTTTATGGGCCATGCGATCGCATGGATTCGGATAACAGGCCAGGTCTTGGGCTCCTACAGTACCAGACCCGAATACATATATATATTTAAGTTTTTTTTTCTGTTTTTAATTTATTTATATAAAATAAATAAAAACTTAATTTTTAAAAACTAAAATAGAAATAGAAAAACTTTATATTTTAAACAAACTCTTAAAAAAAATATATTTCGTTTTTCTTTTTATATTTTGTATTTTTAATATTTAAAAACGTATTTTTACAAAAAGAAATTAAAACTTAATAAAAATCTTTTTTATAGCGTTTCGCTTCGGCGTTCCCCGGCAGTGGCGCCAAAAACTTGATGTATGTGCAGAGGTGTATACGAAATAGTTATTATTTTTACTGCGAAATACTACAAAATATGATACAAATTACACAAGTTTTATTTATTTATTTATGGAATATACCTAAACCTTGCTACAACACTTATAGGAAGTGTACCTAATCGTAGAGTAGTGTAGTTTTTAGTAAGTCCGGTTCATTCCACATGGAGCTAGCTGAGTTTAACGCTATATTTTTATTAACTATTTTTATACAAATATATATATATATATATATATATATATATATATATATATATATATATATATATATATATATATATATATATATATATATATATATATATATATATATATAAGTAGTAATATTATTATAAAAGGGGGTTTTACCATTTAATGACCGGTTTGTCGATTTTAAATAAAGCGTAAAGATAAATGACAATAATATAAATGACAGAATTTAAATTGCGATAAAGTAAATTGCAGTAATTAAAATGACAGTAAATAAAGGTACGATGAAATATAAAATAAAAGTATTATGCTTATTTAAACTTCCGTAATCATGATATTCGACGTGTTGATTTTAATTTATTACCCGGTTAATTGTCCTTTGTCCTGGATTATTTGATACCTATATTGGTTTTTGTCCATAATAGTCCATCGGTCATAATTATAAAATGCTCGTCAAATTAACCTTATTCCCGAAGTCAAATATTCCAACTAATTAGAGATTCGAACTGTAACAAGGTTTTAATACTTTGTTAATAATTACACAAGGTTATCGACTGCGCGTAATCCATGGTTTTAATACTTTGTTAACAATTACACCAATTATCCTTGTATGTAATCCACCCTTGTTTTAATGAGATATGAATATTAATTTACCCACTTGATCAGAATGAATAATCAATTACCCAACCCGAATAATTAATTAAATGATCGTAAAAGATGTCGTATAAATGTCACTAAATAGGACATACATAATTATTTTAATAATTATTAGATTAACTAATTTGAAGATACGTTCGACAGGTTCCAATGAGTTATCGCTCAATTAGACAATACCCCTTATCTATTAATAGTCATAGTCCAATGTCCACAAGTGTCGGTCTTTTGTCCAAACCTTAATTATGGTACAAAATCTAATAACCCCGTCTTAATATTTAGTCTAACATCATGATTACTTTGGCTCAAATAAGCATAATAATAACTTAGTTACGAGACATTAATTTAAAAAGGAAGAACATAGCTTACAGTGGTGATTAATCGTGTAGCGTTATACGGACAGAGTTCCGACTTACAAAACCTTAAAACATTTCTTACAATAATCCAATTATTATTAAACTTAAATTAAACTTGAAATTATATATATATATATATATATATATATATTATCGTTACAGAGAAGGAAAAGAAAAAGATGTGTGTTCAATTCGTCCAAAAACTGCTCGATTTATAGACTTGGCCAGGATTTTCCCTCCATGCGATCGCATGGATTTTAGGCATCCTGGCCATGCGATCGCATGGCCAGCTGGATCCAGCCCAATTACTTTGTTTTCTAGTTTTGCCGATGTTTTATTATATAATATAATATAAATATAATTTTAAGAATTATTTATATATTATATTTATGTGCATAGTTGACTTGTAATTTTAGCTCCGTTGCGTCGCGCGTTGAGAGTTGACTCTGGTCCCAGTTCCGGATTTTCAAACGTCCTTTCGTACGTGGAGATATCTTGTACTTTGCATTTCGCGGCTTGTACTCTTGTAATTTTTAGACGTTTCTCATCAATAATTCGAACCACTTGGATTGTACTTTGTACTTTTTAGCTTTTTGGTCATTTACGTTTTCAAATCGTCATTTTCTTCTTTTGTCTTCGCACTTATTTATTTAAATGAATATTACATAAAAATAGAATAATTTCAACTAAAAGCATTACATATTGGAAGGATATTTTGCCTAAATATATGTTCATTTGGAGCACTATCAATATACATATCTATATATTTATAATAGTAGTTTTCATTACATCGCATATTATTTTATATATTTATTTCCTAAAATTAAATCATATATTATATCAAATAATATATATATATATATATATATATATATATATATATATATATATATGTAACTATTTATAACTAGTTGTTCGTGAATCGTTGGGAACAGTCGAAGGTCAATTGAAGTAAAGTAAATTTGGTTGGAAATTTCTGGGTCGTCACATTAATTTAAAGCGTAAAGTAAATGACGATAAATAAAAGTGCGATAAATAAAATTGCAGTAATTTAAAGTACGATAAATAAAATGACGGTAAATAAAAGTACGATGAAATATAAATTAAAAGAATTATGCTTATTTAAACTTCCGTAATCATGATGTTCGAGGTGTTGATTTTAATTTATTACCATAGGTTAATTGTCCTTTGTCTTGGATTATTCGATATGTCCATAACAGTCCATCGGTCATAAATATAAAGTGCGAGTGTCCTCGTCAAATTACCCTCATACCCGAAGTCAAATATTCCAACTAATTGGGGACTTAAACAGTAACAAGGTCTTAATACTTTGTTTATAATTACACCAGGTTATCGACTGCGTGTAATCCAAGGTTTTAATACTTTGTTAACAATTAGACCAATTTTCCTTGTATGTAATCCACCCCTATTTTAATGAGTCCATTGACTATTAATCCTTCCCCGTATCCGGTCAAATGAACAATTATTAGTATTTATAAATATCCCGCCCATCGTTGTCCGATCGAGTGTATGTAGTTATTTATAATTACCTCAAATTATAAATCTCTATATTAAATTAACGAACTATCATTCAGTTAAACAAATATAAAGCCCATTAATAGCCTATAGTCCAATTTCCACAAGTGTCGGTCTTTTGTCCAAACCCCAATTATGGTCCAAAGCCCAATAACCCCGTCTTAATATTTAGTCCAACATCACGATTACTCCGGGTTAAATAAACATAATAATAACTTAGCTACGAGACATTAATTTTAAAAGGTTGAACATAACTTACAATGAGTATTAATCGGGTAGTATTACACGGACAGAATTTCGACTTACAAACTTAAAACATTCGCCACTATAACCTTATTATTATTAACTTAATATTAAAATTATAATTATAAAATATAAATATAAATATATATTGAGAGAGTGAGAGATCAGTGAATATGGTGTACATAAGACGTCTGAAATATGCTGCTATTTATAGATGTGGCCAGGTCCTGGGTGCCATGCGATCGCATGGGAATAAGGCACCCAGGCCATGCGATCGCATGGCCTGCTTTTCCTGCTCCATTTGCTTCCAAAAACGTGGGCGGCTCTTGATTTATTTATTATATAATATAATATATATAATTTTATATAATTATATATATATTATATTATATTCTCGTGCATAGTTGACTTGTAATTTTAGGTCCGTTGCGTCGCGCGTTGATAGTTGGTTCATGTCCCGGTTTCTGATTTTCGAACGTCCTTTCGTACAATTTAATATCTTGTACTTTGCGTTTTGCAGCTTGTACTCTTGTAATTTCTAGACATTTCTCATCAATAAATTGAACCACTTGGATTGTACTTTGTACTTTTTAGCGTTTTGGTCATTTGCGTCTTCAAATCATCGAATCCGTCTTTTGTCTTCACCTTTTAATATTTAAACGAATATCACTTGTAAATAGAACAATTGCAACTAAAAGCTTGTCTTTCTTGAAGGATAATGCTATGAAATATGTGTTCGTTTTTATCATTATCAGGTGTCATCCATCATTGATAAATTGCTTTCATCTTGGCAACACTAAAAACACACCTTGAAACACAAGAAGAAAGAAATGAACTTGAATGAATTGGGTAGCCACTTGTGTATTGAGGAATCAATACGGGTGCAAGAAAGTGGTAAAGGAAAGGGTAAGAAATTTGGATCATCTTCTATTAATTTTATAGAAAATAATAACCATGTGAACAAAAATAACAACAATAAGAGATTAAACGGAAAGAAAAGATTGTTTTATGGAAACAATAGGTCCAACAAGAAGGACCAAAAGGCTTGTTGGAGATGCAGTAAATCCGAGCATTTCAAAATGGATGGCCGTATAAAGAACATTGAAGGAGGAAGCACTTCGAGTGTGGGACAAGGATCCAGGACCCGGTTCTAAATCAAGTTCAAAATTCTGACTTGATGACTAATCCAATTAAGAACTATGTTTCACATACATCTAATGCATTTTATGTACATGATGATAATTTTAGATGGTGGATAGATTCGGGCTCCACTTGCAATGCATTCAAGGATCGTTGTTGGTTCAACGATTTTGTACCGGACAACGATGTTCTTCGTATGGGCAACGAATCTGTAGCGAATGTTCTAGGATTTGGTAGTGTTGTATTAAAATTTAGTTTCGAAAAGGCAATAACTCTTAATCATGTATTATATGTACCTATTTAAGGAAGAATCTTATTTCTAATCTCATATTGAATAAAAGTGGGTATAAACAAGTGTTTGAATTTGACAAATATATATTGTCTAAAGGTGGTGTATTTATTGGTTTTGGCTACTACAACAATGGTATGTTTATGTTAAATCTCAAGAATATTCCTAATGTCCTGAATTCTACTTGTATGATTAGTTCTAGTTAAAAATGATTCCGGTTTGTGGCATGCACATTTAGGACATGTACATTATAAAAGATTAGACGATATGTCCAAAGAAGATGTGATACCAAGTTTTGATTCTGATTTGTAAAAATGTAAAACTTGTATGTTGTCTAAAATAATTAGATTACCATTTAAAGAGACAAACCGGAAATCTATGCTACTAGAACTAATTCATAGTAATCTATGTAACTTTCATGCTATCCCTATAATGGGTAACAAAATGTATATGATCACATTTATAAATGATTCACATAGGTATTGCTATGTATATCTTTTGCATGCTAAAAATGAAGCTTTAGACAAGTTTAAGATATCTAAAACTGAAGTAGAATTACAACAAGATTATTCAATTAAACATTGCGTACCTATAGATTTGGTGAATACTATGACCCGGTTTATTTCCAATCAATAGGTGTAATTCACCAAACCACCACTTTTTATACACCACAACAAAATGATGTAGCTGAAAGGAAGAAAGGGACACTTAAGGAAATGTTTAATTCCCTGATGTCTTATTCGGGTTTGAGTGAAGGATTTTGGGGTGAAGCCATGTTAACGGCTTGCTATATCTTGAATAGGGTTCCCAAAAAGAAGGGAAAGATGACCCCTTATGAACATTGGTATAAGAAACGACCCAACTTTCATTACTTGCGTGTTTGGGGATGTCGGGCGGTCGTGAGACTACCAGAACTCAAAAGGAAAACATTAGGTGAGAAAGGTATTGATTTCATCTTTATTAGATATGTCGAGCATTCCAAGGCTTATAGATAATATGTTACTGAATTTAATGATGCAGTTTCGGTTAACGCCGTGATAGAATCTAGAGATGCTATTTTTGATGAATCATGGTTCATATTTCAATACCTAGACCAAAGGACATAGTACCGATTGCAAGTACCTCCCAAGGAGCTCAATTGGAAGAATTCCAAGTGAGACACCCGAACCTCGTAGAGGGAGCAGAACTAGAACTCCTAAATCTTATGGATCCGACTTTCAAATATATCTAGTTGAGGGATCTAGAGATTGTGTTCAATATCAACTCTATTATTGTCACAATATAGAGGAAGTTCCTATGACCTATGATGAAGCTATGAGATCTCGCGATGTTGCTTTTTGGAAAAAAGCAATTCGTGACGATATGAATTCTACTATGGAAAAAACACGTGGGTATTAGTGGACTTACCACCAGGGTCTAAACCATTGGGCAATAAGTGGATCTTTAAACGAAAGATGAAGGTTGATGGGATGATTGATAAGTTTAAAACTCGATTTGTTATCCAAGGTTTAAGACAAAAGGAGGGCATTGATTATTTTCATACCTATGTTCTGGTTTCACGTATTACCACTATTAGATTGTTGATGCTCTTGCTTTAACTCATAATCTAGTGATTCACAAAATGAATGTGAAAACAGCTATTCTTAAAGGTGATTTGGAGGTGGAGGTAGGGGTGTTCATCAGTTTGGTTAAAACCGGTTAAACCGAAAACCGAATATAAAACTGAATTCAATTTGGACATTATTAAATAAATATATTAAGTTATTAATATTAATGTATACATGTGTTAAATATAGGATTTTAGTAGATAATTTACCTTTTTAACTCAAACTATGTTTACACGGATTTGAAATCCTAATTAAATTATTCATTCATATTTTTTTCTAATTTCTTCCTCTCCACATTCTTATACATCTAATCAATTCAAATCGACTTTCTTTTAGTTATTGATTATGTTTATTTTCTTGATATAATATGTATTGTATTATGATATTCTATAATCTTATTGTATTTTATAAATTCGTAATATATATATATTAGTTTAGTATTGTATATTATGAAGTTAATACGATAATATTTGTTCATCTCGTAGGGAAAAAATAAAATATTGATTTTGAACGTTGAATTCGGTTTTAACCGAAACCAAACCGAATTCAATTTAGGTTTTTGGTTCGGTTTCAGTTTCGGTTTTGATATTTTAATCTGGTTTCCAAGTTTGATTTTCGGTTTTGATTTGAAAAGTTTCAAAATTGAAAAAACAGAACCGAATATTCCGAAAAAGCGAAAACCGAACCGATGAACACCCTGTAAGTAACTAGAGGGGGGTGAATAGTTACTTAATACGATTTTTAAAACTTTTTCGATGATCAATAAGATTTGAACAATACTTGATCACATTAATCAACTCAAACCATTATGTGGTGTGTTTATGTTTGTAATAGTGCGGAATGTAAAGTAAAGAACATAAACACAAGGATTTATAGTGGTTCGGGTCGATGTTAACTAATCTCCCTTAATCCACTCCCCGATTCACTAATCGGGATTTTTGCTTACTAAGCACCTTTCTCTAAATCCGGTAGAGATCCAATTTACAAGCCTTGTATTTCTCCTTAGACAACAAACCTAATCCTTCTATCCCTTTGAAAGATTACCTCCAATTTAGATCAACTTGTCTTCACATTGGACAAGTATTAATCTCCAATGAGAATAATCAACTCCCTAATTCCCTTTAAGGAAGAATATAGCTAAGCTAGCATATGATTTTAATTACAAAGTACATAGACTTACCCTTTTCTAGTGATGACAATCTTAAGACAATTCTAAGGATTATTACAACAATGTAAACTTACAAAGATAAGAATTTGAAAGTAAGTTTACAAACACCCCTTTTATAATCTATGAGATAATAAAACTTCTCTTGCTAATCACAAACATATATAGAAGTGTTATGTTCTTGTGATTCTCTGATGATTTTGAGTTGTAGCATGCAAGAGGTCCGAGTCTTCAAAGTTCTCCAATCCTTGCTATTTATATGGTGTAACAACTTTACTTTTTCCGTTACTATAGTTACATGTCCGTTAATTATTTAACGATGATTACTTAGAACTTTATGTGTTTAATTGAATTAAATGCATACATGATCCTAGTGGATTACTTGAATTAATATGGTTATATTAATTAGTGAACTTGTTTCGGATAACGAAATAGTTTACGGAACTCAGAAAAACGATAAAATAATTATTTTTAATAATTATTGACTTTACAAAAAAACTTAATTAATTTATTAATTATTTAATGAATTAAACCCGGTGATTTCGTTTCAACGACTAGTTAACGTTCCGGAGACCCGGTACGGTTAACGGCACTCAAAACGGATCACGCGCACATGAGTATTTAAGCAAAACGAGCACATGGACTACCATGGACCCCCCATCGGCCGAATGCTCCTCCCACCCCATTTATGTTTTTGTTTTGGGCTTATGTTTAATCCATGGGTCATTAGTTATCTAATTAGGGCCCTAAACTTGGATATAAAAGGGAATTTAATTACAAACCCTAAAAACACACACACACACACACACACCTGACTTTTTTTGCTCTCTTCTTCCCCTCTTGAGACCGTCGGCCATCATCACATACACACACACACACTCTCTCTCTCTCAAACTCGAAATTAGAAGAAACCTCGTGCATAAACGTTGTTCCTCTCGTCGTTCTACACGCATACGTACTAGCAATTTATGTTTTTAAGGTATACTTCATAAACCTAATCTTTCTAGATCATTTTTTCTTTCAATTACATAGTGTATTAATGTCTAGTGCTCGATTGATTGCGGTTAGAGTCATTGTTCGTCGTTAATTTGCTCGATTGTTGTCATTTGCATGCCATACGAATTTTCTGGAATATATGCATTATGAATTGGTCATTGAAATGATAACCATTGTAATCCTTATTAAAAATCATGCAAGTTGGACTTAAGAATTGGGTCAAAAGGTTTTGTATTGCTCTCGGTGTGTCAAAACGAAGATTGGTGTTTTTATAGTGAGCTAAAACTGTTTTCGTATGCAAAAGAAATGACCTCATGTGAACTAACAATTAATTCAGACCTTGGTTTTCTGGAATATGATTATTTATATGTTCCTAAGCATGTTACATATGTATGATAACTTCTGAAAACGTTGTTTGATATGTGTTTTATGCTACGCCAAATGACATGTCTGAATGTTGACTAAATCTGAAAGGTCTATAGAGTTATGAAAGTCTGTACAAATTGTCTACATGAAAGTCTTTGATTATTTTACTACTAAAACTCTGGATTTTATAGAGTAATCTTCAATTGGCCGTTCGTTAAAATCTATTTTCTAAATTAAATGAGAATTTTTCTAAAACTGATGCGCGTGCAGAAACTGATTTGGTAAACTGTAACTAGACCCTTTCTGAAACCTAACTTGTAGACGTTGTATGAGACCCTGGCTAGACTTTTTGGAATCTTTTTTGAGTTTACTCATGATCTGGAGTTTTTCATGTCTTCATGATTTACGTGCTATGAATTGTGCTCGTTGTTTCTAAGATGCGCGTATTTTCAAGGATATGCGATAAGTTGCGTACATGTAAATTGATGAACTATGAGCTATAACATGTTAGTTGACTTAGGATTGACATGTTGACCAAGATTGGATGACCTACTGAGATGTTTGACTTTAGTTAACCACTTTGACCGAGTTGACTTTTGGTTTGACTTTGGTTGACTTTTGTTGACTTGCTTGGACTAGTTGATTTTTACTTGCTTATTGAGTCAGTCTGAGCATTAGGACTATGCGTACACTATGGGTTGACATAGTGTGATCTATGTATTTACTTAAGATAACCTATTTGACTAGGTTGCATTTTTCGGTCGTGATTTTTCGACTACCGTGCGGTTTTAGTAAGAGATTTTTCAGTGCTTTTGCTAAGGTGAGTCTACAGTCCCTACTACTCTTTACAAGGGATGAGATAACATGATTTTTCTAATGTTTTACATATTAGGCACGAGTAACTAAACTAATATACATATGAGTTCAGATCAGAAATCCCTTAGCATGATTATATTAATTACTTTATGTAAGCTCGACTTATAGGGACAGTACCGTTAGTTTTGATAAACTTCGCCTCAACCTACGGGGTGCTTATTCTATTGTAACTAGTACACTTGATTGGTGTATGCTTAGAAAGGGTAAAAGGAAGACGTGTAGCGCTTTATCTATCCACAGGGTTAAAGCCTTATAATCAAGTGCTCATGCTAATGTATAAATTTTACGATGCTTTTATTTTAGAAATCTCGTGGCCTAACTTACGAAATGCTTTTCTAAACCTGTAGATTCACTCAACGTTTTAGTTGACCTTTTGCATGTTTTTATCTCAGGTCCTTAGAGGTAATGCTTCCGCTTACTGAAGTTGTCTTGCTTGTTTGCTGCTAGTACTGGAGTGATGTCCAGCATGTTTTTCGTCATGACTTATTTCAATAACTATTATTTGCATTGTATTTTCTTTCATAATGTTTTGAGTTACTTATGTTGGTCATGGATGTCAACTACTTTCATAATTATTTCTATGTTTAATGACTTTTCTTTTGAAACTTAATGCGAATACTTTTCGGAAACGTCTCATATAGAGGGTGTGATCGTTAAATGTGGGACCAGAGTTAATACACCGTTGTTGGATTCTGACGGGTATTACATATGGTATCATAGCTGGTTTAACTACGTCCAAAGCAATGACCGGTTAACGTTCCCAAGATTCGGGTTCGGTTAACGGCAACGACTTTGGGCGAGTTAATCGTAGAGGGGGTTCTCACAGTGTAACCTATGACAAAGCATTGGCTCTTACCCCTTGTGATCCCTTGCAAAGAAAGAGGAGGGTTGGCAGTTTTGCGGAAACGTGGGCGATAAAATCAGCGTCTGAGGTACGCCTGGTGGTCACCGTTGGAAAGGCACTGGGTGGGTTTCGACCCCATATGTTGTTACATATGGTATCAGAGATAAACGGTTACCTAGGCTTAGGCTGCATTAGAGTGTTGGACTTTGAGACACCTTTTGAGTCTAGACTGTAACCATAGACTAGTTAAGTTACATGGACTATAGTTACACTACTTGTTACCTTATTTGATTTCTATATCTGAACGATATAATTGCTAAGTGTACTAACTTGTATTTTCTTGAGTTCTAGATGACATCCTCCAATCCTATCATTCTTACCGACTCTAACACGGAATCCGAGGAGACCGTGCAAGCGCAGGGAAACACTATACAGTAGTTCGTGGATGAGATTATGTCTGAACCTAATATGGAATCCGAACCGGAAGAAGAGCCGGAAGAGGAACCAAAAGAAGAACTGGAAGAAGAACCAGAAGAGGAACCTGGGGAGAATCCATGGAGGACCCGGAACCTGAACCTGAATCTGAACCCGAATTACTCGAATTACCCGATTCACCTACTGGCACCAAATCACCCTTCATCGATCCAGATTTTGTTAACCCCTACGGACCGAGAGGCCACCATAGGATACCTAAAGGGCCCGCCCAAGCCAATAACCCATTTTGGAAGAGCTTTCATTATGACAACCAATCACTTCAGATGTGCTGTCGTTTTCATCCCTATGAGGCTTCTACTTCCCAACCTAGCACCTCCACTGCTACTACTAACTACAACAATACCGATGACCTTAAGTCAATAGTTGAGAACCTGGAAAAGATCATCGAGTACCTGTTGAAGGAACTTCAGAAACCGAAATAGAGATGCTTTATTTGAACTTGTTCCACTTTACTGGATACTATCTTATATTGTTGCTTATTACTTGATATTCGCACATACATTGCTAGACGTGGTTTTTCTTTTATGGTTATACATATAACATAAGGGATATTTTACTTCTTTATTTATGCATGAATGGTGAATGAGAAATTTTGCTACTTAAAGTGCTTGGTTTACTACTATTCGGTAATGCATGATAGGTTATTAACAACTGCTGTGAATTGTTTATTATCACTAATGTTATCATTCATTATTGTTACTTAGTGTTGATACTACTACTGTACACTGTCAAAGCTACTGTTGCTACTCGGCACTATGTACCACTACTACTTACTACTAGCACTACTAGAATCTTTATGATTCAATATTATTTACTATGCACCACTACTCGTTGCTAGTCTATCTCTATAACGTTGTTTTATCGGCACTCGCATGCTGTGCTATTCTGTGATGAAGAGCTCCCTAATGGTGAAGAACATTAGGGTCATAATGCGTTGATCTGTGGAAAGTGCAAGGAAAAGGATGGATCAATGAGACTCTGTATCGATTACAGGGAACTGAATAAGCTGACTATCAAGAATAGATATCCGTTGCCGAGGATGATGATTTGTTTGATCAGTTGCAAGGATCAGGATGTTACTCTAAGATCGATCTGAGGTCAGGTTACCATCAGATGAGAGTAAAGGAGACAGATATACTAAAGACAACGTTTGAAACAAGCTATGGACATCATGAATTTACCGTAATGCCGTTTGGATTGACGAACGCACCGGCTGTGTTCATGGATCTCATAAACCGTATGTGTAAGCCATATCTAGATAAGTGTGTTATTGTGTTCATGGATCTCATGAACCGTGTGTGTAAGTCATATCTAGACATTTGCTAAATCTCTATTGGTTGGTCAACATGTCATTGATGACACAAACTCACATTAATTACAAAGCATGCTAGTATTCAAATTTGAACTTGTTTGTAATTAATTAATTGTGTTTAATGATGTCTTGACAATTTAAACATGTAGTAATAATTAAGCATGTTGCAAGACATCAAGTTAAATTAAGCTTAAGCTTATTCATAAACTTAATCTTCTATGTGTGTTAATTATCCATGGTGTTTTAATATTTCTAGATTATGACATTTTAAGCATTATCCAAGTAGCACAAGCATATATTGAAGTAGTCTAAATACTAGTTAGTGAAATCCAACTTGTAACACATAGCAAGACATGGTTCATACATACGTATATTAAATAACTACTTAGCATTTAGCACTTAGCACATAGTCGAATAATACACATGTATTAATAGCAAGTAGTCAAGTAATATTATGTAATGACTAGAATTAAACACATAGTGATTACATAGCATTGAGTCAACATTATGTAAGTTTTACTTGCAAAATGGCATTTGCAAGATTAATGTATAAGTATACATTAATATCCAACACATGCACAAGGAAGGAGCAATTCTTAGTTGGCACTTGGTAACCATCCTAAGAATGTCTAGATACACTTTAGATGTAAATGTTTTCCTAAAACACTTATGTGTTATCCTTAATCAAGGCTTAATCGTCATTAAGATGTCATTAGGTGTGATTAACCAAGATTAGTGTTCTAGTGATGAAAATTCCTTTGGGTATGTAGGAGGAAACTATTCTAAGCTTGTTTGAACAGGTTTCATGAATTACAGATGCCCCGAAGTAGTCAAACTAAAATTGATGAAATTTGGGACAGAAGCTTCTATGGTCAATCCACGATCGGCCGTTGATTCGACCGTGCAACCTAGATTTCATAAATCTTGCAAGTCTCCATGGTCTGACCTACGGTCGATCGTGGTCCTAACCGTGTAGCTCAGTTTTCATTTTAAGCTTTATTTTATTTTGGTCTTTTGCTAGAGTCAGTGTGGATTAATGAACTTGTATATTTACGTTAAGATATCTACCATCACCTTTACTTATGTACATATGTTATCATCAAAGTACTTATTGTTAAGGGTTAAGATTAGTATAGTCATTAAGCATAATCCCACATTCTCCCCCAACATTCTCCCCCTTTTTGATGATAACAAACACATAAGTGATGGTGGACATTTACCTATAAATATGCTCAAGTGTTAACATCACTTATCCAAATTTCTCCCCCTTTGTCGAAGCAAAAAGGTTAGCTCCCCCTGGAACTAAGCTCTCCTTAAGACAAATGCTCACCCTTGAATCGTACACGGTGGAAAATTAAAACTACACCATATCAAAACACACAATACACAAATTTTATTCATTCCTAAAAGTGCACACACAAGCACCAAACATGGTGGGAACAAATATAGAAACACACATAGAGCAAGTGCTCTTATTCAAGAAAACATAAGAAAACAACATGCAAGGTATATGATAAGAGATAGAAAGAAATCATGACTATGACATATGCCATGTGCTTCATTTGCATGATTTCAGGTTGTCGAGGATATCGCCTTGTGTGGATTACTAAGGGTACCACACGAAGAGTAGTAGTAGATAAGTAGATCAAGATACTTGAAGATGCGTGTAAGACGTGCCCCATAAGGAAGTGGTTGAGATGGATCTTGCTTCAGACCATTCATTCTGGAAGCCATTAGGAAGGCAATGTTGATTACTTTAGACACCACATAAGGCCTAATTCAGTTACATATAGGTGATTATCATCATCTTTGCGAAAGAAGATGTTGTGACGAATGATTGCCTTCCATGTCTCATGTTCAATCCGAACGTCAGTGTCAAGAAGGCCCTCTTGACAAAGTGTACTTAGTTTGAGATTTGGATTGAGAAAGAGATACGTGAGTGCCCTTCGTGGAATGAAGCGAGGTAGGAGTTGTATACGATTTTGGGTAGTATAGAATCTATCACATCTAGAAGGCACTTTGAGGATCTTCCAGAATTGTTTAAGTGTCAAGAGATATTCTTGATCAAACATTTTAAATTTCACTATACGCTTTGACGTGAATTCAAAGTTTAAGTAGAATTCTTTGACAAGTGAGGGAAAGACATGAGTCTCAAGTATGAGAAATGACTCCCATCCTACTTTAACAAACTACTTTTGAGTAGTAGAATAGTCAGAGAAGAATACTTCACATTCTTCTTGTATGAGTCTTGAGTCATTACAAGATGTTTTCTTCATGTCATTAGAGGTTTTATTGTACACTTTAGAGACTTTCAGATGTGAGTGATGCTTAGAGTTGGATAATATGAATGGTTTAGAAGAAAATCATTGCTCTGGGGTGCATGAAGTTCTTTGGTGATCTTCCTTTAAAAGGAATGGAGATATGAATGACTTTTCATCATCTTGGGTGACTGATTCATCCAAGAATTTCCAACCACAATTAATTATGATTATATTTGGTCATTGTAAGCAAAGATACAACATTCATTGGAAGTTGTTCCATAGTTAATGAAAAACATCAAAGAGAAAAGTCAGAGACCCTGCGGTGTAGTGACCCAAACTTTTCTATGTTTATATATATTAAATGAAATTGATATTTACATGATTAAGTGTTTCCAACATGTTATGCAATCAAACTTGTTAAGACTTGATTAATTGAAATAGGTTTCATATAGACAATTGACCACCCAAGTTGACCGGTGATTCACGAACGTTAAAACTTGTAAAAACAATATGATGACATATATATGATTATATATATAGTTAACATAATATTATGATAAGTAAGTATCTCATTAGGTATTTTAATAATGAGTTATATACATAAAATTGTGTTTATTGAATTAAGAAACTCGAAATGATATATATAACGATTATCGTTATAACAACGTCTCACTAATTACATATGAATCATATTAAGATATTGTTACACTATGTTTAATCATGATAAATGATAAGTAAACATGTCATTATGTATATTAATAATGAACTACATATGTAAAAACAAGACTACTAACTTAAGGATTTCGAAACGAGACATATATGTAACGATTATCGTTGTAACGACATTTATATATATATATATATATATATATATATATATATATATATATATATATATATATATATATCATATTAAGATATATTAATATATCATAATATCATGATAATATAATAATTTAACATCTCTTTAGATATAATAAACAATGGGTTAACAACATTTAACAAGATCGTTAACCTAAAGGTTTCAAAACAACATTTACATGTAACGACTAACGATGACTTAACGACTCAGTTAAAATGTGTATACATGTAGTGTTTTAATATGTATTCATACACTTTTGAAAGACTTCAAGACACTTATCAAAATACTTCTACTTAACAAAAATGCTTACAATTACATCCTCGTTCAGTTTCATCAACAATTCTACTCGTATGCACCCGTATTCGTACTCGTACAATACACAGCTTTTAGATGTATGTACTATTGGTATATACACTCCAATGATTAGCTCTTAGCAGCCCATGTGAGTCACCTAACACATGTGGGAGCGATCATTTGGCAACTAGCATGAAATATCTCATAAAATTACAAAAATATGAGTAATCATTCATGACTTATTTACATGACAACAAAATTACACATCCTTTATATCTAATCCATATACCAACGACCAAAAACACCTACAAACACTTTCATTCTTCAATTTTCTTCATCTAATTGATCTCTCTCAAGTTTTATCTTCAAGTTCTAAGTGTTCTTCCTAAATTCTATAAGTTCTAGTTTCATAAAATCAAGAATACTTCCAAGTTTGCTAGCTTACTTCCAATCTTGTAAAGTGATCATCCAACCTCAAGAAATCTTTCTTATTTACAGTAATATATCTTTCTAATACAAGGTAATACTCATATTCAAACTTTGGTTCAATTTCTATAACTATAATAATCTTATTTCGAGTGATGATCTTACTTGAACTTGTTTTCGTGTCATGATTCTGCTTCAAGAACTTTCAAGCCATCCAAGGATCCTTTGAATCTAGATCCATTTGTCTCTTTTCCAGTAGGTTTATCTACAAAACTTGAGGTAGTAATGATGTTCATAACATCATTCGATTCATACATATAAAGCTATCTTATTCGAAGATTTCACTAGAACATAGTTTAGTTAATTCTAAACTTGTTCGCAAACAAAAGTTAATCCTTCTAACTTGATTTTTAAAATCAACTAAACACATTTCCTATATCTATATGATATGCTAACTTAATGAATTAAAACCTGGAAACACGAAAAACACCGTAAAACCGGACATACGCCGTCATAGTAACACCGCGGGCTGTTTTGGGTTTGATAATTAAAAACTATGATAAACTTTGATTTAAAAGTTGTTCTTCTGGGAAAATGATTTTTCTTATGAACATGAAACTATATCCAAAAGTCATGGTTAAACTCAAAGTGGAAGTATGTTTTTCAAAATGGTCATCAAGACGTCGGTTACCAGGTGTTCACCATATGAATGATTTTTATCTCAATGTATGGGATGTATATTGAAATATGAAATCTTGTGGTCTATTATTATGATTTGATAATATATAGGTTAAACCTATAACTCACCAACATTTTTGTTGACGTTTTAAGCATGTTTATTCTCAGGTGATTATTAAGAGCTTCCGCTGTTGCATACTAAAATAAGGACAAGATTTGGAGTCCATGCTTGTATGATATTATGTAAAAACTGCATTCAAGAAACTTATTTTTGATGTAATATATTCTTATTGTAAACCATTATGTAATGGTCGTGTGTAAACGGTATATTTTAGATTATCATTATTTGATAATCTACGTAATGCTTTTAAACCTTTATAGATAAAATAAAGGTTATGGTTGTTTTAAAAATGAATGCAGTCTTTGAAAAACGTCTCATATAGAGGTCAAAACCGCGTGACGAAATCAATTAATATGGAACGTTTATAATCAATATGAACGGGACATTTCAGTTGGTATCCGAGCGTTGGTCTTAGAGAACCAGAAAATTGCATTAATGTGTCTTATCGAGTTTGTTAGGATGCATTAGTGAGTCTGGACTTCGACTGTGTTTTTCTTCAAAAACGATTGCTTAACTTTTTTTTGTTGGAAACTATATATTATTAACATGTAAATATTATGTGATATATTAATCTCTTAACATGTTTGATATTGTGTGATAGATGTCTACCTCTAGTACAAATCCCATTGATTCACCTAATAATAATGAAGAGTCGAATATATTTTGGGAAGATTCACAAATTCCCGAAGAGGAACCGGAAGAAAAGGAACTAGAAGAGGAGGAATCGGAAGAGGATGAACTAGAAGAAGAGGTTCCGGAGGAAGAAATGTTGATACCTATGGTAAATCGATTAAATAAAAGAAAATCCTCAACCAACAGACCAAAGTTAATAATGGTCAATGGTGTTTCCGCCGAAGAAGAAAAATATTGGGAAGATTACCAATTTTCCGATGAATCGGATCCCGATGAGGATTCTGATGATGTTATATAAATTACCTCGACCCAATTTAATAAAGCGAAATAAAATAATAAGGGAAAAGGTATAAAAATAGGAAAACCCGATTCCAACCCCGATGAACTTTATATGTATCGACAACATCCATATTTCCTAAAATGTAACAATGACCCGGGAACCTCTAAACCACCAGGTTTCTCTAAACCATTGTGGAAAACGACGGCTCGTATTATAGGAACACCATATATTCCTAGAAAATTAGGAAAATGAACCAAGTCCGAAGAAGAAGAAACCAGTGATTCAGATTAGAGGGTTGTAATCATGTTGTATATTATATGTATTGTAGTGTGCTTGTACTTTTATGTTCTATGAAAAAAATTGCTTGTATTGTTTGTTAATTATCTTAAACGAATCTAATCCTTGTCTATTTTACAGTATAAAAACAAAATGGATGTTAAGGGTAGACAACTGAATATTTTAGAAGACCTACCAGAGGATATGATTGAGAAAATCTTGTCTAGAGTCGGTCAGAATTCATCAGCACATTTAGTTATGGCGAAATTAACTTGTCAAACATTTGAAAGACTTTCCAGAAATGCCTTAGTTTATAAAAGGCTTTCCTTTGATAGGTAGGATATATCACATTGAGGAGACCGTAAGTTACGCCGTGTTTTCTTTAAAGCATTAAATGTGGGGAACCCAAATGCAATTTTACGCTACGGGTTAAGAACCTATTTTGACTCAGCATATCCCAACATAGGATTTCGTGAATTAGAAAGAGCTTCTAACATGCAACATAAAGAAGCATGTTATGCTTACGGATTAGTGATGTTCGCTTCTTACCAAAGTGAGAAAAAGAACATCGGACTGCAGCTTTTAAATAAGACCTTCCCACAAGTGACGGATTCATTAGTTGGGGTGAGAAACAAGGTTTTTAGATTGTTACGGGGCTGTTGGGCATTACGAAACCCTCGTCCTTTTGACGACATTACAACATGCTGCCTAGCTAATGGTCATAACGGTTACTTTCCACAAAACCAAGGATGGGAAGTCATCTTAGTAAAACCAGAATGCATGACTTGTTTCTGGACTTATGAATTACGTGTCTTTATTTCTTTTGCTGAACAACTTGCGTATTAACTAGGTTTATCTTCAAAACTGTCCTGTATCAAAGTGTACTATATTTCATGTTATATGTAATATAGCAAAGTTGTATGTTTGAAGAATATTTGTATGTGATATATTATTATAATCAGTTTTTCATATGGAATTGTAGTAGTTGAATTGTATATTAGCTACTAAGTATGAACTTAACGGGTAGGTAGTACCCGAATTTAAACTTATAAAACGCTAATATGAAGAAAAAGCTTTTATAAATGAGTTCATATTATGCTACAAAATACTATTGACTACTCTTAATATTCTGTATGATTAACTCGATTCAATTGGCTATTTCGAAGGAAATGGCACCAACTACTCGACACACCATGAATATGAGCGAAGAGGAATTTCGTACCTTTCTTGCTGTAAACATAGCAGCAGTACAGGCTGCGCTACATACCAACAATAACTCTGAATCTAGCAATGCAGCTAACGGCGCAAGAAATCGTGTAGGATGCTCCTACAAAGAATTCACTGCCTGCAAACCTTTGGAATTTGATGGAACCGAAGGACCAATTGGATTGAAACGGTGGACCGAGAAAGTCGAATTGGTGTTTGCCATAAGTAAGTGTACTGAAGAGGACAAAGTTAAGTACGCTACACATACCTTCACAGGTACTGCGTTAACATGGTGGAACACCTATCTTGAACAGGTAGGACAAAATACTGCTTACGCACTACCGTGGTCGGCATTCAAGCAATTGATGAACGAGCAGTACCGTCCTAGAAACAAAGTCAATAAACTCAAGGAAGAACTTAGAGAGTTACGAACACAAGGGCTCGACGTTACCACATATGAACGACGATTCACAGAGTTGTGCCTATTGTGTCCGGGAGCATTCGAAGATGAAGAAGAGAAGATCGACGCATTTGTAAAAGGGTTACCAGTAAGGATTCAAGAAGATGTGAGTTCACACGAGCCCGCTTCTATATAGAAGGCAAGTCGAATGGCTCATAAACTCATAAATCAGATTGAGGGAAGAATTAAAGAGCAGGCGGTCGAAGAAGCCAACATGAAACAACTCAAGAGGAATTGGGAGGAAAACGGTGACAAGAGTCACCAGTACAACAACAACAACAATTACAACCACAATCGCAACAACTATCCCAACAACCGCAACAATAATCGCAACAATAACCGCAATCCTAACAATAACTACAACAAACATTTCAACAACAATAATAATCCCAACAACAACCTCAATAACAACAACAGCAACAAAGACCAAAAACAGCCATGTCATAGGTGTGAAGAAAATCATCAGGGGTTTTACATGACGTTTTGCAACAGGTGTAAAAGAAATGGTCATAGCGCGACAAAGTGTGAGGTCTATGGACCAAAGTTTAACAGAATCAAAGGAACAAATAATGTCGGAACAAGTAATGCCGAAACAAATAGTGTCGGAGCAAGTAATACCAACCCTGTTTGTTATAAATGTGGAAAACCGGGCCACATTATTAGAAATTGTCCGAATCAGGGGAATACTAATGGGCAGGGCCATGGAAGAGTTTTCAATATTAATGCGGCAAAAGCACAGGAAGACCCGGAGCTTGTTACGGGTACGTTTATTATTGATGATAAATCTGCTTTTGTTTTATTTGATTCGGGTTCGGATAGAAGCTATATGAGTAGAGAATTTTGTGCTAAATTAAGTTGCCCATTGACGCCTTTGGATAATAAATTTTTACTCGAATTAGCAAATGGTAAATTAATTTCAGCAGATAATATATGTCGGGATAGAGAAATTAAACTGGGTGATGAAACGTTTAAGATTGATTTAATACCAGTCGAGTTAGGGAGTTTTGATGTAATAATTGGCATGGACTGGTTGAAGAAGGTGAGAGCAGAGGTCGTTTGTTACAAAAACGCGATTCGCATTATGCGTGAAAAAGGAAAACCTTTAATGGTGTACGGAGAAAAGAACAACGTGAAATTAAATCTTATTAGTAGTTTGAAGGCGCAAAAACTAATAAGAAAAGGTTGTTACGTCATTCTAGCACACATCGAGGAAGTTAAACCTGAAGAAAAGAACATCAGTGATGTTCCCGTCGCAAAAGAATTTCCCGATGTATTTTCGAAAGAATTACTGGAATTACCCCCACATCGATCCGTTAAATTTCAAATAGACCTTGTACCAGAAGATGCACCAATAGCTCGTGCTCCATACAGACTCGCACCCAGCGAAATGAAAGAATTTCAAAGTCAGTTACAGGAACTTTTAGAGCGTGGTTTCATTCGACCAAGCACATCACCATGGGGAGCTCCTGTTTTGTTTGTCAAGAAGAAAGATGGTACATTCAGGTTGTGTATCGACTACCGAGAGTTGAACAAACTTACCATCAAGAACCGCTACCTACTACCGAGAATCGACGACTTATTTGATCAACTACAAGGCTCGTCTATTTATTCGAAGATCGATTTACGTTCTGGATATCATCAAATGCGGGTGAAGGAGGATGATATTCCAAAGACTGCTTTTAGGACACATTACGGTCATTACGAGTTTATGGTTATGCCGTTTGGATTGACTAACACACCAGCTGTGTTAATGGACCTCATAAACCGAGTGTGTGGGCCATATCTTGACAAGTTTGTCATTGTTTTCAACGATGACATACTTATTTACTCGAAGAATGATCAAAAGCACGAAGAACATTTGAGAAAAGTGCTAGAGTTGCTGAGAAAAGAAAAACTGTACGCTAAGTTTTCAAAGTGTGCATTTTGGTTGGAAGAAGTTCAATTCCTCGGTCACATAGTGAACAAAGAAGGTACTCAGGTGGATCTAGCAAAGATTGAAACCGTTGAAAAGTGGGAAACCCCGAAAACTCAGAAACACATACGCCAATTTTTAGGACTAGCTGGTTACTACAGAAGGTTCATCCAAGACTTTTCCAGAATAGCAAAACCCTTGACTGCATTAACGCATAAAGGGAAGAAATTTGAATGGAAAGATGAACAAGAGAAAGCGTTTCAATTGTTAAAGAAAAAGTTAACTACGGCACCTGTATTGTCATTACCTGAAGGGAATGATGATTTTGTGATATATTGTGACGCCTCAAAGCAAGGTCTCGGTTGTGTATTAATGCAACGAACGAAAGTAATTGCTTATGCGTCTAGACAATTGAAGTTTCACGAACAAAATTATACGACGCATGATTTGGAATTAGGCGCGGTTGTTTTTGCATTAAAGACTTGGAGTCACTACTTATATGGGGTCAAAAATATTATATATACCGACCATAAAAGTCTTCAACACATATTTAATCAGAAACAACTGAATATGAGGCAGCGTAGGTGGATTGAATTATTGAATGATTACAACTTTGAGATTCGTTACCACCCGGGGAAGGCAAATGTGGTAGCCGACGCCTTGAGCAGAAAGGACAGAGAACCTATTCGTGTAAAATCTATGAATATAATGATTCACGCTAACCTTACTACTCAAATAAAGGAGGCGCAACAAGGAGTTTAAAAAGAGGGAAACTTAAAGGATGAAATACCCAAAGGATCAGAGAAACATCTTAATATTCGGGAAGATGGAACCAGGTATGGGGCTGAAAGAATTTGGGTACCAAAATTTGGAGATATGAGAGAAATGGTACTTAGAGAAGCTCATAAAACCAGATACTCGATACATCCTAGAAAGGGGAAGATGTACAAGGATCTCAAGAAACATTTTTAGTGGCCAGGTATGAAAGTCGATGTTGCTAAATACGTAGGAGAATGTTTGATGTGTTCTAAGGTCAAAGCTGAGCATCAGAAACCATCAGGTCTACTTCAACAACCCGAAATCCCGGAATGGAAATGGGAAAACATTACCATGGATTTCATCACTAAATTGCCAAGGACTGCAAGTGGTTTTGATACTATTTGGGTAATAGTTGATCGTCTCACCAAATCAGCACACTTCCTGCCAATAAGAGAAGATGACAAGATGGAGAAGTTAGCACGACTGTATTTGAAGGAAGTCGTCTCCAGACATGGAATACCAATCTCTATTATCTCTGATAGGGATGGCAGATTTATTTCAAGATTCTGGCAGACATTACAGCAAGCATTAGGAACTCGTCTAGACATGAGTACTGCCTATCATCCACAAAATGATGGGCAGAGCGAAAGGACGATACAAACGCTTAAAGACATGCTACGAGCATGGGTTATTGATTTCGAAAACAGTTGGGATCGACATCTAACGTTAGCAGAATTTTCCTACAACAACAGCTACCATTCAAGCATTGAGATGGCGCCATTTGAAGCACTTTATGGTAGAAAGTGCAGGTCTCCGATTTTTTGGAGTGAAGTGGGGGATAGACATATTACGGGTCCGGAGATAATACAAGAAACTACTAAGAAGATCATCCAAATTCAACAACGGTTGAAAACCGCCCAAAGTCGACAAAAGAGCTACGCCGACATTAAAAGAAAAGATATAGAATTTGAAATTGGAGAGATGGTCATGCTTAAGGTTGCACCTTGGAAAGGTGTTGTTCGATTTGGTAAACGAGGGAAATTAAATCCAAGGTATATTGGACCATTCAAGATTATTGATCGTGTCGGACCAGTAGCTTACCGACTTGAGTTACCTCAATAACTCGCGGCTGTATATAACACTTTCCACGTCTCGAATTTGAAGAAATGTTTTGCTAAAGAAGATCTCACTATTCCGTTAGATGAAATCCAAATTAACGAAAAACTTCAATTCATCGAAGAACCCGTCGAAATAATGGATCGTGAGGTTAAAAGACTTAAACAAAACAAGATACTAATTGTTAAGTTTCAATGGAATGCTCGTAGAGGACCCAAGTTCACCTAGGAACGAGAAGATCAGATGAAGAAGAAATACCCGCACTTATTTTCAGAAGATACGTCAACACCTCCAACTGCTTAAAATTTCGGGACGAAATTTATTTAACGGGTAGGTACTGTAGTGACCCGAACTTTTTCATGTTTATATATATTAAATGAAATTGATATTTACATGATTAAGTGTTTCCAACATGTTAAGCAATCAAAATTGTTAAGACTTGATAAATTGAAATAGGTTTCATATACATAATTGACCACCCAAGTTGACCGGTGATTCACGAACGTTAAAACTTGTAAAAACTATATGATGACATATATATGATTATATATATAGTTAACATGATATTATGATAAGTAAGTATCTCATTATGTATTTTAACAATGAGTTATATACATAAAATTGTGTTTATTGAATTAAGAAACTCGAAACGATATATATAACGATTATCGTTATAACAACATCTTACTAATTACATATAAATCATATTAAGATATTGTTACACTATGTTTAATCATGATAAATGATAAGTAAACATGTCATTATGTATATTAACAATGAACTACATATGTAAAAACAAGACTACTAACTTAAGGATTTCGAAACGAGACATATATGTAACGATTATCGTTGTAACGACATTTAAATGTATATATATCATATTAAGATATATTAATATATCATAATATCATGATAATATAATAATTTAACATCTCTTTAGATATAATAAACAATGGGTTAACAACATTTAACAAGATCGTTAACCTAAAGGTTTCAAAATAACATTTACATGTAACGACTAACGATGACTTAACGACTCAGTTAAAATGTATATACATGTAGTATTTTAATATGTATTCATACGCTTTTGAAAGACTTCAAGACACTTATCAAAATACTTCTACTTAACAAAAATGCTTACAATTACATCCTCGTTCAGTTTCATCAATAATTCTACTCGTATGCACCCGTATTCGTACTCGTACAATACACAGCTTTTAGATGTATGTACTATTGGTATATACACTCCAATGATCAGCTCTTAGCAGCCCATGTGAGTCACCTAATACATTTGAGAACCATCATTCGCAACTAGCATGAAATATCTCATAAAATTACAAAAATATGAGTAATCATTCATGACTTATTTACATGAAAACAAAATTACACATCCTTTATATCTAATCCATATACCAACGACCAAAAACACCTACAAACACTTTTATTCTTCAATTTTCTTCATCTAATTGATCTCTCTCAAGTTCTATCTTCAAGTTCTAAGTGTTCTTCATAAATTCTATAAGTTCTAGTTTCATAAAATCAAGAATACTTCCAAGTTTGCTAGCTTACTTCCAATCTTGTAAAGTGATCATCCAACCTCAAGAAATCTTTCTTATTTACAGTAAGATATCTTTCTAATACAAGATAATTGATAATGCTAAAAACGAACACATAATTCATAGCATTATTCCTCAAGAAAGACAAGTTTTTAGTTGCAATTGTTCTATTTACAAGTGATATTCGTTTAAATAATAAAAGGTGAAGACAAAAGACAGATTCGACGAATTGAAGACGCAAACGACCAAAAAGCTCAAAAGTACAAAATACAATCAAAGTGGTTCCAATTATTGATGAGAAACGTCTCAAAACTACAAAAGTACAAGACACGAAACGCAAAATACAAAATATTAAATTGTACGCAAGGACGTTCGAAAATCCGGAACCGAGACATGAACCAGCGTTCAACGTACGACGCAACGGATCGGAAATTATAAATTAATTATGTATATAAATATAATATAATATATATTTAATTATATATTTATATTATATTTATAATAAAAACCGTCGGCAGCTTAGGATCCTGGTTTTGTGAGCTGAAATTGTGGGCTCCGCACTCGCGGAGCTCTGAAGAGTAAAATCAACCGCACTCGCGGAGCATAGAATTCTATAAAAGCCCATGCAATTCGACGGTTTTAGGAGACCTAATATATTATATATTTATTTTTCTTTCCACATTTTTATGTATCAAGTATCACTCCAAATCGTAATCTCAATTTGTAATTTTAATTTTAAGTTAGTGATAATAATAAGGATCGAAACTCTGTCCGTGTACCACTACGCTAATAACACCCACTGTAAGTTATGTTTATGTTATTTTCATTAATGTCTCGTAGCTAAGTTATTATTATGCTTATTTAATGCCGAAGTAATCGTGATGTTTGACTAAAAATATTAAAATTGGGTAATTGGGCTTTGTACCATGATTGGGGTTTGGACAAAAGAACAACACTTGTGAAAATTAGACTATGGGCTATTAATGGGCTTTATATTTGTTTAACTAAATGATAGTTTGTTAATTTTAATATAAAGATTTACAATTGGACATACCCATAAATAACCATATACACTCAATCGGACACGATGGGCGGGGTATTTATATGTACGAATAATCGTTCATTTAACCGAACACGGGAATGGATTAATAGTCTATAGAATTATTAAAACAGGGGTGAAATTATGTACAAGGACACTTGGCGTAATTGTTAACAAAGTATTAAAACCTTGGATTACACGCAGTCGATATCCTTGTGTAATTATTAAACAAAGTATTAAGACCTTGTTACAGTTTAAGTCCCCAATTAGTTGGAATATTTGACTTCGGATATAAGGATAATTTGACGAGAACACTCGCACTTTATATTTATGACTGATGGACTGTTATGGACAAAAATCAGACGGACATATTAAATAATCCAGTACAAAGGACAATTAACCCATGGGCATAAAACTAAAATCAACACTTCAAACATCATGATTACGGAAGTTTAAATAAGCATAATTCCTTTATTTTCATATTTAATTGCACTTCTAATTATTGCACTTTTATTTATTGTTATTATATTTAATTGCACTTTTAATTATCGTAATTTTTAATTATCGCAATTTTATTTTATCGCACTTTTATTTATCGCAATTTCATTATTGATGTGGTAGCGTGGGGGTACGTGATAGTACTATATTTTACTACGAAATACGTTACAAATTACACAAGTTTTAATTATTTATTTACAAATGGGATATACCTAAACCTTGCTACAACACTATAGGCAGTGTACCTAATCGTAGAGTAGTATAGTTTTTAGTAAGTCCGGTTCGTTCCACAGGGAGCTGGCTTATTTCACACTATATTTTAAACAATTATATTCGTACAAAATATATTATATTAATAATATATAAAAGGGGGTTTTACCGTTTAATGACCAGTTTGTCAATTTTATATTTTAAGCGAAGCATAAAGTAAATGACGATATTTAACTAACAATATAAAATAAATAACAATAATTAAAATGACAATAAATAAAAGTACGAGGAAAAATGAAATAAAATATATTATGCTTATTTAAACTTCCGTAATCATGATGTTTGACGTGTTGATTTTAGTTTTATGCCCATGGGTTAATTGTCCTTTGTCCTGGATTATTTAATATGTCCGTCTGGTTTTTGTCCATAACAGTCCATCGGTCATAAATTTAAAGTGCGAGTGTCCTCGTCAAATTATCCTTATACCTGAAGTCAAATATTCCAACTAATTGGGGACTTAAACTGTAACAAGGTTTTAATACTTTGTTTAATAATTACACCAGGTTATCGACTGCGTGTAACCCAAGGTTTTAATACTTTGTTATCAATTATGCCAAGTGTCCTTGTACATAATTTCACCCCTGTTTTAATAATTCCATAGACTATTAATCCATTCCCGTGTCCGGTTAAATGAACGATTATTCGTACATATAAATATCTCGCCCATCGTGTCCGATCGAGTGTATATGGTTATTTATAGAGACGTCCAATTGTAAATCTTTATATTAAAATTAACAAACTATCATTTAGTTAAACAAATATAAAGCCCATTAATAGCCCATAGTCTAATTTCCACAAGTGTCGTTCTTTTGTCCAAACCCCAATTATGGTACAAAGCCCAATTACCCCGTCTTTAATATTTAGTCCAACATCATGATTACTTTGGATCAAATAAGCATAATAATAACTTAAGTACGAGACATTAATTTAAAAAGGAGAACATAACTTACATTGAGTATTTATCGCGTAGTGTTACACGGATAGAGCTCCGACTTTAAAACCCGTAAAATAACCTTTACATAACCCGAACTAATCTAATATAAAACTACCCTATACTATATATATTATATATATATTTATTTATTTATTTATTACAGAGTATTATTTTTATTATGTTTATTTTTTATATTTTTACTCGCAGAATTCGTCACCTTTTATAGGCATTTTGGAATTTGGCAGCTCCGCGAGTCATGGAGTTTTTGGCCTTCAAACTTCGCGAGTCGTGGAGTTTGAAAATCCAGCTCACAAACTTTTGGCTCCTAGCTTGTCGACATAATAAATATATAAATATAAAATATAAATAATTAATATAATTATTTATATATTATATTATATTCTTGTGCATAGTTGACTTGTAATTTTTGGTCCGTTGCGTCGGGCGTTGATAGTTGACTCATGTCCCGGTTCCGGATTTTCGAACGTCCTTGCGTACAATTTAATATCTTGTACTTTGCGTTTTGTAACTTGTACTCTTGTCATTTTTAGACGTTTTTCATCAATAAATTGAACCTTTTGAATTGTATCTTGTACATTTGAGCTTTTTGGACGTTTGTGTCTTCAAATCTTCGTTTTCGCCTTTTGTCTTCGCACTTATTTATTTAAACAATTACAATGAAAATATAATACAATTACATATGAAAACCTATTATTTAGGAGGGATATTGCTATGAAATATATGTTCCTTTTTAGCCTTATCAAATATCCCCACACTTGAGCGTTGCTTGTCCTCAAGCAATACATAACTTGAAATAAAATCACACTTCACTCGAATCACTTTTTTATTCTCACACTTTATACATCAGTGATTTTGATACGGCGGTATAAACAATGATAGTAACGATAGAACCATGGTTAAAGGTGGGTGTGCCATCCACAGTTGCCTCGGGTTTAGGTCAACGACACTTGCAATCAAATAGCCGATTTACTTTCGGTTTCCAAAGCAAAGTGCACATTTGAAAGGCGGTTTATAGTCCCACATGACTATGAAAATGTAGATCCTTAAGGAAATTGGATCTTTATGAAAATATTTGATCTTTTGAAAATTCAATCTAGCTTTTACCCTAGATAAGTTTTCCGGAATAACCCTTCACCGGTGTTTGCAAAATATTTTTTTTGTGGGTTGTGTGGGTTTCAGATTTGAAAATTTTAGCTCAACACTTGTGGTTTTGTGTTACCCACTTGCTAACCTTGTATTGGGAAAGCAACACGTACAGTATACTTGCTCCGTATATTACCTTTCAGTAAACTACCGTCCGGTTGTAAAGGAAAGCGATGAACAAGAAACTGTTAAGGCAATGTCCCGTGACTTGCTTTTGATTATGGTCTATAAACGTGTCGGATGCTATTACTATCCTTTGTAGGAGCAATAGTAAAGATCATCCTATGATTTTTCGGTCTGGCACAAGGTCTTGTCTCCGACCATGCTATGCAACCACCGTTCTTACGGTTGACACCCAATTTGGTTCAGGTGACCTAATGAATTCCAGGTGAATTCCTAGGATTTTACGTTCAATGGTAATGAACGCATTGAAAATGGTTTTTCAGAAAACAAATCGGTTTGTAATTTTGATCAAAATATTTTCTCGTTCAAGCTCGAGTTTAGATATCATTGAATTCCATGAGTTTGTAATTCTCAATCTTTAAGGTCAATCTCAAGGATTGAGTAATATCAGTCTTAAAAGCTGATTTTTGATCTTTAAGGAGATTATCCTTTCTGGGGAACTGATTCATTAGTCTTTATCAAGCTAATTTGCACGGTGCCCCCCTATTGTACGAGATAAATCCTTCTCATGGTTAGGATAAATCTGACCACCTGGCGACCCTGTTTGATGCTGAGGTCCGTGGATTTCCTGCTGATTTTAGAGATGACTTTTCTAGATTTTTCGTCAACCTACAGCTGGTCTGGACGGCAACTTCTTGACCTAAATCAAGAAGCGCGTGTCTTTTTTGGAAGACTTTACTTCCTTTTAATGATGGGATTGATTCATCGTGTAGATCCATCTTTCATTACAGTAAATCGGGTAAAACAGTTAATTTAGTCCAAAACAAAAGCACCTACAATAACTTTATAGAAACATGTGATAGATAATTTTTTATTGAATAACTTGGTATATTCTCCCCACACTTGGCTTTTATTTATTATGTTCTTTGCCTTTTTATTCTCTTATATTCCATTTTAAATGAATTCAAGCGTTTTGGGTTGTTTCTCAATTTATGTCCTTTCCGAGGTAACGATAATTTCGGTATTAACACCTAATTTTCATCGTTCATAAATATGTATAAACATGATTTTGAATTCATTTATTTGAAAATTTTTCAAATTTTCATAAAATTTAGAAAATAAGCCAAGTATAAACCCGAGAGAATTTATAACCCTTCCCCACACTTGAGATCATGCAATGCCCTCATTTGCATGAAATAAGACTATAATTATAAATTCACGAGGGTGATAAGTGTAGAAAAGTGATAAAAAATACCCATTTTGTAATTACAAAGCTCATCGAATGATAGATGGCGCGCCTCATCGTTCATTCCTTCTTGTTTTATCACACATGTTTTTCTTCAAAAACTGTTGCTTTTCTGAACTGTTTGCTAATATTTGAAAATGCGTCTTTTACCCTTACTTATTATTCATGTTTATTTAACGAGTTATGCACTAACCCGAACCCCTAATTTAACGTTAAGTGGGGTTAGACTTCCCCACACTTAGCTGACGACATGTGAAGTCGGTAGAATAAGTTCCACGAATTAGAATAGTGAGCCAGTTATTTACATCTCGGGTGGTATATATTATATCAATGGGTTTAAAGTTTAGACTCGCCCGATTGTCACTACTTAATTCTTTTTTAAGTGTAACTTTTAGTAAATGGATATATCTCTTTTCTGGTTCTTGGTCAAATGGATCGATATACACCGACATACATATTTCTATAGGGTGGACAATTCCTAATATTTCCTTCCTTTTATTCTCGTGATCAAATTTTTCACCTCTATTACCCGATTGGGTGAAATCCGAGGTGTCATTATCTATTACAGCTCGTAGTTCATCTTCGGTAGATGACTTGTCTATTGAGAATATTGGGTTGGAAGGTTGTGGAATGGTGAATTTCGGGATTGGAGTAGATTCTTCTTCATTAACGGTACTTATCGATCCCACCACTTTGGTCTCGGGGGTAAAGTTTTTAACGTTATCGTTTTCCCAAGAGTACCAATTTGTCACCCTTACTTCTTCTTTATCCATTGATGGATCGATGATTTCGTCGGTAGAGGCTAATGTGTCGATATGTTGTGAAATTGGTAAGACTGAATAAAAAGTATCATCGGGATAGTTTGTGATTTCGGAGCTCTCGAATTCATCAAAATTCGATGATATGAGATTTTCTTGCACACGACTCCTCAGATCAACAGGTGTGTAGTCTGATAGAGTTTCAGCTTGCCGGTTTACAAACTCTCTCATTTGTTCATTTTGAGCATTGAGTTCTTCGAGTTTGATTTTCATATTGTCTAATAAATTTTCAGACACGTAATTTTCCTCGTCTACTGGTTGTTGAGTTTGGAAATATTCTTGGGAATAATCCCAATTAGAATTGTATTCCTCATAATCATTCCATTCAGGTTCTATGGGTTCATAATTTTCCATAGGAACGTAATAATAACATTCCCATGTTGAGTGATAATCTCCACAGATTTCACAACCAGTTATTGTTTCGTCATTCGTGATCCAAGATTGACCGAACGAATTGTCATCAACACTCGTTTGAGAGTATTGATTTAGTTGATTTTGGAGTTCAAAAAGAGTTTCCATAGCCAAAATTTTCCATTTTATTGCGATGGCCAAATTTTAGCTACAATGTGGTGCATTTACTAATTATCCTATTAGTTATAAAAATAGAAAAACTTATATAAGTTGTCCAATTAATAGACTTTTCTGCTTTTGCCCACGTTTCGAATAGCCAATAGATGCAGCAGGGAGCCAGAACCCTTTAAATCGGAAGCTCACAACTCAGCCACTAACAAATCCAACTATTACTACGAAGCAGAAAATTTAGATGTCTATCAATTTAACCGCTTAAAATAATTTTTCGTTTTGAAATTTTAGAGAAGAAATAGAGAAAATTTCTAAGTCCTAAAAACTAGCGTGTCGAGAAATAAGAAAGAAAAAGAGTGCGCGTCGAAAAACTTCGAAAAATAAAAATAAGAAAGAAAAACGTCGAAACTTAAAAGTCTAAAAATTATATCTAAAAAGTTGCGCCTAACGGTCTAAAGGTAAATGCAATTTTATTCAGAAAACGGCAATTACTTAAAGGCACTAAAATCTATTTAAAACTAAAGCGAAAAACGGCGTCGCAAAATTCTAAAGCACCTAAATCTTAGTCTAAAGAAAAAGCACTTAAGGGATTTTACGGCAAAGCCTAAAAATCTAGAAGTAAAAATAACTATGGCAAAAATTATGGATTAAAACTAAATACGAGCGAAAAACATTCAAATATTACGCTAAAAACAAATAAAAAGGGAAAAAATATAAAAATATACTAAAATCTGTAAAAAAATACAATTTTTATAAAAATATTATTTTTATATTATTTATTTAATAAAACTATTAATTTTATAATTTAATAAAACTAATTAAACTAAATAAACAAAATAATAATAAAACTAAAACTAATTAATAAATTAATTAACTAATTTAGGGTTTATTAATAATAATAAATAATAATATACCGTAATAAATGCTGGTTTAGGGTTTCAGGCGCGTCAGAGAGGGCGGCTCCACGACTCGTGGAGTTTTAAGCCTGCAAACTCCGCGAGTCGTGGAGTTTGAAAGACGTTTTTTTTTATATTTTTTTATATTGTTTTTCTAAAATGATATATAAATATATTTATAGAAAAATAAATTAAAAATATAGCGTTTCGCCGAGTCCCCGGCAGCGGCGCCAAAAACTTGATGTGTGCAGCGGGGTGTACGAAATAGTACTATATTTTACTACAAAATACGTTACAAATTACACAAGTTTTAATTATTTATTTACAAATGAGATATACCTAAACCTTGCTACAACACTATAGGCAGTGTACCTAATCGTAGAGTAGTATAGTTTTTAGTAAGTCCGGTTCGTTCCACGGGGAGCTGGCTTATTTCACACTATATTTTAAACAATTATATTCGTACAAAATATATTATATTAATAATATATAAAAGGGGGTTTTACTGTTTAATGACCGGTTTGTCGATTTTATATTTTAAGCGAAGCGTAAAGTAAATGACGATATTTAACTAACAATATAAAATAAATAACAATAATTAAAATGACAATAAATAAAAGTACGAGGAAAAATGAAATAAAATATATTATGCTTATTTAAACTTCCGTAATCATGATGTTTGACGTGTTGATTTTAGTTTTATGCCCATGGGTTAATTGTCCTTTGTCCTGGATTATTTAATATGTCCGTCTGATTTTTGTCCATAACAGTCCATCGGTCATAAATTTAAAGTGCGAGTGTCCTCGTCAAATTATCCTTATAGCTGAAGTCAAATATTCCAACTAATTGGGGACTTAAACTGTAACAAGGTTTTAATACTTTGTTTAATAATTACACCGGGTTATCGACTGCGTGTAACCCAAGGTTTTAATACTTTGTTATCAATTATGCCAAGTGTCCTTGTACATAATTTCACCCCTGTTTTAATAATTCCATAGACTATTAATCCATTCCCGTGTCCGGTTAAATGAACGATTATTCGTACATATAAATATCTCGCCCATCGTGTACGATCGAGTGTATATGGTTATTTATAGGTAGTCCAATTGTAAATATTTATATTAAAATTAACAAACTATCATTTAGTTAAACAAATATAAAGCCCATTTATAGCCCATAGTCTAATTTCCACAAGTGTCGTTCTTTTGTCCAAACCCCAATTATGGTACAAAGCCCAATTACCTCGTCTTTAATATTTAGTCCAACATCATGATTACTTTGACTCAAATAAGCATAATAATAACTTAAGTACGAGACATTAATTTAAAAAGGAGAACATAACTTACATTGAGTATTTATCGCGTAGTGTTACACGGACAGAGCTCCGACTTTAAAACCCGTAAAATAACCTTTACATAACCCGAACTAATCTAATATAAAACTACCTTATACTATATATATTATATATATATTTATTTATTACAGAGTATTATTATTATTATGTTTATTTTTTATATTTTTACTCGCAGAATTCGTGACCTTTTATAGGCATTTTGGAATTTGGCAGCTCCGCGAGTCGTGGAGTTTTTGGCCTTCAAACTCCGCGAGTCGTGGAGTTTTTGGCCTTCAAACTCCGCGAGTCGTGGAGTTTGAAAATCCAGCTCACAAACTTTTGGCTCCTAGCTTGTCGACATAATAAATATATAAATATAAAATATAAATAATTAATATAATTATTTATATATTATATTATATTCTTGTGCATAGTTGACTTGTAATTTTTGGTCCATTGCGTCGGGCGTTGATAGTTGACTCATGTCCCGGTTCCGAATTTTCGAACGTCCTTGCGTACAATTTAATATCTTGTACTTTGCGTTTTGTAACTTGTACTCTTGTCATTTTTAGACGTTTTTCATCAATAAATTGAACCTTTTGAATTGTATCTTGTACATTTGAGCTTTTTGGACGTTTGTGTCTTCAAATCTTCGTTTTCGCCTTTTGTCTTCGCACTTATTTATTTAAACAATTACAATGAAAATATAATACAATTACATATGAAAACCTATTATTTATGAGGGATATTGCTATGAAATATATGTTCCTTTTTAGCCTTATCAATTATCGTTATTTACTTTACGTTTAAAATTAAGTTGTATTTATTTTTAATATTTTACATTTGGTTTTAACTGCGACTAAAGTTTTTAAAATCGACAAACCGGTCATTAAACGGTAAAAACCCCTTTTTATAATAATAATATTACTTATATATATTTGTATTTTTATAAATTTAAAACTAATATAGCGTTAAGCTTGTTTAAAATATTCCCTATGGAACGAACCGGACTTACTAAAAACTACACTACTGTACGATTAGGTACACTGCCTATAAGTGTTGTAGCAAGGTTTAGGTATATCCATTCTATAAATAAATAAATATATTGTATAAAATTGTATCATATTTAATAGTATTTCGTTGTAAAAATAATACTATTTCCTAGTACCCCTCGCACACATCAAGTATTTTTGGCGCCGCTGCCGGGGAAGTTAAACTCCGAAAGCGCAACGCTAAAAATAAGAAAAAAAAAGTTTTTATAAAAGTTTTTGTTAAGTTCTTTTTATAAAAATATAAGTTTTAAAAATAATAAAAATATAAAAATACAAAAAGAAAAAAAAATAATATATTTATATTTTTAAGAGTTTATAATATTTATAAAGTAAATAAGTATTTTTATTTTAGTTTTAAAATTAAATTTTTATTTAAGTTATATTTATATTTTTTATATTTTATAAAACAGAAAAACAGAAAAAGTAAAAAAAATAGAAAAAAACAAAATCTGAACCTGCATAAAAATCGAACCTTTCTCAGCTGAAACTGAACCCTCCACGACTCGCGGAGCTTTTGAACTGGGACTAACCGCACTCGCGGAGGTCCTCTGACAGGTCAAACATAGTACGCATTAATTACAGTTTAGGGTTTTATTAATAATAATAATTATTATTAACCCTAATTAGGTTTTAAATATTTAATTAATTTGTTTTAGTTTTAATTAATTTGTTTATTTAGTTTAATTAGGTTTATTAATTTATAAAATTAATACTTTTATAAAATAAATAATATAAAAATAATATTTTTATAAAAATTATAATTTTATAAACTTTAAGTTTATTTTTATATTTTGTATCTTTTTATTTGTTTTAGCATAATTTGTATTTTTTTTTCATTCGTACTTAGTTTTAAATATAGTATTTACCATATTTATTTTTATTTCTAGATTTTTAGGCTTTGCCGTAAAATCCCTTAAGTGCTTTTTCTTTAGACTAAGATCTAGGTGCTTTAGAATTTTGCGACGCCGTTTTTAGTTTTTAGTTCCTTTTTAAGTTATTGCCATTTGGGATATAGTATTTCTTTTAAGCTTTAATATTTTTAGACGCAACTTTTAATTTTTAGTTTTTAGTTCCTTTTTAAGTTTCGACGCGCTACTTTCTTATTTTTATTTTTCAACGCCTATTATTTTTCAATCTTTTATTTTTCGACGTTTTTCGACGCGCTCTTTTTCTTTCTTATTTCTCGCCATTCTAGTTTTTAGGACTTAGAATTTTCTCTATTTCTTATCTAATATTTCTTTAAATTTCAAGCGAAATTTTGTTTTAAGTGGTTAAATTGATAGACATCAAAATTTTCTGGTTCGTAGTAATAGTTGGATTTGTACGTGGACCGGGTTATTGGTGCCAAACAGTACTCAATTATATTGAGACCAAACGAATCCTGCCCCTCTGCTGCATCTTTTGGCTATTCAAAACGTGGGAAAAATCAGAAAAGTCTATTAATTTGATAACTTATATAATTTTTCTTATTTTTATAACTAATAGGATATTCAGTGAATGCACCGAGCAAAACGTTCACCACCTTTTGTACGTTCACCACCTGTAACTCGATCAACACATCTAGTAAATATTGTCGCCGTTGATTTTTCTTTAGAATCGTCATCCAGTCGACCAAGTACTCCAATTCAAATTTCCGATAATCCATTTTTTGAACCCGACCTCACAATTGAGAATCCGGAGAATATTCAGGGACAATTCATAGATCCTGAACCACTAATATTTCCTCCGGAACCACCAATCATTCAAACAGAGATTGTTGAGGAACCAACCATAAAATCAGAATCCTTTAGTGATTTAGATTCAACAAATTCAATCATGGAAAATCTGGAACCTTTAAGTATGGAAGACCGAATGCGAGCGAAACGCACTGGCCAAGGTCACGTAATTACTTAACCTGACATTAATGCACCAGATTATGAAATCAAAGGACAAATTCTACACATGGTGACTAATCAATGCCAATTTAGTGGTGCACCGAAGGAAGATCCAAATGAACATCTTCGTACATTTAATAGGATCTGCACTCTATTTAAAATAAGAGAAGTTGAAGATGAACAGATATATCTCATGTTATTTCCCTGGACTTTAAAGGGAGAAGCCAAAGATTGGTTAGAATCGTTACCTGAAGGGGCGATTGATACATGGGACGTTTTAGTTGAAAATTTTCTTAAACAATTCTTTCCGGCATCTGAAGCCGTAAGACTTCAAGGAGAAATTGTTACGTTCACACAGAAGCCAAATGAAACTCTATATGAGGCGTGGACCAGATTTGGAAAGTTATTGAGAGGATGTCCGCAACATGGTTTAGACACCTGTCAAATAGTACAAATATTCTACCAAGGATGCGACATCACTACAAGAAAAGACATAGATATAGCAGCTGGTGGTTCTATTATGAAGAAAACAGAAACTGATGCTTATAAAATTATTGATAACACTGATTCCCACTCACATGAGTGGCACCAAGAAAAAGATATCGTTAGATCATCTAAAGCAGCTAGAGCCGATTCTAGCCATGACTTAGATTCCATTTCCGCAAAAATAGATGCTGTCGAGAGACGAATGGAAAAGATGACTAAGGATATTCACTCAATACGAATTAGTTATGATCAGTGTGGAGGACCACATTTGACCGAAGATTGTCTCAGTATTGAACTAACAATGGAACAAAGAGAGAATGTTTCATACATAAACCAAAGGCCTGAAAATAATTATCAGAATAATTATCAACCGCCACGACCAATTTACAATCAAAACCAGAATTATAACCGAAATATTCCATACAACAATCAACAAGGTCCTAGTAATCAACAAGTATCCAATAATACTTACAATCAGCAAAGACCTAATTTTCAAAACAAACAACCACAAACCGATGATAAAAAGCCAAATTTAGAAGATATGATGACGAAGCTAGTTGAATCTCAAACACAGTTTTTCACATCTCAGAAACAAACCAATGAACAAAATGCTCAAGCATTTAGAAATCAACATGCTTCTATTCAAAATCTAGAACAAGAAGTGAGCAACCTAGCAAGGTTAATAGGTGAAAGAAAACCGAGAAGTTTACCTAGTGATACAAATGCTAACCCCCGGAATGAAACAGCTAAAGCCATTACCACAAGAAGTGGTATTACACTTAAACCATCTGAAATACCTGTAATTTCTGATGAAGCTATTCCTACTCCACAAGAACCACAATCTGAGCAAGATAAGGAAAAAGAACCGGTAGTTGAAAAGGTTAATGAAGATAACACAGTTAAGGCTAAACCTTATGTTAAACCATACCAACCACCACTTCCTTACCCGAGTAAAATGAGAAAAGAAAGACTCGAAGCCGAGCAATCCAAATTCTTGGATATGTTTAAACAGATAAATGTAAATCTTCCTTTCATTGATGTGATTTCAGGAATGCCTAGATATGCTAAATTTCTGAAAGATCTAATCACAAATAGAAAGAAAATGGAAGAACTCTTGACTGTTACTATGAATGCTAATTGTTCTGCAGTGCGGTTGAAAAAGATACCAGAAAAATTATCTGATCCAGGAAGTTTCACAATTCCATGTTTTCTGGGTTGTCTAAGTTCAATAGAAGCACTGGCAGATTTAGGTGCTAGTATAAATTTAATGCCGTATTCACTATACGCTAAACTAGGCCTTGGAGAATTGAAACCAACACGAATAAGTATACAACTAGCCGATAGATCAGTAAAATATCCTAGAGGGATAATGGAAAACATGCTAGTTAAAGTTGGTACTTTAGTATTTCCAGTAGATTTTGTTATTCTGAATATGGAAGAAGATTCTCAAGTTCCTCTCATATTAGGAAGACCATTCTTAAGCACGGCTAAAGCAATGATAGAAGTGTTCGGTAAGAAACTGACCTTAAGTATAGAGGACGAAAGTGTTACCTTTTCAGTTGATAGAGCAATGCAACAACCGCAATCTGCAGATGATACATGTTATTATATTCAAACTATAGATTCACATGCAGAACTGTTAGAAGAATTTCCAGAATTACAAGGAACATGAGAATGTTCTTTAGGAGAAGGAACTGAACCAATTGATGAAACTGAAATGTTAGCTACACTAATGGTTAATGGATATGAACCAACAACAGAAGAAATTCAAATGCTAAAAGAAGAAGACAGATATCGATATAAATCATCGATAGAAGAACCACCGAAATTAGAGTTAAAGCCACTTCCAAACCATTTGGAATATGCTTATTTACATGGTGAATCTGAATTACCTGTAATAATATCGTCTTCTCTTACTAAAAATGAAAAATCTCAACTCATTTCTGTGTTAAAAGCTCATAAACCAGCTATTGCATTGAAGATTCATGATATAAAAGGAATAAGTCCTTCGTATTGCACACATAAAATCCTTATGGAAGAAGGTCATAAAACGTATGTGCAACGCCAACGAAGACTAAATCCTAATATGCAAGATGTTATTAAGAAAGAAATTATTAAACTGCTAGATGCAGGTTTAATTTATCCAATTTATGATAGTCCATGGGTAAGCCCAGTTCAATGCGTACCTAAGAAGGATGGCATGACTGTCATTACAAATGAGAAAAATGAGCTTATTCCTATTAGGACTGTAACAGGATGGCGTGTATGTATTGATTATAGAAAATTAAATGACGCCACTAGAAAAGATCACTTTCCCTTACCTTTCATTGATCAAATGTTGGAAAGATTAGCCGGAAATAGTTACTATTGTTTTCTTGATGGTTTTTTCGGATATTTTCAAATTCCAATAGCACCCGAAGACCAAGAGAAAACCACATTCACGTGCCCTTATGGTACTTTTGCTTACAAACGCATGCCATTTGGACTTTGCAACGCCCCTGCAACCTTTCAAAGGTGCATGATAGCGATTTTTCACGACATGATAGAAGAATGCATGAAAGTTTTCATAGATGACTTTTCAGTCTTCGGTGATACTTTTGAATCATGTTTAGTTAATCTTGAACGAATGCTTATTAGATGCGAACAATCAAATCTAGTTCTTAATTGGGAGAAATGCCATTTCATGGTTAAAGAAGGCATCATTCTTGGACATAAAATCTCAAAGGAAGGAATTGAAGTGGATAGAGCTAAAGTAGATGTAATTGCTAAACTTCCACATCCCACCAATGTTAGAGGAGTTAGGAGTTTTCTAGGGCATGCCAGTTTTTACCGACGTTTCATAAAATATTTTTCTAAAATTGCCACTCCTATGAATAAACTCCTAGAAAAGGATGCCCCATTCATCTTTTCAGATGAATGCATCAAATCTTTTAATATTCTTAAAGAGAAACTCACTAATGCACCGATCATGATAACTCCAAATTGGAATCTACCGTTTGAACTTATGTGCGATGCAAGTGATTTTGCAATGGGAGCCGTTTTAGGACAAAGGATTGAAAAACGATTTCAACCTATATATTATGCTAGTAAGATGTTACAAGGAGCACAAACAAATTACATAACTACTGAAAAAGAACTCCTTGCTATTGTCTCTGCTTTTGACAAATTTCGTTCATATCTCGTTCTAGCTAAAACGGTGGTCTATACCGACCATTCTACTCTTAGATACCTATTTTCGAAACAAGATGCCAAACCAAGATTAATTCGTTGGATCTTACTCTTACAAGAGTTCGATATTAAAATCCGAGATAAAAGAGGAGTAGAAAATCTCGCCGCTGATCATCTTTCTCGTCTTGAAAATCCTGAATTAGAAGTTCTAAATGAATCGGCCATACAAGACAACTTTCCTGATGAATATCTATTGAAGATAGATTATAATGAAATTCCATGGTTTGCAGACTATGCAAACTACTTAGTATGTGGATTCCTTGAAAAAGGATTATCGTACCAAAAACGAAAGAAATTCTTTAGTGAAATAAAACACTATTTCTGGGAAGATCCACATTTGTTTAAAAGTTGTCCCGATGGAATAATACGCCGATGTGTATTCGGAGATGAAGCTAGTAAAATTTTAAACCATTGTCACACAGGACCAACAGGAGGGCATTATGGGCCTCAACTAACAGCAAGAAAAGTTTACGATGCTGGATTCTATTGGCCTACAATTTTCAAAGACGCACACCTTCTTTGCAAATCCTGTGATGCTTGTCAAAGGGCCGAAAAAATAAGTCAACGTGATGAAATGTCACAAAATGTCATTCAAGTATGTGAAGTATTTGACATTTGGGGTATTGACTTTATGGGTCCATTTCCAAAATCTCATAATAATCTATATATTCTCGTAGCCATTGATTATGTATCTAAATGGGCGAAAGCACAAGCTCTCCCGACTAACGATGCACGAGTTGTAGTCAACTTTTTAAAACGTCTTTTTGCAAGATTTGGAACACCGAAAGCTTTAATAAGTGATCGGGAACTCATTTTGTAATAATCAACTTGAGAAAGTTCTCAAAAGATATGGAGTAACTTATAAAATCTCCACCGCATATTATCCACAGACAAGTGGACAAGTTGAAAATACCAACCGAGCTTTGAAACGTATTCTAGAGAAAACCATAGGATCAAATCCGAAGGAATGGTCCATGAAATTGGAGGATGCACTCTGGGCTTTTAGAACAGCCTACAAAACTCCAATTGGAACCACACCTTTTAGACTCGTTTATGAAAAAGCATGTCATCTTCCAGTAGAAATTGAACACAAAGCATATTGGGCTTTGAAGACATGTAATCTTGATTTACATGAAGCTGGACGTCTACGATTAAGTCAATTAAACGAATTAGAAGAATTAAGACAAGAAGCATACGAAAATTCGTTAATCTATAAGGAAAGAACAAAGAAATGGCATGATAAAAGAATCAGAAGTTCAAAAGAATTTAAAGAAGGAGACAGAGTTCTTCTTTTCAATTCACGATTCAAGCTATTTCCCGGAAAATTGAAATCAAGATGGTCTGGACCATTCATAGTCAAAAGAGTTTTCCCATACGGAAATGTATAATTAATAAATTCAAATGGGATTGAATTTAAGGTTAATGGTCACAGAGTTAAACATTACATAGATAGTCCGATGAAAGTTGACAACGAAGTTAATCACAATTTCGATACCACGGCTAACTAAGTGTGGGGAGAATCAAGTCTTTTAAAGGATAATATGTATTTCTGTTAGAGTTAGATTTTCTATTTTCGTGTAGTTCTCGAAAATGGAACCCGAATGGTCTTTCCCTAGCAGACCCTAAAGAACTAGTCTTCTCCCCCCATTCTGAATTTTTATTTTTTTTTAGGTTTTACGAAATGAAGACTTCCTGTGAACTAAACCATGGTCTAATGCTACACGCTTTGATCACTAAACATAATAATGACACACTTCCAAGTGAACTGGTATCAGTAATCAGAGGTAAATTGGACGGAGTAAAAAAAGAATCCAGATGCAAAAATAATAAGTTACATTTTGGTAAAGGAAAATCAAAATCCGCAGCGAAAAGAAGAGCACGCCACCTTAAAAGATGTCACAAATGCGGAAAATGGTCACACGAAGGAAAATGCTCGACGAATCAGACATATTCTAATACCGAGTTCGTTACTTTATGCAGAGATGGACCGTTCATATGTTTAGAAGAAAAAACGTTAAATGCTCGAGGTTACGCCTATGTAGCTATGGAAAACCAATTAGTCCGACTATCTTATGAGTGGGCTAGAGCATATCACTAAGAAATCTATTTCACAGGTAAGTATGTACAGTTTTTATTTTTATTTTTATTTTTAACCTTTTGATAATAAACGCTAATTTGTTCGCTATAAAGTAGTAAATTAGTATTCAATAAAATTAGGTCTTGCGACCGAAATTATTGATATCATACAAAAATTTACTACATCACTGCAAAATTTACCGTTTATTCTTAAGGTATAAATATCTTTAATCAATCAACCCAAAATATTTCAAAAATTCGTCATGAGTTAAACTAGGTTATGTAACCGAAATTACTTTACCGAAAAGAGGGGCGTATATTTTTGATAATATTTAATTGATTAAAGTGGGATAAAAGACCAAAAAGATTTTTAATTTTATTTTTACTTTGTTTTTAAAATTAATATTAAAATAATATTGTAAACTTTTTAAAATCAATATATTTAAAATTGTAAATATTTGAAAAATTAATATTTTTAATATAAGTTTGTATGTATAAAAACAAAAATATAATTTAAGTTTGGTGTGAATTTTTAATATGAATTTTTAATTTTATGCATTTTAAATTTAAGTTTGGTGTGAATTTAAAAACAAAAATTTACTTTATTTCGCTAAGTTAAAAATATGATTTTTAAAATTCGTCGTGAGTTGAAGACTAGGTCTTTGAACCGAAATTGCTTTACCCGAGGGAGGGATGAGAACTTTTATTATCATTATTTTTAGTCTTATTGAATTAAAGTATGCAAAAAAAAAAAGAAAAAAAAAACCCAAAAAAAATCTTTGCTTTTAAAACAATGATTTGAAATGACGAAATTTTAAAATTTTGTCGAGGGACGGACTAGGACATCGTTCCGAAACAACCTCGTCCTAAATAAAAGGAAAAACAAAATTTTAAATTTAATTTATGTTTTATTAGTATAAGATTTTATATATTAAAAAAAAAACCACCGCGACTCGCGGAGGTTTAAATGGCCCCACCACCACACTCGCGGATGTAAAAAAAAACCAGAAACATATCTGGTCAACAGACCAGTCCCCTTCACCACCACACCCATTTTCCACGACAAACACACACACAAAAACCTCTCAAAATCGAAATTTTTCACCATAAATCGTCAAATTTGTTGCTAAAATCACAATGAGGAGACTATTATCAAGGAATTACACAAGAAAATCGGAAAATTTCTACACCTAAACACCATTTAATCCGAATTTTTAGTGTTCTTGAACAATTTCATACCTAATTCGATTTTGATGCTTTCTAGTATAATAATGCTTAAATTGTTTGTGTATTATGCTTTTATAACCTAGATTGATGCTATTTAACATGATTAGAAGCTTTGAACTTCAATTTTTGAATAATCTAGGGTTTGTGTTCTTGAGCAAAATTAGGGTTTTTTGATATAAACAGGTTATGGCCGAATTTTGTTGTTAGTTTATGCTAAATTGAGTAGTGTAACATGTTTAGATTGCTAAATGATCAAAACTTTGATCCTAAACATGATTTATGAAGATTAAAGTGGACTTTTTGAACCAAAATTGCATGAACTTGATTTAATTGATATGAATGCCATGAGGAACTTATTTAATTGTTATAATGATTGTTTTTGACATGTTTTAAAAGATAAATGCGAAGGAACTTTGTATACATTTTTGTAAAAGTATATTTGTAAAAGTGTAAAATTGTTAATATTTTGAAAATGTGTATAGAGTTTAATATGGATTAAACATGTCATTGTAATTGTTTAGATTTATGATTTTGCTAAAACTAATGCATATTTGGATGCACAAAAATTGTGTTTGATATATTTTGCAGACTGAAAGGGGTGAATCTTCACCCCAGGCTCGCAATGCTCCTCCGGAAGATGCAGATCAACAGGAAATTAATAACCAATACGAACAAGATATGCCTCACCCAATTGTTTCATATTCAAACATTCATGAGGCAGATTTACATCCGAATTTGAGATTTGATAGATATTGGATAGACTATCTAAAATATCAAAAGAACCTGCACAACCTTGTGTCTAATGATGTTGAGGTACCCAAAGTTATAGATTGGGAACCATTAGAGGTAGTGGAATTGGCCGAGCCAATCAGGGAATTACTTACTCAAAGGTATGGTAATTCTACTTTTAGTGATTGGGTACGTTTATTCAACATGCGTAGACCTGTATATAGAGAATGGTGTGTAGAGTTATTATGTACTATTGAAATAAATGATCGGATAGATACTTTAACCGATCGTAGTTTTCTTAGATTTTTATTAGGAGGGGAGATGCGCCATATGTCTTTACTAGATATGGCTCGGGCTTTACGTATATATACGCCCGAGGAGCTAGCATCTTATGATTGTCAGAGGTTAATAGTTTATGGTAGGAGGGTGGATGAGAATTTTGATACGAATGACGTATGGAGTAGGATGACTAGCCATCGCCTATTTCAGGGGGGATTATACTCTTATCTTGATATTGATAGAGCTGAATTAAGAGTAATCCATAGGTTTTTAGCCAATTCGATTACACAACGAGGTAAGAATAAGGAAAAGGTAAATGAACATGATTTGTTTTACCACATGTGTATTCGAGACCCACAGAGCGCTGTAAGTATACCTTTTTGTGTGGGTTATTATTTATTGACTATGGTTAGGAGTATGAGGCGTGGTAACATAATAGGAGGTGGTATATTTATTACTTTAATTGCTGAATATCTCGGTGTGGATAGAAGTCGGGGGGATTATTAATGGCAGAACCAGAACCCCGCGATAGAATAGAGTTGCGTGTTTATCATGGTGCTAAGGTCTTAAAGAAACGAAACAACGCGGCAGCACGTTATGATGGCAGGCATCCACAGGTTGAGAGAGATCAACAGCAAGGTCAACCGGGAGGGGGTAATCCAATGACAGAAATGTAAATTTTTATGTCTCGACACGAGTATGAAATGGCTAGACAAAAAGCATTTCAAGATTGGCAGTATCATCAAAGCCAAATCATAAGTCATTGTACACACGTAGGTAGAAACTACATTCCTACCGCTATGCTCGAATTTGCTCCTTGGACTTTAGAGAGCCGACCACCATATCCTACATATGACCCGGCCCAAGCATTTTACAGCATCTATGGATACGCTTAGGACCCATACTGGAACCATCCTCCTCATCCGTAATTTTCTTATTTTATATTTTTGTTTATTTTATTGTAATGTTACTAATTCTTAATTTTCTTATTTCTTATTTCTTATTTTATTATTATAATAGCTTTTATAATTTTCTAACTTTATTAGATTTTAATAATTTTTGAATGTGGTGTGAAAACCCAACTTCAAAAATATGTATATATGTGTTTGTAGTTTATCTCATGTAAAAAACAGGGTAAAACAGCGCATTTTCAAAGACTGGCATTAAGTTCAGCAAAAGCTATTAATTTTGACGACAAAACGAAAAACAAATGTGATGTACAAACAGACGGAATGAACAAATGATGTGCACTATTTATCATTCAAAGCATACAACAATATGATTGGAAACTTTGGTAAAATTTTAATCATCTTTTTACACTAATCACCCTCAATAATTTAAATTGTTACTGATTTCTTGCAAATGAGGGCATTGCAAGATCTTAAGTGTGGGAAGGGGTTAAATTCTTTCAGATTTTAAAAATTTTTGATTTAAACACTTGGTTACCATTAAAAATACTAGTAACGTAGTAGTTGTATTAGAATCTAGTGCTCTCTGATAACAAAGAACAGCCCTAGTCTTATATACTGACTACCCACTTCTAGTAAAAATTTTCAATTAAATGAACTCAAAATCATGTTTATACATATTTATGAACGATAAAACTAGGTGTTAACACCGAAATTATTGTTACCTCGGAAAGGACATAAATTGAGAAACAACCCAAAATGTTAGAATTCATTTAAAATGGAATAGAGGACAATAAAAAGGAAAATAAAAGCCAAGTGTGGGAAAATTTACCAAGTTTTTTAAAATATATATCACATATTTTTGTACAAATAATTGAAGATACTTTTGTTTTGGATAAAATTAACCGTTTTACCCGGTAAATTTTAATATATTTGAAAGAAAGATGGAGCTACACGATGAATCAATTCCATCATTTAAAGGAAGTAAAGTCTTCCGAAAAAGAAACGCACTTCTTGATTTAGGTCATGAAGTTGTCGTCCAGACCAGCTATAGGTTGACGAAAAATCTAGAAAAGTCATCTCTAAAATCAGCAGGAAATCCACGGACCTCAGCATCAAACAGGGTCGCCATGTGGTCAGACTTATTCTATCCATGAGAGGACTTGTCTCGTAAAATGGGGAGGGCGCCGTGCAAATTAGCTTGATAAGACTAATGAATCAGACCCCCAGAAAGGATAATCTCCTTAAAGATTAAAAATCAGCTTTTAAGCCTGATATTACTCAATCCTTGAGATTGACCTTAAAGATTGAGAATTACAAACTCATGGAATTCGATGATATCTAAACTCGAGCTTGAACGAGAAAATATTTTGATCAAAAATAAAACCGAATTGTTTTCTGAAAACCCATTTTCAATGCGTTCATTACTATTGAATGTAAAATCCTAGGAATTCACCTGGAATTCATTAGGTCAACTGAACCAAATCGGGTGTCAACCGTAAGAACGGTGGTTGCATAGCATGGTCAAAGACAAGACCTTGTGCCAGACCGAAAAATTATAAGGGTGAGCTTTACTATTGCTCCTACTAAGGATAGTAATTGCATCCGACACGTTATGGACCATAATTAAAAGCATGTCAGGGGACATTGCCTTAACAGTTGCTTGTTCAACGCTTTCCTTTACAACCGGACGGTAGTTTACCGAAAGGTAATAAACGGAGCAAGTATGCTGGACGTGTTTCTTTCCTAATACAAGGTTTGCAAGTGAGTGACACAAAACCACAAGTTTTGAGCTAAAATTTTCAAATCTGAAACCCACCAAGCCCACAAAAACAATTTGCAAACACCGGTGAAGGGTTATTTCGGAAAACTTATCTAGGGTAAAAGCTAGATTTAATTTTCAAAAGATCAAATGTTTTCATAAAGATCCAATTTCCTTAAAGGATCTAAATTTTATAGTCATGTAGGACTATAAACCACAACGTTACTACCATTGTTTATACCGCCGTATAGAAATCACTGATGTACAAAGTGTGAAGAATAAAGAAGTGATTCTAGTATTTTTATCTCAAGACTATATTACTTGAGGACAAGCAACGCTCAAGTGTGGGAATATTTGATAATGCTAAAAACGAACACATAATTCATAGCATTATTCCTCAAGAAAGACAAGTTTTTAGTTGCAATTGTTCTATTTACAAGTGATATTCGTTTAAATAATAAAAGGTGAAGACAAAAGACAGATTCGACAAATTGAAGACGCAAACGACCAAAAAGCTCAAAAGTACAAAATACAATCAAAGTGGTTCCAATTATTGATGAGAAACGTCTCAAAACTACAAAAGTACAAGACACGAAACGCAAAATACAAAATATTAAATTGTACGCAAGGACGTTCGAAAATCCGAAATCGAGACATGAACCAGCATTCAACGTATGACGCAACGGATCGGAAATTATAAATTAATTATGTATATAAATATAATATAATATATAATTAATTATATATTTATATTATATTTATAATAAAAACCGTCGGCAGCTTAGGATCCTGGTTTTGTGAGCTGAAATTGTGGGCTCCGCACTCGCGGAGCTCTGAAGAGTAAAATCAACCGCACTCGCGGAGCATAGAATTCTATTAAAGCCCATGCAATTCGACGGTTTTGGGAGACCTTAGATATTATATATTTATTTTTCTTTCCCCATTTTTATGTATCAAGTATCACTCCAAATCGTAATCTCAATTTGTAATTTTAATTTTAAGTTAGTGATAATAATAAGGATCGATTAGTCGGATGTTTTAAGGTTTTGTAAGTCGAAACTCTGTCCGTGTACCAGTAAGCTAATAACACCCACTGTAAGTTATGTTTATGTTATTTTCATTAATGTCTCGTAGCTAAGTTATTATTATGCTTATTTAATGCCGAAGTAATCGTGATGTTTGACTAAAAATATTAAAATTGGGTAATTGGGCTTTGTACCATGATTGGGGTTTGGACAAAAGAACGACACTTGTGGAAATTAGACTATGGGCTATTAATGGGCTTTATATTTGTTTAACTAAATGATAGTTTGTTAATTTTAATATAAAGATTTACAATTGGACATACCCATAAATAACCATATACACTCAATCGGACACGATGGGCGGGGTATTTATATGTACGAATAATCGTTCATTTAACCGGACACGAGAATGGATTAATAGTCTATAGAATTATTAAAACAGGGGTGAAATTATGTACAAGGACACTTGGCGTAATTGTTAACAAAGTATTAAAACCTTGGATTACACGCAATCGATATTCTGGTGTAATTATTAAACAAAGTATTAAGACCTTGTTACAGTTTAAGTCCCCAATTAGTTGGAATATTTGACTTCGGATATAAGGATAATTTGACGAGAACACTCGCACTTTATATTTATGACTGATGGACTGTTATGGACAAAAACCAGACGGACATATTAAATAATCCAGGACAAAGGACAATTAACCCATGGGCATAAAACTAAAATCAACACGTCAAACATCATGATTACGGAAGTTTAAATAAGCATAATTCCTTTATTTTCATATTTAATTGCACTTCTAATTATTGCACTTATATTTATTGTTATTGTATTTAATTGCACTTTTAATTATCGTACTTTTTAATTATCGCAATTTTATTTTATCGCACTTTTATTTATCGCAATTTCATTATCGTTATTTACTTTACGTTTAAAATTAAGTTGTATTTATTTTTAATATTTTACATTAGGTTTTAACTGCGACTAAAGTTTTAAAAATCGACAAACCGGTCATTAAACGGTAAAAACCCCCTTTTTATAATAATAATATTACTTATATATATTTGTATTTTTATAAATTTAAAACTAATATAGCGTTAAGCTTGTTTAAAAGATTCCCTTGGAATGAACCGGACTTACTAAAAACTACACTACTGTACGATTAGGTACACTGCCTATAAGTGTTGTAGCAAGGTTTAGGTATATCCATTCTATAAATAAATAAATATATTGTGTAAAATTGTATCATATTTAATAGTATTTATTTGTAAAAATAATACTATTTCCTAGTACCCCTCGCACACATCAGTAATACTCATATTCAAACTTTGGTTCAATTTCTATAACTATAACAATCTTATTTCGAGTGATGATCTTACTTGAACTTGTTTTCGTGTCATGATTCTGCTTCAAGAACTTTCAAGCCATCCAAGGATCCTTTGAAGCTAGATCCATTTGTCTCTTTTCCAGTAGGTTTATCCACAAAACTTGAGGTAGTAATGACATTCATAACATCATTCTATTCATACATATAAAGCTATCTTATTCGAAGATTTCACTAGAACATAGTTTAGTTAATTCTAAACTTGTTCGCAAACAAAAGTTAATCCTTCTAACTTGATTTTTAAAAATCAAATAAACACATTTCCTATATCTATATGATATGCTAACTTAATGATTTAAAACCTGGAAACACGAAAAACACCGTAAAACCGGACATACGCCGTCATAGTAACACCGCGGGCTGTTTTGGGTTTGATAATTAAAAACTATGATAAACTTTGATTTAAAAGTTGTTCTTCTGGGAAAATAATTTTTCTTATGAACATGAAACTATATCCAAAAGTCATAGTTAAACTCAAAGTGAAAGTATGTTTTTCAAAATGGTCATCAAGACGTCGTTCTTTCGACTGAAATGACTACCTCTTAAAAAATGACTTGTAACTTATATTTCTGACTATAAACTTATAATTTTTCTGTTTAGATTCATAAAATAGAGTTCAATATGAAACCATAGCAATTTGATTCACTCAAAACGGAGAAGTTATGGGTAAAACTAGATTGGATATTTTTTTGATTGTTGTAGCTACGGGAATATATTGTAACAATTCTATACAAATTATATCCTAGCTAACTTATATTGTATTATACATGTATTCTAATATATTATATAATCTTGGGATACCATAGACACTTATGCAAATGTTTTGACATATCATATCGACCCATGTATATATATTATTTGGAACAACCATAGACACTCTATATGCAGTAATGTTGGAGTTAGCTATACAGGGTTGAGGTTGATTTCAAAAATATATATACTTTAAGTTGTGATCTAGCCTGAGACGTGTATACACTAGGTCGTAGATTGATTCAAGATAATATGTATCGATTTATTTGTACATCTAATTGTGGACAACTAGTTGTAGGTTACTAACGAGGACAGCTGACTTAATAAACTTAAAACATTAAAACGTATTAAAAATGTTGTAAATATATTTTGAACATACTTTGATATATATGTACATATTTGTAATAGGTTCGAGAATCAACCAGTGGCCAAGTCTTACTTCCTGACGAAGTAAAAATCTATGAATGTGAGTTATAGTCCCACTTTTAAAAACTAATATTTTGGGATGAGAATACATGCAGTTTTATAAATTTTTTAATAAATAGACACAAGTAAATGAAACTACATTATATGGGTGAATGATCGAAGCCGAATATGCCCCTTTTGCTTGGTAACCTAAGAATTAGTAAACCGATCTACTAATTAACGCGAATCCTAAAGATAGATCTATTGGGCCTAACGAACCCCATCCAAAGTACCGGATGCTTTAGTACTTCGATGTTGTTTTTATCATGTCCGAAGGATTTCCCGGAATGATAGGGGATATTCTTATATGCATCTTGTTAATGTCGGTTACCAGGTGTTCACCATATGAATGATTTTTATCTCAATGTATGGGATGTATATTGAAATATGAAATCTTGTGGTCTATTATTATGATTTGATAATATATAGGTTAAACCTATAACTCACCAACATTTTTGTTGACGTTTTAAGCATGTTTATTCTCAGGTGATTATTAAGAGCTTCCGCTGTTGCATACTAAAATAAGGACAAGATTTGGAGTCCATGCTTGTATGATATTATGTAAAAACTGCATTCAAGAAACTTATTTTTGATGTAATATATTCTTATTGTAAACCATTATGTAATGGTCGTGTGTAAACGGTATATTTTAGATTATCATTATTTGATAATATACGTAATGCTTTTAAACATTTATAGATAAAATAAAGGTTATGGTTGTTTTAAAAATGAATGCAGTCTTTGAAAAACGTCTCATATAAAGGTCAAAACCTCACGACGAAATCAATTAATATGGAACGTTTATAATCAATATGAACGGGACATTTCATGCGGTTCCTACCACGATCGACCGTGATTCGACCGTGTGGGGTCGGTGGGCAGATTTTAAAAATGAAAACATCATACATTCAAGACATTGTTCAAACAAAGATAGTACAAATTACGGGCATAATTATAACATGTTTTTAACACACAAAAATTCTCTCAATCACTCTCATCATCAACGTTTCCACTTGGTCCACAAGTAAGTGACCTCAACATCCCCTTCAATAGCTTCTTCACCTTGGATTGTTTCTTCATGCTTTTGATTTGATTTTTATAAATGTGATCAAGCTTTCCATCAAAATCCAAGTTTCTTATGGGATCAACCGTTGCTTCCTCATCACTGTTCGAGATTTCAATTGCCCGTTTGCTTGACTCACTCGGTCTTGCTTCATCATCATTTTTCCTCTTTTTTATAGATGGTGTTTTCGACATTCCCAACCTCTTAATGGGACCAAGAGTGGGTTGATGAGAATTAGGGTGACTGATTTCAAGGTTCACGAACATTTTGTTGAGATTCATTCCATAGGGGAGTCCTCGAGTGATTTCGGTGATGAGATTCCTCATTCTTAAGGCCATGAGAAATGCAATGTTGACAGGTTTCTTCTTTCCAAGACACCATAGCAAAGCAAGCTGAGTGGCATGAATGTTGGAATGATTTCCTCCTTTGCAATACACGTTGAAACTGATCACACTACTCCATAGATCGTACTTGGACTTTAGATGCCTTCCTAACACACCCTTTGGGACAATTTCCTCTCGTGGGACTTCTTCTTTACACAACAGATTAATTATTTCCTCTGCATTTGAGAGAAAGTTTGGAAGATTGCTTATGTCGTGATAACGGCTGTAGAATTCTCACCCACTGATGGAACTGCCATTATTTCACCGAAGTCCTTGAGGGAGAAGCAGTAATTTTTGTTGAGGAGATAGAAGGAGGTTATCCCATTCTCGAAGGTAAAATTGGCGTAGAATTTACAGATGAGGGTAGGATAGATTGGTCCATCAAGAGTAAGAAAAGACTATCACATAAGTGCAGAGAAAGCCGTCATAAGATCAGGTAGTTGAGCATAGTCAACTTTTCTTCCTTTAGCAATCTTCCTATCGCTAAGGAATTGCACATTGTATTTGATCTTCGCATTTAGCGTCTTTGGAGGATCATAAGCTTTCTTTCCTCTTGATTCTGCATCTTTAGTCCTTGCCATTTCCTGTGCAATAACACTTTAATTTAAATCAAAGTGATTCTACAAATGACTCAATTGTGTAATCAAAGCTTTTGCAAACTTAGCTAACATAAGTACAAGTGTGTTCTAGTGTTAACTTTCTTCACATTCTTACCCTCTTTTGGCAAGAAAGTGTTTGCAAATATATGAACACGTGTTTTCACAATGTTCATATAGCACAATCATTTGCAAACTTAGTTATCATCAATACCTAGTGTTTTGATGTTAACGTTCTTCACATTCCCACCCTCTTTTAGTGACAATGCGTTTGCACTTTAGATTATTAGTGGTTTTCATAATGTTCACATGGATTCATGTTTTGTAAATTTAATTTTCATCAACATAAGTGTTTTGATGTTACCAATTTCTACATTAATACTCTTCACTAATGACAATGTGTTTGAATCATGTGAACAATGAACTTATGAAAACCTAATCTAGTTGTATGATGAACCCTAGAATTCACAATCTTAAATTGATGCATTTTTAATCATGATTTCAAGGTTTTAGAAGATTTCAAGAGCATAATTTGATTATTAGCATCAATTTGAGTAGAATTGTCTAATTAGGGTTTCTTGAAGCAATGTTTGAAGTATTCATCATACCAACACAATTGAATGAAGGGAATTCATAGATTAATCTTACCGAGATTAAAGATTAAGGATATACCAACACAATTGAATGAAGGGAATTCATAGATTAATCTTACCGAGATTAAAGATTAAGGATGATAAGGAGCGAATTCGCCTGTGTGCGGTTGCAGATCTTGAGCCGTGAAGGAGAGGGAAATAAAAACGATTTTGAATAGAATGAGGAAAGGGGTCAAGAATTATATTAAAAATCCCGTCAGAACACGTATGGTCAATTTGCGGTTGACCGTGGGTTGAGCCGTGATTTTTTACTACGGTTGATCCTACGGTCTGTCGTGGTGCGACCGTGCAGCTTAGAATAGTGACCTTTTGTCCACTTCTTCACGTCGAGCGCGTTTTGGCAATTTTTGTCGTTCAATAGAATACTTGAGGACAAGTTTTCTTTGCTTAACATTGTATGATCACATCCAACCGATGTTTCATCAACAATGACATGTATGTAGGCACATTGTCCTACAACTAGTATGCAATCTATTCAAGTAGGCATTTATTCCTAAGTTAAGCATAATCTTAAAGAGAAATCCTTTTAATCATTTAGAGGATGTGTAATTTTAAAATCGTGACACTTTGACTTAAAACACATTTAAGGTTTAAATGCACAATCCTCTTTTTTTAATGTTTGATCATAGATTCTCATTTATCCTAAAATTACCCAACCTTTGACTTATCCCTCCTATAGATTTGCTAGATTTGTTTACCCTTCCTAGGTTTTCAACTTTCTTAATGATTGACCTTGAACTTAGAGTACTTTGATTGTGTTTACTAGAATTGTGACTAGATTTTAAAACAATTTTATCTTTAAAATAATTTTTGTCACTTAAAGATCTTTTCAAATAATTGTTTTCATCACTTAAAATTTTGTTGAGTTGATTTACCTTTTCTAATTCTTTTTCCAACAAATTTTACTTTGTCACAACTTCTAGTATACACAAATTTTACCGTTTTGTACTCATCTAGCAAATCTTCATAATTAAAAGGATAGAATACATTTACCTCATCGTTTTGAACGCTTGAGCTTTCACCTACTTATTCTTGATAGCACGATTCAACCTCATCTTCACTACGAGCATCTAGGAAGAACTCTATGAAGTAGTGATATAGCATCAATTTGCTTTAGCACTTTGTTCACTACTTCATCATTTTGAAATGTTGATTTTACCATGTTTGAAGATTCTTGAGAAACAAAGTTTCCTCCTTTGATGATTCTCCACATGTCATAATCCTTTGATTTGACATAGATCTCGAATCTTATCTTCCAAACATAGACATCCTCTCTATCAAAGATTGGTGTTTCATTAGCCAATCTTTCAAGGTATGCCATCGTTTGAGTTGATCCCAAGAACGTTTGACTCGAGTTTTTGCCCAAAATAATTTTCGACTCAATCAAAACGTTTCTAGAGCAAAGGTACGAGCAACCGCTCTGATACCTATTGTAAGTAACTAGAGGGGGATAAATAGTTACTTAATACGATTTTTAAAACTTTTTCGATGATCATTAAAATTTGAACAATACTTGATCACATTAATCAACTCAAACCATTATGTGGTGTGTTTATGTTTGTAATAGTGCGAAATGTAAAGTAAAGAACATAAACACTAGGATTTATAGTGGTTCAAGTGGATGTTAACTAATACACCTTAATCCACTCCCCGATTCACTAATCGATGTTAGGACCCCGAAGTTGTATAGTGTTAATGTGAAAAAAGCTTAAATGGAGGTTCCTTAGAAGAGGGCTATATAAGGAACCTAAGTAGTCCTAATTAGATAGCCATTGCATTGTAATTGAGTTCTAGAAGCTGTGAAATGTAAATCTTGTTGATTCTCTCTCATACCGAGTCTCCTTTACACTTACCGAATCTCATTCTAACTTGTCTTTTCTTCTAATCTCAACATGATCTGACCTATCAATCGAGATTTTTTCTTCACTAAGCACCTATCTCCAAATCCGGTGGAGATTCGATTTACAAGCCTTGTACTTCTCCTTAGACAACAAACCTAATCCTTCTATCCCTTTGAAATATTACCTCCAACTTAGATCAACTTGTCTTCACCTTGGACAAGTATTAATCTCCAATGAGATTAATCAACTCTCTAATTCCCTTTAAGGAAGAAAATAGCTAAGCTAGCATATATTTCTAATTACAAAGTAAAAAGACACACACTTTTCTAGTGATGACAATCCTATGACAATTCTAAGGGTTATTACAACACTATGCAAACTTATAAAGATAAGAATTTGAAAGTAAGTTTACAAACAACCCTTTTATAATCTATGAGATTATAAAACTTCTCTTTCTAATCACAAACATATGTAGAAGCATTATGTTCTTATGATTCTCTAATGATTTTGAGTTGTAGCATGCATTCAAAGTTCTCTAAGCCCTGCTATTTATATGGAAAGATAAACAAGTCTGCCATGTCTGTAGCTTGACTCACGGTCGACCGTGGGTCGACCACACACGGTTCAGTCCAAAATATGTATCCGTTGTATAGCACTTTGAATCTGTTTTGGACATTACTCTTTGGACACTTACTTCATTTAACACCTGCAAAAGATACCCAACATCCTATACAAGTACTATATGCATTAAATGTCCATTTACCTTGGATGTATTGCCTTGATAGTGACTTATCATGCTCAAAGTGGAAAGTCTAACATTCTTGGATATAAGTCATGATAATCATTTGAGGCAATCTCAGTTTTGTCATAATCCTTTATTTGTAATTAACACATTTGCTAAATCTCTATTGGTTGGTCAACATATAATTGATGACACAGACCCACTTTAATAACAAGGCATGCTAGTATTCGAATTTGAACTTGTTTGTAATTAATTAAGTGTGTTTAATGATGTCTTGACAATTTAAGTAAGTAGTAATAATTAAGCATGTTGCAAGACATCAAATTAAATCAAGCTTAAGTTTATTCATAAACTTAATCTTAGGCTTAAGCAAACATGTGTTTGTTAATTATCCATTGTCTTTTAATATTAATAGATTATGACATTTTAAACATTATCCAAGTAGCACAATCATATATTGAAGTAGTCCAAATACTAGTTGGTGGAATCCATCTTGTAACACATAGCAAGAGATGGTTCATACAAACACATATTAAATAACTACTTAGCATTTAGCACTTAGCACATAGTCAAATAATACACATATATTAATAGCAAGTAGTCAAGTAATATTCATGTAATGACTAGTAAGAGATCACAAATTAATTTAGAATTAAACACCTAGTGATTACATAGCATTGAGTCAAGACTATGCAAGTCTTACTTGCAAAATGGCATTTGCAAGATTAATGTGTAAGTATATATTAATATCTAACACATGCACAAGGAAGGTGCAATTCTTGATTGGGATTTGGTGACCATCCTAAGAATGTCTAGATACATTTTAGATGTACATGTTTTCCTAAAACACTTATGTGTTATCCTTAATCAAGGCTTAATCGTCATTAAGATGTCATCAGACGTGATTAACCAAGATTAGTGTTCTAGTGACCAAAACTCCTTTGGATATGAAGGAGCCAACTATTCTAAGCATGTTTGAACATGTTTCATGAATTACAGATGCCCCGAAGTAGTCGAACTAAAATCTATGGAATTTGGGACAGAAGCTTCTACGGTCAATCCACGGTCGGCCATGGAGTCGACCGTGCAACCCAGATTTCATAAATCTGGGTGCAATTCTCCACGGTCCACCTGCGGTCGACCGTGGTCCTAACCGTGTAGCTCAGTTTTCATTTTAAGCTTTATTTGGTTGGTCTTTTGCTAGAGGAAGTGTAGATTAGTGAACTTGTATATTTATGTCAAGATGTCTACCATCACCTTTACTTATGTGTATATGTCATCATCAAAACACTTAATGGGGTTAAGATTAATATAGGCATTAAGTATAATCCCACATTAACCAACATTCTCCCCCCAACACACCCCTCGGTGGAGGTATACATGAAACAACCGGAGAGATTTGTAATGCCGAGACAACAGACTACGGTGTGTAAATTGATTAAGTAATTGTATGGACTTAAACAAGCACCAAAACAATGGCATCAAAAGTTTGATTATGTGGTATTGTCTCATGGGTTTACATTGAATCAATCAGATAAGTGTGTTTATAGCAAATTTGATCAAAAAGAAAAAGGTGTGATCATTTTCTTGTATGTTGATGACATGTATATCTTTGGCAATGACTAAGATCAAGTGGATAAAACCAAGGAATTTTCGTCATCTAAATTCTCAATGAAGGATATGGGAGTGGCGGATGTAATCCTTGGCATAAGGATTAAATGAGATGATAAGAGTATAACAATTACCCAATCTCACTACATTGAAAAAATTCTCAAGAAATTTAATCATGAGACTTGTTCACAGGTTAGTACTTCTATTGATGCTAATTTAAATCTTTTGCCTAAAAGCGGTGTCTCAATTTGAATACTCTCAAACAATAGGTTGTTTAATGTATGCTATGACAAGTACAAGAGCTTATGCCGTGGAGAAATTGAGAAGATTCAAAAGTAACCTGGGTACTCACCATTGGTATGCGATTAATAGAGTGTTCAAGTACTTGAAGCAAACCATGGATTATGGTATCACATACTCCGGATTTCCTTCTATCATAGAAGAATATTCGGATGCAAATTGGATTACCAACGTTGAAGATCATTCTTCTACAACAGGTTGGATATTCCTTCTTGGTGGAGGAGCTATTTTATGGACATCGAAGAAACAAATGTGTATTACTACTTAGACCATGGAATACAAATTTGTAGCTTTGGCGGCGACCGATAATGAAGCCGAATGGTTAAGGAATTTAACCTATGAGATTCCTTTGTGGTCAAAACCTATCTCTTCTATATGTATTCATTATGATAATGCTTCAACTTTGGCTAAGGATTATAGCCAAATATATAGTGAAAAGTCTAGACACTTAGGTATAAGACATAGCATGATTTGAGAGTTGATCGCCAATGGTGCGATTTCTATTGACTTTGTGAGGTCACAACATAATTTTACCGATCATTTAACCAAAGGATTAGCAAGGGACTTAGTGCACAAGTCAGTTATTGGTGTGGGATTGAAGTCCATTTAGATCTTCCAAAGTGGGATACCAAATTCCCTTCTAGTACAACGCTAGAGCTGAATTCAATGTGAAAAGCCTACTTTTTGAAGATTGGAACACATGTAAATATGATCCCAAGATATGTGTTCGGACCAACAAGATAAAGTTAGGTTGAAGTTTAACACTTTTTAATAGTTTTTTTGAAAAGTTGCATTGTAGGAGCAAGATTAAAAAAAACTACCTATGTGAAAATGAAGTTTTTCCGCTGCAATAAAGCTTGAATTTGGCTTTTGCTATGTTCATCAATGGATTGGGACACATGGCTTGTAAAGTGTCGGGTCTAATTATAGAAAGTACGCAACCGATGTGTATATTATCTTTAAGTTTTCAAATAGATTGATGGGTTCAAATGTTACGAGCACCCTATTTTTGAATTCTTGAAATGTGTATATTATCTTTAAGTTTTCAAATGGATTGATGTGTAATATAAAGTGGTTGTCCAGGTTAAAGGAGAGCCGCACTTGTTGATTGGTGCGCCGCACCATGTGGTGGATTGGTGCGCTGCAATAAACCCTTATTGCGTCGCACCATATAATGTGAAACTATAAAATAAATATCAGAAGCAATTGGATGATTTTGGATGCTTCTAGGTGTGCCACATCACTTCTTGATGCGCTGCACCATAAGGCATAATAGGCCAGAGGTGCGCCACACCTCTACTATGGTGCGCCGCACCATGCTGCAGGTTATGCACAAAAGTTGCAACTTTTACCAAACGTTTTGCAACGGTTCACAAATGGTTGCGTTGTATCTCTGGACATTTTGGGACATGTTTAAGTGATTTTTTGGCGTACTAATTCGCCCTTTCAAACATGTCTACTGCCGAGTGATGTGTCATTTAATCATAACTCATTTTCAAAGGTTGCAACACTACATTGCATCTTTTGACTCATTATAAATACAAAACTTCATTCATTGAAGAAAGGTTCCATAATTTGATTATTCTAAACATACTTTCAACATCCAAACTTCTAGAAAATACCTTCTACAATTGTGTGAAACAATTATCTTTTGGTCAAGACAGTTGTTCATCCTAGTCTTATTCTAATCTTGATTTCGTGATACCCGTGACCAAGTGGATTGAATACTCGATTAAAAAAGTGAATACACGATTATAGGATCAGTCCGGTTAGTGATTCTCAACCCACAACACATACATATAACAGTGTATCAAATATTTACATTATCTTTATTCCATGTATTTTATATTTTAATGATAAAGTTGTTAGTATGTTGTATGTATAACATGTAATGTGACATCCATATAAATATAAATATACACATCATTAAAATTACTAATTGATGCAGATAATATAATAATGCTATTTAAAAGTTGGATACACACAATTGCTAAAATAAATTAGATGTATATAGTATAGAATTTAGATATGGGTAACGTACATTAAAAATAAATAATTACACTCAATGAGATTCATATTCGAAACTTTGAAGATTAATAATAAATCAAAGAAATTACGATTGAATTAGCACTAATGGTTAATAAATCCAAGAGAAGCTAGTTAAGCAGTTAATGTATAGCTTTGATCGTGTGATATTGTTATTTCAAACTCTCGGGTTTTTAAAATGTGATTGTATGTTTCATGTACTTGTAAACATTATAGGATTAATGAAATTTTGACTTAAAAGAAAGAAAAAAAAAATACAAATAATTAGTAGACGTATATACTAACTTTTAAACAAATAAAAACCTTCAAACACATACACTATCCTTTTCTAAATGCAACACAATTCAAATTAGGACCAAAATGCAACTTAATTAGGACCAAATGCAAATTAGGACCATTTTTAATGAGCGTGTTCGACTGTATTTTTGAACCAGCACGCCTGAAGAACGCCTATAACGCGACGTGCTGATGGGTGGGAGGGTGCAGCGTGTTGGACGGTAGCACGGGAAAGATAGTTCGCGTGTTGACGCTGCTTGGCTACGTCCCTCATTTAGATTCGTGCACCATACCCACTCGATCGTTTGACGAAGTCAAAGTGTTCCACTTTTCAAAATCAAACAGATATAAATTTAACTACATAATAATTCATAAAAATAAATTTATACAATTTTATCTATAAATACACACTTCAACGCAAACACATTTTTTATACAATCTCATCCATCTTTTCTCTAACTTTTTAATCTTTCATAATTTAATAAACAACACTCAACAATGACAAACTCAACCCGAACGAATGGTCGCTGTAAACTAATATATTGGGTGGCGAACCGACAACTCCCATCTCGTCATCTTCAACCTCATCGCGACCTTCACTTGGTCTTGCCAGTTATACGCAAAGCGCATTCGGTATGAGCCAACAACATATCCAACATCTACAACAACTACAACATATTCAACAATCACTCGGGTTAACACCACAACGACCTTTTCGACAAACTCAAAACACAACGACCTTTTCGAAAAACTAAAAACACGTTCAACTAGTCGGTGGTTCGAGGAGAAAAAGAAGTCACCAACGAAAAGGCAAAGAAAAGGCATGCCAACCGTGCAACAAAAAAGAGAGGACACTGCAAGAAGAAGTTTGGTTGGCATAATGTTGGATAGATTCATCCGAGAATCCGGTTATCGAAAACTCTCAAATCGAAATTCTTTGTGGGCAACCGTAGCAAAAAAATCAACAATAACAATTACGAATAGTTTCGAGGTGAAGATGTGTTATCGAGTAAATGGTGTTATATGGACAAGGGCGTAAGGCTTTTCAAGGATACTATGAAGAAAAACGGAATCCAATACGTAGTGGACGAAATGAACTAGACTTTTACGAGGGTGCGGTATAATCGTATTGTATGAATGAGGGGAAAACGTGGGCGTTTAAAGAAGCTTGGAAATTTTTGAATGAAAAACTGAAATGGCTTACGCCTACTTCGGTTGGTGGAGCTGTTATTGGTAGAGGTTTGCGCGATGAGGATCATGAAGACGTGGTCCGTACGATCGATATCGCGGACAATCAACCTAATGCGCTTTTAGGTGATGATCTGATTCCAAGGCCTATGGGAAGGAATCGAGCAAGGAAAGCGGCTAGGAGTTCTGCATCTTTCGATGCGACGACAATCTCTCGTGGAAGAACAAACTCTTCACAATTTGAAGAGTTAGTTGAAGAAGTTAACACGTATAAGATCGAAATTCTATAAATAAAAAAAAACTTGAACAAATGGACACAATCACTCGGACGGAACGTTAGAAAGCCGCACTAGTAGCTACAAAATTTATCACATCAACTGAAAGTTTAAATATATATGGCTCAGGGTCGACAAGAGAATCCTGTGATATTTTTTACTACGAGGAGTTGTTTTTAATATCTCAGGAAACTATGTGTGGGTGATTGATTTCTGTCAGTTTTTAGTATGTACTATATGTTTGATGAATTTGAAATCTTATTGACTTTCTGTTATCTTGCAAAAAATAATGTGACGGGTTCGGGGACATCGACATATATATATTATCATTTCACGTATTTGTATTCAGTTATTTTCTTTTTCTGACTAAAGACTAGAGATTGATGTAATCCTGATTGAACTTTTTGGCTTATTTTCTTCGTAATCTCTAATATTGTTGTTGTTGTTCAAAAAATTGTGACGTATTTGTCAATTTTAAGTATTTAACTATATGACAACGATTAACCACCTAGGTGAAAAATGGAATCAATCGATCGATTCTATGACAGTTTCACCAACCAGTTTTACGATCAATCAACATATATATGACTATGACATACAAATATAAATCATGTATTGTTCATTTTTTAAAACTTAAAAATGACACAAGATGAGTTTAAAGTTCATGCGATGCCTTTTTAGTAAGCACAAGCAGTGCGAACGATAATAAACTTAATGTTGAGTTTAACAGTGAGTTCTAGACCGAGACTCATTTTTAAAGAAAAATTTTAATGTTGAAGTTGATATGTAAAGGGATCCAAGGGTTTCAAAAAGCAATAGTGCTAAAACAGCGGAGGTCTCTAACTGTAACAATTGCTACTGGAAGATTATGTGCAACTACAAGGCATCATCGAGAATAATGAGGTTAAAAAATAGAGCAAGGGTTGGTGTTAATTGTGGTGATTCCAATAACTTTTCGTGTAGGGGATGTGGGTTTAGATCAAAGAAGGTGCCAAGAAAACATAAGCCTTGTGTGCCTTCAAAGTCTATCAACAGGGATGATGTAAAACGTTACGGGGAGTAGATCGGCCTTGATTGGCCTTCCTCTGATCCTCAGTAAGCTTCTGTGTTCATGTTCTCTTCGTTTATTTTTGTTTCTTAATGAAGGTACTTTCTTTAAATGTTCGTGGGTTCGCGGTTACGGGTAAATTTGGGTGGGTTAGAAGTATTTGTGCTAGTGAGAAACCTTGTGTTGCCGCCTTTCAAGAAACTAAATGTGGTACAGTTGATGATAGATGGGTTTATGCGTTATGGGGTGGGTCAAATTTCGGATATATCCAAAAGGAAGCGGTTGGTAAAACGGGTAAATCGGGTGGCCTCTTAGTTATTTGGGATTCCAGTGTTTTTGAGGTTATTGATTGTGTTGGTTGTGAGAATTTCTTGGCCATTAGAGGGAAGTGGGTGAAATCGGGTAGGGAATCAATTATTGTCAATGTTTATGGACCTCATAATGATCGAGACAAAAGAGTGTTTTGGGATTCGCTTGAAAATCTTATGAATAATGACCAATCTTCTTGGCTACTAATGGGTGACTTTAATGAGGTTAGGGTCCTGGATGATTGTCTTAATTCCCAATTTCACCAAAGTAGGGCGGATAGGTTCAACGAGTTCATCACAAGAAATGGTCTAATCGAGATTGACATTAGTGGTAGAAAGTATACTCGTATTAGTGATGATGGTTTAAAATTTAGCAAGATTGATAGATTCTTGGTCAACAATAGTTTTCTTAGTCTTTGGGAGGATCTCTCGGTAATTGCTTTAGACCGACATCTTTCGGATCATTGTCCTTTAGTGTTGAGAGACAAAGTGATTGACTACGGTCCAAAACCGTTCAAAGTCTTTGATGAGTGGTTCAATAATGTCGGGGTTGATAATATCATAATGGAGGCTTGGGGAAAACCAATAAGGGGTTCGAGAAAAGATTGCATTTTTAGAGATAAGCTTAAATGTGTAAAATTCGCTTTAAAAAAATGGAGCTCTAAAGAATTTGGAGGTTTAGATAAAGAGATTGAAGCACTTAAGAAGGAAGCTTTGGATTGGGAATTAAAAGCCGAATCAATTAGCATCTCGGATTCGGATCGAGAAAGGTGGTTAGAATGTAGGCGTCGTTGGGTTGAGAAAGAAAACGTCAAAGCTAACATGTTAAAACAAAAAGAAAGAGTGAAGTGGACTTTGGAAGGTGACGAGAACTCAAAGTTTTTCCATGCCTCGATTCGTAGGAAAAACAACAAGTGTAATATTCGTGGCATCAATATCAATGGCACTTGGATTGAAGACCCAAACGTTGTCAAAAATGCAGTTTTTGAGCACTTCCAAAAAAATTTCAGCTCAAGAGATTCTCGAAGACCTCGCTTCAGATATTCGGTTAACAGGCCACTTGGTAAATCCACTTCTGGCACAACTACACAGAACCTGTCCAGCAAACAGGCCGACTATATTGGCTCTATGATTTCCGATAACATGCCACTCTCTGTTGAGTTACCAGTGTCTGGCCCAAACGCCGGATCAATTGGGCCGTATGTCTCTTCAGCAAACAGGCCGCCAACAACCAGCGTGATTCCAGGTGTGTTTAGGTTATCCAGTGAACAAGTTAATATTCTCGAATTAAGTTTTAGCGAAGAAGAAATTTGGGAGGCGTTAAAAGGTTGTGCCAGTAACAAAGCCCCAGGACCGGACGGTTTTAATATGCGATTCTTTAAAAGATTTTGGTCAATTATCCGAGTAGATTTAGTGGAAGCAATTAGTAGCTTTTGGCAAACGGGGGTGATTTCTCCGGGTTGCAATTCTTCCTTCATCACGTTAATTCCAAAGGTTGCTAATCCGGTAAGTCTAAATGAATATAGACCAATTAGTCTTATTGGGAGCTTTTATAAAATAATCGCGAAGCTACTCTCCAACCGTATCAAGAAAGTAATACCGAATCTAGTTGGATTTGAACAAAGCGCGTTTATAAAGGGTAGGAACATAATCGATAGTGTTTTAGTGGCAAATGAATCCCTTGAATTTTTGAAGTCTAATCATCTTAAGAGTATGGTATTCAAAGTTGATTTCGAGAAAGCATTCGATAGTATTAGTTGGGAATTTTTGGATGAAATGATGGTGTTGATGGGTTTTGGCTCTAAGTGGAGAAATTGGATTGATTCTTTTCTCAAATCCGCCTCTATCTCAATCCTAGTGAATGGTTCGCCGACAAAAGAATTTAAACTTGGGAGGGGGGTTAGACAAGGTGATCCTCTTTCACCGTTTCTTTTCATTATTGCGGTGGAAGGTCTCAATTGGTTAGCGAAGTCGGCGGTCTCTAATAATCTTTTCAATGGGGTTGAAATTGGAAAAGATAGGATTTCTATCTCCCACTTGCAATACGCGGATGATACCATCTTCTTTGGCAAGTGGAGTTTTGAAAATATCGAGAATCTAATGAAACTTTTAAAATGCTTCGAGTTAACTTTCGGATTAAAGGTGAACTACAACAAAAGTTATCTCTTCGGGGTGTGTGTTGATAAGAAAGAAGCCGAAGATATGGCAAGTGTATTCGGATGCAAGGCGGGATCCTTTCCTATGACTTATCTCGGGTTACCTATTGGTGCAAATATGAATAAACTATCTAATTGGAAACCGGTGATAGATAAATTTGAGAAAAGGTTGTCGGATTGGAAAGCTCGTGCGATTTCTTTTGGTGGACGTTTGACTCTCGTGAATGCGGTTCTAAATAGCTTACCGTTGTACTACTTTTCGCTCTTCCGTGTTCCGCCTTCCGTGCTTAAAAAACTTGAGAGTGTAAGACGTAAATTTTTTTGAGGCGGGCCGGGTGATAGTACCAAAATTTCATGGGTAAAGTGGGATGACGTCATTCGTCCTTGGGCGGATGGTGGTCTGAATTTGGGTTCCCTTAATTGTAAAAACTTGGCCTTAATCGGCAAGTGGTGGTGGAGGTTTCTATCCGATACCACTTCCTTGTGGGTTAAGGTCATTAGAAGCATTTACGGGGGTTCGGGGCTTCCAAACTTGGGTGGGAATTTATCTACTAATAATTCTACTTGGAGTAATATTGTGAAAGCAGGGCTCGAGATAAATAACATTGGTGTTGACTTCACAAATTCTTTCGCGAGGGTGATTGGAAACGGTTGCAACACAAAATTTTGGGAAGACATTTGGATTTTGGACAAACCACTTAAAGAGGTTTTCAAAAGATTAGTTCGACTTGAATCAAACCCCAACGTCTCGGTCTCTAATCGTCTTCATCAGATTGACGGATCGGTGGTGTTTTCGTGGGAATGGACACGGGCGGCTATGGGGCGTACAAAAAATGAGTTGGAGAATCAAGAAAAATTACTATCCTCTGTGGTAATGGATTTGGAAAAAGAAGACTCATTTTCTTGGAAGCTATGCGGGTCAGGGATATTCACTACAAAAAAGCTAACAAAGCACATTATGTCTAAATTATATCCCTCAAGAAGCACATCTTTAGTGACTATGAGAAATAACCTTGTTCCAAAAAAAGTTGAAGTTTTTGTATGGAGAGCAAAGCGAGAACGATTGCCCGTTTTAAGTGAACTTGACAAACGGGGAATTGATCTTCACGCCATTCTTTGTCCTCTTTGCGATGGTGATATAGAATCGGTAACACACTCACTTTTTTCGTGTACACATGTTCGAGAGATTTGGAAAAAGGTCCGCGATTGGTAGGGTTTTGATTCGGTTAACCTATCTTTTGATAATCTTCTTTGTGGTTCTGTCCCCTCAAGTTGTTCAGAATTGGGTAGCAAATTATGGCAATCGGTTGAATGGATTTGTGGCTATTTAATTTGGAAAAATAGGAATCAGAAAGTTTTCAAGAAGATTTCATGGACCACTCCGAATGCGCTTAGTGAGATACAAGTCAAGAGTTACGATTGGGTTGCGAAGCGTTGTAAAAGGAAAAGGATCGAATGGCATGATTGGCTACACAATCCTCGCTCATTACTTGTGTAATTGTCTTTGTTATATTATGGTGCGCACTTCTCATGTAACTGTTTAGTCGTAGGATTCTAATTCAGCATCTCTACGATTGTGCGTTGTAACTAGTTATTGTACATGCGATTTTTCCTCGAGTAATAAAAATTTTTCTGCTGTTAAAAAAAAAAAGGGATCCACGAAGTTATATAGCACCGTGAAATTACATGAAAAGAAATTAAAGAAAATGTTGGAGCCCTAGAATTCATTGAACTCAAACTAGAAGGTTAAGGTATTCGTTTTTTCAGACCACACGTCTTATGAGTTATTAGGTCTGTAAATGGCTAGTCATTTTCATTTTTATGCTAATGTATTTATTTTTCTTAATACATAATTTAAAATGTTAAATACATCTATCTATATGATCATATAAAACTCTAAAATAATGATGTTATCATTAAGCTAATTACTCTTTAATATTCATAATGATGATGTCATAATTATATATTAATTTAATTAAAAAATAATACGAAATCTTTTATAAAATGAAATACTAATCTCTCCTAAATTTTAATTTTAATTTTCTATAATAATTTAAAAGGCGTTTATTATTACTAATAATTATTTTAGTCAAACGAGTCATTAAAATAAATGATTTTAACATTTACATTCACTTAATACCTAAAACATGTCATTAAATTGTTTCGTTTAAACAAACTTGTGATTTCACGGGTCATTTCACTAGTATTGTATTATATCGTTTAAATGTGCATAAATCAAAAATATATTTTATATTGTCAGTAAGTGGACAAATTTAAAAATATTTTTTATTAATGCACACAGCACATAAAAAATTAAAGAAACCAAAAATCTTTTATTATTATCATTGATTTTTTTATTAGGTAACAAATTTTTTGTTTATTACATTTTTGTTAATATATTTATTTATATTTCAACAATATGTAATATAATTTTTTTAATTTTTTTTTTTTGAAAAAAAACAAAAAAACAATATGTAATATTTTTTGGGTAAGCGAGTAAACCCTCATATGAACGAGCACATTGGCTCCCTCATCGAAGGTAAAATCTCGGGTAATCAAGCCCTCCGAACGCGAGACCTTATACCGGATGATTTGCGCATCATGCGTACTTTCTAGTCACACTTCCATTTTGAACAATTTGACATAGATGTAAGTGTTAAAAATTGTGATGAAATTTTAATTTATGACTGTTTTAACTTTTATGAAAGTGTAACTTTTATCTAAGACTTTTTTTTTATTACTTTCATTTCATTAGTTTTATACTTTTAGATAAATAAAAATTATTTTGAATTAAATTATATTTAACAAACATAAATTAAGAGCCTGTTTACTTTATTCTATTAATCTCTTATTATATCAATATAAATAATGAAGTGTTATATATATTAACAATAGAATAAAAATTGTTCTTTACTTTTTATACTAAATAAACAGACTGAAAATAAGTAAATTACTACTTTAACCTTGTAATATATTTTTACATTAACAAAATAGATTGAAAATGTAATATTGATATCCTTTGGCAAAGATCATTTGCACATAATTTTCATGGGCACATATAAACTTCAAATTCCCTGTGCATTTTTTTCTTACTTTTCTTTTCACAAAATTCTTCATATTTTTTTTCAAAATTCTTTTCACAAAGTCCTTGAAGTGCTACCAAAGATGTTGACAATGGAGGAAAAAAATGCTACTCCTTTGTATTAATTTAAATTAAACAAACAACACTCACTTGAAAATATTGTGCAATTAACCAAGTCACATGATATCAAAAAATCATTCATCACAAACCATACATAACTAGGTTTATTATCATTATTGTTGTCATTGTAGCCGGAGCAAACCAAGATATAAGACGGTCGGCATCATCGACGGATGTCCTCTTTGATTCACGTTGCTATCCACCGCACCGCTGCCATGAGGAACCTGCAACTTCCAACAATCTACTTTTTTCATTAACTTGCTGCATGTTTTCAATTGAACAAAACGGATCTAGAATTGAACAAAAATAACATGAAAGATTATCAGAGAAATATTTATACCAAAACACTGATCTATTATTTGTAGTTGATTGTGAAGTGGACGATGGTTCTCAATTTGGGGGTAAAATTCTCTGTATTGGAGAAGATAATTAATGAAAGAGAAAAGGGTAGTTTTAATAAAATGATTTTATTAATCTCATCCAATTTGGGGAGGACATATGTTTTCTATCTTAATATTAATTTAGAGGTTCAACTTTTCAAATGGAATTAAGTCAAAAGTAAACAACTAAAGTTGGTGACCGAATAAGACCATCATAACATTCAGACCATTAAGCAATTAGTAAAACATCCCTTAATATTCTTCAATACAAACTTTCACAACATATCTTCCACTACAAATGTAAGTACAATGGACAAAATATACTTAAAAGCGAATACTGTTGGGAAGTTACCTACATCAGCCATGACAGAAAACAAATGTATGTTTATAAGTCTAACGGGAAGTCCCTCTATCACAAATTGGTTTTAGAAAATGATGGACTCTTGGACTTATACGTTGAACATGTTGTTGGGCTATGCGATTTATTAATTCTGTCATGGTATCAGAGCTCAGGTAAGCAATTTTACAAAGCGAGTCCGAGTCAGACCCCCATGTGTGTGCCGTCGTCGCTACAAAGAGATCGAGTCAGGTCGCTATCATGCCGCCATATCTACAATTGATCCACGCCTCGATGTGAGGCGGCGTGTTGGGAAGTTATTCCACATCGGCCATGGGACAAAAAAATGTATGCATATAAGTCTAAGGGGTAGTCTCTCTATCACCAATTGGTTTTAGAAAAGGATGGACTCTTGGACTTATACGTTGAACATGTGGTTGAGCTATACGCTTTATTAATTCTGTCAAATACTATCACCTAACACTAAACATAAATGAAAAACATTAATGATCACACCCCATATCCTCTTATATAGAAGTGCCATACATATTGTTTATGGTCACATAGGATTGTGATGTTAATCAATTGTTCATTAAGTATTTTGCGAGTGTCATACACATTGTGTGGGTATGGGCTACACCAGATTGTGCTGTTAATCAAGCATATTTTTTTAAGTGTGAATTATGCAAAGGACTGATTTTATTTTTCGAACGTCAAATTTATTAGGTAACTAATGACTCCTTAGTAAGGCACTAGGAAAACCAACAAACAACATTACAAAGTGTTTACAACGGCTTTTTAGCCATCGGTCCATGTAACATTTGATCCACCTCTATTCGATAACCAATTAAAAGAAAAACTACGAAACGACTAAAAAACCAAACACTTCTTTGCTTCCGGCGTGTTAAAAAACAAACAAATTTCACGTCTTCCAAATGAGCCACAATAAACAATAACCGATAACCATTTCCATTTAGCTGAGTGGTTACCGCCCTTCTAGGTGTCCGTGAGGTCTCAAGTTCGAGTCTCACTTAGGGATTTCATAATGCAATTTGCTTTCTAGTTGGTTATGGATTCCTCTCAAGGCAACACTGTCTGAGTCCGTCCTATGACAGTTGTTCAGGGGGTACTTCCCAAGGGTGACTACACGCATAGCATAGCCTATGACAGTTGTTCAATGGAACATCCTTGACACGTGGAACCAATATGATCGGGTGGTGGGAACTCCTTTGGTGGTCCACCGTCAGTCACTCCAATTTTGTTGTTTAAAAAAACAAGAACTGGTCACCTACACCTTGAGCTTTGTAGCCGAGGGTGCTTGCCAGATGTAATACCAATTTATCCACTTGTTCCAGCCATCAAACTCAGATATTTGAACTTGGATCCATAAACCCAATTTACGATATACTTCTTTTGCAAAACAACAACAAAAAGGAATGTGATCTAGCGACTCAACTGGATACTAGCATAGAACACGGACAATCCTTTCCAATTCTAACCCCCTAGACGAAAGATTAAGTCTGTCAGTAGTCTAATAACCGAAGCATACCAAATAAAAACGTTAACTTTCCTTGGAAGCGTTTTACACCAATGTGTTGTTGGGCTTGAGCTTGGAAAGGTACCTACATCAATCCATTTACGTGTGCGAACTAACCGAGAATAACCCGTCATCAGCGATTGACTAAAAAGCTTTATCGTTGTCATCCGAGAGAGATACGAAACCAATAACATCCAGAAGCCGAGACAGATTATCTACATTCCTAAAATGATCCACATGTCTTTTCCATTTCCAAAACCAATCACCATTCACGGTACGATCCACCAATAAACAATTGTCATTTACTTTGTTACGAAACAACCGATTAAATCTTGCATTCAAGCATCCATCCTCGAGCCAGTTATCCTTCCAAAAGAGAATAGGTCATCCATTCCCCACCTTAACTCTTAGTACATTATTGGGAATTAAACCTGTTCAATTATCCTTCTAAAACAAAGAGAGGATACACTCCATATCTCAGGCCCACGAACATTATATTCATCAAACCTAACCGAGGAGCTATGAATGGCTCTTATAACCGACACCACAATGCATCAACATCCATAACCGAGGAGCCTTGAGTAAACGCTCATAGGCTACTGATGCCCAAACCACCGTTATCCAATAAAGTAAGGCTTGATTCCACTTAATCTAATGCATATTTTCTGTTTCCTTCCATCACACCCCAAATGAAGTTGGGTCGTTTACTTTCGAGCTAATTGATCATGGATTCTAGACACATACAAAGTGAAAGAAATTAAATGCCCAAACTCCCCATCATTGACTAGATCAACGTTAAATGTCCACTAATCAATAATAAGCTCGATTTCCAAGTTGACAACTATTTTCAAAACCGATCTATTAGGACCTTCCAACTAGCCACCCAATTTAGATTATTTCTCATCGGAAGACCTATATATGTAAATGGAAAGTCTCCCCTTTCGCATTAAGTGTCATGTACAAATGCTTCAATCTTTTCAACATGCACGTCGATACAAATATATTTGATTTACAAACATTTACCTTCAGACCTGGAAAGAGATAAAAAGATTTGAGCATGCTCATGATATTATCAAGGCTGTTTTTACACCAAACTGTAATAATAACCACTTTGTCATCATATGCGATATACCCATGTGTAGATTACCAACTTTAGCTCCTACAATCAAACCCTGAGCGACTTGTTCTTTCGACATAAGATGCAAACCTTCTATAACGATAAGAAAAAGGAACGAACTAAGAGGATCGCCCTGTCGTAATCCCCGTTGAACTTCGAATTCTAATGACGGACTGCCATTCACAATAATTGAAGTTCTGACCTCAGTAAGTGTCATCATCACCCATGAACGGAACAATATAACTAAACCTGCCAATTCCATCATATAATCCAGAAACTTCCATGACGTGGAGTCATAAAATTGACTTTAAAAATCAATAACTTATCTTTCTTCTTCTTGTAATATTCGATGGACTCATTAAGAATTAAGGCACCATCCAAATTTTGTCTCCCCTTAATAAATGTCGTTTGCTCCTTGATAATAAGTTTAGCAATCACCTTCATCAAACGATTAGCCAAAATATTTGTAATGATTTTGTAGTTCACCCCAATAAGCGATATAGGTCTAAAGTCCTTAATACACGAAGGATTTAGAGCCTTTAGAATCAACGTTGTGGATGCCGAGCCAGCCTCTCTTGGTAACCTGCTGATGTGTAAAATCTAGTATATAATTTTTTGTATAAAGTACCGACTAAAATGACTATTACACAACCAGGCAAGTATACCTAATCGAATAGTAGTATTAAGTTGGTAAATCCAAATTCGTCCTCAGGACAGTTATATCGCGCAAATTCAAAATTGCCAACTAAATAATAATAAACTAATAATAAACTAGGAATATGAAAGTACGAGATTGTTTGTTTTTGGCTATTTAACGATTAGCCGAATCAAGAGTAGAATTTAAGTAAAAGACAATAATTTTTGGTTTTAAGGTTTATAGAAATTAAATGACAAAAATAAAGCAAATAAGATAGATTTAATATCAAATAAAGCGAGAATGCTCATCTAGACCTTTTACCCTTGGTTATGGATATTCTGTAATTTAGCCCCGATTAAATGACTTACGCATGCAAATTACCTGGTCGACTCGCCAAGAGTTCTCTTTAGCAAGTACTCAACCTAGAATTACTAAATGGAGATTTCCCTTTCACTTAGACCTATTTGTTCATGACTAGTTAATTATCTAAATCAAAGACTTGAATAACAATTGCCTTTGCGTTCGCTCTACACAATTCAATCATGTATATTCTAACCGTTTGAACTTAATCTACCCCATTGGTCCGATTTAGCACACAATCAATTAAGACAAATCAATTGTAAATTAGTGTATTAAATTGACAAGAGTTTTCTTTATCAAACAAACACACTAATCAATCAATATCATAAGATTAAACATTAACAAGATTCGATCCTTTTATTCAAACTATTGAAATAAACATGCATAAATTCATTAATCATAAATATAACATCCAAAAGCCTCAGTTATTAATCTAGAGGAACATTAAAAACTTAGTCAATAATCACGACTAAACACAAAATCACAAATAAATAAATAGATGAATACATTGTTTTGACAAAAGAATAAACCTAGATGAATAAGCAATCTTGAATAGTAGACGGATTGATCCTTGTTGCTGGAATGATTGAGTTGTTAGAATGATGATGGAATTCTCCAAAATCACCTAAAATTCGTCATTTTGCTACCCAAAATCGCCCAAGATGAAAGATCAAACTTTAGGGTTAAAACAACTTCCTTAAATAGCCGCTGAAAATTGGAGCCGCGAACTCGCGCGTTGCACATAGATGGTGCGCTTCGCGCATCATAACTGATTCTGAAATCCACTTCTTCCAAGATGCTCGACATTCAAATTGCACTGAAATGTGCGTCACGTGCTTTGCCTTGCGCGTCGCGCCCAAATCATGGAAATAATCCTTCTTTGAAATTCAAACTCGGGATTCAAGTTACACTGTGTTGCGCGTCGTGCGAGATGCCTGCGCATCGCGCCCAAATCATGGAAATAATCCTTCTTTGAAATTCAAACTCGGGATTCAAGTTACACTGTGCTGCGCGTCGTGCAAGATGCCTGCGCGTCGCGCCTTAATGCTTTGAGAAAATCTGCCTTTGTAAATCATGCTCGAGATTGAAATCACTCTATACTGTGCGTCACGCGCTGGGCATGTGCGTCGCACCTTAACTCGTGACCAGATTCTGACTTGAAACTTCTTATATCTTTTCACCAAAACTTAAACCAAACTCAATAACTGGTACCTCATGATAAAACAAAGTAAAATATACCTTGAAATGCTTCAATAACCAACTTTAACATCTTTTTAGCTCTCAAACTCATTTCTTCATAAAAACCAACAAATCGTCTCCAAACCGTATCCAAATGACCAAAATAAGAACGATATTGCTAAGATAAACGTATATAAGATATGTACCATCACCTGCATTCAACAAATGCATTAGAAATAGACTTCACCAAATCGAACTTAATAACATACCAGTAATCTTTGATGAAAGCAAACGAAAATCCATCTGGACCCGGGGCTTTCGGACTCCCACGATCCCAAGCCGCCTAGCGAATTTCTTCTTCATTAACCTGTCACTCCAACCAAACATGGTCATGTTCTTGAAGCACCTGTAATGGTTGAAAGCTATAAGGAGAACCCACAGCTTCATCTTTAGGTGAATTTAGTCTTGTAAATATCAAAAAACACATTGTTGGTTGAATGTTGGTTAATGGACTAACCGACAAAGTTAAGTATGATGCTTAACCAAAGAATATGTTTTGATGATAACACATACATATGCATAAGTGATGATCGACATCTTAACATAAAACACACAAGGTCACTAATCCATACTTGATCTTGCAAATGACCAAGTCAAACAAAACTTAAAGAATGAAAATTAAGATCAGCAAAGTACACGGTCAAAGTACGGTCGACCGCATACCCAGCCGTAGAAGCCTAGACTGAATTGCAACGCAGTTTTGTGAAAACAAGTTGCACGATCGCCACCATGGTCAACCGCAGTGCGACCGCAGATTTCTCTATTACCATTTTTGATCAAATTTAGTTTTACTAGTTCCCGACATCTATAATCAATGAAACCTTTCTCAACACACTTAGAATAGATGCACTCTCCATACTCAATTGAGTTTTGGTCGTAAAAATACTAATCTTGGTTAATTACGCTTAATTACATCTTAATGACAAATTAACCATGATTAGGCATAACACATAATTGTTAATCAACAACTTGTGATCTTAAAACTTATCTAGATATTCTTAAGATGATCATCAAGTACCGACACACTTAAGCTAATATCACTAGAACACTAATTACAATTAAAGATGACTTAGTGACAAATTAAGGCTAAATGAAGAACAATGCATTCAAATAAAGACTTGTAATCCTAAAATACACTTAGATACATTTAGGATGGTCACCAAGTTCCAACTAGAGATTGTTCTTCCCTTGTGCATGTGTTGGACATTAATGTGTGCTTACACATTAATCATGCAATATGATATATTGCCAGTAAGCTTGCTAAAAGCTTAAACTATAGTGTTGTGCAAATATATATATGATTGATAACTATCTCTTGTATGTGTGAGTATTACTTGCTACTTGCTAATATGTCTAATACTCATCAATTTGTCAACTTGATTAATATGCTTGCTATGTGCTTACTAGTTAGAATACTAGGATTCAAGTAACTAGTCTACTCTAATAAATTAAGTGTAAAATGGTTCACAAAGGAATAATGGTCAATATCTATTTGGTCTTGTCTAAGTAACACATTGTGATTACTTGTCAAATTATGACTTAACATTGATGTCTTTACACACTTAATGTTTATTTTAGAAAGACATCATTCAATTAATCTCCACTAAATCGTAAAATGAATATGACTTGTGATTAATTGGAACTAGAAAGTTAATGACATGATGACTAGTCTTTAGGACTGAACCAAGTGCATTAATGAGCCTAACTAAGTCTTGACCAAAACTGAGATTACCCAAAATGTCAATCAAGACACTTCTCCAAGAATGTTGGGTTTACCACATTTGGAGTGTTATGTCATTTTCACTCAATAAGACCAAATCTCACATACTTAATGCATATAGTACTTGTATAGGATATTGGGTTTCTTTTGCAGGTGCTAGAAGGAATAAAGATTCTAAAATGTGATGTTCAAATCTGAGTCAAACGGCTATACAACGAATACACAATTTTGGACTGGAGCACGCACGGCCGAACCACGGTCGACCGTGTGTAATGACCCGGACTTTTTCGATCAATTTATACTTATAAGATTAATATTTACCTAAATTAAACCTTACCAACATGATAAGCAATCCAAATTGTTGAGATTTATGTTTTTGAAATGAGTTTTACACAACGTTTGACCGTCTAGTTTGACCGATGATATCACGAACTATATAATATATGATAATTATACGTTTGTGTATATATATGTATATATACATATTTAACATGATCTAAGGATGTTTTAATATCTTATTTTTTATTAATAACAATAAGTTATAAGTATATTTTGAAACTACTAACTTAAGTTTTCAAAACGATAACCATACGTAACGTTATTTGACATAAATACTTATAACCTATAATGTTTATACATATATCGTATATGTAATGTATTTAATCACTTTTTAAGGACTTAAATACATAAAACAATATAAGTATATTCACAAAAGATAGCTATATTTGAATTCTCATTCCATTTTTCACAAAATTTCTATACGTATATCTAGAGTACATGTACTCGTATCATACCTAGCTTCTATACGTATTTACTATTGGTATATACACATCAAATCACCACCAAGCAGCCCTTGTTCATGCCTTATGTATAAGGTAACTCTCTTGTTCATGCCTTATGTATAAGGTAACTACTTTTGATGTTTAGTATGACTAATTACATAAAAATACAACATGAAATTTTGTCCATGTTTTTCCATTAATCATGTTTTTATGGCCTTAAATACATCTTCCATTTTCAAATTTTACTACCTCATTTCTTTAACCAAAAACACACTCTTAAGAAACTCCATAACCATTCAGCTAAAATCCATGAAGATCTAGCCATAAAAACATCACTTAATCACCATAAGAAAACTCTTACAAAAACACTTCAAGAATCCTTCCAAGAACACAAGTTTACTTCCAATCTTTCATCCAATTCCATCACCCTTTTGGTTCTAGGTCTTTACTCCTCTTTTACAGCAATCTTGTCCAAGTAACTTGAGGTAGTAACTATGTTCATAACCTTATTCGATTCATATATGTATAGCTATCTTATTTTATGGTATAAAATTTTAACAACAAGAACATAGTTTGAATGTTTTCAAACTTGTTTGCAAACTAAATAGATCCTTCTAACTTAACTTTTAAAATACTTCAAGAACTGTAATATATCATAAATATATTCTAATTTAACAAGGTATAACTTGGTTTTTCAAAGAACACCTTAAAAACTGTTTTTACGACGTCGGAGTGCAACCGGGGGCTGTTTTGGGTTGGATAATTAAAAACTATCTTAAACCTTGAATTGGAGGTTTATTTTCTGGAAAAATGATATTTACTATGAATATGATAACACATAAAAATTTCATGATTTAACTCAAAGTATAAGTATTTTTAGAAAAATAATCATTTAAGGTTGTTTACATGATGGAAAATGATTAACTTCATAAGTTTCACCAAAGTTTGACCTATGACCTGTGATTTCGAATACAAACTAAGGTATTTACAGTTCATATTCTTAAAGAAGGACTCGATCCAAGGAAGTGGCAAGTTGAACCAACGAAAACGGAGTTGTAACGAAGAAACTATGACCAAAACAAAATCGGATATCCAAGACTAGTTTAGCCACGAAAATAATTGGAGAAAATTAAAAAAATCACATCTTTCTAAAATAACATGATATTTTATATATATGTACTCATAATTTAATTTTATATGGTTCAGGATCACCCGTAAACAATACGAGAAGATTAATCATAAGATTCCATGATTGTACGCAACACGTCATTTGACAACACCGGTACTTTATGTACGCAACACGTCATTTGACAACACCGGTACCGTGGGTCAAGATTAATCTCGACCAATACATATACGATGGGGGTTTTATTTATTTCATTGGGGGTTTATTAAACACCTAAAAATGAACCATTAAAATTGAATTACTAACATCGGACTGCTAACTACGGACTAAGAAATTATTAAAAGTATTAAAAGTATAATAAGTATATATATGTGACGATTGTTTTAAAAAGAAAAGGTATTGATATATTATATATGGATAGGTTCGTGATATCAACCGGAGACCAAGTCAAAATATATATATCTTCAAGGCAAAAGTGAGTATATAGTCCCACTTTTAAACTCTAAATATTTCGGGATGAGAATACATGTATTTTATGTTTTACGTTATGGACACAAGTAACTGAAAAATATATTCTACGTTGAGTTGTACCACTGGCATACTTCCCTGTAGCTTGGTAACTATTATTTACAGCGGTATTGTAAACGCGAATCCTGTTGATAGATCTATCGGGCCTGACAACCCCAACCGGACTGGACGACCAGTATTCAACGGTTGCACAGTACTTCGTTTCGTGACTACACTTGGTACGGTGTAGTAAGATTTCATAATAAAGGGAATATGCGACGTGATTAAATGTTAAGTATGGTTACCAAGTGCTCAACCACTTAGAATATTCTTATTAAAATGTTTACATATGAAATCTTGTGGTCTATATTTATATCGCTGCCGGCATTAAACCTATATCTCACCAACTTTATGTTGACGTTTTAAACATGTCTCTTCTCAGGTGATAACTAAAAGCTTCCGCTGCAACATGTTGAATTTAAGCAAGATCTTGAGTATGCATATTTGTGTCAAAAATAAAACTGCATATCCGAGGATTTGTAATGTAAAATATGCTAGAAATCGTATTGTTATCATCACATGTAAAGTTTGTAAGTCTAAGATTATCGCTAAACGATAATCATCTTTATATTGTCTAAAACTTGTATTAAAATAAGAGTTATGGTTTGTAATGTAAAATAAATGCAGTTGTTCTTTTAAAAATGTCGCATATAGAGGTCAATACCTCGCAATGAAATCATACGTTATTTAACTCGTTCTTATGGTTAAGGACGGGTTATGACATGTGGTATCAGAGCGGTGGTCTTAGCGAACCAGGTTTGCATTAGTGTGTCTAACTGATAAGTCGTTAGGATACATTAGTAAGTCTGGAGTTTGACCGGATCTGATTTAACAACCATTGCTTATCATTGTTGGTTAAAATTTATATGTAAATATTATGTAGTACTAATGGGTTAGTTGTTGTGTGATAGATGTCGGGCTCAAAACTTATTATCACATTCAGCGACTCCGAATCAGAATATTCAGATGGTGTTTCAGTCATTAACCTATCCGATGACGAAAATAATATCTTTGGGGAAGACTCACAACTTCCGGATGAACCAACAATAAAGAACCCGGAAAGTGAACCCGAGGAGGAAAGTGAACCCGAGGAAGAAATACAAGAAATTACGAAAGACAAGTTAGAACTAGGAAAGAAACGAAAGGCTAATGAATTAGAAAATTCAAATCCTGAGTTTAGTAAGGATGATGTGGCACCAACTCCACTAGACACTACCACCCCTATTCCCGCTATTCCTATTCGTTCTATCCCGGCATCCAGTTCTTCAGCCCCACCGCCAAAATATAGGCAGACAGCTAGGATAAGCGTTAGGCCATTCCTTGAACCTAAACGTCCTAGAAAATAGACCAAACGATGCACTGCCGTATTAAACCATGGGATCATATAATGTTTTGTATAATATTATTAGTGTGGTGTGCTTAATATTCGATGTAAGATAAGCATATGTAAAATAGTGAAGTATGAAATGCAATAATTTTCCATGGTTAAGTATTATTTAGATTGTAGTAATTGGTTCTGTACTAAGCTATTAAGTATGAACATTAACGGGTAGGTACTACCCTAGATATAATTATAAAATGCTAATAAGAAGAAAAGGCTTTTATAATAATACCTGGTTCATATTATTAACAAGCTATAATGTACTATAAATACACACTACATCTATAATATTCCATGTGAATAATTATTTTCTTTCATTAGGAAATGGCGCGATTGAATCGAATGACGGAACAAGAAGTCGAGGAATTCATCAACCAGCGAGTGAACGACAGAATGTTATGGGTCGAAGCTGCAAGAGCTGCTGCAGTTAACCCAAATCCTCGTGTAGGATGTACCTACAAGACTTTTCAAGCTTGCAAGCCCTCATCATTCAGTGGAACGGAAGGACCGATCGGTTTAACCCGGTGGATAGAAAAGATGGAGACTGTGTTTAAAATCAGTGGTTGTGTTGAAAAGGACATGACCAAGTATGCATCGTGCACTTTACAAGATAGTGCACTCACGTGGTGGAAAAATTTTGTGAAGGCTGTAGGAGGAGATGTAGCTTATGATACTCCATGGGAAGAATTCAAAACAATGTTAATCAACGAATATTGTCCAAGGAACGAGGTTAGGAAGTTGGAAGATGAATTACGAAGTCTGAAGGTTATTGGTACTGAAATCACCAACTACAATCAGCGATTCATGGAATTAGTTTTGCTATGTCCTGAATTGGTTCCAACCGAGGAACGGAAGATTGAAATGTACAAAGATGGTTTGCCCAAAAAGGTCAAGGCAAACGTTACAGCATCGAAACCTAAGACAATTCATGAAGCTATAACCATGGCAAACGAGCTAATGGATCAGGTCATCATGGATAAGAAAGCATCCAATACTGATGTGAAGGTATCAGGTAACAAAAGAAAGTGGAATGGAAATTATGATCGAGGTAACCAACAACAATCTTTTAAGAAACAAGAAACCATGCAAGGTGCAGGTAGTGGTTCAAGCTTTGGTTACAAAGGACAAAATCCTTTATGCAACCGATGCCACAAACATCACTCTGGCTACTGTAATGTGGTATGCAACAAATGTAATCAAAAGGGTCATCTTGCTGAAGATTGTAGGGCTCTCGTTACAAATACAAATGGTACCAAGACTCCTGCCACCAATGCAAATAGAACTGCTTTGGCTACCATTACTTGTTATGGGTGTGGAAAACAAGGTCACTATAAGAGCCAGTGTCCGAATCCAGAGAAGAATAATGGATCTGCACGTGGAAGAGCATTTGTTATTAATGCTAGAGAGGCGTGTGAAGACCCGGAGCTTGTTACGGGTACGTTTACCATTAATAACTTATCAGCATCTATTATATTTGATACTGGTGCCGATAGAAGTTACGTGTGTAGAAATTTTTACACTAAATTGAATTGTTCATCATTACCTCTAGATGCTAAGTACATGATTGAGTTAGCTAATGGTAAACTAATTAAAGCCGATAAAATTTGTCGTGATTGTAAAATAAATTTAGCCGGAGAAACGTTTAAAATTGACTTGATACCCGTAGAATTAGGAAGTTTTGATGTAATAGTCGGCATGGACTGGATGTCCAAAGTAGGAGCTGAAGTTGTGTGTGCCAAGAAGGCAATTCGCATTCCTTGTAAGGATAAAATGCCGGTGATGATTTATGGAGAGAAGGGTAACTCAAAGTTAAAACTCATTAGCTGTTTGAAAGCCAAGAAGTGTTTAGAAAAGGGATGTTATGCTATTCTAGCACATGTTAATAAAGTCGAAAAGAAAGAAAAAGAGAAGTGCATCAACGACGTGCCTGTGGCAAGAGATTATCCTGAAGTTTTTCCGGAAGAGTTGCCAGGATTACCTCCATTTAGATCTGTAGAATTTCAAATAGATTTAGTACCAGGAGCTGCACCAGTGGCTCGTGTGCCATATAGACTTGCACCGTCCGAATTAAAAGAACTTCAAAGTCAGTTAAAAGAATTACTAGACCGTGGATTCATACGACCAAGTACTTCACCGTGGGGAGCTCCAATTTTGTTTGTTAAGAAGAAAGATGGATCTTTTAGGATGTGTATAGATTATCGTGAATTAAATAAGTTAACTATCAAGAATCGGTATCCACTACCGAGAATTGACGACTTATTTGATCAACTGCAAGGATCATGTGTGTACTCAAAAATTGACCTAAGGTCGGGCTATCATCAATTACGTGTCAAAGAAGAAGATATACCGAAAACTGCTTTTCGGACACGTTACGGTCATTACGAATTTTTGGTCATGCCATTTGGATTGACGAATGCGCCAGCTGTATTCATGGACCTCATGAATCGAGTTTGTAGTCCATATTTAGATAAGTTTGTTATTGTTTTCATTGATGACATTCTTATCTATTCCAAGAGTGAGCAAGAGCATGAGCAGCATTTAATTTTAATATTAGAGTTGTTGAGAAAAGAACAGCTATACGCTAAATTTTCTAAGTGTGCTTTCTGGTTGGAAGAAGTGAAATTTCTTGGCCACGTTGTTAGTAGCAAAGGAATTCAGGTTGATCCAGCAAAAATTGAAGCCATTGAAAAATGGGAGACTCCTAAGACACCAATGCAGATACGCCAATTTTTGGGTTTAGCCGGTTATTATAGAAGGTTTATTCAAGATTTTTCCCGAATAGCTAAGCCGTTGACAGCGTTAACGCAAAAAGGGAAGAAATATGAATGGACTTCTGAGCAGGAGAGTGCATTTCAATTACTGAAAAAGAAGTTGACTACGGCGCCTATTTTATCGTTATCAGAAGGGAATGATGATTTTGAAATATATTGTGACGCTTCGCGACAAGGTTTTGGTTGTGTTCTTATGCAATAAAAGAAAGTTATTGCATACGCATCCCGACAATTGAAGATTCACGAGCGGAATTATACGACTCATGATCTAGAACTGGGAGCAGTCGTGTTTGCATTGAAGATATGGAGACACTACTTGTATGGGGTTAAATGCACTATGTTTACTGATCATAAAAGCCTTCAACATATTTTTGATCAGAAACAGCTGAACATGAGGCAACGTAGGTGGGTCGAGTTAATAAACGACTATGATTGTGAAATTCGTTATCATCCCGGGAAAGCGAATGTGGTGGCTGACGCTTTAAGCAGAAAGGAACGAGAACCAATTCGAGTACGAGCAATGAACATAAAAATTTGCATGAATCTCAACTCACAAATCAAAGAGGCTCAACGAGAAGCTCTTACTAAAGAAAACATAGGAAATGAAATAATGAAGAAGTATGGGAAACAAATCATTATGCGGGAAGATGGAATTCGATATTTTGCAAACCGTATTTGGGTACCAAAGTTGGGTGGATTAAGGAAGTTAATATTGAATGAGGCACATAAGACAAGATACTCGATACATCCTGGAGTTGGAAAGATGTATCAAGATCTTAAGACGCATTATTGGTGGCCTAATTTGAAGACAGACGTTGCAACATATGTTGGGGAATGTTTAACTTGTTCCAAAGTCAAAGCAGAACACCAGAAGCCGTCAGGATTACTTCAACAACCAGAAATCCCAGAATGGAAATGGGACGGTATTACCATGGATTTCATCACGAAGTTACCAAAGACTGCCTGGGGATACGACACCATTTGGGTAATTGTTGACCGTCTTACCAAATCTGCACATTTCTTGCCTATAAAGGAAACGGATAGAATGGAGAAATTATTACGATTATATATAAAGGAAATAGTTTCAAGGCATGGAATACCTATTTCCATTATATCTGATCGTGATAGTAGATTTACCTCAAAGTTCTGGCAATCACTACAGGAGGCACTAGGAACTCGTTTGGATATGAGTACCGCATATCATCCGCAAACCGACGGGCAGAGTGAAAGAACAATTCAGACTCTTGAAGACATGCTCAGGGCATGTGTGATCGATTTTGGAAACGGATGGGATAAATATCTACCATTAGCAGAATTCTCGTATAATAATAGTTATCATGCGAGCATTAAAGCTGCGCCATTCGAAGCATTGTATGGAAGGAAGTGTAGATCTCCTATTTGTTGGAATGAAGTAGGAGATCGACAATTAACTGGTCCCGAGATCATACACGAAACGACTGAGAAGATAGTACAAATCAAGGAGAGATTGAAAACAGCCCGTAGTCGCCAAAAGAGCTACGCCGATGTCCGAAGGAAACCATTAGAGTTTCAGATCGGTGACATGGTTATGCTAAAGGTGTCACCTTGGAAAGGTGTAATACGTTTCGGTAAAAGAGGTAAACTGAACCCAAGATATGTAGGCCCGTTCAAGATCATCGAACGCATTGGACCGGTAGCTTATCGACTCGAGTTACCGCAACAACTCGCCGGAGTACATAATACATTTCACGTCTCGAACCTTAAAAAGTGTCTTGCAAAGGAAGACCTCACCATTCCTTTTGAAGAAATTCAAGTTGACGAGAAACTACAATTCATAGAAGAACCAATCGAGATCATGGACCGTGAAGTTAAACGGCTCAAGCAGAGCAACATACCGATCGTTAAAGTTCGTTGGAATGCACGAAGAGGTCCCGAGTTTACTTGGGAGCGAGAGGATCAAATGAAACAAAAATACCCGCATTTGTTTCCCGATGACGCAAAATAGGTACGATTTTAAAATTTCGGGACGAAATTTATTTAACGGGTAGGTACTGTAATGACCCGGACTTTTTCGATCAATTTATACTTATAAGATTAATATTTACCTAAATTAAACCTTACCAACATGATAAGCAATCCAAATTGTTGAGATTTACGTTTTTGAAATGAGTTTTACACAACGTTTGACCGTCTAGTTTGACCGATGATATCACGAACTATATAATATATGATAATTATACGTTTGTGTATATATATGTATATATACATATTTAACATGATCTAAGGATGTTTTAATATCTTATTTTGTATTAATAACAATAAGTTATAAGTATATTTTGAAACTACTAACTTAAGTTTTCAAAACGATAACCATACGTAACGTTATTTGACATAAATACTTATAACCTATAATGTTTATACATATATCGAATATGTAATGTATTTAATCACTTTTTAAGGACTTAAATACATAAAACAATATAAGTATATTCACAAAAGATACCTATATTTGAATTCTCATTCCATTTTTCACAAAATTTCTATACGTATATCTAGAGTACATGTACTCGTATCATACCTAGCTTCTATACGTATTTACTATTGGTATATACACATCAAATCACCACCAACCAGCCCTTGTTCATGCCTTATGTATAAGGTAACTCTCTTGTTCATGCCTTATGTATAAGGTAACTACTTTTGATGTTTAGTATGACTAATTACAAAAAAATACAACATGAAATTTTGTCCATGTTTTTCCATTAATCATGTTTTTATGGCCTTAAATACATCTTCCATTTTCAAATTTTACTACCTCATTTCTTTAACCAAAAACACACTCTTAAGAAACTCCATAACCATTCAGCTAAAATCCATGAAGATCTAGCCATAAAAACATCACTTAATCACCATAAGAAAACTCTTACAAAAACACTTCAAGAATCCTTCCAAGAACACAAGTTTACTTCCAATCTTTCATCCAATTCCATCACCCTTTTGGTTCTAGGTCTTTACTCCTCTTTTACAGCAATCTTGTCCAAGTAACTTGAGGTAGTAACTATGTTCATAACCTTATTCGATTCATATATGTATAGCTATCTTATTTTATGGTATAAAATTTTAACAACAAGAACATAGTTTGAATGTTTTCAAACTTGTTTGCAAACTAAATAGATCCTTCTAACATAACTTTTAAAATACTTCAAGACCTATAATATATCATAAATATATTCTAATTTAACAAGGTATAACTTGGTTTTTCAAAGAACACCTTAAAAACTGTTTTTACGACGTCGGAGTGCAACCGGGGGCTGTTTTGGGTTGGATAATTAAAAACTATCTTGAACCTTGAATTGGAGGTTTATTTTCTGGAAAAATGATATTTACTATGAATATGATAACACATAAAAATTTCATGATTTAACTCAAAGTATAAGTATTTTTAGAAAAATAATCATTTAAGGTTGTTTACATGATGGAAAATGATTAACTTCATAAGTTTCACCAAAGTTTGACCTATGACCTGTGATTTCGAATACAAACTAAGGTATTTACAGTTCATATTCTTAAAGAAGGACTCGATCCAAGGAAGTGGCAAGTTGAACCAACGAAAACGGAGTTGTAACGAAGAAACTATGACCAAAACAAAATCGGATATCCAAGACTAGTTTAGCCACGAAAATAATTGGAGAAAATTAAAAAAATCACATCTTTCTAAAATAACATGATATTTTATATATATGTACTCATAATTTAATTTTATATGGTTCAGGATCACCCGTAAACAATACGAGAAGATTAATCATAAGATCCCATGATTGTACGCAACACGTCATTTGACAACACCGGTACTTTATGTACGCAACACGTCATTTGACAACACCGGTACCGTGGGTCAAGATTAATCTCGACCAATACATATACGATGGGGGTTTTATTTATTTCATTGGGGGTTTATTAAACACCTAAAAATGAACCATTAAAATTGAATTACTAACATCGGACTGCTAACTACGGACTAAGAAATTATTAAAAGTATTAAAAGTATAATAAGTATATATATGTGACGATTTTTTTAAAAAGAAAAGGTATTGATATATTATATATGGATAGGTTCGTGATATCAACCGGAGACCAAGTCAAAATATATATATCTTCAAGGCAAAAGTGAGTATATAGTCCCACTTTTAAACTCTAAATATTTCGGGATGAGAATACATGTATTTTATGTTTTACGTTATGGACACAAGAAACTGAATAATATATTCTACGTTGAGTTGTACCACTGGCATACTTCCCTGTAGCTTGGTAACTATTATTTACAGCGGTATTGTAAACGCGAATCCTGTTGATAGATCTATCGGGCCTGACAACCCCAACCGGACTGGACGACCAGTATTCAACGGTTGCACAGTACATCGTTTCGTGACTACACTTGGTACGGTGTAGTAAGATTTCATAATAAAGGGAATATGCGACGTGATTAAATGTTAAGTATGGTTACCAAGTGCTCAACCACTTAGAATATTCTTATTAAAATGTTTACATATGAAATCTTGTGGTCTATATTTATATCGCTGCCGGCATTAAACCTATATCTCACCAACTTTATGTTGACGTTTTAAACATGTCTATTCTCAGGTGATAACTAAAAGCTTCCGCTGCAACATGTTGAATTTAAGCAAGATCTTGAGTATGCATATTTGTGTCAAAAATAAAACTGCATATCCGAGGATTTGTAATGTAAAATATGCTAGAAATCGTATTGTTATCATCACATGTAAAGTTTGTAAGTCTAAGATTATCGCTAAACGATAATCATCTTTTTATTGTCTAAAACTTGTATTAAAATAAGAGTTATGGTTTGTAATGTAAAATAAATGCAGTTGTTCTTTTAAAAATGTCGCATATAGAGGTCAATACCTCACAATGAAATCATACGTTATTTAACTCGTTCTTATGGTTAAGGACGGGTTATGACACCGTGTCTGCAATCGTGTGACAACGGCTATTTTTTTAATCTCACACTATATAAGGTAAGCATTGAAGAGCACTTGAAGCTGACCCTCTTGCATATTTAAAAAACTTATTTCCAGAGATCAGAAGGGCTCTAATTACTACTTAAATGTGATCAAACAAGAGAAGATTCTATGATCTTATAGATATAGAATTTGGTTGTTGTAAACTTACTAATCAAAATTGTTCATCTTGTGAGTTTACTTAGTGTAATGTATGTCCTAGTATTGTCATAGGATCATCATTACAAATTGTATAAGTCTTGTAACTTCAATTAGTATAAGCATAGGCTAGCTTAGTGATCTACTTCCTTAAAGGGACTTAGGAAGTTGATTAATCTTATTTGGAGATTAATACTTGTCCAAGGTGAAGACAAGTTGAGCTAGGTTGGAGTTGGTCTTTCAAAGGGATAGAAAGATTAGATTTGTTGTCTACCAAAGAAGTTGAAGACTTGTAAATCGGATCTCCACTGGGTTTGGAGAAAAGCGCTTAGTGAAGCAAGAAATCCTGATTAGTGTAATCGAGGAGTGGATTAAAGTGGATTAGTTAACATCCACCCGAACCACTATAAATCCTTGTTTTTATGTTCTTTACATTACTTTGATTATCATTTTGAACATATACATCACACACATCAAATTTGAGTTGAATTGGTTGATTATAGTTAATCAAATTTGGTGATCAATCGAAAAAGTGTTAAAAACGTATTAAGTAACTATTCACCCCCTAGTTACTTACTGATAATGCTAAAAACGAACATATATTTCATAGCATTATTCCTCAAGAAAGACAAGCTTTTAGTTGCAATTGTTCTATTTAAAAGTGATATTCGTTTAAATAATAAAAGGTGAAGACAAAAGACAGATTCGACGAATTGAAGACGCAAACGACCAAAAAGCTCAAAAGTACAAAATACAATCAAAGAGGTTCCAATTATTGATAAGAAACGTCTCAAAATTACAAGAGTACAAGATTCAAAACGCAAAGTACAAGATATTAAATTGTACGCAAGGACGTTCGAAAATCCGGAACCGGGACCAGAGTCAACTCTCAACGCTCGACGCAACGGACTAAAAATTACAAGTCAACTATGCACATAAATATAATATAATATTTAAATAATTCTTATAATTATTTATATATTATATAAATAATAAAAATCGTCGGCAAGAAAGACTCCAAAATGGAGTGAGCTGTATTTACAAACTCCGCGACTCGCGGAGTTTGAAGGCAAAAAGGGCCGCGAGTCGCGGAGTATCCCTGAACTCAAATCCCTATAAAGCCAACCGAATTCTGATCATTTTTCATAACATAAATCCATCCATCTCTCTATCTATATCGTAATATATATATTTATATTTTATATTTTAATTTTAATTTTAATTATAATTCTAATAATAAGGGTATGTTAGCGAATATTGTAAGGGTGTAAGTCGAAATTCTGTCCGTGTAACGCTACGCTATTTTTAATCATTGTAAGTTATGTTCAACCTTTTTAATTTAATGTCTCGTAGCTAAGTTATTATTATGCTTATTTAATCCGAAGTAATCATGATGTTGGGCTAATTACTAAAATTGGGTAATTGGGCTTTGTACCATAATTGGGGTTTGGACAAAAGAACGACACTTGTGGAAATTAGACTATGGGCTATTAATGGGTTTTATATTTGTTTAACTAAATGATAGTTTGTTAATGTTAATATAAAGATTTACAATTGGGCGTACCTATAAATTACCATATACACTCAATCGGACACGATGGGCGGGGTATTTATATGTACGAATAATCGTTCATTTAACCGGACACGGGAATGGATTAATAGCCACTAGAATAATTAAAACAGGGGTGAAATTATGTACAAGGACACTTGGTATAATTGATAACAAAATATTAAAACCTTGGGTTACACTCAGTCGACAACCTGGTGTAATTATTAAACAAAGTATTAAAATCTTGTTACAGTTTAAGTCCCCAATTAGTTGGAATATTTAACTTCGGGTATAAGGATAATTTGACGAGGACACTCGCACTTTATATTTATGACTGATGGACTGTTATGGACAAAAACCAGACGGACACATTAAATAATCCAGGACAAAGGACAATTAACCAATGGGCATAAAACTAAAATCAACGCGTCAAACATCATGATTACGGAAGTTTAAATAAGTATAATTCTTTTATTTCATATTTAATTTCCTTTATTTTATATTTAATTGCACTTCTAATTATCGCATTTTTATTGTTATTGTATTTAATTGCACTTTTAATTATCGTACTTTTTAATTATCGCAAGTTTATTTTATCGCACTTTTATTATTCGCAATTTCATTATCGTTATTTACGTTACGCTTTAAATTAAGTCTTGTATTTATTATTTTACATTTGGTTTTAACTGCGACTAAAGTTTTAAAATCGACAAACCGGTCATTAAACGGTAAAAACCCCCCTTTATAATAATAATATTACTTATATATATATTTGTATTTTTATAAAAGTAAACTAAGATAGCGTTAAGCTTTGTTTAAAGATTTTCCCTGTGGAACGAACCGGACTTACTAAAAACTACACTACTGTACGATTAGGTACACTGCCTATAAGTGTTGTAGCAAGGTTTAAGTATATTCATTCTATAAATAAATAAATATCTTGTGTAAAATTGTATCGTATTTAATAGTATTTCCTTGTAAAATATAATAGCTATTTTATATACACTCCGCTACCACATCAAGTATTTTTGGCGCCGCTGCCGGGGAACTCTTAAACGCCGGAAGCGCAACGCTAATATAAAAAAAAAAAAAACGCGTCGAATTCAAAACTGTACAGAGTTGAATTCTGGAACCCCGCGACTCGCGGGGTTTGCTGCTTGAAATACCACAACTCGCGGAGCTACCCTGACAACGACAGAAACCCTAAACTGCATTAATTACGGGTAATTATTAATTATTATTATTATAAACCCTAATTACCTATTATTATTATAATTAGTTTTATTTTAAAAGTTTCTTTTTATTTAATTTGTTTTATTTAGTTAAATTAGTTTAATTAAATTGTAAAATTAATAGTTTTAATAAATAATTAATATAAAAATAATATTTTTATAAAAATTGTACTTTTTACAACTTTTTGTATATTTTTATATTTTGTCCCTTTTTAATCGTTTTAGCATAATATTTGTATTTTTAACTCATATTTAGTTTTAAACTTAGTTTTTGCCATAGTTATTTTTACTTCTAGATTTTTAGGCTTTGCCGTAGAATCTCTTAAGTGCTTTTTCTTTAGACTAAGATTTAGGTGCTTTAGAATTTTGCGACGCCTTTTTAAGTTTTAGTTTCTTTTTAAGTTATTTCCATTTGGGATATAGTTTTTCTTGTAAGCTTTAATATTTTTAGACGACTTTTACCTATGTATCAATTATCATTCCAATTAGTAATCTCGATTTGCGATTATAATTTTAAGTTAGTTGTAGTAATAAGGTTAGGTTAGTCAAGTGTTTTTAAGTTTTATAAGTTTCTTTTATTTTTCCGTCACCTTTTATTTTTCAACTATTTTTCTTTTTCGACCTTTTTCGACGAACTCTTTTTCTTTCTTATTTCTCGCTATTCTAGTTTTTAGGACATAGATTTTTATTCTACTTCTTATCTAAATTTCTTAAAATTACGAAAATTTATTTTAAGTGGTTAAATTAATAGACATCAAAATTTTCTGGTTCGTAGTAATAGTTGGATTTGTACGTGGACCGGGTTATTGGAGCCAAACAGTCCTCAATTATATTGAGACCAAACGAATCCTGCCCCTCTGCTGCATCTTTTGGCTATTCGAAACGTGGGCAAAATCAGAAAAGTCTATTGATTGGATAACTTAGTATAATTTTTCTTTCCTTTTAAAAACTAATAGGATATTCAGTGAATGCACCGAGCAAGACGTTCACCACCTTTTGTACGTTCACCACCTGTAACTAGATCAAGACATTTAGCGAATATTACTGCCGTTGATTTTTCTTTAGAATCGTCATCCAGTCGACCAAGTACTCCAGTTCAAATTTCCGATAATCCATTTTTTGAACCCGACCTCACAATTTAGAATCCGGAGAATATTCAGGAACGATTCGTAGATCCTGAACCACTAAACTTTCCTCCGGAACCACCAATCATTCAAACAGAGATTGTTGAGGAACGAACCATTAAATCAGAATCCTCTAGTGATTCCGATTCAACAAATTCAATTATGGAGAATCTGGAACCTTTAAGTATGGAAGACCGAATGAGAGCTAAACGCACTGGCCAAGGTCACGCAATTACTCATCCAGACATTAATGCGCCAGATTATGAAATCAAAGGACAAATTCTACACATGGTGACTAATCAATGCCAATTTAGTGGTGCGCCGAAGGAAGATCCAAATGAACATCTACGTACCTTTAATAGGATCTGCACACTATTTAAAATCCGAGAAGTAGAGGATGAACAGATATATCTCATGTTATTTCCCTGGACTTTAAAGGGAGAAGCCAAAGATTGGTTGGAATCGTTACCTGAAGGGGCGATTGATACATGGGATGTTTTAGTTGAAAATTTTCTTAAACAATTCTTTCCTGCATCTAAAGCCGTAAGACTTCAAGGAGAAATTGTTACGTTCACACAGAAGCCGAATGAAACTCTATATGAGGCGTGAACAAGATTTGGAAAGTTATTAAGAGGATGTCCGCAACATGGTTTAGACACCTGTCAAATAGTACAAATATTCTACCAAGGATGCGACATCACTACAAGGAAAGACATAGATATAGCAGCTGGTGGTTCTATTATGAAGAAAACCGAAACTGATGCTTATAAAATTATTGATAACACTGCTTCCCACTCACATGAGTGGCACCAAGAAAAAGATATCATTAGATCATCTAAAGCAGCTAGAGCCGATTCTAGCCATGATTTAGATTCCATTTCCGTAAAGATAGATGCTGTGGAGAGACGAATGGAAAAGATGACTAAGGATATTCACTCAATACGAATTAGTTGTGAGCAGTGTGGAGGACCACATTTGACAAAAGATTGTCTCAGTATTGAATTAACAATGGAACAAAGAGAGAATATTTCATACATAAACCAAAGGCCTGGAAATAATTATCAGAATAATTATCAACCGCCAAGACCGATTTACAATCAAAACCAGAATTATAACAGAAATATTCCATACAACAACCAATAAGGTCCTAGCAATCAACAAGTATCCAATAATACTTACAATCAGCAAAGACCTAATTTTCAAAATAAACCACCACAACAAACCGATGATAAAAAGCCGAATTTAGAAGATATGATGACGAAGCTAGTTGAAACTCAAACGCAGTTTTTCACATCTCAGAAACAAACTAATGAACAAAATGCTCAAGCATTTAGAAATCAACAAGCTTCTATTCAAAATCTGGAACAAGAAGTAAGTAACCTAGCAAGGTTAATAGGTGAAAGAAAACCGGGAAGTCTACCTAGTGATACAAATGCTAACCCCCGGAATGAAACAGCTAAAGCTATTACCACAAGAAGTGGTACAACACTTAAACCACCTGAAATACCTGTAACTTCTGATGAAGCTATTCCTACTCCACAAGAACCACAACCTGATCAAGATAAGGAAAAAGAACCGGTAATTGAAAAGGTTAATGAAGATAACACAGTTAAGGCTAAACCTTATGTTAAACCATACCAACCACCACTTCCTTACCCGAGTAAAATGAAGAAAGAGAAACTTGAAGCCGAGCAATCCAAATTCTTGGATATGTTTAAACAGATAAATGTAAATCTTCCTTTCATTGATGTGATTTCAGGAATACCTAGATATGCTAAATTCTTGAAAGATCTAATCTCAAATAGAAAGAAAATGGAAGAACTCTCAGCTGTTACCATGAATGCTAATTGTTTAGCAGTGCTGTTGAATAAGATACCAGAAAAACTATCTGATCCAGGAAGTTTCACAATTTCATGTTTTCTGGGTAGTCTTAGTTCAATAGAAGCATTAGCAGATTTAGGTGCTAGTATAAATCTAATGCCGTATTCACTATACGCTAAACTAGACCTTGGAGAATTGAAACCAACAAGAATAAGCATACAACTAGCCGATAGATCAATAAAATATCCTAGAGGGATAATGGAGAACATGCTAGTTAAAGTTGGTACTTTAGTATTTCCAGTAGATTTTGTTGTTCTAGACATGGAAGAAGATTCTCAAGTTCCTCTCATATTAGGAAGACCATTCTTAAACACGGCTAAAGCAATGATAGACGTGTTCGGTAAGAAATTGACCCTAAGTATAGAGGACGAGAGTGTTACCTTTTCAGTTGATAGAGCAATGCAACAACCACAATCTGCAGATGATACATGTTATTATATTCAAACTATAGATGCACATGCAGAATTATTAGAAGAATTTCCAGAATTACAAGGAACAGGAGAATGTTCTTTAGGAGAAGGTAATGAACCAATTGATGAAGCTGAAATGTTAGCTACACTTATAGCTAATGGATATGAACCAACAACAGAAGAAATTCAAATGCTAAAAGAAGAAGACAGATATCGATACAAATCATCGATAGAAGAACCTCCGAAATTAGAGTTAAAGCCACTTCCAAACCATTTGGAATACGCTTATTTACATGGTGAATCTGAATTACCTGTAATAATATCGTCTTCTCTTACTGAAAATGAGAAATCACAACTCATTTCTGTTTTGAAAGCTCATAAACCAGCCATTGCATGGAAGATTCATGATATTAAAGGAATAAGTCCTTCGTATTGCACACATAAAATCCTTATGGAAGAAGGTCATAAAACGTATGTGCAACGCCAACGAAGACTAAATCAGGGGTATGCAAGATGTAGTTAAGAAAGAGATTATTAAACTGCAAGATGCAGGTTTAATTTATCCAATTTCTGATAGTCCATGGGTAAGCCCAGTTCAATGCGTGCCTAAGAAGGGTGGCATGACTGTCATTACAAATGAGAAAAATGAGCTTATTCCTACTAGGACTGTAACAGGATGGCGTGTGTGTATTGATTATAGAAAATTAAATGACGCCACCAGAAAAGATCACTTTCCCTTACCTTTCATAGATCAAATGTTGGAAAGATTAGCCGGAAACAGTTACTATTGTTTTCTAGATGGATTTTCCGGGTATTTTCAAATTCCAATAGCACCCGAGGATCAAGAGAAAACCACATTCACGTGCCCTTATGGTACTTTTGCTTACAAACGCATGCCATTTGGACTTTGTAACGCCCCTGCAACCTTTCAAAGGTGTATGATGGCGATTTTTCATGACATGATAGAAGAATGCATGGAAGTTTTCATGGATGACTTTTCAGACTTCGGTGATACATTTGAATCATGTCTAGTTAATCTGGAACAAATGCTTATTAGATGCGAACAATCAAATCTAGTACTTAATTGGGAGAAATGCCATTTCATGGTTAAAGAAGGCATCGTTCTTGGTCATAAAATTTCAAAAGAAGGAATTGAAGTGGATAGAGCTAAAGTAGATGTAATTGCTAAACTTCCACATCCCACCAATGTTAGAGGAGTTAGGAGTTTTCTAGGGCATGTCGGTTTTTACCGACGTTTCATAAAAGATTTTTCTAAAATTGCCACTCCTATGAATAAACTCCTAGAAAAGGATGCTCCATTCATCTTTTCAGATGAGTGTATCAAATCTTTTAATATTCTTAAAGAGAAACTCACTAATGCGCCGATCATGATAACACCAAATTGGAATCTACCATTTGAACTAATGTGCGATGCAAGTGATTTTGTAATGGGAGCCGTTTTAGGACAAAGGATTGAAAAACGATTTCAACCTATATATTATGCTAGTAAGACGTTACAAGGAGCACAAACGAACTATACAACTACTGAAAAAGAACTCCTTGCTATTGTCTTTGCTTTTGACAAATTTCGATCATATCTCGTTCTAGCAAAAACGGTGGTCTATACCGACCATTCTGCTCTTAGATACCTATTTTCAAAACAAGATGCTAAACCAAGATTAATCCATTGGATCTTACTCTTACAAGAGTTTGATATTGAAATCCAAGATAAAAGAGGAGCAGAAAATCTCGCCGCTGATCATCTTTCTCGTCTTGAAAATCCCGAATTAGAAGTTCTAAATGAATCGGCCATACAAGACAACTTTCCTGATGAATATCTATTGAAGATAGATTATAAAGAAATTCCATGGTTTGCAGACTATGCAAACTACTTACTTTGTGGATTCCTTGAAAAAGGATTATCGTACCAAAAACGAAAGAAATTCTTCAGTGATATAAAACACTATTTTTGGGAAGATCCACATCTGTTTAAAAGTTGTCCCGATGGAATAATACGCCGATGTGTATTTGGAGATGAAGCTAGTAAAATATTAAACCATTGTCACACAGGACCAACAGGAGGGCATTATGGGCCTCAACTAACAGCAAAAAAAGTTTATGATGCTAGATTCTATTGGCCTACAATTTACAAAGACGCACACCTTCTTTGCAAATCCTGTGATGCTTGTCAAAGGGCCGGAAAAATAAGTCAACGTGATTAAATGCCACAAAATATCATACAAGTATGTGAAGTATTTGACATTTGGGGTATTGACTTTATGGGTCCATTTCCAAAATCTCATAATAATCTATATATACTCGTAGCCATTGATTATGTATCTAAATGGGCGGAAGCACAAGCTCTCCCAACTAACGATGCACGAGTTGTAATCAACTTTTTAAAATGTCTTTTTGCAAGGTTTGGAACACCGAAAGCTTTAATAAGTGATCGGGGTACTCATTTTTGTAATAAACAACTTGAGAAAGTTCTTAAAAGATATGGAGTAACTCATAAAATCTCCACCGCATATCATCCACAAACAAGTGGACAAGTTGAAAATACCAACCGAGCTTTAAAACGTATTCTAGAGAAAACCGTAGGATCAAATCCGAAGGAATGGTCCATTAAATTGGAGGATGCACTCTGGGCTTTTAGAACAGCCTACAAAACTCCAATAGGAACCACACCTTTTAGACTTGTTTATGGAAAAGCATGTCATCTTCCAGTAGAAATTGAACACAAAGCATTTTGGGCTTTGAAGACATGTAATCTTGATTTACATGAAGCCGGACGTCTACGATTAAGTCAACTAAATAAATTAGAAAAATTAAGACATGAAGCATACGAAAATTCGTTAATCTATAAAGAAAGAACGAAGAAATGGCATGATAAAAGAATCAGAAGTTCAAAAGAATTTAAAGAAGGAGACAGAGTTCTTCTTTTCAATTCACGATTCAAGCTATTTCATGGAAAATTGAAATCAAGATGGTCTGGACCATTCATAGTCAAAAGAGTTTTCCCATACAGAACGGTAGAATTGATAAATTCAAATGGGATTGAATTTAAAGTTAATGGTCACAGAGTTAAACACTACATAGATAGTCCGATGGAAGTCGACAACGAAGTTAATCACAATTTCGACACCACAGCTAACTAAGTGTGGGGAGAATCAAGTCTTTAAAGGATAATATGTATTTCTGTTAGAGTTAGATTGTCTGTTTTCGTGTAGTTCTCGAAAATGGAACCCGAATGGTCTTTCCCTAGCAGACCCTAAAGAACTAGTCTTCTCCCCCCATTCTGAATTTTTAATTTTTTTAGGTTTTTACAAAATGAAGACTGCCTGTGAACTAAACCATGGTCTAATGCTACACGCTTTGATCACTAAACGTAATAATGACACACTTCCGAGTGAAATAGTATCAGTAATCAGAGAAAGATTGGACGGAGTTAGAAAAGAATCCAGATGCGAAGATAATAAGTTACAATTTGGTAAAGGAAAATCAAAATCCGCAGCGAAAAGAAGAGCACGACACCTAGAAAGATGTCACAAATGCGGAAAATGGTCACATGGAGGTAAATGTTCAAATAATCAAACCTATTCAAATACCGAATTTGTTACTTTATGCAGAGACGGACCGTTCATATTTTTAGAAGAAAAGACACTGAATGCTCGAGGTTACGCCTATGTAGCCATGGAAAACCAATTAAACCGACTATCTTATGAATGGGATAGATCATATAACTAAGAAATCTATTTCACAGGTATGTTTGTACAGTTTTTATTTTTTTATTTTTTTTTTATTTTTAACCTTTTGATAATAAACGCTAATTTGTTCGCTAAAAAGTATTAAATTGGTATTGAATAAAATTAGGTTTGGCGACCGAAATTATTGATATCATTCAAAAATTTATTACATCACTGCGAAATTTAACGTTTATTCTTAAGTATAAATATCTTTAATCAATCAACCCAAAATATTTCAAAAATTCGTCATGAGTTAAATTAGGTCTTGGAACCGAAATTACTTTACCGAAAAGAGGGGCGCATATTTTTGATAATATTTGATTGATTAAAGTGGGATAAAAAGCCAAAAAGATTTTTAATTTTATTTTTACCATGTTTTTAAAATTAAAATATAAATCTTAAATTAATATTGTAAACTTTGTAAAATTAATATATTTAAAATTGTAAATATTTGAAAAATTAATATAAGTTTGGTGTGAATTTATAATATGAATTTTTAAATTAAGTTTGGTGTGAATTTTTAATTTTTAAAATATGAATTTTTAATTTTATGCATTTCAAATTTTAAAGTTTGGTGTGAATTTTTAATATTAATTTTGAATTTTATATTTAAATTGTGTGAATTTAAAAACAAAAATTTACTTTATCTCATTAAGTTAAAAATATGATTTTTAAAATTCGTCGTAAGTTGAAGACTAGGTCTTTAAACCGAAATTGCTTTACCCAAGGGAGGGACGAGAACTTTTATTATCATTATTTTTAATCTTATTGAATTAAAGTATGCCAAAAACATTAAAAAACCCAAAAATCTTATCTTTTAAAACAATCGCTACAAAAAGACAAATTTTAAAATTTTGTCGAAGGACGGACTAGGACATCAATCTGAAACGACCTCGTCCTAAATAACAAGGGAAACAAAATTTTAAAAATTAATTACTTAATTGTTTTAATTAGTATAAGATATAAATAAATAAATAAAAAAAAAAAATAACAAACTCCGCGAGTCGCGGAGTTTGAAGGCCCAAACACCGTGACTCGCGGAGGATGCAAAATCAAGAAAAAAATATATACTGATCGAACTCATCAGTCCCAACCAACACAGAAAAAAAAACTGCGAAAAATACTCCGAAAAAACACGCAAAAACACCCCCAAAATCACAATTTTTAACCGTTAATCATCAAATCTTTTACTAAAATCATGTTGAGAAGGATGCTATCAAGGAATTACTCAAGAAAAACGGTAAATTTCTACACCTAAACACCATTTAATCCAAAAATTAGTGTTCTTGAGCAATTTTTTCCCCAATTTGATTTTGATGCTTTTTAGTGTAATTATGCTTAAATTGTTTATGTATTATGCTTGTATAACCTAGATTGATGCTATTTAACATGATTAGAAGCCTTAAACTTCAAATTTTGAGTAATCTAGGGTTTGTGTTCTTGAGCAAATTTGGGGCTTTTTGATATAAACAGGTTATGGCCGATTTTTGTCATGAATTGTTGCTAAACTAAGTAGTGTAACATGTTTAGGTAGTTAAATGATCCAAACTTTGAGCCTAAACATGATTTTGAGAATTAAAGTGGACTTTTTCAAGTCTAAAATTCATGAACTTGATTTTTGAGAGATAATGCCATTTGAAACTTGTTTAATTGCTAGTAATGATTATTTTGACATGTTATTTGAGTTGAATGCTTATGAACTTGGCGAACATTTTCGTATATGCTTATTTGAAAAAGTGTAGATTTGATGAAAATATGAAAATGAGCTTAAGTTTGATATAAATTGATAATGTCATTGTAATTATTTTGATTGATGATTTTGCTGACACTAATGCATATTTGGATGCACAAAAATTGTGTTTGATGTGTTTTGCAGACTGAAAGGGGTGAATCTTCATCCCAAGCTTGCAATGCTCCTGCTGAGAATGCGGAACAACAGGAGGTGGATAACTACTACAAGCAAGATATACCTCACCCAGTCATGACATTTTCTGATATGCACTTGGAAGATTTGCACCCGAACCTGAGATTTGACAGACTTTGGATAGATTATCCAAAATACCAAAGGGGTTTGCATACTCTTCATTCTAAAGTTGTTGAGGTACCTAAGGTCATAGAATGGGGACCATTAGAAGCTGTAGAATTGGCCGGGCCAATTAGGGAATTACTTGCACAGAGGTATGGTAATTCTACTTTTAACGACTGGGTACGTTTATTCACCATGCGTAGACCTGTATATAAAGTATGGTGTGAAGAATTGTTGTGTAGTATAGAATTAAATGATCGGGTAGCTAGTTTAACCGATCGATCTTTTATTAGATTTTTGTTAGGAGGTTCGATGCGCCACATGTCTTTACTAGACATGGCTCAGGCTTTACGTATATATACGCCTGAGGAGTTAGCATCTGCCGATTGTAGAGGGTTGATACTAAATGGTAGAAAGATAGATGAAAATTTTGATACACACGGTGTATGGAGTCAAATGACAAGCCATCACCGATTCAAAGGGGGAAATTACTCTTATTTGGATATAGATAGAGCTGAATTAAGAGTGATTCATAGGTTTTTAGCTAATTCGATTACACAAAGAGGTAAGAACAAGGAAAAGGTAAATGAACAGGATTTGTTTTACCATATGTGTATTCGAGACCCACAAAGCGCTGTAAGTATACCTTATTGTGTGGGTTATTATTTATCAGCTATGGTTAGGGGGATGAGACCGCATAGCATAATAGGAGGTGATATTTTTATTACTTTGATTGCTAAATATCTCGGTGTGGATATAAGTCGGGGGGGGGGGGATTATTAGTCGAAGAACCAGAACCCCGCGATACTATAGGTTTAAATGTATACCATGGTGCGAAAGTTTTGAAGAGGCGAAATAACGCCGCAGTATAATACCATGGTAGACATCCACAGGTTGAGAGAAACCAACAGCAAGGTAATGTAGGAGGGGGAAATGAAATGCAAGAAATGCAAAGGTTTATAGCTTCACAGGAGTACAAAAATGCTAGACAGAGAGCATTTGAAGATTGGCAAGTTCATCAAAACCAAATCATAGCTCATTGCCAACATATAGGTAGAAACTATATTCCTACTCCAAAACCCATATTCCCTCCCTGGTCTATAGAGATGCAACCACCGTATCCTACGTATAACCCTGCCGAAGCATTCTATAGCACCTATGGTTATGCTTGGAACCCCTATTGGTATCAGTATCATCTCTAGTCTACTTAGTTTTATTTATTTTGTAATTTGTAATGTTGATACGTTTAATACTTATTTAATATTGTAATAGTTTTTATAATTTTCTAACTTTTATTCTTAGATTTTAATAATTTTTGAATGTAGGGTAATATACCAAACTTCAAAAATATGTATATATGTTTGCAGTTTATCTTATGTACACAACAGGGTAAAACAACGCATTTTCAAAGACTGGCATTAAGTTCAGCAAAAGCAACTAATTTTGACGACAAGATGCAAAATATATGTGAAATAACTACAAGACGGAATGAACAAATGATGTGCACCATTTATCATTCAGCAAACAAACGCCAATATATTTGGAAACTTTGGTAAAAATTTAATCATTTTCACACAAATCACCCTCAATAATTTAAATTGTTACTGATTTCTTGCAAATGAGGGCATTGCAAGATCTTAAGTGGGGGAAGGGGTTAAATTCTTTCGGATTTTAAAATTTTTATCTTAAACACTGGGTTACCATTAAAAATACTAGTAAAGCAGTAGTTGTATTAGAATCTAGTGCTCTCTGATAATAAAGAACAGCCCTAGTCTTATATACTGACTACCCAATTCTAGTAAAATTTTTCAAAATTTTCAATTAAATGAACTCAAAATCATGTTTATACATATTTATGAACGATAAAACTAGGTTTTAACACCGAAATTATTGTAACCTCGGAAAGGGCATAAATTGAGAAACAAACTAAAATGTTAAAATTCATTTAAAATGGAATAGAGGATGATAAAAAGGAAAATAAAAGCCAAGTGTGGGAAAATTCTCCAAGTTATTCAAAACATATATCACATATTTTTTTACAAATAACTGAAAATACTTTTGCTTTGGACTAAACTAAAAAGTTTTACCTGATTTACTGTAAGAAAGATGGATCTACATGATGAATCAATTCCATCATTAAAAGGAAGTAAAGTCTTCCGAAAAAGACAAGCGCTTCTTGATTTAAGTCAGGAAGTTGTCGTCCAGACCAGCTGTAGGTTGACGAAAAATCTAGAAAAGTCATCACTAAAATCAGCAGGAAATCCACGGACCTCAGCATCAAACAGGGTCGCCAAGTGGTCAGATTTATCCTAACCATGAGAAGGATTTATCTCGTAAAATGGGGGGCACCGTGCAAATTAGCTGGATAAGACTAATGAATCAGATCCCCAGAAAGGATAATCTCCTTAAAGATTAAAAATCAGCTTTTAAGCCTGATATTACTCAATCCTAGAGATTGACCTTAAAGATTGAGAATTCAAACTCATGGAATTCAATGATATCTAAACTCGAGCTTGAACGAGAAAATATTTTGATCAAAATTACAAACCGATTTGTTTTCTGAAAACCCTATTTTCAATGCGTTCATTACCATTGAACGTAAAATCCTAGGAATTCACCTGGAATTCATTAGGTCACCTGAACCAAATCGGGTGTCAACCGTAAGAACGGTGGTTGCATAGTGGTCAAAGACAGGACCTTGTGCCAGACCGAAAAATCATAAGGGTGAGCTTTACAATTTCTCCTACCAAGGATAGTAATTGCGTCCGACACGTTATAGACCATAATTAAAAGCATGTCAGGGGACACTGCCTTAACAGTTGATTGTTCAACGCTTTCCTTTACAACCGGACGGTAGTTTACCGAAAGGTAATATACACGTGTTGCTTTCCAAATACAAGGTTAGCAAGTGGGTGACACAAAACCGCAAGTTTTGAGCTAAAATTTTCAAATCTGAAACCCACCAAACCCACAAAAATATTTTGCAAACACCGGTGAAGGGTTATTCCGAAAAACTTATCTAAGGTAAAAGCTAGATTTAATTTTCAAAAGATCAAATATTTTCATAAAGATCCAATTTCCTTAATGGATCTAAATTTTTATAGTCATGTGAGACTGTAAACCATATCATTACTACCATTGTTTATACCGCCGTATAGAAATCACTGATGTACAAAGTGTGAAGAATAAAGAAGTGATTCTAGTATTTCAAGACGATATTGCTTGAGGACAAGAAACGCTTAAGTGTGGGAATATTTGATAATGCTAAAAACGAACATATATTTCATAGCATTATTCCTCAAGTAAGACAAGCTTTTAGTTGCAATTGTTCTATTTAAAAGTGATATTCGTTTAAATAATAAAAGGTGAAGACAAAAGACAGATTTGACGAATTAAAGACGCAAACGACCAAAAAGCTCAAAAGTACAAAATACAATCAAAGAGGTTCCAATTATTGATAAGAAACGTCTCGAAATTACAAGAGTACAAGATTCAAAACGCAAAGTACAAGATATTAAATTGTACGCAAGGACGTTCGAAAATCCGGAACCGGGACCAGAGTCAACTCTCAACGCTCGACGCAACGGACTAAAAATTACAAGTCAACTATGCACATAAATATAATATAATATTTAAATAATTCTTATAATTATTTATATATTATATAAATAATAAAAATCGTCGGCAAGAAAGACTCCAAAATGGAGTGAGCTGTATTTACAAACTCCGCGACTCGCGGAGTTTGAAGGCAAAAAGGGCCGCGAGTCGCGGAGTATCCCTGAACTCAAATCCCTATAAAGCCAACCGAATTCTGATCATTTTTCATAACATATATCCATCCATCTCTCTATCTATATCGTAATATATATATTTATAATTTATATTTTAATTTTAATTTTAATTATAATTCTAATAATAAGGGTATGTTAGCGAATATTGTAAGGGTGTAAGTCGAAATTCTGTCCGTGTAACGCTACGCTATTTTTAATCATTGTAAGTTATGTTCAACCTTTTTAATTTAATGTCTCGTAGCTAAGTTATTATTATGCTTATTTAATCCGAAGTAATCATGATGTTGGGCTAATTACTAAAATTGGGTAATTGGGCTTTGTACCATAATTGGGGTTTGGACAAAAGAACGACACTTGTGGAAATTAGACTATGGGCTATTAATGGGCTTTATATTTGTTTAACTAAATGATAGTTTGTTAATGTTAATATAAAGATTTACAATTGGGCGTACCTATAAATTACCATATACACTCAATCGGACACGATGGGCGGGGTATTTATATGTACGAATAATCGTTCATTTAACCGGACACGGGAATGGATTAATAGCCACTAGAATAATTAAAATAGGGGTGAAATTATGTACAAGGACACTTGGTATAATTGATAACAAAATATTAAAACTTTGGGTTACACTCAGTCGACATCCTGGTGTAATTATTAAACAAAGTATTAAAATCTTGTTACAGTTTAAGTCCCCAATTAGTTGGAATATTTAACTTCGGGTATAAGGATAATTTGACGAGGACACTCGCACTTTATATTTATGACTGATGGACTGTTATGGACAAAAACCAGACGGACACATTAAATAATCCAGGACAAAGGACAATTAACCCATGGGCATAAAACTAAAATCAACACGTCAAACATCATGATTACGGAAGTTTAAATAAGCATAATTCTTTTATTTCATATTTAATTTCCTTTATTTTATATTTAATTGCACTTCTAATTATCGCATTTTTATTGTTATTGTATTTAATTGCACTTTTAATTATCGTACTTTTTAATTATCGCAAGTTTATTTTATCGCACTTTTATTATTCGCAATTTCATTATCGTTATTTACGTTACGCTTTAAATTAAGTCTTGTATTTATTATTTTACATTTGGTTTTAACTGCGACTAAAGTTTTAAAATCGACAAACCGGTCATTAAACGGTAAAAACCCCCTTTATAATAATAATATTACTTATATATATATTTGTATTTTTATAAAAGTAAACTAATATAGCGTTAAGCTTTGTTTAAAGATTTTCCCTGTGGAACGAACCGGACTTACTAAAAACTACACTACTGTACGATTAGGTACACTGCCTATAAGTGTTGTAGCAAGGTTTAAGTATATCCATTCTATAAATAAATAAATATCTTGTGTAAAATTGTATCGTATTTAATAGTATTTCCTTGTAAAATATAATAGCTATTTTATATACACTCCGCTACCACATCAAGTATTTTTGGCGCCGCTGCCGGGGAACTCTTAAACGCCGGAAGCGCAACGCTAATATAAAAAAAAACGCGTCGAATTCAAAACTGTACAGAGTTGAATTCTGGAACCCCGCGACTCGCGGGGTTTGCTGCTTGAAATACCGCAACTCGCGGAGCTACCCTGACACCGACAGAAACCCTAAATTGCATTAATTACGGGTAATTATTAATTATTATTATTATAAACCCTAATTACGCATTGTTTGAAGTATATCTAAGTCCTCATCAACTTGAATCTTCTCCACCTCATGAAGCAATTCTCCCCTCTCAACCAAATATGCTTCAGAAAAATTCATGTCATCAGTAATACCATCAAGTGCATTAACACGTTCAGACACGCTGGTTTTTTAGCCTGTATCAAACTTCGCTTCCCCTTTACCCATTCTTTTATTTTTCCTTTCAATGATTTCAACTTATAATGAAAAACAACTAGATCAGTGGACTCAAACTCCTTCCAAGCTAAACGAACAAGATCAACAAATTCGTTACGAGTCAAGAATTAAAGAAACGAAATGGAGTAGGCCCATGGTCCACCTTCTCATTATGTAAAAACAATAGAAGATGATCGGACCAACCCCGTAGAAGAGCAATAAGTTTCATATCCTTTAAAAATGAGGTATCATTATGTGTAAAAATTTATTAAACACCCTTGCCTCTTCCCGATTAAAAATAGAACCAGATCCTTCCTCTTCTGCCCTAACTTCATTCATGTCTTTAAGGAATATTTACTCTCCTGGATTATGGTTTGCAAAGTCTCTTAACCAAATCCACAAGTCCAACTTCGATTGCGCCATATGAGGACCATAAACGTTCACCATATACATCGAAATACCCGAACTAGTCCATTGTCCTTTAACAATCACATAATTATCGTCGAACCAAATGTCTTCTTGAACAAAGTAGTTCGGGTTCCAAATGGAATTAATACCAGCCGACATAGCTCTCGAAAGATTACACGCATAGTCGAATGCGTAATTACCCCACATCGATTTCAACCTGAACAACTCTAACCGCTGCATTTTCGAATCCTGAACACCTAAAATTAGACGTGATTAGAATAACACATTTCCTGTATCCATACCTTTTGTTTGTATAATTCTTGGGAAACCTTGTTAGTGGAACAAGGGCATTGAGACCTGATCACTAAATGGATGATATGATGATGGATGTATGCTTGTTGGCGATTGCCCGAAGGTAGTACGAAGGTATTGCACTTTACGCCACCAAGATACGAAGGTAACTCATTGAGAGTGTTTATGTATGAGTGATTATGACTTGAGTGTGAATGCCTTGTCCAGGGATCATGTCCCCTTTATATAGAGTTAGGTGGTAGCCTTGTTACCAGTTTTCTAGGCGGATTCAGTCTTCGAGGCAATCTCTGATGAGACAAAGGGGACTTTCCCTTCGGCTAACTGTGATCCCTGCTGGTCCAAGAAAGCTAACCAGCAGCATTCCTCTTTTGTCATTTGGCTATTAGTGGTAACGAGCCCGGTCAACCTGTTAACTTCTCTCTTTCAGTCTAGGTGATCTCGTGACTTTAGGAGAGGTCCTTGTCCATTGGTATCCGTGATCCCTTCATCAATACGTTCCTTCGTTATTATTTCTTCGTATCACTGAAGCGGATTTGCACCAACTCTGAATATTGGGATTCTTGTTTGATGGCACTCTTCTTCTCTCCTTTGAGCGCCATTATTTGATTTCAAGGGAATCCCGCCCTATGATTTGTATTCGACATATGTATTCTTGTGATCCATCCTTACGTCATCTATCATTGCTAGGCGTGATACCTTCGTTAACGTAGCTTCGTGTATCTTGGCGGGGAGATACACTATCAAGCCCCCCAGTTTAATTTTACGAAGCTTCTTAACCAAGCTATGTTGAATTAAACTTAATCTGCCACTTGACTGCTTGATTTGACATTTCTGATCTAAGCAATTAATTACCAGGGTGCTATTTTACCTTTCTGTCCTCGCTAATTCTTTTTGTTTCAATAAGACCGCTGGTTAAAATGGTAATTTGCAGGTGCGGTTACCAAAGTAACTCTGTAATTGATGGGACGGTTCCTGCTCTATGGTAATAAAGGGTTAACTTTTTGATTTTCTCTTTCATTTTCCTTTTCTTCTTCTTTTGCTATTCTTCATCGTCTGATCATATTTTCCATTTCAAAAAAAGGTATTGCTCCCCTCTTGTCGTCTTTTTTGTTATTTTGTTATGGCTAAAGTAGGGCTTCGATCGATTTCTAGTACCGTGACCCCCGAGCGTTTAAAACGCCTCTGTAAAACCCTAGGTCTCAAAGGAGACGACAGGATTTTGCCAGAATCTGGTAAGTTTATGCTAGATTTTCCAGCGAATTACGTTGGGATGTACATTCAATCATTTACATAGTGCAACCTTAGGATTCCCATTTCATCATTCTTTCTTAGTGTTCTTGATTACTTCAAAGTCCATGTTTCGATTGTTCACCCTCTTGCCGTTAAAAAGATCTTAGCTTTTGAATATATGTGTAAATCTTATGGCGGTCAGCCTTTAGTTGACTTGTTTCGCTGTTTCTTTCAAACCGGGGACGCTGGGAATTGGGTTACTATTGCCAAGCGTCGCAAAAAGAGGGGTAGCGTTACTGATACTCCCATGTGTTTCGCTTCTTCCGTTCCTGATGTAAGGAATTGGAAGGATTCCTTCGTTTTCATCAAGAAATCTTTTTTCTTTCCGGATAAATATCCTAATGTTGTTGACATCAAATGTGCCACTGTTCCCAAGCAATATGGTGATCCTATCCCTGAGGATGCTAAAGATGATCCTCTCTTTAGTAGGATTTGTTGTCATCCTATAATTCCTTCAACTCTTCCAGATTCCCTTCTTTTTAAACTCGGCATGGCACCTTCCTGGGAAAAAGGCGAAGCTATCCCTGTGTACTTTTGTGGGGAACGGGGTAGGTGTTGTATGTCTTAGGTTTTATTTCTTGTTCATACTTGCTTGTGTCAAATTTTTTGTAACCTTGCTTTATTTTTTACCGAGATGTCTTTGCGAAATGTTATCAAATCTTTTGGTGTGAAGCAGATGACTGAAGCTGTCTGTTATAGTACTGTGGTTAAAGATCTTGGCTCTCCCTCCTGTTCTGGTTTTATGGAGGTGGACAGCAAGCTGGAGAAAGTCGCTGAGTCGAGTGCTCCCAAGGTTCAATCCTGTGCTAAGGTGGAGTCAAGTGCCCACAAGATGCAACCCATTGCTAGGGTTGCTTCGGAACACGAACCTATTGATGTTGATGCTGAACCTGATGTATCTAAAAGCATTCCTATTAGGGCCTCTAGGCGCCAAAAGGTTGCCAGGAAGGCGAAGTTTGCTCTCCATGATGAAGATACTGATGATGAAGCTCAGATTGAAGGTTCTGGTGACAACGTTCCCTTGGGTAAGCTTTGTATTTGTTAACTCGTTTTTTTATTTTTTTTCTTTTTTGAAAAAATTTATGTGTCCTTATAGGTGATACTCCTGCCATCCCTTCTTTAGAAGCTTGTTTTGATGTGTTCGATGAGATGATTCCTTCTGAATTCGAGGATGCCTTTGTGGATACCTCTAAGCTCATTGATGTTTGCACCGCCCATAACTATCGTTCTGCAATTTATAATCGTCTTGTCTTTTCTCGTTTGAAGCAGAAGTCTGGCGATGTTATACGTTTGGAGAAAGAGGTGGAAGAGCTTAGGGATGTCAATGCATCTTCCAAGGAGTCTGTAAGGAAGTTACAGGAACAATTGTTGTTGAACACATCTTGGGAGGAGGAGGTGAAATTAGCCAAGAGTGAGATTTTGAGTATGCAGGAGAAGCAGAAGCTGGATGAGAAGAAGATAGCTGACTTGGAAGAGGAGAATGAGGTTCTTCGTCAGGAAGCGAAGTTGTTGGCAGATCAGAAGGCGAAGTTGAAGACAGACTATTCTGCTGTTATTACTTAGGTTATTCCACATGTTTGCAAGCAGGCTATCCGCAGCAAGGAGTTGAGTGAGTTGGTTGGTGAGGTTGTTCTTGCTAGCAAGCTTGAAGAGAGGTGTAAATTGTTGACTGAGTTGTCCCAGCAAGGCAAGCTCGAACTTAGCAGCTATCCAGAGTCTACGGATCAGGCTACGACCCTTGTTGATGCTGCGTGTGCTTGCTATACCGATGCTGATCTTAATTATGTCCCCTCTGTTTCTACTCACTTCGATGCTAAGCCTGTGGAGCTTCTTGCTTTGGTACCAGAACAATGATCTTGGTGGTCTGTTTATGACCTTCTTTTGATGTCATGATCTGTACTCTAATTACTTTGTGTTAATCGTACTTTTACCAGGCCTGCGTGCCTGTTGATTTGGGGCTATGTTTCCCGTGAACAATTTCTGTGTGGTGTTAGATTATCGTACCTGCTTGCTTGTTACTCTACTTATTACCTATGCAGGTTGCTTATTTGTGGAGTACTTTGCAATAGCTTGGGTACACCTCTTGGGTTACCTTATTGCTAGAGTTTAACAAATATTCTTTTTGAGAATATTTTGCAATAGCTTCGGTGTACCTCTTGGGATACCTCTTGCTTATTACTAAGTTTTTATAAGTATTCCTGTTGGGAATATTTTGCAATAGCTTCGGTATACCTCTTGGGATACCTCTTGCTTATTGCTAAGCTTTTATAAGTATTCCTCTTGGGAATATTTTGCAATAGCTTCGGTATACCTCTTGGGATACCTCTTGCTTATTGCTAAGCTTTTATAAGTATTCCTCTTGGGAATGTTTTACAATAGCTTCGGTATACCTCTTGGGATACCTCTTGCTTATTTCTAAGCTTTTATAAGTATTCCTCTCGGGAATATTTTGCAATAGCTTCGGTATACCTCTTGCTTATTGCTAAGCTTTTATAAGTATTCCTCTTAGGAATGTTTTGCAATAGCTTCGGTATACCTCTTGGGATACCTCTTGCTTATTGCTAAGTTTATATAAGTATTCCTCTTGGGAATGTTTTGCAATAGCTTCGGTATACCTCTTGGGATACCTCTTGCTTATTGCTAAGTTTATATAAGTATTCCTCTTGGGAATGTTTTGCTTAATGAGTATTACAACATTCACGCTTGATGTTTCCAAAAGATAGTAGGATTTCATTCAAATTTCTTGTGGTGGGAAGCGTATAAGTTTCGACTACCCATTACAAGTTTTACTACTTACATGCGACTAGAAATCTAAAAGTAAAACTTCGAAAGGTTTACCCCGTTCCAGGTTCTGGGGATCTGTTTTCCTTCCGTGGTTTCAAGCTTGTATGAACCGTTCCCAAAAGCTTCGGAGATTACGTACGGGCCTTCCCAAGTCGGACCCATCTTTCCTTCATATTCCACTTTACTAGTGCTGTTGAGCCTTAGGACATAGTCTCCGACCTTGTAAACCGACAGTTTGACTCGCTTGTTGTAATACTTTTCAATTGCTTTCTTGTATGCTGCTTCTCGAATTAACGCAGCCTCCCTCCTTTCCTCCATAAGGTCAAGGTTGAGACGGAGATTTTCCTCATTTGCTTCGAGGTTTGTGGTCCTATTGGTTAGTACCTGTATCTCTGCTGGTAATACTGCCTCAGTTCCATAAACCAAACTATAGGGGGTTTCTCCCTTACTCCTCTTGGGAGTGGTTCGGTGGGCCCATAGAACTAGGGGTAGTTCTTCCATCCATCCCTGATGGCATTTACCCAATTGTTTCTCAAGACCTTTTAAGATGTCCCTGTTGGTTACTTCGACCTGTCCATTCTCTTGTGGGTGGTAAACGGAGGTAAAAGTTTGTTTTATCTGTAGCTTCTCGCAGAACCCTGGGAATATACCTTCAGCGAATTGTTTCCCATTATCCGAGATGATTTCTTGGGGTATTCCAAACCGACATACAATGTGCTCCCAAACGAACTTTTCTATGTGCTTCCCTGTGGTGATGCTTAGCGGTTTTGCTTCCGTCCACTTTGTGAAGTAGTCTATTGCGACCACCAACCACTTGTAACCTCCTGGTGCTTCGGTTAGTGGACCTACTAGGTCTATGCCCCACTTAGAGAAAGGCCATGCTGATAACACTGATATCATTTCTTGTTTTGGCTGTTTCTTAACTTTAGCATGGATCTGGCATGGCTCACAGGTTCGTAAGAGCGTGACTGTATCTTCGTGCATGGTTGGCCAGTAATACCCCATCCTTAGTATCTTTGCCACTATTGACCTTGGTCCTGCATGGAGTCCACAGATGCCTTCGTGCATTTCCCTGATGATTATCAAAGCTTGGTTCGGCCCAACACAGCGAAGCCACGGGGTGCGGAAAGATTTTCGGTATAAAGCTCCGTTCATTATCTTGTATGATGGTGCCTTGATCCGGATCATTCTTGCCTCTTTTTTGTCTTCCGGTAATATTCCGAGCTCCAAATATTCCCTTAGTGGCTTCATCCACGTGTTTTCTTCTTCGATGATTAGGTCGTGTACTTCTTGAGCTTCGATGGATCTTTTTTCTAACACTTCAACCAACACTTCCTTTGCCAGGTGTGCGAAGGTAATGGAGGCTAACTTGCTCAGAGCATCTGCTTTTTTGTTTTGACTTCTCCTCACGAGTTCTATTGTGAAGCTTCTGAAGCTTTCTACAAGTTCTCTGACTTTCGACAGATAGAGTTGTATGATTGGCCGTCTTGCTTCGAAGATACCTAGGACTTGGTTTGCGACGAGTTGCGAGTCTACGAAGGCTTGCAAATGTTCAATTTTCATTTCCATTGCTATTCTGAGCCCGGCGAGCAGAGCCTCGTATTCTGCTTCATTATTAGTTGTGCTAAACTCAAAACGAAGCACGTAAGTAAACTCTTGTCCCTCTGGATTAATTAACATAAGTCCTGCCCCCGAGCCATTAGAGCTAGAGGCTCCATCAGTGAACAATTTCCATTCCTTCGTTTCAATAGTTGGAGTGATAATTTGTGCGAAGGTGGAGTAGTTTTCTTCATTTGTTTCTGTTGTTTCTGCCATGAAGTCTGCCAGCACTTGAGCTTTGATTGAATGGCGAGCTTGGAAGTCGATGTCGTGCTCCCCGAGCTCTATGGCCCATTTGGCCATCCTTCCCGACTTTTCTGGCCTCATAAGAACCTGTCTGATTTGCTTGTTAGTTAACACAATAATAGGGTGGGCTTGGAAATACCTCCGTAGTTTCCTCGCGGTGTGAACCAGAGCAAGTGTGAGCTTTTCGAGCTCTGGGTAGTTGACTTCTGCACCTTGTAGGACTCGGCTTACGAAATATATCGGGACCTGTACCCTTTCGCGTTCTGCCACTAACACCACACTGATGCATTCCTTGGACGTGGCTAGATAGAGGTACAGTGTTTCTCCTATCTGAGGTGACGTCAATGTTGGCAAATTAGCTATGTGTGCCTTCATATCAATGAAAGCCCTATCAGCTTCCTTGGTCCATGTTATTTTCTTCGTTCCCAAGCATCCCTTTAAAACTTTAAGGAAAGGCAATTGCCTCTCAGCCCCCTTGGACAGGAAACGACTTAACGATGCTAGCTTCCCGTTTAAACTCTGCATTTCTTTGACCGTGGTTGGGGTTTTGAGTTGATGGAGCTTGTCTATTTTCTCTGGGTTTGCTATGATCCCTTTCTTGGTGATATAATACCCTAGGAACTTTCCTTCCTCTACCCCGAATGAACACTTCTTGGGATTTAACTTCATGTTGACCGATTGAAGGGTGTTGAAGGTTTCCTGAATGTCTGTTAGCAAAGTGCTTTCTTCGGGACTCTTAATCACCATGTCATCGACATAAGCTTCCAGGTTTCTCCCTAGTTGCTTAATGAAAACTTTGTCCACCAGTCTTTGGTAGGTAGCTCCGGCATTTTTCAATCCGAAGGGCATTTTCCTATAGCAATATATCCCCTTGCTTGTGAAGAATGATGTCTTCTCCTCATCTTCTTCGGCCATTTGAATCTGGTGGTAGCCTTTGTAGGCATCGAGGAAGCACTTGTACTTGTACCCAGTTAGGGATTCTACCTTCCAATCGATCTCCGGTAGGGGGTAGCAATCCTTGGGGCAAGCTTTGTTGATATTTGTGAAATCGACGCACATTCTCCACCCTCCGTCAGATTTCTTCACCATGACGGGGTTAGCAACCCAGGTGGGATATTTTGCTTCTCGGATAATACCAGCCTGGAGCAGTTCTTCAACTTCCTTGCAAGCAGCCTCATCTCTTTCATTGGCAAGGTTTCTTTTCTTTTGATGTATGGGCTCTAGTTGTTTATATTCGTTGAGCTTGTGTTTCGTAGAGAAGGTTGTCCCGTCGATACTGAGCACCCGAGGAATACCTGTCATATCTCCGTATTCCCAAGCGAAGATGTCGATGTTGGCCTGAAGTAGTTTACGAAGCTTCTTCTTTGTTTTCGGAGGTAGTGAACCTCCAATAACTACTTGTTGCTCGGGGAACAGAGGGTTGACGGAGATCTTTTCTTCGTTCGACCCTTCTTCTCGGGTTTCAAGGATACATTCTCCTGGTCTTTCCTCTGTTTCCCTGATTGCCATGATAACCTTCTCTCGATCATAGGTGGAAGCTAGGGTACCAATTCCTTTGGGTGTGTAGAACTTCACTAGTTGATGTATGGTAGATGCAATTATCCCCATTTTCATCATGGCCACCCTTCCTAGCAGGATGTTGTGCTGCGAGACGGCTCTGACTACTACGAAATCTAGCATTTCTGTTCTGGATAATGGCGGCTCTCCGATGGTGAAGTCGAGGTCAACTTCTCCGATTGGCCAACATCTTTCCCCAGAGAATCCGATTAGGGGTACCCTTGGTGGACTCAGGCGAGCTTTAATGGCGGGGCTAAGCTGGTCGAAACAATGCTCATACATAATGTCGCATGCGCTACCACCATCCAGGTAAACTCGGTGTACCTCTCTTTCAAAGATTCGCCCGTTGATTGTGACGGGTTTGTCGGAGGGAGTGATGGTATCTAGGGCTGGGAAAGAGATATCTTCCCAATCTATCACTCCATTCTTTCTCCCCCTTTTGTAAGTTCTTATCTTCTCCACTGCGAAGCATTCTGCAACAGTTAGTATGGCATTGTTTGCATCTGGCTTCTTTTCTTCGGGTCTGGGTTCCTGCTTCGGCACCTTCGGGTTGCGTATGCCTTTCACCAAGTGCGTTAGTTTCCCGGACCTAACTGCTTCTTCTATGGCTTGCCTCAGCTGTATGCAGTCGTCCGTTTCATGCCCGAAGTCATTATGAAAGTCACAAAATTTGCTTGTGTCCCTCATCTTTCCCTTGCTGTTTAGCTTCGGTGGAGCTTTGAAAGCTTGGGATGCCTTCTCGGTAGCTAGGATTTCCTTAGGTGACTTCATCAGCGTTCCAAGGATACCAGAGGTGTTTTCCCTTCTATAGGGGGAGAACTTATTTCGCTCGTTCCTTCGCCCGGACTTTTCTTCATGGTGGCTTGGTTTTTCTTTTCGTTTAAAACCTTGTGTTTCTTCGTAGACGAAGCTATTCTCAGTATCCTTTGCATCTAGCCAAATGTATGCTTTGTCTAGTAACATTTCATAAGTGTCGGGAAGATCTCGACTGAGATGTTCCACCAATGCTCGCGTTCTGCAACCTTATAAGAGTCCCGAGATCCTTTGCGACTCGGGGAGTCCGGAATCTGCTGGGTTTCGTCCGTAAACCGGATGAGAAAAGCCCTCGAAGCTTCTCCATCTTTCTGCTTGATGCTGTGGGCAGCGACGTGATTCTTCTTATGTTTCTTTTGCTGGCTAAATTTCGACCTGAAGAGTCTTTTCAGGTTCTCGAAGCTGGAGATAGAATCCTTCGCTAGAGAGTCGAACCAGACTCTCGCATCACTTTTGAGCACATACGAGAATGCGTGACAAGCCACAGCTGTATCCCACCGTGACATTCGAGCCGCTCCCTCGAAGATGTTTATAAAATCGTCAGGGTCGTCCTTCTCTTCGTAATACCCCAAGTGGGAAGGTATCTTCATCCCGATTGGTAGCGGGTGATTTTGTATCGAAGATACGAAGGGAGTTTTCTGGCTCTTCCAAGGTTGATCTAAGCATCCGCCAGCACTTCCGTTTACTTCGTGATGGAGGTTGTTTGCTGCGGGGGTCCCTCCAATATAAGCATTCTGGAAAGGTAAACTAACCCATGGGCTACCTCCATTCCAAAATTGCGACCCAAGAGACAACGTAGCGTTTGGCTGAGTTACCAGGGGAATGATTCCCGGGGTTGGTAAGACAGTACCGGTGTTGGCTATATTCTGTGGAGCAACGGGAAAAGGGCTCCTGAAGGTATATTGCTGCGTAATTGGTCCTCCTGGGTGGTTCAACGGGACACTGGTGATGGCCATTGAATGAGTTGGTTGTGAAGGTACCGGCTGAAGAGCAGCATTCGGAAGGACTGCCAGTTGTGAGGTCTGGGGTTGGCTGGAAAGAGGGAGGCTTCTGGCTTGCCTAGCCTCCATTTCTATTTCTTCGTCGACGTCATCACTGTCATACGTCAGTGTCCGCCGGCTGTACAGCTATCCCTCTTCTCGCAACTTCTTGATAACGGCGCGTATGTTATCGTAGTTGTTGAGTATGAAGGTTTTGTCAATTAGCGGCGGTGGTTCAGAGTCACTCCGGTTTGTAGTTATTGGCATAACTAGAGAGAAACTGGATGGTGGATGAACAGATTCCACCATGATCTTGTGTTTTTCAAACAAAGTAAGTATTGAAGTGGAGTCCCACGGATGGCGCCAATTGTTTTACAATTCTTGGCAAACCTTGTTAGTGGAACAAGGGTATTGAGACCTAATCACTAAATAGATGATATGATGATGGATGTATGCTTGTTGGCGATTCCCCGAAGGTAGTGTGAAGGTATTGCACTTTACGCCACCAAGATACGAAGGTAACTCATTGAGAGTGTTTGTGTATGAGTGATTATGACTTAAGTGTGAATGCCTTGTCCAGGGATCATGTCCCCTTTATATAGAGTTAGGTGGTAGCCTTGTAACCAGTTTTCTAGGCAGATTCAGTCTTCGAAGCAATCTTTGATGAGACAAAGGGGACTTTCCCTTCGGCTGACTGTGATCCCTGCTGGTCCAAGAAAGCTAACCTGCAACATTCCTCTTTTGTCATTTGGCTGTTAGTGGTAACGAGCCTGGTCAACCTGTTAACTTCTCTCTTTCAGTCTAGGTGATCTCGTGACTTTAGGAGAGGTCCTTGTCCATTGGTATCTGTGATCCCTTTGTCAATACGTTCCTTCGTTATTATTTCTTCGTATCACTGAAGCGGATTTGCACCAACTCTGAATATTGAGATTCTTGTTTGGTGGCACTCTTCTTCTATCCTTTGAGCGCCATTATTTGATTTCATGGGTATCCCGCCCTATGATTTGTATTCGACATATGTATTCTTGTGATCCATCCTTACGTCATCTATCAGTGCTAGGCATGATACCTTCGTTAACGTAGCTTCGTGTATGTTGGCGGGGAGGTACACTATCACCCTTTAAGACTTTTTTGTACCCCTTGATATTGAAGGATAATAACCTTATTGATCACCCATGAGTACGCCAATTTTATCAATCAATTTGGTATAAATATCTTTTTGTTTACCTTCTTCTAGACCGACAGCCACACCTGCTTTAGCAACTTCTTCATTTCCTTTTTTTAGAAATCGGAATACCCACTGGGCTATTTGTAATGAAGGGGGCACAACCTTTCATTCTTACCCGAAACCTTATCAGATTTCTTCTCACATATAGTCTTCTCATCATTAAACAATTCATCCGAAGTCTTACACTCCTCAACAGGAGGTTTCATCTCCTCTTTATTATCTTCATCTTGTAACTTTACCTCATCGAAGTTCTTACTCTCTACACCCCCATCAATATGTACCGAAATAATCTGATTCAGAATTAGATACCTCCTCATCCTCTAATTTCAGATTCCGCGATATCACTTCATTAACATTAACCGAGTATTAAGTACCATTAACCACCACCCTAAACACCTCCTCAATCAAACTCATTATACGAGTAGCTCCACATACCCTTCCAACACTAAGTGGACTCAAGTTAATATTATCAAAAAAATACAAATCTGGCCACTGTGGAAGCAACTTTTCTAAAAGATGAAGATTTCTAAACATAAAGCAGCATCCCAATGATCTCAACCCAAGTTCACCTTTCTTCCTGAACAAAGTTCTTGGATATAGGTTCTGCAAACGAATATAATAGCCTCAAAGTAAGGTTCGATTAAAACGTTTCACAAGCTTCAACCAATCTAACCACACCTACAAACCACCCACATGTTGTAGGCCAACATCAACAAAGCCATAAACCTTCAAAACAGTGCACAAAACCCCTAACGTACCTACATCCTTAAGTTTAATGAATATGTATTCTATCGAGTTAGGAACTTGTGTCAAATCACCCTCTTCCAATGTAACAGTTGGGATGACTTTAGTCACACCTCCAATAGACCCTCGCATACGAGTTATCATCATCAGGTTTAGAAAATACCTCCGGTACAGAATCAACTATGTTCTCGTTATTCAAAAAAATTGGTAGCTTTTTCTCCTCATTCTCATGTACGTTGGAAGCAGACACAATTTTGTCCCGATGAAACCTAACAACCGAAGAGAATAGCTGTGTATCCTCTACCCATATAGATGATAACATCATAGCCATTCTTTCCGCATCGTCCACACCATTAAATCGAACAAATCTGAAACATGTGTCCAGCTTTGAATGTTTATTCACAACGTTCGCATCCACTAGGTCACCATATGATTGATAGAAGTTCCACACTTCATTACTATCAATCCTGTTGGAAAAATAATCTGATGAGTCAAAAACATTTTGCAGGTTTTTAGAGTCTGAAGTTGTAGAGTCTGAAGTTGCAGACTCTGATGTTTGGTGTAGTCAACGTTTTGGTTTGCTTGGTGGCTAAGATAAGGAGGATTTTGAAGATATGTTTAAATATTTAGAAGATACGTTTTGATTCTGTCTTATCTCCAGAAGATAAACTTTTGAAGAGATTTGAATATTTGTTAAGTTTAGAGTTTATCTTTTCCTTATTATTAGTGAAGTTGTTTAGGAAACCAAATCTTCAGATTTGGTGTTAAAACTGTATAAATAGAGGTTACGGTTTAGCCTTGTGATGTATCTTTTACACGATTAATATTATCTTTCATATATCTTCATATCGTGTTCTCTCAATTATTGTTCTTATAATTCATATTTATTATTCAATTGAGAGTCTGGTGTTCATAGATCAAATAATGTGAACTAATAACTGGTATCAGAGCGGGAAAGGTGTAAATCCAACTTGGTAATCTTTTAAAACGATCTATATATTGATCAAGATGTCTACCAGTACCATTCCAACCCCAGTTATGGCTGGAAAAGGCGTGCCAATATTCGATGGCACAGACTTTGCAACATGGAAACTGAAAGTTCTTTGGTTTTTGGGTTCCATTCATGAAGATGTTGAGCAAGTTATCACAACAAGACCTATTATTCCTGGTGCAATGGTTGATGCTGTTCCTGCCACAGATACTGTTGCTGCACAACCTGCTTACTTTCGTGAAACTTCAAGAGATAGATGGACAGAAGCACAAGCCATTAAATTTAAGCTTGATAGTAAGATAAGAAATATTATAGGTAACGCTGTTACTGTTCTAATTCTAAGAAAGATCAGTCATGCCAAGACTGCTAAAGCTATGTGGGATCTTTTGCTTAATGACTATGAAGGATTCACAGTTGTTAAGACTCAGAAGAAGAAGAATCTGATAAGATGTTATGAAAACTTTGCTGCTCAGCCTAAAGAATCTTTTAGTGATCTCCAATCAAGAATTCAGGTTCTAATTAATGATCTTGGAAGTGTTGGCGTAGAGAAAACACAACAAGTATTGTGTCAAAAGTTCATTGAATTGTTACCTTCAAATTTTGAGTCTGTGATTACATCCATGGTAATCAGTGAGAAGATAGACAACTATGAATTAAGTGAGCTGTTTGGCATACTATCAAATTTTGAAGAAACACAATTAAAGAACAAGATTAATGCTAAGAAGGTTGTTAAAGATCCAGAAGCTGCATTGGTGACTACCACAAAGAAGAATAAGCAATTATTCTCCAGTTATTCTAGCAAGGTTGAATCTGAAAGTGATGAAACTTCTGATGATGATAGTGAGTCTGATGAAGATGAGGAGATTCAAGATCTGGAAGGGCAGGTGGCTCTTTTGACTCAAAGGATTGAGCAGAAAAGGTTTGGTTATAAGAAGGGTAAAGGTAAGAGTACTTTTGATTCAAAGAAAGCTAAATATTTTAAGTGTGGCAAGATAGGTCACATAGCTGCAGATTGCTGGTCTAAGAGTGAAGGAGGTTCAAATACCAACAAGTCTGTTGACAAGGCAATAAAGTATAAGCTCAAGTACATGAAGTTGAAGAGTGAAGCAGAAAAGTCAAAGAACAAAGATCAGGAGAAGGCTTTGTACACAGAAGCATGGGAGGATGAAGATTCATCATCTGGTGAGGAAGAGGATAAGTGTCTAATGGCTATAATTGAAAGGGATAGTGGTTCTAGCAAGTTTGAGGAAGATTTGAAATCTATTGAAAAGATGGATAAAGACTCTACTTGTAATAAAGTTTCTGCTTATAAGGTACAAAACTTTGTAAACTATCTTGATAATGAAAAAGTGAGAATGTTTCAGTATTTGTTACTTGACTTTAAGTGGTGCTTAGAAGATATTGATAGGTTAAGAACACAAATTTTTGATCTTAAAAACACCATCAAAAACAAAGATGTTGAAATTAAATAATTAAAAGAATGTGAGGCAGAACTTGACACCTATAAAATGGCATACACAGAAGAAACTAAAAGGTTAAATACTGAATTAGGAAGATCAATTAAAAGGTCAAAATATTATGAAATAATTTGTAAATCTTGGTGTGTATCTTCTAAAAAGAATTCTGATGCTATTGCCAAACAAATTCCAAATGATGTCAAGGCTATACTAGGTGAAAACTACATATTAAATAATAATGTGGAAGTTGATCCTAGTGTATTCAAACCTGACATTTTACCTGACACTTTTGTAAAATTTGATGGTGATAAAAAGATTTTAACTAATGCTTTTGTAAGGTTATTAGATCCTGTTGAACCCTCAGAGACTATAATACTAGAATGCAGAAATTCACTAGAGTCTGAACTCTTGAAATCTTCAGACTCTAACAGTTTAGTCTCTAAAAGTGAAAGTGTATGTTCTGACCTAGAGTCTGACACCCAAGAGTCAAGTAGCAAAAGTGATTCTGAATCATCCTCTGATAGTGACACTTGTCCAGATCCAATAAGGTCAACTAAGAAAAGGTCAAAACAAGCTAAGACTATTCAAAAACTCAAAAGGAAAATTTCAAAACTCAATGAAAAAATCAAGAGTCAAGAAAAACCTTCAGTTAAAAGAACATCTTGTTTTCCTGAAAAAATTAAGAAGGTATGGAAACCTAAAGATTGTGAAGATGTTTTGAAAACAGTTAAGGACAAGTTGATTTGGATTGGGAACAAAGCTTTTGTTTGGAGAGTGAAGAGCACTCCAACTGAACCCACTGAAAAGTGGGTTCCCCTTAAAAACTTACCATTTTATTTTGTTTTGTGTCTTGTGTAACAGGGTAACATGTGGTATTTGGATAGTGGTTGCTCAAGACACATGACTGGATGCAAAGAGCATCTTGTAGGGTTTGTTGAAGAAAAAGGTCCTTCTGTAAGATATGGTGATAATTCAGTTGCAAAGACTATTGGTTATGGTACTGTTAAAGCTGGAAGTGTTTCATTTAAGAAAGTTGCTTTAGTTGAAGGGTTGAAGCATAATCTGCTAAGTGTGAGTCAAATTGCTGATGAAGATTGTGAGATCAGATTAAGAAAGAAAGCTGGTATCATTTATGATCCTAAAGGAAGACCAACACTTGTAGCCTGGAGATTTCTAAATGTGTATATGCTGGATCTAGATTCTGTTGATGCTGGAATTGAAACATGTCTGTACTCTCAGACTGTTCCTGAACTTAATTGGCTTTGGCACAAAAGGCTTTCTCATCTCAATTTCAAAAACATTAATGAGCTTTCCAAAAAGAAGCTTGTAAGAGGTCTGCCTCAACAGCCTTTCAAGAAAGATAAACCTTGTTCTGCTTGTATTTTGGGTAAACAAACTAAGACAAAATTTCCCTCAAAAACCCTAGCTACTATTAGTGATCCACTTCATATGCTACACATGGATCTGTTTGGTCCAATGAACACTAGTAGTCTGGGTGGGAAACGATATACTATGGTAATTGTTGATGAGTATTCTAGGTTTACTTGGGTTATTTTCTTAGCTGCAAAAAGTGATGCTCCTGAAGAAATCATCAATTTAATCAAGAGAGAGCATGTTCAAAAAGGGGTTCTTGTTAAACAATTGAGAAGTGATCATGACACTGAGTTCAAAAATGTTACTCTAATTGACTTTTGTGAAGAGTCTGGAATTGGTCAAAATTTCTCTACTGTTAGAACTCCACAACAAAATGGAGTTGCTGAAAGAAGAAATAGAACACTTATAGAAGCAGCCAGAACTATGCTATGCCAATCAAATGTTGCACTCAGGTTCTGGGCAGAGGCAGTTAATACAACATGTTATACTCAAAATAGGTCCTTGATTGTGAAGAAACATAGCAAAACTCCCTATGAGTTATACCATAAAAAGGTGCCTACTATTCATTACTTCCATGTATTTGGATGTAAGTGCTATATTTTAAATCAAAGAGATCAGCTTGAAAAGATGAGGTCAAAATCTGATGAAGGTGTGTTCATGGGATATTCTTCTGTATCTAAAGCTTATAGAGTATATAATCAGAGGAGAATGAAGATAGAAGAGTCCATTAATGTTTCTTTTGATGAAAGTTCTACAGAAATGGATAAGACATCCAACACTGAGCAATCTGCACTTGGTGAATTATCAAATTTAATTTCTGGAAACAATGTTCAGACTCTGGATTCAGAGTCTGAGTCAGATGAACATAATTTGTCTGGATTGAAAAATGTTTCTGCAGATAATTCTCATACAGAAGAAGTTCCACAAGAAGATGAGTCTGTTGTTATTCAAGAGGGTGATCAGTCATCAAATACCACCTTGGATCCTGCTGTTCCTACTAGAAACTTATCTAGAAATATAGTTCCTCCAAAGCATCTTGAGGATTATGTTGTGGATTCTACTGGTTTGCCTAAACCTAGCTCTTCTTCTCAGACACCTGTGTCTGACTTTGCTATTGCAAACTATTGCTTCTTTTCTTGTTTTCTTTCACTGATTGAGCCTAAAGATGTATTTGAAGCATTGGCTGACAATGATTGGGTTGAGGTAATGACTGAAGAGTTGACAGAATTTGAAAGGAATGATGTATGGGAGTTGGTTCCAAAACCTGATGATAAAACTGCAATTGGCACTAAATGGGTTTACAGAAACAAGGTTGATAAAGATGATATTGTGATTAGAAATAAAGCAAGGTTAGTGGCTCAAGGGTACAGACAAGAAGAAGGAATAGATTATGATGAGACTTTTGCTCCTGTTGCTAGAATTGAAGCTATTAGACTGTTTCTGGCATATGGTGCATACAAAGATTTCAAGGTGTTTCAAATGGATGTGAAGAGTGCTTTCCTGAATGGTAAATTGCAAGAAGAGGTTTATATGAAACAACCTCCTGGTTTTGTAAGTAAGAAATTTCCTAAGCATGTTTACAGATCGAAGAAAGCATTGTATGGTCTGAAGCAAGCTCTCAGAGCCTGGTATGATACCTTGTCAAGATTTCTTCTAGAAAAGAATTTTTCCAGATGAGCCATTGACAAGACTTTATTTATCAAAAAGGACAAAGGTAATGTGTTACTTGTTCAAATTTATGTTGATGACATTATTTTTGGGTCTACTAATTCACACTTAAGAAAATGGTTTTCTGACATTATGTCTGAAGATTATAGAATGAGCAATTTATGTACTTTAAACTATTTTCTTGGGTTGCAAATTAAACAGAGTTCTGAAGGCATTTTTATTAACCAAAGTAACTACATTTCTGACATGTTAACTAAATTTAGTTTTAAAAATTGTTCTACTTTAAGAACTCCAATGAGTGTTTCTGAAAAGCTTGATAAAGATGAATCTGGAAAACTCACTTGTCAATCAACCTATAGAGATATGATTGGATCTTTGCTATACTTAACTGCCATTAGACCTGATATAATGTTTGCTACATGTCTTTGTGCACGTTACCAATCAGATCCTAGAGAGTCTCATTATAAAGCTGTGAAAAGAATTTTTAGGTACTTAAAAGGTACCCCTAACCTGGGTCTTTGGTACTACAAAGACTCGGGGTTTGATCTAATTGGTTACACAGATACAGACTATGCAGGTTGCAAATTAGACAGAAAGAGCACTTCTGGTGGATGTCAATTGCTAGGTGGAAAATTGGTCAGCTGGACTAGTAAAAAGCAGAATTCTGTGGCCACGTTCACAGCAGAAGCTGAATATGTTGCTGCAGGAAGTTGTTGTGCTCAATTACTATGGATGCAACATCAACTTTTAGATTTTGGGTTAACATTGACTAAAACTCCAATAATGTGTGATAATGAGAGTGCTATTGCTATTACTGAGAATCCAGTATTTCACTCCAGAACCAAGCATATAGAGATCAGACATCATTTTATTAGAGATTGTGTTGAGAAGGGCAAAGTGGTCCTGAAGCATATTGGTACTAAAGATCAACTAGCAGATATTTTTACTAAAGCACTTCCTGAAGAAAGGCATTTTTATCTTCTTGAACAACTTGGGATGTTAAATCCATCTGTTGAAATGTTGTCAAGTGAAGATACTCTCTAAATTGTTGTTGTAAAAAAAAAAAATGTGTGTATAGAGTCTGGAATATGTCCTTTTCAGAGTCTGGGTGTCTGGAATATGTCCTTTTCAGAGTCTGTGTGACATCAAATTATTCAGAGTCTGGAAAGATTTTATTTTTGGTGTATATTTTTTTCCTTATTTAATTCTTAAAATATTTCTTTTCTTTAGTAAAAAGGGTTATTTTACAAGGGGAAATCAGTAATTTCTTTTGAGGGTTAAAAGTAACTTTTTGAAATTTGTCAGGATATAAATATCCCTCCTCCTCTTCAAATCGATTTTTATTCAAACCCTAATCCCTCTTTCGATCTTCATCTTCAAAATTCTCTCAGTTTTTTAGAGTTTTCTTATTCACGAAGCTAAATGGCAAGATCAAAGTACATTCCATTCGTTCTAGTTCCTACTGCTAACATGGTTCGTGCTACAAAGATCAAAGGGAACAAGGATGTTATGGTTTCAGCTAATAACAGGGTTGCATGTGATTCGATTCCAGAGAATTTTGCTAACGAAGGCTATGAAGAGTTGATGCAGTTTATGCACAATCATCCTCTAAAGGATGCTTTCTTTAAAACGACAACTATGTTTCCAGAGTTGCTTGCAGAATTTTGGTATACTTATGTTGGAAACAGGGAGGCACGAACAATCACTGGCACATATCGCAATGGTAACAATACTTTAGTTCTTACTGAGAATCATTTACGATTAGGTTTGAATCTACCTATGCGTGATGATTTTGTTAGAACAGTTTCCAAGTCTGCTGCAAGGTTGTGTTTTAATTTAGTTGGTCAACCTTTGACTGACTCATCTGTTAAGACTAGTATGTTTACACCTAGGTGGATGTTTGTGTTATCAAATGTTATTAGAAGCTTGAGTTTTAAGTGTGGTAGCTTAACAGAGATCAATGATTTTGAAGCTTATTTGTTTCATGCCATAGTGACAGAAAGAAACATTGATTTTGCTTGCTTGTATTTTAATGAGTTGTTGGTTCTTACTGAGAAAACACCTAGGGATCATAATGTTCCTTTTATAAGGATTTTGAGTCTAATGATTGAACAAGCTATGCATCGAGATTTGTATGATGGTCTAAAGGTGTTAAGAGTGTATGAGTATACAGCTTTTTCTGAATGCAGTTCAAGAATGTTTCAAAGCCATATCAACAATGATAATGAAGTTGCTCTCACTCCAGCAATGATGCAATGGGTCAACATTGGTCAAGCTGATCAACCTATAGCTCCTGAGCAATCAGGATCTGCAGGGGCATCTCCTTCAGGGTCTGAGCAATCAGGGTCTGTAGGAGATCACAATAATGATCAACCAATCATAGAGTCTGAGCAATCAGATTCTACCCCCAGTCCCTCCTCCCCATGTTGTTCAACAATTTGAGCAGGCTGAAGGTATGAATGAGGAACACCAACTTATTTCTAACCCACCTTCTCCCACTGCTAATGAACAAGATCTCCAAACAATCAACCTTGTGAGCTCACCAGCTCATATGGAGAATGTCTCCATACTTGAAAACCTAGTTGATTCAGCACTCATGGATTCACATCAACAATCCATTAGGCAAGGTGCTACTAGTACAACTCCATCACCTCTGATAGAGGTTGGTGAGGGGAGTACTTTGACCCAACCTAAACCTGTTAGGTTAGTGAGCTTGGATTCCCATATTACAGTTGCTGAGAAAACCCCCTCAGTTAACTTAAGTACAGAAGTCCTAATCCTGGACTCAAGCAACCAAATTCAAAACCCAGTTACAATGGCCAAACCTACAAGTACCCCAGACACAAGTCTGCCACTTCTCCCTCCAGATGTTCCATCCTTACACTTACTTGTACAGGCTGCCAATGTTTCATCCATGTCACAGGATGAAATACAAGTCTCAAACCCTTCTATGTCCAGGGATCGCCCTACTTATCACCAGGAAGGTTGTGAGGACATGCAAACTTTACCCCTAAACATTGGTTTCACTTCACAGGCTGAGGCACCAGTCAATGTGGTTGGCCTGAATCAGGCTTTGACTACTTTGACTAAAAAGTTTGATGACAAACTTTTGGGTGTGCAGTCTCAATTTGATAAAACTAATCTCCACTTGAATAATAATTTTGTTTCTAAACATGAGTTGATGGAGGTCAGGAGGATGGTAGGGGATATGCAGGGTTTGGGTGGTTCTAGTGATGCAGTGGTGTAACAAATATTAGTGATCGATTGAATGCTTTAGAAAAGAAGTTGGAAGGTGTTGATGAAATCAGGCAATGTTTTACAGGTTTTGCTTCTGATGTTAAGTCACTCCAAGAACAACAGGCTGAGATTTGGAAGTTTTTGTCTACTCTTCCTTTGGATGATGTCAAAAAGGGGGAGAAAAGGAAACGATTAGATTGTGAAGGCATTGAGGGGGAGTCATCAAAAAGAGCTCATGTTGAGGGGGAGCAACAGATTCAGGGGGAGGATGCTGATAGAGTTGAAACTCAAGTGATTGTTTGTGATGATACTCAAATGGTTGATACTCAGGTGGTTGCTAGTCATACTCAAACAGGTGGTGTTCAAACAGGAGGTGTTGGTAATGATCAGGAGAATGCTATTGTTGTTACTGCTATGCAAGATAAATTAAGGGCCCAGATGAACAAAAGATTTAAATTCAGAAGGTATGAAGGTGATGTGGTCAAGGTTGAAATTGATAAATCAGAGCTTGAAGGTGTAACTTTGTTGTTAACTATGACACACTTATCTGATAGGAGGTTAAGAGTTAAGTTGAACCAAATTGTTCGTTTAGGGTTCTGTGAATGGAAAGGGTTAGCTGTGTGCATTTAGGAGTGTGCAGATGATCAAGCTATAGTGCAAGAAGTGTTGAAGAGGGTATCTAGTTTGGTACACTTAGTATTTGAAGAAGGGTTTATAAGTTTCAAGGATTATGAGATATTTTGTGGGATGTTTGATCAAGAGATGAAGGAGATGAGAGTTAAGGGTCATGTAGAAAGGTATGCTCTTTGTTGATGAAAGGTATATTGAGTATTTAGATGCCTTAATGTTCAAAACAAATGGAAATCAAAGGATGATGATGAGAGTTGAACAATTTGAAGGAGCTAGTATTGAGTTGTTGATTGGTTTGTTGACTAGATGTGTGACAGAGCAGACTTATCCTTTCAGAGTTAAATTGGTGAATCACTTGTATAGTAAACTTCCCATGTTGAAGAAAATTAAGTATATGAAGAGCAAGTGCAGGTTGATTGAAAGAGAGTTTGCAGAGTTGAACAAGTAGATGAACAGGTGGTTTTGACATCATCAGATAGGAGGAGATTGTTGGAAAAATAATCTGATGAGTCAAAAACATTTTGCAGGTTTTTAGAGTCTGAAGTTGTAGAGTCTGAAGTTGCAGACTCTGATGTTTGGTGTAGTCAATGTTTTGGTTTTCTTTGTGGCTAAGATAAGGAGGATTTTGGAGATATGTTTAAATATTTAGAAGATACGTTTTGATTATGTCTTATCTCTAGAAGATAAACTTTTGAAGAGATTTGAATATTTGTTAAGTTTAGAGTTTATCTTTTCCTTATTATTAGTGAAGTTGTTTAGGAAACCAAATCTTCATATTTGGTGTTAAAACTGTATAAATAGAGGCTACGGTTTAGCCTTGTGATGTATATTTACACGATTAATATTATCTTTCATATATCTTCATATCGTGTTCTCTCAATTATTGTTCTTATAATTCATATTTATTATTCAATTGAGAGTCTGGTGTTCATAGATCAAATACTGTGAACTAATAAATCCTCTCTGGAAGATTAGTCATGTAGAACGTAGGCGATCATCATATCTTCTCCGACTTCTGTGGATTCGGTTTAGACCGTGCATCATTCTTCTTATCGTTTTTCACCTTAAAAAATTATCCATCCTTATCAAAACGATACACGTGTCTCCCACCCAAACAACGTTGAAAAAGATGAGCCGATAATGGAAACCTTGAGGCTTGTTTGTCGCCAAAGGTTTTTTTTTTCAATTCAATTCAGTCGTATGTTTTGTGTTTTATACTAAGCGTTACAATTTGTTTTTTCCAAGTTTCTGACCTGCTTTGTGATCAGACTAATTTCTTGGAGACAACCTGTTTTACAAACTGCCCAGAGTCGTGTGTGAACCTCTGTAAGCATAAGGGGTTTCTTCATGTTACACGGATTTGAAATCCTCACATCCCTTTTTTACTTTAATAGGAAAGGCATAATCTTAGTGTTGAGATTCTCCCCTAATTTAGTGCCTCTTTGTGGGTTCTATTCTAGGCCTACATTATAAAATAACTTGATTGATCAAGTGTGATTAATGTGAGTGATAATAAAAATGTAATAAAGAAAATAATAACAATTAGCCGTATTTATCTTCCTAACAAGCTATATAACTTAAACTATCAAATCTAGAGAGGGTCTTAATTTAGGATCGCCACTCCACTAGCACTTTATAGTTAAGGGATTAACTTGTCACAGTCAAATAAACCTGTGTGCCCAATACCACAAATAAAATGCAACTGAGTGTGGTTATAATTGGAAAATAATGTGTACATAATCAAATTTTATCCATACACAACTAAACATATTTTATGATGTTGTACAATAAAAAAGTTTAAAGCATGTTTGGTTTTGTATGGATAAAAGTTGGTTTAGTAAGAATCATCACCCTGATAACACCATATTCATACACATTTTTATTAGCGTTATCGGTTCTCGTTGATAATATTTTTAACACTTTTTTTTATGACTATGAGTTCTTATGAGACTAAAAGATATATATATGGTCCAGGAAGTGCTGATTGTGATTTATCGTGATTTTAACATAAAAGGCATCGAGACGAAGATAAACGACAAAGCAAGTAAAAATTTCCAAGACCTCCTGCAGATCTCGCTTCCAGGTCATCATCCTCACGACCTGGTGATTTCGCGAAACGTATACCACCCCACCAAAATCCATCTGACGGAGTGTTAAGCATAGGTCCTACAGTAACGGTTACACACTCTATATGAGACGTTTCAAAAGCATTCACATTTAATTTTATTAAAACACTTAACTTTAAAACACTAGTCAACAAAATGTAAAGAAATACCATTGTGATCGTAACCATAAGCCAACAGTATTTAGTAAATATAAAAAGTTTAAATGTGAAATGTATATGACAATGTCTTGACAAAATATGCTAACTCCACAGCTAGACCATGCACCAAGCAAACCAGCGAAAGCAATACCTCTAAGGACCTGACACAAACACGTAAAAATGGGTCAACAATAATGTTGGTGAATCTACAGGTTTAAGTATCATGAAACAGTATCTAAAAAATAGTATTTGCAAAAGTATTGTTTGTTTTACACAACGAGATTTTCTGCGTACAACCCAAGTGTTGTAAAAAGTACATACATCTTATGAGCACTTGAATACTAGCTTAACACCACGAGTAGTATAACACTACGCGGTTTCCTTTACCATATGCTGCGTACACTTCTCTGAGTGTAAAATAGTACGAAGAACATGCACCCAAGTTAAGTAGGGTGAGGCTTGTCTAACCTAACGGAGCCGTCCATCTAGTTCGCGCTTACCAAAACGTAATTAAAATATTCAAGCTAAGGGATTTTTGGACAATAACTCATATGTATAATAGTACACGTGTCAAAAGTAAAAGCATTTGTAAACATCGTGTATTCTCATCCCAAAATAAGTAAGTAAAAGTGGGACTGTAGACTCACCTTACGTGCATGGTAAATGATAATCAAAAGTAGAAAGTAAACTGGACGATTACAATCATGTATTACAACCTAATCATTTATATTATTCAAGTAATTTTATAATATCACACTATATTATCCCATAGTGTACATGTTGTCTTATAGCTCAGACCGACTCGATAAGGTTGTAAAAGTCAACACATAGTCAACACAGTCATGCGAGTCAATAAAAATCAAACTTGGTCAAAGTGGTCAAATAAAGTCAAACACATCAGTAAGTTATGAAATCTTGGTCAACGAGTCAACCTTAGGTCAACTAACAATTTTCAGATCATAGTTTGTCAATTACGCTTTCACTAGTAATCGTGTCATTTCACGTTCATGCAGGTCATGCAAATCAACAAGAATACTCACAACTCATAACTCATGGCAATGTGGTTTACTCCAGATCAAAGTAACACATTATAAGCTTTCTAAAAAGTCTAGCCATGCCTTCAGATGATTTCTATAACTCATGTTACATACGATTTAAACCAAGTCAGTTTCTGCACACGCAATAGTTTTGTTTCATTTATCATTTATTCTAGAAAAATGCTATTGACACGTGGCCAATGGGATATGACCACTAACATCCCAAAGTTTAAATGGTAAAAATATCTAACCTTTTTGTTTAGTCAATTTGTACAGTTTTACAAAGGAAGTCGGATGTTCTGATTTGGACAAAATCCAGACACATTGTTTTATGACACATGTATCACGCAAAGTATAAAGTTTCACAAGTTAACATACAAATGTAATACGATTCTTAACATGCAAATAGAAACATATCATTATACTAACCTCATGTTAGACGAAACTTTGTGCATACGAGACAGATTTGACTCTATTCAGGTAGTCAATTTCGAACGCGATTAGCCGGACATCTAGGAACAATTAGCATGCATAAACTATATGAAAAGTGAAGTAATATTCATGTACTTTTTAGAAATAAAAATCTTATATTCCATTAATTACTTTAAATTAGTCGTTTGCATCAGTTTAAAGTGTTAATCAACAAAATAGTCGCAAACAATCAATCTAGCATATCATGAACATTACTAATCCGATTTGCATGATTCTTAAGTCTAACTTGAGTGATTTTAATAATTTTTCATTTGGTAAACATTTCATATTCCCAGTCAATAAACATTTTACTCAAAATATTCGTATTCAGTGCATAATCATGTCAAAACTTCAAATAAGCATAACGGGAGCAATTCTTAACGAAATCAAGTGACTCTTGCGAGCAAACTTATTAATTTTTTGATAGCCTTCCATCTAGATACATATTACCTACTGATTTCAAGTCATACATATGGTTTAGGTCAGATTCAAAAGCGAATTTTTACACAAAACGTACAAGCAACGCAATCTAGCAATCAATAACACGTAATTGGTCATGGACTTGAGCTGTTACAACATCCACCATTTATAATTTATTGAATAACAAAAATTAAAAATTAGGATTTTGAGTTTTATACCTCTGGAGATCAATTAGCTTATACCAATGCGTAGAGAATGACAAAAGCAACAACTTTCGTGTAGAGTGCAAGAGCAAATAAGCAAAAATTGTTGGTGTTGTATGGGTGTATGTGTTCGTTGATCAAGAAGAGAGGGAGGGAGGAGATGTCGACTAGTTTAGGGTATTATGTGGGTTTGTGCAGTTGCTGGAATATTTAAAGGGATCCAATTAGGGACTAAATAACACTTAAACAAGTAGAGGGCCAAAAATCAAGTCTAAAAGGGTGGGGTGGGGGAGAATTCGTCCTAATGGCCCAATAGGGTGGTTCCCGGGCTCGTTTTGCTTAGTTTCATGTTCATGTGGTCCGTTTCTAGTGTCGTTTAACCGTATCGAAATTCGGAACGTCAACCGAACATTTAAACGCAACCAAGTGATCCAGTTTATTAAATCAATTAATAAATTAAATTTATTTTTCTAAGTCAATAATTATTAAAAGTAATTATTAATTTTTACTCCGCGTAATTCGTTATTTCGAAAAACACTTACGTAGTTATTCAAACCGTATCAGTTTCTACGTATTTCATCATCCGAAATAAAAGTATGCATTTAATTAAATTAAATACACAAGTTTTCAAGTAGTCACCATTAAATTTATTAACAAATAGTTAACGGAATTAACGGAAAAAGTATGGTTGTTACATTACCTACCTGTTATTATATATTTCGTCTCAACATTTTAGTGAACGTCCGTTGAAGTAGTTTTGTCAGGAAACAGTTACAGATACTTTCGTTCTTTCTGATCTTCACGTTTCTTTGTGAACTCTGGTCCTCTCCGTGCGTTCACCTAACCTTAACGATAGGTATGTTGCTTTGCTTGAGTACCTTGACCTCACGGTCCAGGATCACAACGGGTTCTTCAACAAAATGAAGCTTGTTATCAATTCACAGTTACTCTAAAGGAATCACCAAGTTCTCGTCAGCTAGGCACTTCTTCAAGTTTGACACATGGAAAGTGTCGTGTATTTCACTGAGTTCCTGTGCCAGTCTCAATCCTTAAGCCACTGGTCCAACTCTTTCAGTTATCTCAATTGGTCCAACGTATCTCGGACTCAGTTTACCTAGTTTTTCGAACCATACCACACCCTTCCAGGGTGATACTTTCAGCATGACTTTATCGCCTACTTGAAATTCTAAAGGTCGCTTTCTAACGTCGACCTAGCTTTTCTGAAGACTTCGAACCGTTTTCAATTATTCTTGATTTTTCACGATTTTCTCTGTTGTCTGCTGTATAATCTCAGGACATGTCAATTGACTATACCTTAGTTCGCTCAAACATGCAGGAGATATACACTTCCTGCCATACAATTCTTCAAAAGGTCCAGCCTTAATGCTCGTATGGTAGCTATTGTTGTATGAGAACTAAGCTAGTGGTAAATACTTATCCCATCCGTTTCTGAAATCAATGAGACATGCTCGCAACAAGTCTTTCAGAGTTTGAATGGTTCGTTCACTTTGGCCGTCTGTTTGGGGGTGATATGTTGCACTCATATCTAAATGAGTCCCCATTTCTTCTTGTAACATTTGCTAGAATCTAGAAGTAAATCTGCTGTCATGATCTGATATAATGGATACAGGCACTCCATGCCTAGAGATGACTTCTTTTATGTAAACCTGTGCTAACTTCTTGATATGATCGAAACGGACGGTTTTATTTATGCGGTGTCGTTAGGCCGTAAGGCGTCAGAATCAGCTATCGGGAGGTGAGAATAATAGTTTTAAATTTATATTTAGCGGGGCGTTATTCGTACTACTCCTTATTATGGTAAGTAACGGAAGTATGACCTAGGGTCGAATTTTTAAGATATCAGTAGAATCGAACCTATAACTAAAGCCTAAGATAATCTTAGAGTGAAGGAGTAGTGGTTTAATACCTAATTTTGGGTTTTCTAGTTTATAAGATAAAATAAAGTAAATGCGATAATATTGTAATTCAGATAAGGTTAAAGCAAGTGCATACTATGGTTTCGTCAGTTACTTTGCCGAGATTATGGAATGATATCTCATGAATAGGTAGTGACCTTGTATTCACTACACTGATCCTAACGCCCGTGTCATAAGACATGTCACGGTAATGCGTTAGGCTTGAAGATTCTGAATAGACAGCAACGTCCCTACCCCCGACGCCCATGCAGTCTGACTACAGGCATACACGTTCAAACGGCTCATCCAATTCAGCGACTTGGTTAGGTGACGTATTAACATTCCACAAAGGTCTAAACTTTCTTAAGCATAATAGAATACAAGGTATGCCATATCCAAGAGACGTGATGTGTTTTGATGCTTTCGTTAATGATTGGGTTTAAAAAGAAAGTTAGGCCCTTAAAAAGAGTTCAACCTTAAATAACACCATGGCCAAGTCAGTTTGACTTCCATGAACACGTTCGGTTATCCTAACGGTCCAATCCTTTATGTATTTAAACAAACAGATCCTTAATTAACTAAGAATCCCTCAAGTGGAGTGAAATGCTTGAGACCGCGTTATGGTGAAGTGTACTAATCAGTACTACTGGGTTCCATGGCCTCACTTAGCAGAGGTACAGCTTACAACAACAGTTGAACTTCAGCATGCACTTACAAAGTTTATATGCTTAGTTACTACACTAGCATGGTCTAGGACCGACAATGTACTATGTGCCTAGTTAGATGTTTCACTACGAAAGAGTCCTCAGTCAGAATTCAAGGCTCGATGAACTTACTACAATCAGTGTGCCTCAGCACAGATAGTGTACTCTGAATCGGGGTTCGCAACTTCCCAATAACAGAGCCGATAACTACATTCTATTAGTTGGAAAAGTGATTGAGTTTAAAGCATAATCGGAAAGCATCTTGACAACATACACAAACTATAATATTATTTTGGTATTATAAATTACTACATCATAGCATACACTAAATATAACTACTCGCTAATCATGGTAACAATATCATAAATCATAATAATGACACGACAAAGGATAGAAGTACCAGTAGATTAAACGAGTTCCGAATACAAAAGTGACAACTTCAAACTCCAGACCGCTCCTAATACAATCTTCGGCGTTCTTCTCCGGGTACTAGGTTTCCCGCACGGAGTCGAAGACCTTGAAAGAATGAATAATATTGTAGAAAGAGAGAGAGAAAAGTGAATTGAAGTGTGTGTAAAAATGCATGATAAATGGATGATATGACCGAAACGGACGGTTTTATTTGTGCGATGTCATTAGGTCGCAACACGTCAGAATCAGTCACCGAGAGGGAGGTACTGTTTTAATTTTATATTTAGCGGGGCCTAAATCGTACTACTCCTTATTATGAGTAAGGGAAGTATGACCTAGGGTCGTATTTTTGAGATATCAGTAGAATCGAACCTATATTTAAAGCTTAAGATAGTTATAAAGAGAAGGAGTAGTGGTTACCTAATTTTGGGTTTCTCTAATTTATAGGACAGATAAAGTAAATGCAATAAAATTCATAATTCAGATAAGGTTAAAGCAAGTGCATACTATGATTTCACCAGTTATTCTACCGAGATTATGGAATGATGGCTCATGAATAGGTATGGACCTTGTATTTATTACACTGGTCCTAAACGCCCCCGTTATAAGACCTGTCACTGGGTAATGCGATAGGCTTGAAGATTCTGAATAGACAACAACGTCCCTTACCCCCAACGCCCGTGCAGTTTGACTACAGGCATACACGTTCAGACGGCTCATCCAATTGAGCGACTCGGTTGGGTGACGTATTAACATTCCACAAAGGTCTAAACTTTCTTAAGTATAATAGAATACAGGGTTACCGTATCTGAGAGACATGATGTGTTTCAATGCTTTCATTAATGATTAAGTTTAAAAGATAGTTAGGCCCTTAAAAAGAGTTCAACCATAAAGAACACCATGGCCAAGTCAGGTTGACTTCCATGAACACGTTCTGTTATCCTAACAGTCCAATCCTTTATGTGTTTAAACACACAGTTCCTTAATTAACCAAGAATCCCTCAAGCGGGGTGCAATACTTGAGACCGCGTTATGTTGAAGTGTACTAATCAGCACTGACCGGGTTCCATGGCCTTACTTAGTAGAGGTATAGCTTACAACAACCGTTGTGCTTCAGCATGCACGTCCGAAGTTTATATGCTTAGAGACTACACTAGCATGGTCTGGGACCGACAATGTACTAAGGGTCTAGTTAGATGTTTCACTATGAAAGAGTCCTCAGTCGGAATCTAAAGCTTGATAGACTTACTACAACCAATGTGCCTCAGTCGATCTTGCGTTATATCCGATAGACTTCTCTTACCAAGGGGTGACACAGATAGTGTACTCTGAATCGGGGTTCGCGACTTCCTAATAACAGAGCCAATAACTACGTTCTATTAGTTAGAAAAGCGATTGAGTTTAAAGCATAATTGGAAAGTATTTCGACAACATATATGAACCACAATATTATTTCGTCATTATAACTGATTACATCATAGCATACACTAAAGATAACTACTCGCTAATCATGGCAGCAACATCACAGAACATAATGATAGAAGACATTATATAAAGATAAATAATAGAAGTACCAATAGATTAAACGAGTTCTGAATACAAAAGTGACAACTTCAAACTCCAGACCGCTCCTAATACAATCTTCGGCGTTCTTCTACGGGTACTAGATTTCCCGCACGGAGTCGAAGACCTTGAAAGTATTACTAATATTGTACAAAAAAGAGAAAGAAGTGAATTAAAGTGTGTGTTGGAATGAATGACAATGACCCTTTAAATAAACTTGATTTTTGCGTACAAACGGCTGGCAGGCAGGTTGGCAAGCCGTTGTAGGGGTCGTTTACCAGGCCAGGCCATTTAGCATGCCTGTTAGATTTGGGTGTATGGCAATTTGTTTGCCATACTGGCAGGCCGTTTGGCTTGCTGATTCGCTGGATCGTAACTTGATTTCTTGTCTTTCACCGTTTTGGCTCTAGAATCTTCGTTTTAGCTCCGATTCTCTTGATTCTTTTTGCACTGTCTTTGTAATCACGTGATATTCAGTTCTAACTGACGAAGTGGGTATTTTTTTTGATAAAGTTCAAAACTTTATTGTTTTTGGGCCTTAATACCGGGGTGAAAACGTGTCTTTTTAGCCGATATCAAATATCCCACACTTAGACTTTACTTGTCCTCAAGCAAACTCTCATTTTTACATTAAGAAATCTTTTCAGAGTTTCTTTTCTAATAGCCTAAGCAGTTTGCTTTTTATTATAAGAGCAAAAAATAAGATGAGTCATCTATGTTAGGGTTGAAACTATCTCTGCAAGCATGCGAGGAGGTTACATGACTTAGGCTAGCTTTCACGAGTTACTCAAATTACACAAGTGTTTAGAGTTCCCTATAGATGTAAGAAATGAATTCACTCATAGCCAGTCATGCTGCACCCATCGTCATAGGCTTGATAAAGACTCAAATCCTTGCTACTAATGTGAAGACGGTAGTAACCATAGCTTCTAGGTCATTTGTCAATGATGGAAAGGAATTTTGGAGTGGTGGTGAAGTTGTTTAAAGAGGGGTGAAAAAAGGGTAGTACAATCTATTTGAAGACTTTTATTCAGAATTTAAGATAGATAGAAGTGCTGATATTTTTGAGAAGTACTTTTGAACTTTTCTCCTTGGGATTTATAGGCATTCTGTGGTCAAGTTCTTTTTCGGCATTTCTGTTTACAAGTTATGCTCTTTTTTTTATATATGAAGATTTTATCTCGAGAAACTTTTTGCCAGTAAACTTTTTCAAGACCTTTGCCATGATACTTGAGATGTTTATAACATTGGGTTTTCGGAAGGAATCTCATTTTTTGGATTTTTCGAGTGATAGTAAAGATAATGTGAATGAGTTGGTGAAGTAGAAGTAGTGGAGGTGTGTGATAATGCTAAAAACGAACATATATTTCATAGCATTATCCTTCAAGGAAGACAAGCTTTTAGTTACAATTGTTCTAATTTCAAGTAATTATCGTTTAAATAATAAAAGGTAAAGAAAAAAGACAGATTCGACGATTTGAAGACACAAATGACCAAAAAGCTAAAAAGTACAAAGTACAATCTAAGTGGTTCAATTTATTAATGAGAAATGTCTAAAAATTACTAGAGTACAAGCTAAAAAATGCAAAGTACAAGATATCTAAGCGTACAAAAACGTGTTCGAAAATCCAAAACCGAGACATGAATGAACTATCAACGTACGACTCAACGGAGCTAAAATTACAAGTCAACTATGCACAAGAATATAATATAATATATAATTAATTATATATAATATTATATATTATATTTATCAGCAGCCCACGTTTAATTCAGCTGGATGAGCTGGAAACAAGAGCTCCGCGATCGCGAAGCTAGAAGCCTCAAAACCATCATGATCGCAGAGCAGCCCTGTCACAATTTGGCCTATAAAAGCTCGCGCATTCTGTCGAATCCTTTACCCATTTTTCTTTCTTTCTATCTACGTAATATACATATATATACATATATATATATATATATATATATATATATATATATATATATATATATATATATATATATATATATATATATATATATATATATATATATATAATTTTAATTTTAATTTTAATTTAAGTTTAATAATAATAAGGTTATGGTAGCGAATGTTGTAAGTTTGTAAGTCGAAACTCTGTCAGTGTAACACTACGCGATTAATACTCATTGTAAGTTATGTTCAACCTTTTTAAATTAATATCTCGTAGCTAAGTTATTATTATGTTTATTTAGGCCAAAGTAATCGTGATGTTGGACTAAATATTAAGACAGGGTTATTGGGCTTTGGACCATAATTGGGGTTTGGACAAAAGACCGACACTTGTGGAAATTAGACTATGGGCTATTAATGGGCTTTATATTAATTAAATGATATCTCGTTGATTTAATATAGAGATTTATAATTTGACGTATTTATATTTAACCACATACGCTTGACTGGGTACGGTGGGCGGGATATCTATAAATACTGATAATTGTTCATTTGACCGGACACGGGGATGAATTAATAGTCACTGGACTCATTAAAACAGGGGTGGATTACATTCAAGGGTACTTGGTGTAATTATTAACAAAGTATTAAAACCTTGGATTACACGCAGTCTATAACCTGGTGTATTCATTAAACAAAGTATTAAAACCTTGTTACAGTTTAAGTCCCCAATTAGTTGGAATATTTGACTTCGGGTATAAGGTTAAATTGGCGAAGACTCTCGCACTTTATAATTATGACCGATGGACTATTATGGACAAAACCAGATGAACATATCAAATAATCCAGAACAAAGGACAATTAACCCATGGTAATAAATTAAAATCAATACATCAAACATCATGATTACAGAAGTTTAAATAAGCATAATTCCTTTATTTTATATCTCATTGCCCTTTTCTTTATCGTCATTTTATTTATCGTACTTTAAATTATTGCACTTTTTATTATGGTACTTTTATTTATCGCACTTTTATTTATCGTCATTTACTTTACGCTTTAAACTAAGTTCTATTTATATTTAATATTTTACATTAGGTTTTCTTTGTGATTTAAGTTTTAAAATCGACAAACCGGTCATTAAACGGTAAAACCCCCCTTTTATAATAATAATAATACTACTTATATATATATATATATATATATATATATATATATATATATATATATATATATATATATATATATATATATATATATATATATATATATATATATATATATATATATAATTAAACAAATATAGTGTTTAAAAATATAGCGTTAAGCTCAGCTAGCTCCCTGTGGAACGAACCGGACTTACTAAAAACTACACTACTCTACGATTAGGTACACTACCTATAAGTGTTGTAGCAAGGTTTAGGTATATCTCATTCTATAAATAAATAAATAACTTGTGTAAAATTGTATCGTATTTAATAGTATTTCATAGTAAAATATAATCTATTTCGTACTACACCTCGCACACATCAAGTATTTTTGGGGCCGCTGTCGGAGAACTCATCAACGCCGAAGCGAAACGCTATATAAAAAAAGAGATTTTTATTAAGTTTTAATCTATTTTTGTAAAAATATATTTTTATATAAGTTTTAAATATATAAAATAGAAAAATAAAAAATATATATATATAAAAGTTATATTTTTAATATTTAGTTTATAAAATTATTTCTAATTTAAGTGTTTAAAATTTAAGTTTTAGTTAAATTACATAACATTTTCTATAAATTAAAAAAAAAAATCGAACCATCCGCGATCGCGGAATTATAAAAGTAAAGGACTACGCGATCGCGTAGCCTGCTCCGACATGTCTGATCCTTAATCTGCACAAATTAATATTTTTATAAAATAATAATATAAAAATAATATTTTTATAAAAATAAGTAATTTTATCATTTTTTTTATATCTTTTTATAAATTGTCTATTTTAATCTTTTAATTTGTAATTTGTAATTTATCGTTCGTAACTAATTTTAAGCTTAGCATTTTGCCATAGTATATCTAGAGTCTTAGGCTTTGCCGTAAAATCTCTTAAGTGCTTTTTCTTTAGGTTAAGATTTAGGTGCTTTAGAATTTTACGACGTCGCTTATCGCTTTAGTTTTAAATAAATTTTAGTGCTTTTTAAGTTATTGCCGTTTTGGATTTAGAATTCCTTTAAGCTTTAATACCTTTAGACGCAACTTTTAGTCATAAGTTTTTAGAATTCTAAGTTTCGACGCTTTAATTTTTTATTTTTATTTTTTGACTTTTTGTTTTTCGACAATTGTTTTTCGACTCTTATTTCTCGACGCTCTTCTTCTTTCTCATTTCTACGCTCTAGTTTTTAGGACATAGAATTTTCTTTATTTTCTTTAAATTTCAACGAAAAATTATTTTAAGCGGTTAAATTGATAGACATCCAAAATTTTCTGATTCGTAGTAATAGTTGGATTTGTTAGTGGCGAGTTGTGGGCTTCCGATTTAAAGGGTCCTGGCTACCTGCTGCATCTATTGGCTATTCGAAACGTGGGAAAAATCAGAAAAGTCTATTAATTTGATAACTTATATAATTTTTATTTTTATAACTAATAGGATATTCAGTGAATGCACCGAGCAAAACGTTCACCACCTTTCATACGTTCACCACCTGTAACTCGATCAAGACATCTAGCCAACATTGTCGCCATTGATTTTTCTTTAGAATCATCATCTAGTCGATCAAGTACTCCAATTCAAATTTCCGATAATCCATTTTTTGAACCCGACCTCACAATTGAGAACCCGGAGGTTATTCAAGGACAATTCAGAGATCCTAAACCACTAATCACTCCTCCTGAACCACAAATCATTAAACCAGAGATTGTTGAGGAAGAAACCATTAAATCAGAATCCTCTAGTGATTCAGATTCAACAAATTCAATCATGGAAAATCAGGAATCTCTAAGTATGGAAGACGGAATGAGAGCTGCACGCACTGGCCAAGGTCATGCCATTACACAACCAGACATTAATGCGACAGATTATGAAATCAAAGGACAAATCCTACACATGATAACTAATCAATGCCAATTTAGTTGTACACCAAAAGAAGATCCAAACGAACATCTTCGAACCTTTAATAGGAGCTGTACTCTATTTAAAATCAGAGAAGTTGAGGATGAACAGATCTATCTCATATTATTTTCCTGGACTTTAAAAGGAGAAGCCAAAGATTGGTTAGAATCATTACCTAAAGGAGCGATTGATACATGTGATGTTTTAGTTGAAAAATTTCTTAAAAGATTATTTTCGGCATCTAAAGCCGTGAGACTTCAAGGAGAAATTGTTACGTTCACGCAGAAGCCAAATGAAACTTTATATGAAGCATGGACAAGATTTGGAAAGTTGTTGAGAGGATGTCCTCAACATGGTTTAGACACTTATCAAATAGTACAAATATTCTACCAAGGATGCGACATTACTACACGAAAAGACATCGACATAGCAGCTGGTGGTTCTATTATGAAGAAAACCGCAACTGAAGCTTACAAAATTATTGATAACACAGCCTCCCACTCACATGAGTGGCACCAGGAAAAAGATATTCCTCGTTCATCTAAAGCGGCTAGAGCCGATTCTAGCCATGACTTTGATTCCATTTCCGTAAAGCTAGATGCTTTTGAGAGATGAATGGAAAAGATGACTAAAGATATTCACGCAATACGAATTAGTTGTGAGCAGTGTGGAGGACCACATTTGACTAAAGATGGTCTCAGTATTGAACAAACAATGGAACAAAGAGAGAATGTTTCATACATGAACCAAAGGCCTGGAAATAATTATCAAGGTAATTATCAACCGTCAAGACCAAACTGCAATCAAAATCAGAATTATAACCGAAATGTTCCATACAACAACCAACAAGTTCCTAGCAATCAACAAGTATCTAATAATACTTACAACCATCAAAGACCTATTTTTCCAAATAAACCACCACAAACCGATGATAAAAAACCAAATTTTGAAGACATGATGTCGAAGCTAGTTGAATCTCAAACTCAATTTTTCACATCTCAGAAACAAACTAATGAACAAAATGCTCAAGCATTTAGAAATTAACAAGCTTCTATTCAAAATCTGGAACAAGAAGTGAGTAACCTAGCAAGGTTAATAGGAGAAAGAAAACCGGGGAGTCTACCTAGTGATACAAATGCTAACCCCAAAATGAAACAGCTAAAGCCATTACTATAAGAAGTAGTATTACACTCAAACCACCTGAAATACCTGTAATTTCTGATGACTCTATTCCTACTACACAGGCACCACAGCCTGAGCAAGAGAAGGAAAAAGAACCGGTAGCTGAAAAGGTAATGAAGATAACACAGTTAAGGCTAAACCTTATGTTAAACCATACCAACCACCACTTCCTTACCCGAGAAAAATGAAAAAAGAAAGACTTGAAGCCGAGCAATCCAAATTCTTAGAAATGTTTAAACAAATAAATGTCAACGTTCCTTTCATTGATGTGATTTCAGGAATGCCAAGATATGCTAAATTCTTGAAAGATCTAATCACAAATAGAAGGAAAATGGAAGAACTCTCGGCTGTTACAATGAATGCTAATTGTTCTGCAGTGCTGTTGAATAAGATACCAGAAAAACTCTCTGATCCAGGAAGTTTCACGATTCCATATTTTCTGGGTAGTCTTAATTCAATAGAAGCATTGGCAGACTTAGGTGCTAGTATAAATTTAATGCCATATTCAATATACGCTAAACTAGACTTCGGAGAATTGAAACCAACAAGAATAAGTATACAACTAGCAGATCGATCAGTAAAATATCCTAGAGGAATAATAGAGAACATGCTAGTTAAAGTTGGTACTTTAGTATTTCCAGTAGACTTTGTTATTCTGGACATGGAAGAAGATTCTCGAGTTCCTCTTATATTAGGAAGACCATTCTTAAACCTGGCTAAAGTAATAATAGACGTGTTTGCCAAGAAACTGACCCTAAGTATAGAGGATGAGAGTGTTACCTTTTGTAAAACCCAAATATTTATTGTACATAAGGTATTTATGGTGTACGATGCGTGTATGAAGTGTACGAAGCACGTACGTGTTGCTTGCTCGAACGTCGAAGGAAATTGGACGTTGTCTGAAGTGACAAGGTGTGTACGTATCTTTTCAACCCCAAATAAAGTTTGTGTTGATGTTTCAAAGCCTTACCATTGGAAAGAAAATCTTATTACGTTTCCAACGATATTTGATTCATCGAAAACGGAGCTACGGTCAAAAAGTTATGGCCAAAACAAGTTACTGAAAACTGACCTGAAGGTTGGAGCGGCACTCCACCTTATGAGCGGCGCTCCGATCCTGTCTGATGCAATTTTCAGCTTTTTTAAAAGGTTTAAATGAGGGGTACTTTGGTCTTTTCACTAGGGGTCGGTTTGGGGTCATCAAAACTGATCCATTGATCATTGTGGATCACATTTCACCCACATAAACACTCTCTTCAAACCCTAATGAGAGAAACCCACTTTTAGTGAGAGAGAGCTTGATTTGGAGAAGAAGGAGTTGGATTCTCACCAAAGCTCAGGTTTTAAAGTTTTTCTACTCGTCAACGGCATCTCTTTAGTGGTATTGGTAAGTTCAAACTCTGAATTACATTTGTTAGATTTGATATTCAAGTTAGGGTTTGAGTTGGATTTGTAGTGAAACCCTCTTAGATGATGAAATGGGTTTATGGTGACTAGTTATTCTTGTCACTTGGCGGGTTTTGGGTTGGTTAACAATTTAGCCTTGATTAGGCTTTAATCTTGAGTTTAATCACTAGGTTTAGTGATTATGGAAGTGTTGGAACCACTTTAGGTGAATTTGGGTTGACTAATTTTGACTAGAGTCAAAATTAGGGTTTGGTGATGATTATGACCCAATTGTCGATTTAATAAGGTTTATAAACTTAAAATGGATTAAGTTGAAGTATAAAACCGAGTTAAATATGTTTTGGTATCAAAACTCGCTAGTGGTGCGATGTTGACTCCTTTGGGTCAAAATTAGGGTTTAAGTGTCATTATGGGCAAGATAGGTGTTTAACACCTATGACTGGGTTTAATTGGCGTATTAGGACCATTCTCACTTGTGTTAGTGATTATTGGTTAATTTGGGCGCGATTTGTACTTGGAAGTGCATTTGGGTCGAAATTGCACTAAGTGTCAATTGGGTTGGTTTGTAAGTCAATCCTAATTGTGTTACTTATTATGTGATAAATGGAATAGGTACATTCCATCGGCGATTTCGAATTTTAGTTTGGCATCCATCAAGACTTCAAGGTGAGTGTTAATATCCTATATGCATATGTATGTGTAGGATGGGTGCGGGTCGGGCGAAGTGGTTCTCGGTTATAGAGCTCACTTCACATATAGGTGGATTTAATGGACTTGTGTATAGGTCCAATTAGCACGGTTGTGGGTTTATGGTTAACCATATTGTGTTTGTGATTTGTTTAGCGTGTTAAATATTGTATACGTATAATGTTGTATTATCGTGATGTAGCTAATCTTCTGGTTGTAGCTTATTGGCATTATTCACAACGTTGTTTGCGAACTTACTATATTGTTGGTGTTGTTAGCTTGTGCTTAGTGAACGTACGGTATGCTAGGTTTAGCTTGCCTTATACTTGGATGCTCCGGTATACGCTATTTGATTATTATTGTGGCGTGTCCATTTTATGTATATATATGTATGTAGTATATTTTCACTCACTAAGCGTTAGCTTACCCTCTCGTTGTTGACATTTTTATAGATTGCATGGATGCGGCGGCTCGGGTAAGCGTGGGAACTAGTGGACTCGCGTAGTTGCTTTAGAAGGCTTGCTTTTGGATTTGATTAGGATTGGATAGCGTATCCCCAATCGCCATGCTCGGCTTTATTTTGTATTAAAAATCATGTGGTTGAAAACTTGTATTTTGTACGAAAGTCGTAAAACGGCCGATGTGGGCCCGGTCTCGTAAAACTCATTTTATTATTGGAACATGTAAGTTTTAACTATTATAAAATGTTGTGAAAAGCGTTTGGTCTAAAAGTATCGGGAAGCAAGAGATCTTTTTCGCAAAAAAGAAAAAGTTGGACATGCCGTTTTGGCGCGCCGCGCAGGTTGCCGCGCCACTATGCTGTACAAAAATATTTTTTTTATTTGCATATTTCGATTGCATATGGGTTGGGTCGTTACAAGTGGTATCAGAGCATGGTCTAAGGGATTTAGGTGACTTGAGATAGGTGCTTAGACTTAGACTTTTGTGTGTGCCTAATTTATTGCGGGACTTGTAGGATTACGGGTCGGAATGGGTTCTAGCTAGTGCCTTGTTTATAGGTTGACTAACGTTTATATTAGTAATGCGGATATTATTAATATGCTATTGTGATGTGATAATAATTCTCGCGTGTGTTTATATCGTGTAGAATTTTGTTTGTGTTTGTTTATATCATCGAGCGAGGAGGTCGTTGTACTAACGAGTTGGTACGGTGTGTGTGCGTAATAAGGACTTGCAAACCTTATTACGGGTTCAAATCGTGTCTAACAAGTGATGTACGACGAGTGTTTAGCAAGATGGGGCGGTGTTGTGTGTGTGATTTTATACGTTCGTGATCTAATCGCTTTGCATTCCTTAGAATGGCGACGGGAAATGGGATCGAGACAAACGACGCGGAGGTTAACGCTAGAGTTGCGGCCGCCGTTTCGGAGCAAATGAGTGCGTTTCGAGAAGAAATTGATAGGAAGTATTCCGAACTTCAAAGTAGTGGTGAAATGGAGCGTTGTCTTAAGAGCTTCATAAGGACTAAACCCCAATGTATGACGGGAAACCGGATTCTTTGGTGAGCACAACTTGGATCTTGGATGTCGAAGGGTGTTTTCGTACTATTGAATGCCCTCCCGAGAAGAGGACAAGACTCGCTACTAGTTTGTTGCGAGGTAGGGCGAAGGATTGGTTGGATGGTAAGATTGATCTTGTCGGTGGCAAAACGTTTATGACTTTGTCGTGGGACGAATTTAAGAAGGAATTCTTCGAGGAGTTCCGAATTTTAGCCGATTTGTCGGAAATGCGTAATGAGTTGCGAAATTTGCAACAAGGTTCTATGGGCTTGAATACTCTCAAGACGACCTTTATGACTAAGGCTCGTTTTTGCCCGGAGCATTTGGGGAATGCTCATTTGTTGATGCAAGATTTCTATCGAACCTTGAATGATGACTTGAGAAGTAAGATTAGCAGAGTTCAGGCGAAATCGTTTGCGGAGTTATTCGCCGCGGCTAGAGGTTTCGAGTCGTATTCGCGATCGAAGGTTGGTGAACCTTCAAGTGAGAGAAGGGTTGTTTCTTTTGGTGCTCCAAGTAAGAGGACTAAGGGTCCGAGTGTGAGCACGGGTGGTACACGGACGGGTATATCGAATTCTAATGCATCTAGGTGTTACAATTGTGGCGTGAGGGGTCACAATTCTTGGGAATGTCCGGTGCCAAAGGGTGATGGCACAGTATGTTTCAATTGCCAAGAAGAAGGACATCGTAAGTCCGAATGTCCTGAGTTAGCGGGGACGGGGGCGGCAAGGAGACGTTAAGGTACGTTTCGTTTTAATAAATATGTCCTTTGATTATTTATTATGTGCCGTTTGAGTTGGAGTATGTTAAATGCATCGTGTTGTGCATGTTATCGTCATGGGTGACATTCCTAATGGAAGTACCCTATGGTGACGTTTTGATTGTTGGGCGAAGGGCGTAAGACTTGGCGTAACCAAGCATTCCTTACTATTTGGGAAATATTTCTACCAAGCCATGGAAATGAGTTTTGGTGTTCGGATGTTAGAGCGTGTTCGCTCTCGTGTTGAAGTTGATGAACCATGAGGTTCGACGGGTGGGATGAAACCCGAGAAATCGAGTGTTTTGGATCTCGATGTATATTGGTAAAGGAGTCTATGTGACGCGACATTAGGTGCCTCTTTTATACCTACTAGCGTGGTGTTCGACTCCGATTATGTTGCGGTTACATCGTACTTAGGGTACCGAAGTGAAACCCTTAGTTACATGAGTGACTGGGTGAAGTTTGACAAGCTATAGCAATTGGATGATTGCGAGAGTAGAGTTTTGTAATTTGCAGTACACTTTTCGTTCGAAGTGTTAAGGATTGGTTGAAATCCTTCGTGTGCCAAAGATTGGAGCGAGATGTAGTGATGGGTCATGTGAACCCAATTGTTGGTAAAGTCTACCTTTGGTAGCATTGTACGGTTGTACGAGATGCGGTTATGGAACGTAGTTCCAAGTGGGGGAGTTGCTCTCCCGCACGAGGAAGTTTTAGTGTGAGATTGCGGATGATGCTTTTGATAGATCCGGAATTCGTGTCGGGACCTATTTTGGTCGATTTGTAGACTAGTACAATTTTGGTTAAATTGTACTTATGCTTTTGAATTCGAAATTATCACCGGGGTGGTAAGGTGGTGAATCTCGTTGGGAGATAATGGGCGTGTTCGACGAGCAAGGTGAAATCCCTCGGTTAACGGATGTGCGTGGTGAATTCTCTTATAGAGAATTATTATTTTGTGCATATGTTCGATATAGGTGGTTCTTGCTCGATTGTGTGGATGGTTAGTGGTATCCGTTAGGGTTCACTATAGAGTAGCAGAGCGCGATGTTGTACTACTCGTTGTTTGAGGCCAAAAGTGCGTATGTGACTGATGAAGCATGACCTTTGGGGTCGGCTGCCTTCATCATGAGATCGTTGATTGGTGAAGCATGACTTTCGGGGTCCGCTGACTTCATCATGACATCGTTGATTGGTGAAGCATGACTTTTGGGGTCCGCTGACTTCATCATGAGATCGTTGATTTGTGAAGCATGACTTTCGGGGTCTGCTGACTTCATCATGAGATCGTTGATTGGTGAAGCATGACTTTCGGGGTCCGCTGACTTCATCATGAGATCGTTGATTGGTGAAGCATGACTTTCGGGGTCCACTGACTTCATCATGAGATCGTTGATTGGTGAAGCATGACTTTCGGGGTCCGCTGACTTCATCATGAGATCGTTGATTGGTGAAGCATGACTTTCGGGGTCTGCTGACTTCATCATGAGATCATTGATTGGTGAAGCATGACTTTCGGGGTCCGCTGACTTCATCATGAGATCGTTGATTGGTGAAGCATGACTTTCGGGGTCCGCTGACTTCATCATGAGATCGTTGATTGGTGAAGCATGACTTTAGGGGTCCGCTGACTTCATCATGAGATCGTTGATTGGTGAAGCATGATGTTCGGGGTTCACTGACTTCATCATGGGATCGTTGATTGGCGAAGCATGACCTTCGGGGTCCGCTGACTTCATCATGGAAGTAGTGATATATCGGTGAAGCATGACCGTTGACGGGGTCCGCTGACTTCATCCGGTGTTGAGTGATCTATCGATTGTTTTATACACCGATGGTGAGATCGTGAGGACCGTGTTGTGTGATTAGTGATGCGATAGCTGTGTTTCGCTCACATGTTGTTACGGGTGTGACAATAGTCGATTTTGTACACCTTAGGATTAGCGTTGCCATAGTCGTTTTGGGCGCTTTTAGTTTTAGCCGTTGCTTATGATGTTAGGATAGTGGCGTATTGGTTGTATTGCGCACTACAAAGGATGTTTAGTGGTAAGTGTAATCCGTAAGGATTCATGTGGTTCGATCCTCAACGTTCGGATTGTTGACTTTAGGTTGAGACATGGCCGCTTTTAGCGTTGTCCTTGGTAAAGGTACGCTAAGGAATTGATATCTTAGTACGATATTGGTTGAGTTTTTCCCGATATGGGAAAAAGAGCAGGTTTTAGTGCTCGGATAGTGGTTTTGATAAATCGCGGGTGGCGATTTTAGTTGTTAAAGGTGATTCATTGGGAAAAATTGTCTAGGAAAGTTCGGATTGGGACTTATGATTGAGGACCATTGAGTAGGTCCGAATTGGTTAAGTGGTGAATATCACGAGGACGTGATCAACTTTAAGTGGGGGAGAGTTGTAAGACTCAAATATTTATTGTACATAAGGTATTTATGGTGTACGATGCGTGTATGAAGTGTACGAAGCACGTACGTGTTGCTTGCTCGAACGTCGAAGGAAATTGGACGTTGTCTGAAGTGACAAGGTGTGTACGTATCTTTTCAACCCCAAATAAAGTTTGTATTGATGTTTTAAAGCCTTACAATTTTAAAAAAAATCTTATTACGTTTCCAACGATATTTGATTCATCGAAAACGGAGCTACGGTCAAAAAGTTATGGCCAAAACAAGTTACTGAAAACTGACCTGAAGGTTGGAGCGACGTTCCACCTTATGGAGCAGCGCTCCGATCCCGTCTGATGCAATTTTCAGCTTTTTTAAAAGGTTTAAATGAGGGGTACTTTGGTCTTTTCACTAGGGGTCGGTTTGGGGTCATCAAAACTGATCCATTGATCATTGTGGATCACATTTTACCCACACAAACACTCTCTTCAAACCCTAGTGAGAGAAACCCACTTTTAGTGAGAGAGAGCTTGATTTGGAGAAGAAGGAGTTGGATTCTCACCAAAGCTCGGGTTTTAAAGTTGTTCTACTCGTCAACGGCATCATTTTGGTGGTATTGGTAAGTTCAAACTCCGAATTACATTTGTTAGATTTGATATTCAAGTTAGGGTTTGAGTTGGATTTGTAGTGAAACCCTCTTAGATGATGAAATGGGTTTATGGTGACTAGTTATTCTTGTCACTTGGCAGGTTTTGGGTTGGTTGATGATTTGGCCTTGATTAAGCTTTAATCTTGAGTTTAATCACTAGGTTTAGTGATTATGGAAGTGTTGGAACCACTTTAGGTGAATTTGGGTTGACTAATTTTGACTAGAGTCAAAATTAGGGTTTGGTGATGATTATGACCCAATTGTCGATTTAATAAGGTTTATAAACTTAAAATGGATTAAGTTGAAGTATAAAATCGAGTTAAATATGTTTTGGTGTCAAAACTCGCTAGTGGCGCGATGTTGACTCCTTTGGGTCAAAATTAGGGTTTAAGTGTCATTATGGGCAAGATAGGTGTTTAACACCTATGATTGGGTTTAATTGGCGTATTAGGACCATTCTCACTCGTGTTAGTGATTATTGGTTAATTTGGGCGCGATTTGTACTTGGAAGTGCATTTGGGTCGAAAATGCACTAAGTGTCAATTGGGTTGGTTTGTAAGTCAATCCTAATTGTGTTACTTGTTATGTGATAAATGGAATAGGTACATTCCATCGGCGATTTCGGATTTTGTTTTGGCATCCATCAAGACTTCAAGGTGAGTATTAATATCCTATATGCATATGTATGTGTAGGATGGGTGCGGGTTGGGTGAAGTGGTTCTCGGTTATAGAGCTCACTTCATATATAGGTGGAGTTGATGGACTTGTGTATAGGTCCAATTGGCACGGTTGTGCGTTTATGGTTAACCATATTGTGTTTATGATTTGTTTAGTGTGTTAAATATTGTATACGTATAATGTTGTATTGTCGTGATGTAGCTAACCTTCTGGTTGTAGCTTATTGGCATTGTTCACAACGTTGTTTGCGAACTTACTATATTGTTGGTGTTGTTAGCTTGTGCTTAGTGAACGTACGGTATGCTAGGTTTAGCTTGCCTTATACTTGGATGCTTAGGTATGCGCTATTTAATTATTATTGTGGCGTGTCCATTTTATGTATATATATGTATGTAGTATATTTTCACTCACTAAGCGTTAGCTTACTCTCTCGTTGTTGACATTTTTATAGATTGCATGGATGCGGCGGCTCGGGTAAGCGTGGGAACTAGTGGACTCGCGTAGTTGTTTTAGAAGGCTTGCTTTTGGATTTGCTTTTGTACTCGCGTGTTAGTTTTAACTATTATAAAATGTTGTGAAAAGCGTTTGGTCTAAAAGTGTCGGGAAGCAAGAGATCTTTTTCGCAAAAAAGGAAAAGTTGGACATGCCGTTTTGGCGCGCCGCGCCACTATGCTGTACAAAAATATTTTTTTTATTTGCATATTTCGATTGCATATGGGTGGGTCGTTACACCTTTTCTGTTGATTGAGCCATGCAACACCGCAATCTGCAGACGATACATGTTATTATATTCAAACTATAGATTCACATGCAGAATTGTTACAAGAATTTCCAGAATTACAAGGAACATGAGAATGTTCTTTAGGAGAAGGAACTGAACCAATTGATGAAGCTTAAATGTTAGCTACACTCATGGCTAATGAATACGAACCAACAACAGAAGAACTTCAAATGCTGAAAGAGGAAGACAGATATCGATACAAATCATCGATAGAAGAACCACCGATATTAGAATTAAAGCCACTTCCAACCCATTTGGAATACACTTATTTACATGGTGAATCTGAATTACCTGTAATAATATCATCTTCTCTTACGGAAAATGAAAAATCTTAACTCATTTCTGTGCTAAAAGCTCATAAACCAGCTATTGCATGGAAGATTCATGACATTAAAGGCATAAGTCCTTCGTATTGCACACATAAAATCCTTATGGAAGAAGGTCATAAAGCATATGTGCAACGCCAACGAAAACTAAATCCAAATATGCAAGATGTTGTTAAGAAAGAAATTATTAAACTGCTAGATGCAGGTTTAATTTATCCAATTTCTGATAGTCCATGGGTAAGCCCAGTTCAATGCGTACCTAAGAAGGGTGGCATGACTGTTATCACAAATGAAAAAGATGAGCTTATTCCTACTAGGACTGTAACGAGATGGCGTGTCTGTATTGATTATATAAAATTAAATGACGCCACTAGAAAAGATCACTTTCTTTTACCTTTCATTGATCAAATGTTGGAAAGGTTAGCCGGAAATAGTTACTATTGTTTTCTTGACGGTTTCTTCGGCACCCGAGGACCAAGAGAAAACCACATTCACGTGCCTTTATGGTATTTTGCTTACAAACGCATGTCATTTGGACTTTGTAACGCCCCTGCAACCTTTCAAAGGTGCATGATGGCGATTTTTCACGACATGATAGAAGAATGAATGGAAGTTTTCATAGATGACTTTTCAGTCTTCGGTGATACTTTTGAAACATGTCTAGTTAATCTTGAATGAATGCTTATTAGATGCGAGCAATCAAATCTAGTTCTTAATTGGGAGAAATGCCATTTCATGGTTAAAGAAGGCATCGTTCTTGGTCATAAAATTTCAAAGGAAGGAATTGAAGTGGATAGAGCTAAAGTAGATGTAATTGCTAAACTTCCACATCCCACCAATGTTAGAGGAGTTAGGAGTTTTCTAGGGCATGCCGGTTTTTACCGACGTTTCATAAAAGACTTTTCTAAAATTGCCACTCCTATGAATAAACTCCTAGAAAAAGATGCTCCATTCATCTTTTCGGATGAACGCATCAAATCTTTTAATATTCTTAAAGAAAAACTCACTAATGCGCCGATCATGATAACTCCAAATTGGAATCTGCCATTTGAACTCATGTGCGATGCAAGTGATTTTGCAATGGGATCCGTTTTAGGACAAAGGATTGAAAAACGATTTCAACCTATTTATTACGCTAGTAAGACGTTAGAAGGAGCACAAACGAATTACACAACTACTGAAAAAGAACTCCTTACTATTGTCTTTGCTTTTGAAAAATTTCGTTCATATCTCGTTCTAGCTAAAACGGTGGTCTATACTGATCATTCTGCTCTTAGATACCTATTTTCAAAACAAGATACCAAACCACGATTAATACGTTGGATCTTACTCTTACAAGAGTTCGATATTGAAATCCGAGACAAAAAGGGAACAGGAAATCTCGCAGCTGATCATCTTTCTCGCCTTGAAAATCCTGAATTAGAAGTTTTAAATGAATCAGCCATACAAGATAACTTTCCTGATGAATATCTCTTGAAAATCGATTATAATGAAATTTCTTAGTTTGCAGACTATGCAAACTACTTAGTATGTGGATTCCTTGAAAAAGGGTTGTCGTACCAAAAATGAAAGAAAATCTTTAGTGATATAAAACACTATTTGGAAAAATCCACATTTGTTTAAAAGTTGTCCCGATGGAATAATACGCCGATGCGTATTCGGGGATGAAGCTAGTCAAATCTTAAACCATTGTCACACAGGACCAACAGGAGGGCCTTATGGGCCTCAACTCACAGCAAGAAAAGTTTATTACGCAGGATTCTATTGGCCTACAATTTTCAAAGATGCACACCTTCTCTGTAAATCCTGTGATGCTTGTCAAAGGGCCAAAAAAATAAGTCAACGTGATGAAATGCCACAAAATGTCATTCAAGTATGTGAAGTATTTGACGTTTGGGGTATTGACTTTATTGGTCCATTTCCAAAATCTCATAATAATCTCTACATTCTCGTTGCCATTGATTATGTATCTAAATGGGCGAAAGCACAAGCTCTTCCAACTAACGATGCACGAGTTGTAGTCAACTTCTTAAAACGTCTTTTTGCAAGGTTCGGAACACCGAAAGCTTTAATAAGTGATCGGGGTACTCATTTCTGTAATAATCAACTTGAGAAAGTTCTCAAAAGATATGGAGTAACTCATAAAATCTCAACCGCTTATCATCCACAAACAAGTAGACAAGTTGAAAATACCAACCGAGCTTTAAAACGTATTCTAGAGAAAACCGTAGGATCAAATCTGAAGGAATGGATGAAATTGGAGGGTGCACTCTGGGCTTTTGGAACAGCCTACAAAACTCCAATTGGCACCACACCTTTTAAACTCGTTTACGGAAAAACATGTCACCTTCCAGTAGAAATTGAGCACAAAGTATTTTGGGCTTTGAAGACATGTAATCTTGATTTGCATGAAGCCGGTCATCTACGATTAAGTCAACTAAACGAATTAGAAGAATTAAGACATGATGTATATGAAAATTCGTTAATCTATAAGGAAAGAACGAAGAAATGGCATGATAAAAGAATCAGAAGTTCAAAAGAATTTAAGGAAGGAGATAGAGTCCTTATTTTCAATTCACGATTTAAGCTATTTCCTGGAAAATTGAAATCAAGATGGTCTGGACTATTCATAGTCAAAAGAGTTTTCCCATACGGAACAATAGAGTTAATAAATTCAAATGAGATTGAATTTAAAGTTAATGGTTACAGAGTTAAACACTATATACATGATCCGATGGAAATTGACAATGAAGTCAATCATAATTTCACCACCCAAGAAAACCCTCAGAATGAAAACATAAATATGTTGTCAATAACATATGAAAAACCAAGAGTGGAAGATGGAGAAACTTTAAATTAGAGTGATGAAGAAGAATTTCTATATAAACCTCCCATTCCAAGAAACGAAGAAAAATGTGAACAAAAAGTTCAAGTAGAAGTGAAAGAACCAAGAAAAGATCACCCGGAAAAGGTTAACAAACCAACTCTACTTACTAAAGTAGGAGACCTAGGTGAATTTATCATTTCTTGCTTTCTTAATGATGGTGCTATGTATAATGGGCTCGCAGATTTAGGAGCAAGTGCAAATGTTATGCATCTTTCCTTATACAAAAGATTAGGTGTGGGTAAATTAAGACCAACTAAAATAGGTGTTCAATTGTTTGACCAAACCATTAAACACCTGGTTGGATTAGCCAACAATTTACTTGTTAAAGTGGGAAGTTTAACCTTTGTTGCAAACTTCATAGTTATTAATATGGAGGAAGACCTTGATATTCCTCTAATTTTTGGTCGCCCATTTTTAGCAACCATCGAGGCGTTCTTTGATGTAAGAGAAGGTAGAATGACACTTAGGGATGGTGACAAATCGGTCACCTTTGTGAATTGAAAGTTTCAATCTTCACCAACCAAAACTGTTGAACCTATAAAAATGCCTAAGTGTGGAGAAGATGAAGCAACACCTAATGATGACCTGATAACAAAGAACCCCATTGTTGATACGAAATTAGATGAACCCATTTTTAACAGTTTAATGAAGAAACTTTATAAACAGATTCAAGATGCTAGGATTAAGGGAAACTTTAAGTTATGTAACCGATTAGTATCCAATTTATCGCCTAAAGAAAAGGCGATGTTAATTGAATTTGTGAATGTTACAGAGGAAATCAACAAATGGCTTGAAGCAAAAGTTAGAGATATGAAAATTGTTGATGGTCCAATTGAAGTTAATAATGAAGTTAATCACAATTTCGATACCACAGCTAACTAAGTGTGGGGAGATTCAAATGTTTTAAAGGATAATATAATGTTGTCTAGAGTTAGATTTTCTATTTTCGTGTAGTTCTCGAAAATGGAATCCGAATGGTCTTTTCCTAGCAGACCCTAAAGAAATAGTCTTCTCCCCCCATTCTGAATTTTTGTGTTTTTAGGTTTTACGAGATGAAGAATTCCTTTGATTTAAACCATGGTCTAGTACTACACGCTATGATTACTAAACGTAATAATAACATCTTCCTGAGTGAACTGGTATCATTCATAAGAGGCAAAATGGATGAAGTGAGGAAAGAACTCAGGAACAATCATAATAAGATACATTTTGGTAAAGGAAAATCGAAATTCGCAACAAAAAGAAGAGCACGACACCTTGAAAGATGTCATAAATGCGGAAAATGGTCACATGAAGGGAAATGTTCAAACAATCAAACACATTCTAATTCTGAATTCGTTACTTTATGCAGAGAAGGACCGTTCATATGTTTAGAAGAAAAATTATTGAAAAATCGAGGTTACGCTTATGTAGCAATGGAAAACCAAATCGAACGACTCTCTTATGAGTCGACTAAAGCAGGTCTCTGAGAATTCTATCTAATAGGTAAATATGTACAGTTTTTATTTTATTTTTATTTATTGCTTTTAACCTTTTGTTAATAAACGTTGAATCGTTCGCTATAAAGTATTAAATTGATATTAAATAAAATTAGGTATAATAAACCGAAATTATTGATATCATACAAAAATTTAATTCATCACTGTGAAATTTATCGTTTATTCATAAAGTATAAATATCTTTAATCAATCAACTCAAAATATTTCAGAAATTCGTCAGGAGTAAAACTAGGTAATATAGCCGAAATTACTTTACCCAAAAGAAGGACGTATATTTTTGATAATATTTGATTGATTAAAGTGGGATAAAAGACCAAAAAGTTTTTTATTTTTATTTTTACCTTGTTTTTAAAATTAATATAACACTATATTATTTTTAAATATAAGTTTGTAAACTAATGTATATAAATACCAATAATATTTATATGAAATTTGATGCATTATAATTTAAGTTTGATGTGAATTTAAAAACAAAAATTTACTTTACTTCATTAAGTTAAAATTTTAATTTCTAAAATTCATCGTGAGTTGAAGACAAGGTCGTTGAACCGAATTGCTTTACCCGAGGGCAGGATGAGAAATTTTGTTATCATTATTTTTAATTTTATTGATCTAAAGTATGCCAAAAATATTAAAAAAACCCAAAAATCTTTGCTTTTAAAACAATCGCTTTGAAATGACAAAATTTAAAATTTTGTAGAGGGACGAAGTAGGTGAACGTACCGAAACGACCGCAACCCAAAGAAAGGAACAAAATTTTAAAAATTAATCCATTAATTGTTTTATTAATAAAGGTTTTATATAAATAAAAAATAAAAAAATCGTCGCGATCGCGGAACTGCGAAGGCAAAATCCATTGCGATCGCGGAGTGACCAAATTCCAGACCAGATAAACTGGTCGACAGCAGACCAGTTTATTCATCCCCAATTTTTTTTTGCCGAAAAACCCACGAAAAATATTCCAAAAACATGATTTTTCACCATTTCTCATCAAATTTGTTGCTATATTACGATGAGGAGATTCCTACCTAAAACCCATACAAGGAGAATGGTAATTTCTACATCCAAACACCCTTTAATTTCGAATTTGTAGTGCTCTTGATAGAATTTTTACCTAATTTGAATTTGATGATTTCTAGCTTGATTATAGTTAAAATGTTTGTATATTATGCTTGTATAACCTAGATTGATGCTATTGAACATGATTAGAAGTCATAAATTTCAAAAAAATTAGAAATCTAGGGTTTGTGTTCTTGAACAAATTTGGGGCTTTTTGATATAAACGAGTTATGGCTGATTTTTGTTATGAATTGATGCTAAATTAAGTAATGTAACATGTTTAAGGTGTTAATTGATCCAAACTTTGATTACAAACATTATTTTTGAGCCAATTTGTTGACTTTTTAAGTCAAAAATGCATGAACGAGGTTATTTTGATATGAATGTCATTTGAAACTTGTTTAAATACTAATAATGATTATTTTGACATGTTATTTAAGTAAAATGCTTATGAACTTTGTATGCATTTTCATATATGCTTATTTGAAAAATTGTAGAATTGATAAAAATATGAAAATGAGTATAAGTTTAATACGGATTAAACATGTTATTGTAATTGTTTTAAATTCTTATTTTGCTAACACTAATGCATTTTTGGATGCACAAATTTTTTGTTTAATGTGTTTCGCAGAATGAACGAGGTGAAACTTCATCCGCGCCACAAAACTTTAATACTTATAATGAAGATGACGAGGATCAAGATTTCAGTGAACAATACAAACAAAATTAACCGCACCCTTTTATCCCATTCTCACGAGCAGTTGAAGCAAATCTACACCCGAACTTAGTTTTTGATAGATTTTGGACAGAGTATCCAAAATTCTAGCGGAACTTAAACATTCTGCAACCTAAGAATGTTGAAGTGCCCAGGGTGATAGATTGGGCACCGTTAGGAACAGTGGGATTGGCCGAGCCAATCAGAGGATTACTTACACAAAGGTATGGTAATTCTACTTTCAATGATTAGGTTAGTCTATTCACTATACGTAGACGTGTGTATAAGGAATGGTGTGTTGAGTTATTAATTACTATTGAACTAAATGATGAAGTAACTAGTTTAACAGATAAAAGTTTTATTAGATTCTTATTAGGAGGTATAATGCACCGTATATATTTATTAGATATGGCTGAAGCTTTGTGTATTTATACGCCTGAAGAACTATTAACTGATGATTGTAGACAGTTGATAAGTAATGGTAGAAGGGTTTATCAGGATTTTGATATGAATGAGTTGTGGAGTAGAATGACTAGCCATAATCATTTTCGTGGGGGTCACTATTCTTATACTGATATAGATAGAGCTGAGCTTAGGGTAATCCATAGATTCATTTCCAACTCTATTACACAAAGGGGTAAAAATAAAGATAAAGTGAACGAAAATGATGTATTTTATCTGATGTGTATTAGAGACCCACAGAGCTTTGTAAATATTCCTTATTGTGTGGGTTATTATTTATCGAAAATGATAATGGTAATGCGAAACAATAGTATTATAGGATGTGGTATTTTTGTGACTTTAATTGCCGAGTACCTCGGTGTGGATAGTACTCGGAGAAGGGAGTTAGTACAAGAACCCATTCCTCGTGATCAGATTGATATACGAGTATATGCTGGTGCAAAGGTTTTATTGAAAAGAAATAACATTGCACAGCCATATCAAGGGAGTCATCCACAGGAAGAGTGTAATCAAAAACAAGGTAATGTAGATGGAGGAAATCAGATGACAGAAATGCAAATTTTATGGCCCAAAATGAGTATGAAATGGCTAGACAATGAGCATTTCAAAATTGGCAATATCATCAAAGCCAAATCATAAGCCATGGTGCCTACATAAATGCAAACTACATTCCTACTCAACCGGCCATATTTCCTTCCTGGACTATACAGACCCGACCACCGTTCCCTACATATAACCCAGCTCAGCCATTCTACAACACTCACGGCTATGAATGGAATCCCTACTGGAACTATCCTCATCAACCGTAATTTTCTTTTATTCCTATTTTTATTTATTTTGTAACTTGTAATTTTATACTTTTAATACTTCGTTTGATACTGTAATAGTTTTTATAATATTCTGACTTTTATTATTAGATTTTAATAATTTTTGAACGTGGGGCGGTATACCCAACTTATATATATATAAATATATATATATATATATATATATATATATATATATATATATATATATATATATATATATATATATATATATATGTGTGTGTGTGTGTGTGTGTGTGTGTGTGTGTTTGTTTGTAGTTTATCTTATGTACAAAACAGGGTAAAACAGCGCACTTTCAAAGACTGGCATTAAGTTTAGCAAAAGCTACTAATTTTGACGACAAAACAAAAAACAAATGTGATGTAACAACAGAAGGAATGAATAATTGAAGTGCACAATTTATCATTCAAACAAACAACAATATGTTTGGAAACTTTGGTAAAATTTAATCATTTTTCTATGCTAATCACCCTCAATAATTTAAATTGTTACTGATTTCTTGCAAATTAGAGCATTGTAAGATCTTAAGTGTGGGAAGGGATTAAATTCTTTCGGTTTAAAAAAAAGAATTGACTTATACACTTGGTTTAATAGCCACCGTTAAACTTTACTAGTAACGCAGTAGTTGTATTAGAATCTAGTGCTCTCTGATAATAAAGAACAACCCTAGTCTTATATACTGACTACCCACTTCTAGTGAAAATTTTAAAAAAATTTCAACTAAATCAACTCAAAATCATGTTTATACGTATTTATGAACAATAAAACTAGGTGTTAACACCGAAATTATTGTTACCTCGGAAATGACATAAATTGAGAAACAACCTAAAACGCTTAAATTCATTTAAAATGGAATAGAAGAGAATAAAAAGGCAAAGAAAGAAAAATAAAAGCCAAGTGTGGAAAAAATTTACCAAGTTATTTAAAACACATATCACATATTTTTGTACAAATAATTAAAGATACTTTTGTTTTGGACGATATTAATCAGTTTTACCCAGTTTATTGTAATATAAATGGAATTTAAAAGGAAGTAAAGTCTTCCGAGAAAAAGACACGCGCTTCTTGATTTAGGTCAGGAAGTTGTCGTCCAGACCAGTTGTAGAGTCTACGAAAAACCTTAAAAAGTTTTCTTGAAAATTAGCTGGAAATCTACGGACCACAGCATCAAACAGGGTCGCAATGTGGTCAGACTTATCCTAACCATGAGAGGATCTGTCTCGTAAAATGGGAAGGGCGCCGTGTAAATTAGCTTGATAAGACTTATGAATCAGATCCCCATAAAGGATAATCTCCTTAAAGATCAAAAATCAGCTTTTAAGCCTGATATTACTCAATCCTTGAGATTGAACTTAAAGATTGAGAATTCAAACTCATGGAATTTAATGATATCTAAACTCGAGCTTGAACGAGAAAATATTTTGACCAAAATTACAAATCGATTTGTTTTCTGAAAACCTATTTTCAATGCGTTCATTACCATTGAATGTAAAATCCTAAGAATTCACCGAAATTCATTAGGTCACCTGAACCAAATTGGGTGTCAACCGTAAGAATGGTGGTTGCATAGCATGATCGAAGACAGGACCTTGTGCCAGATCGAAAAATTATTGGGTGATCTTTACTATTTCTCCTACAAAGGATAGTAATAGCATCCGACACGTTATAGACCATAATCAAAAGCATGTCATTAGATATTGCCTTAACAGTTGCTTGTTCAACGCTTTCCTTTACAACCGGACAGTAGTTTACCGAAAGGTAATATACGGACCAAGTATACTGGACGTGTTGCTTTCCTAATACAAGGTTAGCAAGTGGGTGACACAAAACCATAAGTTTTGAGCTAAAATTTTCAAATCTGAAACCCGCAAAACCCACAAAAATATTTTGCAAACACCGGTGGAGGGTTATTCCGAAAAACTTATCTAGGGTAAAAGCTAGAATGAATTTTCAAAAGATCAAATGTTTTCATAAAGATCCAATTTCCTAAAGGATCTAAATTTTCATAGTCATGTGGGACTGTAAACCACAACGTTACTATCATTGTTCATACCGCCGTATCAAAATCACTGATGTATAAAGTGTAAAGAATAAAGAAGTGATTCTAGTAAAGTTGTATTCAAGATATATATTGCTTGAGGACAAGCAACGCTCAAGTGTGGGAATATTTGATAATGCTAAAAACGAACATATATTTCATATCATTATCCTTCAAGGAAGACAAGCTTTTAGTTACAATTGTTCTAATTTCAAGTAATTATTGTTTAAATAATAAAAGTTGGAGACAAAAGACGGATTCGACGATTTGAAGACACAAATGACCAAAAAGCTAAAAAGTACAAAGTACAATCCAAGTGGTTCAATTTATTGATGAGAAATGTCTAAAAATTACAAGAGTACAAGCTAAAAAATGCAAAGTACAAGATATCTAAGCGTACAAAAAGGCGTTCGAAAATCCGAAACCGAGACATGAACCAACTATCAACGTACGACTCAACAGAGCTAAAATTACAAGTCAACTATGCACAAGAATATAATATAATATATAATTAATTATATATAATATTATATATTATATTTATCAGCAGCCCACGTTTAATTCACCTGGATGAGCTGGAAACAAGAGCTCCGCGATCGTGAAGCCAGAAGCCTCAAAACCATCGCGATCGCGGAGCAGCCCTGTCAAAATTTGGCCTATAAAAGCTCGCGCATTCTGCCGAATCCTTTACCCCTTTTTCTTTCTTTCTATCTACGTAAAATATATATATATATATATATATATATATATATATATATATATATATATATAATTTTAATTTTAATTTTAATTTTAATTTAAGTTTAATAATAATAAGGTTATGGTAGCGAATGTTGTAAGTTTGTAAGTAGAAACTCTGTCAGTGTAACACTACGCGATTAATACTCATTGTAATTTATGTTCAACCTTTTTAAATTAATGTCTCATAGCTAAGTTATTATTATGTTTATTTAAGCCAAAGTAATCGTGATGTTAGACTAAATATTAAGAAGGGGTTATTGGGCTTTGGACAATAATTGGAGTTTGGACAAAAGACTGACACTTGTGGAAATTAGACTATGGGCTATTAATGGGCTTTATATTAATTAAATGATATCTCATTGATTAAATATAGAGATTTATAATTTAACGTATTTATATTTAACCACATACGCTTGACTGGGTACGGTGGGCGGTATATCTATAAATACTGATAATTGTTCATTTGACTGGACACGGGGATGAATTAATAGTCACTGGATTCATTAAAACAGGGGTGGATTACATTCAAGGGTAATTGGTGTAATTGTTAACAAAGTATTAAAACCTTAGATTACACGCAGTCGATAACCTGGTGTATTCATTAAACAAAGTATTAAAACCTTTGATAATGCTAAAAACGAACATATATTACAAAGCATTATTCCTCAAGAAAGACAAGCTTTTAGTTACAATTGTCCTATTTACAAGTGATATTCGTTTAAATAATAAAAGGTGAAGACAAAAGACAGATTCGACGAATTGAAGACGCAAACGACCAAAAAGCTCAAAAGTACAAAATACAATCAAAGAGGTTCCAATTATTGATAAGAAACGTCTCAAAATTTCAAGAGTACAAGATTCAAAACGCAAAGTACAAGATATTAAATTGTACGCAACGACGTTCAAAAATCCGGAACCGGGACCAGAGTCAACTCTCAACGCTCGACGCAATGGACTAAAAATTACGAGTCAACTATGCACATAAATATAATATAATATTTAAATAATTCTTATAATTATTTATATATTATATTTATATAAAAATCCGTCGGCAAGAAAGGTTCCAAATCAGTGTGAGCTGGAAATACGAACTCCGCGACTTGCGGAGTTTGAAGAAGAAATGGACCGCGAGTCTCGGAGCTTCCCTGGACTAAAATCCCTATAAAAGCCAACACAGTTCGATCGTTTTTATCAATAATATATCCTATCTCTCTATCTTACAAACGTAATATATATATATATATATATATATATATATATATATATATATATATATATATATATATATATATATATATATATATATATATTATAATTTTAATTTTAATTTTAATTCTAATAATAAGGGTATGTTAGCGAATGTTGTAAGGGTGTAAGTCGAAATTCTGTCAGTGTAACGCTACGCTATTTTTAATCATTGTAAGTTATGTTTATATTATTTTCATTAATGTCTCGTAGCTAAGTTATTATTATGCTTATTTAATACCGAAGTAATCATGATGTTGGGCTAAAAATATTAAAATTGGGTAATTGGGCTTTGTACCATAATTGGGGTTCGGACAAAAGAACGACACTTGTGAAAATTAGACTATGGGCTATTAATGGGCTTTATATTTGTTTAACTAAATGATAGTTTGTTAATTTTAATATAAAAATTTACAATTGGACGTCCCTATAAATAACCATATACACTCAATCGGACACGATGGGCGGGGTATTTATGTGTACGAATAATCGTTCATTTAACCGGACACGGGAATGTATTAATAGTCACTAGAATTATTAAAACAGGGGTGAAATTATGTACAAGGACACTTGGCATAATTGATAACAAAGTATTAAAACCTTGGGTTACACGCAGTCGATAACCTGGTGTAATTATTAAACAAAGTATTAAAATCTTGTTACAGTTTAAGTCCCCAATTAGTTGGAATATTTGACTTCGGGAATAAGAATAATTTGACGAAGGCTTTCGCTCTTTATATTTACGACTGATGGACTATTATGGACAAATCCGTATGGACATATTAAATAATCCAGGACAAAGAACAATTAACCCATGGGCATAAAACTAAAATCAACACGTCAAACATCATGATTACGGAAGTTTAAATAAGCATAATTCTTTTATTTCATATTTAATTTCCTTTATTTTATATTTAATTGCACTTCTAATTATCGCACTTTTATTGTTATTGTATTTAATTGAACTTTTAATTATCGTACTTTTTAATTATCGCAAGTTTATTTTATCGCACTTTTATTTATCGCAATTTCATTATCGTTATTTACTTTACGCTTTAAATTAAGTCTTGTATTTATTTTTAATATTTTACATTTGGTTTTAACTGCGACTTAAGTTTTTAAAATCGACAAACCGGTCATTAAACGGTAAAAACCCCCCTTTATAATAGTAATATTACTTATATATATATTTGTATTTTTATAAAATAAAACTAATATAGCGTTAAGCTTTGTTTAAAGATTTTTTTTCCCTGTGGAACGAACCGGACTTACTAAAAATTACACTACTGTACGATTAGGTACACTGCCTATAAGTGTTGTAGCAAGGTTTAAGTATATCCATTCTATAAATAAATAAATATCTTGTGTAAAATTGTATCGTATTTAATAGTATTTCGTTGTAAAAATAAAGTTATTTTATATACACCTCGCATAACATCAAGTATTTTTGGCGCCGCTGCCGGGGAACTTAAAATCTAGCTTAAACGCCGGAAGCGCAACGCTAATATATAAAAAAAAATATTTTTATTTTTAGTTTACTTTTATAAAAAATACACTTTTGTAAAAATACGTTTTAATTATTCGAAAAATATAAAAAGAAAAACAAAAATATAAATATTTTTAAGAATTTGTTAAATATTTAAGTTTTATAAAGTTTCTTTCTTTTTATTTTATAAAAATATAAGTTTTATTTAAATATTTTGTTTTTATATAAAATAATAAAAAAAACCGAAAAAAAATAAATATATATAAATCTATTTTTTTATATTGTTATTTTTATAAAATTATAAAGTATTTCTATTTTTATTTTAGTTTTTAAAACATAAGTTTTATTTAGTTTTTATAAATATTTTATTTAAATATTTAAACAGAAAATATAAAAAAAAAATGAAACGAACGATTTTTGGCCTGCACCTAATCTGAAATTTCGAACCCCGGGACTTGTGGAGTTTTTCAGCTTCGAGAACCGCGACTCGCGGACTTCTCTCTGACACGGGTACACAGAAACCCTAACAGCATCATTACGTAATTATTATTATTATTAATAATTAAAAACCCTAATTAGGTTTAAATTTTTAATTAATTAAGTTTAGTTTATTTATTTAATTTGTATATTTAGTTTAATTAATTTAAATAAATTATAAAATTAACACTCTTATAAAATAAATAATATAAAAATAATATTTTTATAAAAATTGTAATTTTTGCAACTTTTAGTATATTTTTATAATTTGTTCCTTTTTATTCATTTTAGCGTAATTTTTGTATTTTTCGCTCATAATTAGTTTTAAATATAGTTTTTGCCATAGTTATTTTTATTTCTAGATTGTTAGGCTTTACCGTAAAATCCCTTAAGTGCTTTTTCTTTAGACTAAGATTAAAGTGCTTTAGAATTTTGCGACGCTTTTTTAAGTTTTAATACCTTTTTAAGATATTGCCATTTAAGTTATATAGTTTTACTTGTAAGATTTAATATTTTTAGAAGCAACTTTTAATTTTTAGTTTTTAGTGCCTTTTTAAGTTTCAACACGCTACTTTCTTATTTTTATTTTTCGACGCCTTTTACCTATGTATCAATTATCACTCCAATTAGTAATCTCAATTTGCGATTATAATTTTAAGTTAGTGATAGTAATAAGGTTGGGTTAGTCGAGTGTTTTTAAGTTTTAATAGTCACTCTTTTTCTTCCTTATTTTTCGACGCCTTTTATTTTTCAACCCTTTTCTTTTTCGACGCGCTCTTTTTCTTTCTTATTTCTCGCTATTCTAGTTTTTAGGACATAGATTTTTATTCTACTTCTTATCTAAATTTCTTAAAATTATGAAAATTTATTTTAAGTGGTTAAATTGATAGACATCAAAATTTTCTGGTTCGTAGTAATAGTTGGATTTGTACGTGGAACGGGTTATCGAAGAACCAGAACCCCGCGATACAATTGGTTTAAATGTATATCATGGTGCAAAGGTTTTGAGAAGGTGAAATAATGCAGCAGTACAATACCATGGTAGACATCCACAGGTTGAGAGAAACCAGCAGCCAGGCAATGTGGGAGGGGGAAATGAAATGACAGAAATGCAAAGGTTTATAGCTTCACAAGAGTACGAAAATGCTAGACATCGAGCATTTAAAGATTGGCAAGTTCATCAAAACCAAATCATAGCTTATTGCCAACATATAGGTAGAAACTATATTCCTACTCCAACACCCATATTTCCTCCCTGGTCTATAGAGATGCAACCACCGTATCCTACGTATAACCCAGTCGAAGCATTCTATAACACATACGGTTATGCATGGAACCCCTACTGGTATCAGTATCATCCCTAGTCTACTTAGTTTTATTTATTTTATTATTTGTAATGTTGATACATTTAATACTTATGTTAATATTGTAATAGTTTTTATAATTTTCTAACTTTTATTATTACATTTTAATAATTTTTGAATGTGGGGTAATATACCAAACTTCAAAAATATGTATATATGTTTCCAGTTTATCTTATGTACACAACAGGGTAAAATAATGCATTTTCAAAGACTGGCATTAAGTTCAGCAAAAGCAACTAATTTTGATGACAAGATGCAAAATATATGTGAAATAACAACAAGACGGAATGAACAAATGATGTGCACCATTTATCATTCAGCAAACAAACACAAATATGTTTGGAAGCTTTGGTAAAATTTAATCATTTCTACGCTAATCACCCTCCATAATTTAAATTGTTACTGATTTCTTGCAAATGAGGGCATTGCAAGATCTTAAGTGTGGGAAGAGGTTAAATTCTTTCGGAATTTTAAAATTTTTTACTTTATACACTTGGTTACCATTAGAAATACTAGTAAAGCAGTAGTTGTATTAGAATCTAGTGCTCTCTGATAATAAAGAACAGCCCTAGTCTTATATACTGACTACCCAATTCTAGTAAAATTTTTCAAAATTTTCAATTAAATGAACTCAAAATCATGTTTATACATATTTATGAACTATAAAACTAGGTGTTAACACCGAAATTATTGTTACCTTGGAAAGGACATAAATTGAGAAACAAACCAAAATGTTAGAATTCATTTAAAATGGAATAAAGGAGAACAAAAGGAAAATAAAAGCCAAGTGTGGGAAATTTTCACCAAGTTATTCAAAATATATATCACATATTTTTGTACAAATAATTGAAAATACTTTTGTTTTGGACTAAATTAACTGTTTTACCCGATTTACTGTAATATATTTGAAAGAAAAGATGGATCTACACGATGAATCAATTCCATCATTAAAAGGAAGTAAAGTCTTTCGAAAAAGAAACGCGCTTCTTGATTTAGGTCAAGAAGTTGTCGTCCAGACCAGCTGTAGGTTGACGAAAAATCTAGAAAAGTCATCACTAAAATCAGCAGGAAATCCACGGGCCTCAGCATCAAACAGGGTCGCCAAGTAGTCAGATTTATCCTAACTATGAGAAGGATTTATCTTGTAAAATGGGGAGGACACCGTGCAAATTAGCTGGATAAGACTAATGAATCAGATCCCCAGAAAGGATAATCTCCTTAAAGATAAAAAATCAGCTTTTAAGACTGATATTACTCAATCCTTGAGATTGACCTTAAAGATTGAGAATTCAAACTCATGGAATTCAATGATATCTAAACTCGAGCTTGAACGAGAAAATATTTTGATCAAAAATTACAAACCGATTTGTTTTCTGAAAACCTATTTTCAATGCGTTCATTACCATTGAACGTAAAATCCTAGGAATTCACATGGAATTCATTAGGTCACCTGAACCAAATCGGGTGTCAACCGTAAGAACGGTGGTTGCATAGCATGGTCAAAGACAGGACCTTGTGCCAGACCGACAAATTATAAGGGTGAGCTTTACTATTGCTCCTACAAAGGATAGTAATTGCGTCCGACACGTTATAGACCATAATCAAAAGCATGTTAGGGGACATTGCCTTAACAGTTGCTTGTTCAACGCTTTCCTTTACAACCGGACGGTAGTTTACCGAAAGTTAATATACGGAGCAAGTATACTGGACGTGTTGTTTTCCTAATACAAGGTTAGCAAGTGGGTGACACAAAACCATAAGTTTTGAGCCAAAATTTTCAAATCTAAAACCCACCAAACCCACAAAAAGAATTTGCAAACACCGGTGAAGGGTTATTCCGGAAAACTTATCTAGGGTAAAGCTAGATTTAATTTTCAAAAGATCAAATGTTTTCATAAAGATCCAATTTCTTAATGGATCTAAATTTTTATAGTCATGTGAGACTGTAAACCACATCGTTACTACCATTGTTTATACCGCCATATAGAAATCACTGATGTACAAAGTGTGAAGAATAAAGAAGTGTTTCTAGTATTTCAAGACTATATTGCTTGAGGATAAGCAACGCTCAAGTGTGGGAATATTTGATAATGCTAAAAACGAACATATATTTCAAAGCATTATTCCTCAAGAAAGACAAGCTTTTAGTTACAATTGTCCTATTTACAAGTGATATTCGTTTAAATAATAAAAGGTGAAGACAAAAGACAGATTCGACGAATTGAAGACGCAAATGACCAAAAAGCTCAAAAGTACAAAATACAATCAAAGAGGTTCCAATTATTGATAAGAAACGTCTCAAAATTTCAAGAGTACAAAATTCAAAACGCAAAGTACAAGATATTAAATTGTACGCAAGGACGTTTGAAAATCCGGAACCGGGACCAGAGTCAACTCTCAACGCTCGACGCAATGGACTAAAAATTACGAGTCAACTATGCACATAAATATAATATAATATTTAAATAATTCTTATAATTATTTATATATTATATTTATATAAAAATCCGTCGGCAAGAAAGGTTCCAAATCAGTGTGAGCTGGAAATACGAACTCCGCGACTTGCGGAGTTTGAAGAAGAAATGGACCGCGAGTCGCGGAGCTTCCCTGGACTAAAATCCCTATAAAAGCCAATGCAGTTCGATTTTTTATCAATAATATATCCTATCTCTCTATCTCACAAAAGTAATATATATATATATATATATATATATATATATATATATATATATATATATATATATATATATATATATATATATATATTATAATTTTAATTTTAATTTTAATTTTAATTCTAATAATAAGGGTATGTTAGCGAATGTTGTAAGGGTGTAAGTCGAAATTATGTCCGTGTAACGCTACGCTATTTTTAATCATTGTAAGTTATATTTATATTATTTTCATTAATGTCTCGTAGCTAAGTTATTATTATGCTTATTTAATACCGAAGTAATCATGATGTTGGGCTAAAAATATTAAAATTGGGTAATTGAGCTTTGTACCATAATTGGGGTTTGGACAAAAGAACGACACTTGTGGAAATTAGACTATGGGCTATTAATGGTCTTTATATTTGTTTAACTAAATGATAATTTGTTAATTTTAATATAAAGATTTACAATTGGATGTCCCTATAAATAACCATATACACTCAATCGGACACGATGGGCGGGGTATTTATATGTACGAATAATCGTTCATTTAACCGGACACGGGAATGGATTAATAGTCACTAGAATTATTAAAACAGGGGTGAAATTATGTACAAGGACACTTGGCATAATTGATAACAAAGTATTAAAACCTTGGGTTACACGCAGTCGATAACCTGGTGTAATTATTAAACAAAGTATTAAAATCTTGTTACAGTTTAAGTCTCCAATTAGTTGGAATATTTGACTTCGGGAATAAGAATAATTTGACGAAGACTTTCGCTCTTTATATTTATGACTGATGGACTATTATGGACAAATCCGTATGGACATATTAAATAATCCAGGACAAAGAACAATTAACCCATGGGCATAAAACTAAAATCAACACGTCAAACATCATGATTACGGAAGTTTAAATAAGCATAATTCTTTTATTTCATATTTAATTTCCTTTATTTTATATTTAATTGCACTTCTAATTATCGCACTTTTATTGTTATTGTATTTAATTGCACTTTTAATTATCGTACTTTTTAATTATCGCAAGTTTATTTTATCGCACTTTTATTTATCGCAATTTCATTATCGTTATTTACTTTACGCTTTAAATTAAGTCTTGTATTTATTTTTAATATTTTACATTTGGTTTTAACTGCGACTTAAGTTTTTAAAATTGACAAACCGGTTATTAAACGGTAAAAACCCCCTTTATAATAATAATATTACTTATATATATATTTGTATTTTTATAAAATAAAACTAATATAGCGTTAAGCTTTGTTTAAAGATTTTTTTTCCCTGTGTAACGAACCGGACTTACTAAAAACTACACTACTGTACGATTAGGTACACTGCCTATAAGTGTTGTAGCAAGGTTTAACTATATTCATTCTATAAATAAATAAATATCTTGTGTAAAATTGTATCGTGTTTAATAGTATTTCGTTGTAAAAATAAAGCTATTTTATATACACCTCGCATAACATCAAGTATTTTTGGCACCGCTGCCGGGGAACTTAAAATCTAGCTTAAACGCCGGAAGCGCAACGCTAATATATATATAAAAAAAAGATTTTTATTTTTAGTTTACTTTTATAAAAATACACTTTTGTAAAAATACGTTTTAATTATTCAAAAAATATAAAAAGAAAAACAAAAATATAAATATTTTTAAGAATTTGTTAAATATTTACGTTTTATAAAGTTTATTTATTTTTATTTTATAAAAATATAAGTTTTATTTAAATATTTTGTTTTTATTTAAAACAATAAAAAAACCGAAAAAAATATATATAAATCTATTTTTTTATATTGTTATTTTTAAAAAATTATAAAGTATTTCTATTTTTATTTTAGTTTTTAAAACATAAGTTTTATTTAGTTTTTATAAATATTTTATTTAAATATTTAAACAGAAAATAAAAAAAAAACTGAAACGAACAATTTTTGGCCTGCACCTAATCTGAAATTTCGAACCCCGCGACTTGCGGAGTTTTTCAGCTTCGAGAACCGCGACTCGCGGAGTTCTCTCTGACACGGGTACACAGAAACCCTAACAGCATCATTACGTAATTATTATTATTATTAATAATTAAAAACCCCAATTAGGTTTTAATTTTTAATTAATTAAGTTTAGTTTATTTATTTAATTTGTATATTTAGTTTAATTGATTTAAATAAATTATAAAATTAACACTCTTATAAAATAAATAATATTTTTATAAAAATTGTAATTTTTGCAACTTTTAGTATATTTTTATAATTTGTTCCTTTTTATTCATTTTAGCGTAATTTTTGTATTTTTCGCTCATAATTAGTTTTAAATATAGTTTTTGCCATAGTTATTTTTATTTCTAGATTGTTAGGCTTTGCCGTAAAATCCCTTAAGTGCTTTTTCTTTAGACTAAGATTAAAGTGCTTTAGAATTTTGCGACGCCTTTTTAAGTTTTAATACCTTTTTAAGATATTGCCATTTGAGTTATATAGTTTTACTTGTAAGATTTAATATTTTTAGAAGCAACTTTTAATTTTTAGTTTTTAGTGCCTTTTTAAGTTTCAACACGCTACTTTTTTATTTTTATTTTTCGACGCCTTTTACCTATGTATCAATTATCACTCCAATTAGTAATCTCAATTTGCGATTATAATTTTAAGTTAGTGATAGTAATAAGGTTGGGTTAGTCGAGTGTTTTTAAGTTTTAATAGTCACTCTTTTTCTTCCTTATTTTTCGACGCCTTTTATTTTTCAACCCTTTTCTTTTTCGACGCGCTCTTTTTCTTTCTTATTTCTCGCTATTCTAGTTTTTAGGACATAGATTTTTATTCTACTTCTTATCTAAATTTCTTAAAATTACGAAAATTTATTTTAAGTGGTTAAATTGATAGACATCAAAATTTTCTGGTTCGTAGTAATAGTTGGATTTGTACGTGGAACGGGTTATTGGAGCCAAACAGTACTCAATTATATTGAGACCAAAGGAATCCTGCCCCTCTGCTGCATCTTTTGGCTATTCGAAACGTGGGAAAAATCAGAAAAGTCTATTAATTGGATAACTTATATAATTTTTCTTTCCTTTTAAAAACTAATAGGATATTCAGTGAATGCACCGAGCAAGACGTTCACCACCTTTTGTACGTTCACCACCTGTAACTCAATCAAGACATCTAGCAAATATTACCGCCGTTGATTTTTCTTTAGAATCGTCATCCAATCGACCAAGTACTCCAGTTCAAATTTCCGATAATCCATTTTTTGAACCCGACCTCACAATTGAGAATCCGGAGAATATTCAGGGAATTCATAGATCCTGAACCATTAATTTTTCCTCCGGAACCACCAATCATTCAAACAGAGATTGTTGAGGAACGAACCATTAAATCAGAATCCTCTAGTCATGCAATGCTCTATTAGAGATTTGGTTCGTCCTAACAAGATATTCACCTTACTTGAGCCTTACTTTTATTTACAAACGTTTTAGGTTTTCGAAAATACTTTTCGGAAAGGCTTTCTCTTGTTAATATTTTTTGAAATTTGGCTTAAGAACTTGGAATCTTTGTAATGGGTTATTTTAATACAGTATAAAAGATTATACCAACATCCCACACTTAGACGAACATTGTCCTTAATGTTCCTAGTGTATCCTACACTTAGGAGTTTTTGATAGTGCTCCAAATGAATATATATTTAGGCGTAATATCCTTCCAATATGTAAAGCTTTTAGTTACTATTGTTCAATTTTTATGTAATAATCGTTTAAATAAATAAGTGCAAAGACAAAAGAAGAAAACGGCGATTTGAAGATGCAAATGACCAAAAAGGTCAAATGTACTAGATACAATCCAAGTGGTTCAATTTATTGATGAGAAACGTCTAAAATGACAAGAGTACAAGCCGCAAAATGCAAAATACAAGATATCTAAGCGTACGAAAGTACGTTCAAAAATCCAGAACCGAGACATAAACCAACTATCAACGTACGACTTAACGGAGCTAAAATTATAAGTCAACTATGCACAAGAATATAATATAATATATATAATTATATAAAATTATATATTATTATATTATATATTATAATATTCAGCAGCCCACGTTTAACTCAATTTGGTGAGCTGAAATCTGAAGCTCCGCACTCGCGGAGCTGTAAGGCATAAAAGTACTACACTCGCGGAGCTGTACAGTTCAAAGTGGGCCTATAAAAGCTCACGCATTCTGCTCGAATTCTGCACACCTTTTTCTTTCTTTCAATCTATCGATATATATATATATATATATATATATATATATATATATATATATATATATATATATATATATATATATATATATATATATTTAAGTTTAATTTAATAAAAATAATAATAATAATAATAATAATAATAATAATAATAATAATAATAATAATAATAATAATAATAATAATAATAATAATAATAATAAGGTTATTGTAAGAAATGTTTTACGGGTTTTAAAGTCGGAACTCTGTCCGTGTAACGCTACGCGATAAATAATCACTGTAAGCTATGTTCTTCCTTTTTAAATTAATGTATCGTAACTAAGTTATTATTATACTTATTTGAGCTGAAGTAATCGTGATTTTGGGCAAAAATATTAAAGATGGGGTTATTGGATTTTGTACCATAATTAATGTTTGAACAAAAGATCGACACTTGTGAGCATTTGACTATAGACTATTAATAGATGGGAGGTATTGTCTAATTTAGTGACAACTCATTGGAGTCTGTCTAACCTATCTTCAAATTAATTAACTTAATAATTAATAATGATTATGGTTGTCCTATTTAATGACATTCATACGGAATCTATTATAATCATTTAATTAATTATTCGGGTTGGGTAATTGATTATTCAAACTGATCAAGTGGGTAAATTAATATTCATATCTAATCAAAACAGGGGTGGATTACATACAGTGATAACTGGTGTAATTGTTGACAGAAGTGATAACTGCGTCACAGTTTAAATCTTTAATTAGTTGAAATATTTGACTTTGAGTATAAGGGTAATTTGATGAGGACACTCGCACTTTATATTTATGGCCGATGGACTGTTATGGACAAAAACCAGATGGACATATCGAATAATCCAGGACAAAGGACAATTAACCCATGGTAATAAATTAAAATCAACACGTCGAACATCATGATTATGGAAGTTTAAATAAGCATAATTCCTTTATTTTATATCTCATCGCACTTTTATTTATCGTCATTTTAATTATCGCACTTTTAATTATCGCATTTTCATTTATCGTCATTTACTTTACGCTTTAAATTAAGTTGTATTTATATTTAATATTTTACATTAGGTTTTAATTGTGACTTAAGACATAAAATCGACAAACCGGTCACTAAACGGTAAAAACCCCCCTTTTTATAATAATAATAATACTACTTATATATATATATATATATATATATATATATATATATATATATATATATATATATATATATATATATATATATATATATATATATATATATATATATATATATATATATATATATATATATATATATATATATATATATATATATATATATATATATATATATATATATATATATATAGTTTAAAAATATAGCGTTAAACTTGGCTAGCTCCCTGCGGAACGAACCAGACTTACTAAAAACTACACTACTTTACGATTAGGTACACTGCCTATAAGTGTTGTAGCAAGGTTTAGGTATATCCATTCAATAAATAAATAAATAACTTGTGTAAAATTGTATCGTATTTAATAGTATTTCGTAGTAAAATTAATAGTATTACGTACTACACCTCGCACACATCAAGTTTTTGGCGCCGCTGCCGGGGAGCCGAAAGCGAAACGCTATAAAATAAAATAAGTTTTTAAGCTATATATATATATATATATATATATATATATATATAAGTTTTTTAAAAAATATAAAAACATAAAAAAAAAGAAAAAAGAAAAATATATATCTATATTTCTAAGTACGAAATTAAAAAGTGTAATTTTTTTATATAAAACTAATAGGTAATTTTTAAAATATAAGTTTTATTTAAATTATATTTTAATATATTAAAATCAAAAATATTGTAAAAAAAACAGAAAACTGAACCTGCGATTTTTGAGTCTGCACTCAATTTGAACCTGCATTCTCCGCACTCGCGGTACTTTTGGGCAGCTAGTATCCGCACTCGAGGAGCTGTCTGACAGCTGCAACCTCAGACTGCATTAATTACGTATTAGGGTTTTAATTTAATTATTATTATTATTAATTAACCTAATTAGGGTTTATGTTTAATATTAATTAGTTTTAGTTTAATTAAATTTGTATTTTAAGTATTAATTAGTTTTATTACTTATAAAATTAATACTTTTATAAAATAATAATATAAAAATAATATTTTTATAAAAATTGTATTTTTATAACTTTAAGTTTTATTTTTATATTTTGTATCTTTTTATTCGTAATTGTATAGTTATCGTTCGTAACTAGTTTTAAGATATAGTTTTTGCCGTAGCCATTTTATATTTCTAGATTTCTAGGCTTTGCCGTAAAATCCCTTAAGTGCTTTTTCTTTAGACTAAGATTTAGGTGCTTTAGAATTTTACGACGTCGTTTATCGCCTTAATATTTTATAGATTTTAGTGACTTTTTAAGTTATTGCCGTTTTGGATATAGAATTCCTTTTAAGCTTTAATCCTTTAGACGCAACTTTTAATATTTAGTTTTTAGACTTTTAAGTTTCAACGCTGCATTTTATTATTTTTCGATGCTTAATTTTTTGACGTTTTTCGACGCGCTCTTTTTCTTTCTTATTTCTCGACGCTCTAGTTTTTAGGACATAGAATTTTCTATTTCTTCTCTAAATTTTCTTTAAACTTCGACGAAAAAATATTTTAAGTAGTTAAATTGATAGACATCCAAAATTTTCTGGTTCGTAGTAATAGTTGGATTTGTTAGTGGTGAGTTGTTGGCTTCCGATTTAAAGGGTCATGGCTACCTGCTGCATCTATTGGCTATTCAAAACGTGGGAAAAATTAGAAAAGTCTATTAATTTGATAACTTATATAATTTTTATTTTTTATAACTAATAGGATATTCAGTGAATGCACCGAGCAAAACGTTCACCACCTTTCATACGTTCACCACCTGTAACTCGATCAAGACATCTAGCCAATATTGTCGCCGTTGATTTTTCTTTAGAATCGTCATCTAGTTGACCAAGTACTCCAATTCAAATTTCTGATAATCCATTTTTTGAACCCGACCTCACAATTGAGAATCCGGAGAATATTCAGGGACAATTCAGAGATCCTGAACCACTAATCATTCCTCCTGAACCACAAATCACTAATTCAGAGATTGTCGAGGAAGAAACCATTAAGTCAGAATCCTCTAGTGATTCAGATTCAACAAATTCAATTATGGAAGTAACGGAACCTCTAAGTATGGAAGATCGAATGAGAGCTACACGCACTGGCCATGGTCGTGCCATTATTAAGCCAGACATTAATGCACCAGATTATGAAATCAAAGGATAAATCCTACACATGGTAACTAATCAATGCCAATATAGTGGTATGCCGAAGGAAGATCCAAACGAACATCTTCGAACCTTTAATAGGATTTGTACTCTATTCAAAATCAGAGAAGTTGAGGATGAACAGATCTATCTCATGTTGTTTCCCCGGACTTTAAAGGAAGAAGCCAAAGATTGGTTAGAATCGTTACCTGAAGGAGCGATTGATACATGGGATATTTTAGTTGAGAAATTTCTTAAAAGATTCTTATCGGCATCTAAAGCCGTGAGACTTCAAGGAGAAATTGTTACGTTCGCGCAAAAGTCAAATGAAACTCTATATGAGGCATGGACAAGATTCGAAAAGTTGTTGAGAAGATGTCCTCAGCACGGTTTAGACACTTATCAAATAGTACAAATATTCTACCAAGGTGTCGACGTTGCTACACGAAAAGACATCGAAACAGCAGCTGGTGGTTCCATTATGAAGAAAACCGCAATCGAAGCTCACAAAATCATTGATAACACAGCCTCCCACTCGCATGAGTGGCATCAGGAAAAAGATATTTTTCGTTCATCTAAAGCGGCTAGAGCCGATTCTAGCCATGACTTTGATTCCATTTCTGCTAAGATAGATGCTGTCGAGAGATGAATGGAAAATATGACTAAAGATATTCACTCAATACGAATTAGTTGTGAGCAGTGTGGAGGACCACATTTGACAAAAGATTGTCTCAGTATTGAACAAACAATGAAACAAAGAGAGAATGTTTCATACATAAACCAAAGGCCTGGAAATAATTATCAGAATAATTATCAACCGCCAAGACCAATCTACAATCAAAATCAGAATTATAACCGAAATATTCCATACAATAATCAACAAGGTCCTAGCAATCAACAAGTATATCCAACAATACTTACAATCAGCAAAGACCTATTTTTCAAAATAAACCACCACAAACCGATGATAAAAAGCCAAATTTAGAAGATATGATGTCAAAGCTAGTTGAATCTCAAACTCAATTTTTTACATCTCAGAAACAAACTAATGAACAAAATGCTCAAGCATTTAGAAATCAACAAGCTTCAATTCAAAATCTGGAATAAGAAGTAAGCAACCTAGCAAGGTTAATAGGTGAAAGAAAACCGGAAAGTCTACCTAGTGATACAAATGCTAACCCCCGGAATGAAACAGCTAAAGCCATTACCACAAGAAGTGGTATTACACTTAAACCACCTGAAATACCTGTAATTTCTGATGAATATATTCCTACTCCACAAGAACCACAATCTGAGCAAGATAAGGAAAAAGAACCGGTAGTTGAAAAGGTTAATGAAGATAACACAGTTAAGGCCAAACCTTATGTTAAACCATACCAACCACCACTTCCTTACCCGAGTAAAATGAGAAAAGAAAGACTTGAAGCCAAGCAATTCGAATACTTGGATATGTTTAAACAAATAAATGTCAATCTTCCTTTCATTGATGTGATTTCAGGAATGCCTAGATATGCTAAATTCTTGAAAGATCTAATCACAAATAGAAAGAAAATGGAAGAACTCTCGGCTGTTACTATGAATGATAATTGTTCTGCAGTGCTGTTGAATAAGATACCAGAAAAATATCGACTGTGGACTAATAATCCAATAATTGCTCTGCAGTGCTATTGAATTATTGGACTGTTAATTGTAGACTATCGACTGTGGACTAATAAGATTGGACAATTAAAAATGAATTAAAATATTGATTATAACATATGAAACTAAACAATTTTTCAAGTTTGCCACTTGATTTTCATCTTAAACCTCATTTGTATATTGACTATTACAATCTGCGTTCAAACCTTTCGTAATTCTTGAAAACACCTCAATCGGGAGGATGAACTAACTACACTTCATCTACGGAAGAAGAGATTGATACATATAGCTATACACCTGAAAACATTCGGAACTTGAGTAAACATCTAACACGTATATGTGCTAACTCCTTTGGCATTGTTATTACCGAAAATAACATTGCAATTATTTTTCAAATTAGCCAATTTTGTCACAGCTCCAGCAAATCAACTTCAATGTTTCATTCGAATAAACCTTATTATAAAGATTACCCTACAACATCGTTACCGGATAACCGTTTATATCTTACCACATTAGCAGCAAATTTACCAACAACTCCATTGATCTTTGACTTTCCGAAAAATCACTATATTCAGTGAAACCCTATCATTTACTCATTTACATCTTATAACGAGAATTACAATACCAACTACCGGAATTATCAAAATTGTATTTTGAATCTCGCAACGCTTCTGCATCCACAGTTATATGTGTACATGTAACCTTTAGAATTATGATCTTCTCTTCTGAAATTCTAAAAAGCATTCTCGCCTACGAATCAGTTCTTTGAGTTTTGAAAAAGCTGAATGAAGCAGCAAAAACTGTAAACGACCTTAACAGTCAAAAGTATGATGATAAAGAATGGAGTGTTGGAAACGCTCAATAGAAAATTTAGTACTGAAAAGCGGATTATGCGAAACTATGAAGGAGGCTGTGGATAAATCACAAAGAATAAATTTGCCTTCACAGAATCCAAATGATTCAGTACCTGCAGAAGTCATTAACGAATACCTTGCTTCTGACTCTAAACTCTTACGGACAAATTTTCTTCATCATCCATCGATATTAGAAATTCTAAGATATCATCTTATCTATCTTTATTAATATCCTCAATATTTCTGAAGATATCTTCATAAATATTCTCGTCCGATATTAATTATATCTCTGCGCTATCTGTATTATATCATAAAATGAAACTGTTTTAGTTTCTATATTCTGTGAACCTTCGAATTTAAAATATGAATGTTTTTGAAGTAGTGTTGGGAACTGATGCATGAGTTAGTATAATATAATGACACTTGATCAACGTGATTATATTACAGTAATTCATGCTGAGTTTCTAATGGAACGTGATGATTCACAGAACATACCGTCATCATGTGCCATTTACACGACTCTTGCATTCTACTCAATCTCCAAACCTATTAAGAATATATATTCTTGATAGTTCTATCTTTCCGAATATTCTAGTAATATGACAAATCAAGATTGTGCCATTACGATTTCCTTCTTAGAACATTAACTATGTTCATCCAAAACTTTATACCTACGAATTCCGGACCATTATTCGCTGGACTTAAAGTCGGGAAGAGAAAACAAAAGGATGGAATCTCAAAATATAAAGGAACGGAAGAGATGGATTTATAGTAAAATATCTGACAGAGCAATCAAAACAGATGATCGCATTTAAAGCGGATCCTAATTCCCTGGGTTACCGAAGAATCAAATCTTATTACGAAGATTTTCTTTAAATCCCCTGAATTCCGGAAATCAATCATAATTACGTCATCGGTTAAAACGAACATACGTTACTCATTTCACTCTCTTGCGATAGCTTCACTTATACTCTTCGCGTAATCAAATTGTTTTATCTATATTACCCAATGATGATAAAACTCTATTATCAACTCATCTTCGTCATGAAAACATTTTTATTGTTAGCCATGACTACCTCATTCAAATTTAGGGACGAAATTTCTTTAACGGGTAGGTACTGTGATGACCCGGAAATTTCCGATCAAATTTAAACTTTATCTTCATAATATTCCGACACGATAAGCAAAGTTGGTTAAGTTGAATCTCAAAAATCTTAAAACGATGTTCAAATATTCATTTGACCCTTGACTATTCCCAACGATTCACGAACAACTATTTATAAATGGATTCATATATGTTTAAATATATAGATAGATATAAATAATAATTTGAAGTATAACTTAAGATATTATATGTTGTTAAAATTAACTCTGTAAAGTAAAAATAAAATATGATATCATTATTAAAATAAATAAATAAACAAATGAAAAATATATTAAAAATAAATATTAAATAATTGTAATACTCGTTTGATGTTCCGATTAATATTAAGAAAGTTAAATTCGAACTTTTGTGATTTTAAAATAAACGGTGATCCTAAACTGAGTGCTATGAATTATGGACTTATTAAAAGTGTATTTAGGAACTATTTAGTAAAACTTTCTATATTTTACCTGGGATCGGGAGTGGACAGTGAGTTGATTTTTGTTTAATAATTTGTACATAGTTAATGATCGAATTTGATACCATAATCACCAAAATAAATAAAGACATTTAATTTAAAAATTTGGGATTTTTCCACCACTGTTTAACAATGGAGTACGATATAGCATTCCGTGAAAAATTGTCGGTAATTAGAATCCAAATGTTGGATGGCTTCACTAGTTATGATTGATATTATGATTGAATGATTAAATTAAATTACTGTTGGGTTTGTCTTTTGTCTCCGCACCATCTCAAATGATTACGGAGTAATATATGTATATATATGAACTTGATTAGTGCTATATAGGAACCCACTTGTTTTATTGAAATTTCATCCGTAACTTAAATTAAGTTTGTTATTTAATCACTCTATATAGATATATTATTGCTATATTGATTGATTGAACACATAACCATAATTTGAATCAAGAAAAATAAGTGATTGAAGTACTGTGTTTAATTATCACTTTAACTTTATTAGAAATATCAACTTGAATATATCGAATCTTTTGTTGTATATCTATTGTTTGTTACTTAACCCATCTAATCTATCTATATTATTAATTCCCTATTATTGTAAAGAGAACCCACTACCTCTTTTACTTCCTGACTTGTGATTTGTAGGAGACCATAACCATAATCTCAACAAACCTTCTTCTACTCATTTTGTTCTATCAACAACCATCACAACCGCTATATGTTCCTGTTTCTATTTCTATTAACCTTGATCACCACCAGACCCACGTAAGTTGCAGCCTCTTGCTGCTACTATTTTCTGTTTCCATTTCGATCACCACAAAAACCGTACCACCACCCTCACATCTTCTTCAAGGTGCATTAAAGATAAAGGTGAGAAAATACATATATAAATAGACATTGAATTCTAGTTACATTTGTCTATACACCTAAGTTGTTTTCCATTGTTATCTTAAACCCACCATCAACGTTTTTCTGTTTTCTATTACCATAGACAACGATTGATCCACCACCCATTTCTGTGTTTTATTTTGGTCTCAAACAAACTGTGCAAAACCAAAGCCAACCGTCATTATGGTCAGCTGCTACTATGCTTATTATTTCACTCGAGAACCATCATTTAGACCCGTTTTGGGCTTCTGCTTTTCTTCTATACGAAAACCAAACAACAATCCATAACCACTCCATCTTGTTAGTTAAACGTATATGTTCAATATATTACTTAAACTAATAATTGTGGAATCCATTTGATTAAGATGTCGACAATAAGCAAGGTAACAAACCCCATACCACTTGCACTTCACTATACAATTCCTTAACTTTTTGCAGAATAAAGAAACCATTTTCCCTTCATTTGTGTTAGTGGGACGGTTATTTAAAGAATCAAATGAGACCCACCCACTAAACCTTATTCTTTTATGTAAAGAGATAAGTATTAGAATCTAAGAAAAGGCATGCATGCAATGCACCAATTATCTTGTCTACAAACCGTTCGACTTAAATTAAAACAAGATTGGGACCGACTTGTTTGCTTTTCCATTCTGACGAACTGCAAACCCTCTTCTTCTTCACCACCAATCGACCACCATGTAACAACCAACACCATTAAAGCTAAACTACTGCTCCTGCCCCAATCTTTATGTTCCATTTCGTGACCCACTTCAAACCACCTTCATCACTCTTGTTTACTTCTGCTACTACACTTATATATTTTCTGTTTCCATTCGATAAATTGCTGCAAACGATTTCTGTTTTCTTTCGGTCAGACCCAAAGTCGAGACCAAACCTAACTGTAAACTGCTCCTGTTCTCCTATTTTTCTTTCTGTTTCAGTCCCGTACAAACACAACTCAACACCATAGTAAACCACCCTCACCACTGTTTGCTACTACTCGTCTTTCTTACTTTCTGTTTACTATTGTAATCGAACCCTACACACCACCAAAGTAATCTACAACCTGCAACTATGTACAAAAACGATGATCGTGATGATGATTACAGGAAGAATAGTTATGGTGAACAGAAGAAGACTGATGATGAGGATTGGCGGCTGTCGAAGATCAAAATACTGGAAGAAGACATAAATCATTTTTATTTAATAAAACAACTTGGACTAACTGATCTATTTTGGATATTGGTCCGAGTACTTGCTACTCTAGTTGGGCCATTAATGGCTGTTGGGCATGAACCTACCGAAGGGGTAAATGGAACTAAATCACGATTTAACACAGAAAAGTTAAATGGAGCAGATGGTTTAGCGTGTTGTTTGGGTGTCGAGAGGTCGCGGGTTCAATTCTAGGGAGTGATAGATTCATTATTTTTTTTGAAGATTATCAATTCTCTTAAGGTAGAATTATTATTATTATTATTATTATTATTATTATTATTGTTATATTTATTGTTATTATTGATGTCATGATTATTATTGGTATCATTTGTATAGGTATTATAAATAATATCATTATTATAGTTATTATTATTATTAGTATTAATATGATTTAAGATTATTATTAATATTATTAACAAAAGTATTAGCATTATCATTAAAAAGTAATATAAGGATTTTCATATAAGGATTTTCATTGTTATTATTAACTTATAGTATTTTATTTATTTTTACTAATATTATTAATATTATTATCATAGTTATTAGAATTATAAGTATTTTTATTTTTATTAACATTATTATTATTTTTAACATTTTCATTATTATTAAAATTTCATTTTTATCATTATTAAAATTTTATTTTATAAGTAGTTATTAAAATCTAATATCATGAAAATAATACAACTTAATATTATTAACTTTATTATTATCATAGTTATTATTACTATAATAATTATTATTATTAAGAGCACTTATTATGATTATTAGTAAAAGATAATATCACTTTTATTTAATTTATCAAACAGCTATTAAAAACTATACTCAATACATATAACTTAATAATAGTAATATTTTATATATATAAAATGAATATAAGTTATTAATATAAAAGCTGTATCATTAATAATAATAGTTAATTTTGTTCGATCACGATTATACGTTTTAATAGATATACAAATGATACAGGTTCGTGAATCCGAGGACAACCCTGCATTGTTCAACGTCGTCATATGTATTTTTACTACAAAATACAGTATAGTGAGTTTCATTAATCCCTTTTTAAATGCTTTTGCAGTATATATTTTTGGGACTGAGAATACATGCGCAATTTTTATAAATGTTTTACGAAATAGACACAAGTAATTGAAACTACATTATATGGTTGAATTATCGAAATCGAATATGCCCTTTTTATTAAGTCTGGTAATCTAAGAATTAGGGAACAAACACCCTAATTGACGCGAACTCTAAAGGTAGATCTATCGGGCCCAACAAGCCCCATCCAAAGTACCGGATGCTTTAGTACTTCGAAATATATATCATGTCCGAAGGAGGATCCCGGAATGATGGAGATATTCTTATATGCATATTGTGAATGTCGGTTACCAGGTGTTCAATCCATATGAATGATATTTTTGTCTCTATGCATGGGACGTATGTTATGAGAAATGAAAATATGAAATCTTGTGGTCTATTAAAATTATGAAATGATTATCTATGTTAAAGTAATGAACTCACCAACCTTTTGGTTGACACTTTAAAGCATGTTTATTCTCAGGTACGAAAGATAGCTTCCGCTGTGCAATTGATCATTTTAAAGATATTATTTGGAGTCATTCATGACATATTTCAAAAGACGTTGCATTCGAGTCATTGAATTCATCAAGATTATTATTAAGTCAATTATAGTTAGATATATTGTGAAATGGTATGCATGCTGTCAACTTTTGATGTAATGAAAGATTGTCTTTTCAAAAACGAATGCAATGTTTGTAAAATGAATCATATAGAGGTCAAGTACTTCGCGATGTAATCAACTGTTGTGAATCGTTTATAATCGATATGGACTTTGTCCGGATGGATTAGGACGGGTCTTCACAGTTTCACAATTCCATGTTTTCTGGGTACTCTTAGTTCAATAGAAGCATTGGCAGACTTAGGTGCTAGTATAAATCTAATGCTGTATTCACTATACGCTAAACTAGACCTCGGAGAATTAAAACCAACACGAATAAGCATACAACTAGCCGATCGATCAATAAAATATCCTAGAGGGATAATGGAGAACATGCTAGTTAAAGTTGGTACTTTAGTATTTCCAGTAGATTTTGTTATTCTGGACATGGAAGAAGATTCTCGAGTTCCTCTTATATTAGGAAGACCATTCTTAAACACGGCTAAAGCAATAATAGACGTGTTCGGTAAGAAACTGACCCTAAGTATAGAGGACGAGAGTGTTACCTTTTTTGTTGATAGAGCCAGGCAACAACCGTAATCTGCAGATGATACATGTTATTATATTCAAACTATAGATTCACATGCAGAATTGTTAGAAGAATTTCCAGAATTACAAGGAACAGGGGAATGTTCTTTAGGAGAAGGAACTGAACCAATTGATGAAGCTGAAATGTTAGCCGCACTCATGGCTAATGGATATGAACCAACAACAGAAGAAATTCAAATGTTAAAAGAGGAAGACAGATATCGATATAAATCATCAATAGAAGAACCACCGACATTAGAGTTAAAGCCACATCCAAACCATTTGGAATACGCTTATTTACATGGTGAATCAGAATTACCTATAATAATATCGTCTTCTCTTACGGAAAATGAAAAATCTCAACTCTTTACCGTGCTAAAAGCTCATAAACCAGCTATTGTATGGAAGATTCATGACATTAAAGGCATAAGTCCTTCGTATTGCATATATAAAATCCATATGGAAGAAGGTCATAAAACATATGTGCAATGCCAACGAAGACTAAATCCTAATATGCAAGATGTTGTTAAGAAAGAATTTATGAAACTGCTAGATGCAGGTTTAATTTATCCAATCTCTGATAGTCCATGGGTAAGCCCAGTTCAATGTGTACCTAAGAAGGGTGGCATGACTGTCATCACAAATGAAAAAAATGAGCTTATTCCTACAAGGACTGTAACAGGATGGCGTGTTTGTATTGATCAAATGTTGGAAAGATTAGCTGGAAATAGTTACTATTGTTTTCTTGACGGTTTTTCCGAATATTTTCAAATTCCAATAGCACCCGAGGACCAAGAGAAAACCACATTCACGTGCCTTTATGGTACTTTTGCTTATAAACGCATGCCATTTAGACTTTGCAACGCCCCTGCAACCTTTCAAAGGTGCATGATGGCGATTTTTCATGACATGATAGAAGAATGCATGGAAGTTTTCATGGATGACTTTTCAATCTTCGATGATACATTTGAAACATGTCTAAGTAATCTTGAATGAATGCTTATTAGATGCTAATAATTAAATCTAGTTCTTAATTGGGAGAAATTCCATTTCATGGTTAAAGAAGACCTCGTTCTTGGTCATAAAATTTCAAAGGAAGGAATTGAAGTGGATAGAGCTAAAGTAGATGTAATTACTAAACTTCCACATCCCACCAATGTTAGAGGAGTTAGGAGTTTTCTAGGGCATGCCGGTTTTTACCGACGTTTCATAAAAGACTTTTCTAAAATTGCCACTCCTATGAATAAACTCCTAGAAAAGGATGCTCCATTCATCTTTTCGGATGAATGCATCAAATCTTTTAATATTCTTAAAGAAAAACTCACTAATGCACCGATCATGATAACTCCAAATTGGAATCTACCATTTGAACTCATATGCGATGCAAGTGATTTTGCAATGGGAGCCGTTTTGGGACAAAGGATTGAAAAACGATTTCAACCTATTTATTATGCTAGTAATACATTACAATGAGAACAAATGAATTACACAACTACTGAAAAAGAACTCCTTGCTATTGTTTTTGCTTTTGACAAATTTCGTTCATATCTCGTTCTAGCTAAAACGGTGGTCTATACCTACCATTCTGCTCTTAGATACCTATTTTCGAAACAAGATGCCAAACCACGATTAATCCGTTGGATCTTACTCTTACAAGAGTTCGATATTGAAATTCGAGACAAAAAGGGAGCAGAAAATCTCGTAGCTGATCATCTTTCTCGTCTTGAAAATCCTGAATTAGAAGTTCTAAATGAATCGACCATACAAGATAACTTTCCTGATGAATATCTACTGAAGATAGATTATAATGAAATTCCATGGTTTGCAGACTATGCAAACTACTTAGTATGTGGATTCCTTGAAAAAGGGTTGTCGTACCAAAAACGAAAGAAATTCTTTAGTGATATAAAACACTATTTTTGGGAAGATCCACATTTGTTTAAAAGTTGTCCCGATGGAATAATACGCCGATGCATATTCGGAGATGAAGCTAGTCAAATCTTAAACCATTGTCACACAGGACCAACAGGAGGGCATTATGGGCCTCAACTTACAGCAAGAAAAGTTTACGATGCTGGGTTCTATTGGCCTACAATTTTCAAAGACGCACACCTTCTTTGCAAATCCTGTGATGCATGTCAAAGGGCCGGAAAAATAAGTCAACGTGATGAAATGCCACAAAATGTCATTCAAGTATGTGAAGTATTTGACGTTTGGGGTATTGACTTTATGGGTCCATTTCCAAAATCTCATAATAATCTCTACATTCTCGTTGCCATTGATTATGTATCTAAATGGGCGGAAGCACAAGCTCTCCCAACTAACGATGCACGAATTGTAGTCAACTTCTTAAAACGTCTTTTTGCAAGGTTCGGAACACCGAAAGCTTTAATAAGCGATCGGGGTACTCATTTTTTGTAATAATCAACTTGAGAAAGTTCTCAAAAGATATGGAGTAACTCATAAAATCTCAACCTCTTATCATCCACAAACAAGTGGACAAGTTGAAAATACCAACCGAGCATTAAAACGTATTCTAGAGAAAAACGTAGGATCAAATCTGAAGGAATGGTGCATGAAATTGGAGGATGCACTCTGGGCTTTTAGAACAACCTACAAAACTCCAATTGGTACCACACCTTTTAAACTTGTTTATGGAAAAGCATGTCACCTTCCAGTAGAAATTGAGCACAAAGCATTTTGGGCTTTGAAGACATGTAATCTTGATTTGCATGAAGCCGGACGTCTACGGTTAAGTCAATTAAACGAATTAGAAGAATTAAGACATGAAGCATATGAAAATTCGTTAATCTATAAGGAAAGAATGAAGAAATGGCATGATAAAAGAATCAGAAGTTCAAAAAAATTTAAAGAAAGAGACAGAGTTCTTCTTTTCAATTCACGATTCAAGCTATTTCCTGGAAAATTGAAATCAAGATGGTCTGGACCATTCATAGTCAAAAGAGTTTTCTCATACGGAACAGTAAAATTAATAAATTCAAATGGGATTGAATTTAAAGTTAATGGTCACAGAGTTAAACATTACATAGATAATCCAATGGAAGTTGAAGATGAAATTAATCACAATTTCGACACCACAGCTAACTAAGTGTGGGAATATTCTAATTTTTTTAGGGTAATATGTATTTCAGTCAGAGTTAGATATTCTGTTTTCGTGTAGTTTCCGAGAATGGAATCCGAATGGTCTTTCCCTAGCAGACCCTAAAGAACTAGTCTTCTTCCCCCATTCTAAATTTTTATTTCTTTTAGGTTTTACGAGATGAAGAATTCCTTTGATCTGAACCATGGTCTACTACTACACGCCATGATTACTAAACGTAATAATAACACTTTCCCGAGTGAACTAGTATCATTCATAAGAAGCAAAATGGACGAAGTAAGGAAAGAACTCAGGAAAGATCATCATAAGACACATTTTGGTAAAGGAAAATCAAAATCCGTAACAAAAAGAAGAGCACGACACCTTGAAAGATGTCATAAATGCGAAAAATGGTCACACGAAGGTTAATGTTCGAACAATCAAACATATTCAAATACCGAATTTGTTACTCTATGCAGAGAAGGACCGTTCATATGCTTAGAAGAAAAGTTATTGAAGAATCAAGGTTACACCTACGTAGCTATGGAAAAGCAAATCACACGACTCTCCAATGAGTCAGCTAAAGCTGGTCTCTGAGAATTCTATCTCACAGGTAAGTATGTACAGTTTTTATTTATTTTTATTTTATTGCTTTTAACCTTTTGATAATAAGTCGCTGAATCGTTCGCTATAAAGTATTAAATTGATATTCAATAAAATTAGGTATGCGAAACCGAAATTATTGATATCATACAAAAATTTATTACATCACTGCGAAATTTACCATTTATTCTTAAGGTATAAATATCTTTAATCAATCAATCCAAAAATATTTCAGAAATTCGTCAGGAGTAAAACTAGGTAATATAGCCGAAATTACTTTACCCAAATGAGGGGCGTATATTTTTGATAATATTTGATTGATTAAAGTGGGATAAAAGACCAAAAAAAATTTTTTTTTATTTTTTTTTATTTTACCTTGTTTTTAAAATTAATATATAAATATTAAATTATTAATGTAAATTTTTAAAATCAATATATTTAAGTTTTTAAATATTTTAAAAATTAATATTTTTAATATAAGTTGGTAAAATTAATGTAAAAAAAATATTAATGATATTTATATGAATTTTTAATTTTATGCATTTTAAAATTAAGTATGGTGTGAATTTAAAAACAAAAATTTACTTTATTTCATTAAGTTAAAAATTTGATATTTAAAATTCGTCGTGAGTTGAAGATTAGGTCGTTGAACCGAAATTTCTTTACCCAATGGCGGGGCGACAAATTTTGTTATCATTATTTTTAATATTATTGATCTAAAGTATACCAAAAAAATAAAAAAACCCAAAAATCTTTGCTTTTAAAACAATCACTTTAAAAATGACAAATTTTAAATTTTGTCGAGGGACGGACTAGGTAAACATACCGAAACTACTTAAAGTAAAAGGAAACAAAATTTTAAAAAAATTATTCATTTAAATTGTTTTAATAAATAAAGGGTTTATATATATATATATATATATATATATATATATATATATATATATATATATATATATATATATATATATATATATATATATTATATATATATGTCTGTAGTTTATCTTATGTACAAACAGGGTAAAACAACGCATTTTCAAAGACTGACATTAAAATTCAGCAAAAGCTACTAATTTGAACGACAAGAAGTAAAAATATCAAATGTGATATATAAAAATATGTTTGCAAACTCGGTATTTTTAATCATTTTTCTACACTAATCACCCTCATGAATTTAAATTTTTACTGATTTTTTGCAAATGAGGGCATTGCAAGATCTCAAGTGTGGGGAAGGGTTATAATTCTCTCGGGTTTACACTTAGTTTAATTGCCAAATTTTGTGAAAATTTGAAAAATTTTCAACTAAATGAACTCAAAATCATGTTTATACATATTTATGAACGATAAAACTAGGTGAATACCGAAATTATTGTTACCTCAGAAAGGACATAAATTGAGAAACAACCCAAGACATTTGAATTCATTTAAAATGGAATAAAGGAGAATAAAAAGGCAAAGAAAAATAATAAATAAAAGCTAAGTGTGGGAAGAATTTACTAAGTTCTTTAAAACATATATCACATATTTTTGTACAAGATTATTGCAGGTACTTTTGTTTTGGACGATACTAATCAGTTTTACCCGATTTACTGTAATATATTTGAAAGAAAGATGGATCTACACGATGAATCAATTCCATCATTAAAAAGAAGTAAAGTCTTCCGAAAAAGACACGCGCTTCTTGATTTAGTTCAAGAAGTTGTCGTCCAGACCAGCTGTAGGTTGACAAAAAATATAGAAAAGTCATCTCTAAAATTAGCAGGAAATCTACGGACCTCAGCATCAAACAGGGTCGCCAAGTGGTCAGACTTATCCTAACCATGAGAGGATCTGTCTCGTAAAATGGGGAGGGCGCCGTGCAAATTATCTTGATAAGACCAATGAATCAGACCCCCAGAAAGGATAATCTCCTTAAAGATTTAAAATCGGCATTTAAGCCTGATATTACTCAATCCTTGAGATTGACCTTAAAGATTGAGAATTACAAACTCATGGAATTCAATGATATCTAAACTCGAGCTTGAACGAGAAAATATTTTGATCAAAATTAAAACCGATTTGTTTTCTGAAAACCTATTTTCAATGCGTTCATTACCATTGAACGTAAAACCCTAAGAATTCACCGGAATTCATTAGGTCACCTGAACCAAATCAGGTGTCAACCGTAAGAACGGTGGTTGCATAGCATGGTCGAAGACAGGACCTTGTGCCAGACCAAAAAATTATAGGGTGATCTTTAATATTTCTCCTACAAAGGATAGTAATTGCATCCGACACGTTTTTGACCATAATTATCTGCATGTCATGGGACATTGCCTTAACAGTTGCTTGTTCATCGCTTTCCTTTACAACCGGACGGTAGTTTACCGAAAGGTAATATACGTAGCAAGTATACTGGACGTGTTGCTTTCCTAATTCAAGATTAGCAAGTGGGTGACACAAAACCACGAGTTTTGAGCTAAAATTTTAAAATCTGAAACCTACAAAACCCACAAAAACATTCTTGCAAACACCGGTGAAGGGTTATTCCGGAAAACTTATCTAGGGTAAAAGCTAGAATGAATTTTCAAAAGATAAAATGTTTTCATAAAGATCCAATTTCCTTAAAGGATCTAAATTTTCATAGTCATGTGGGACTGTAAACCACATCATTACTATCATTGTTCATATCGTCGTATTAAAATCACTGATGTATAAAGTGTGAGAATAAAAAAGTGATTTGAGTGAAGTGTGATTTAATTTCAAGTTATGTATTGCTTGAGGACAAGCAACATTCAAGTATGGGGATATTTGATAGTGCTCCAAATGAACATATATTTAGGCGTAATATCCTTCCAATATGTAAAGCTTTTAGTTACTATTGTTCTATTTTTATGTAATAATCGTTTAAATTAATAAGTGCAAAGACAAAAGAAGAAAACGGCGATTTGAAGATGCAAATGACCAAAAAGCTCAAATGTACGAGATACAATCCAAGTGGTTCAATTTATTGATGAAAAACGTCTAAAAATGACAAGAGTACAAGCCGCAAAACGCAAAATACAAGATATCTAAGCGTACGAAAGGACGTTCGAAAATCCGGAACCGAGACATAAACCAACTATCAATGTACGACTCAACGGAGCTAAAATTACTAGTCAACTATGCATAAGAATATAATATAATATATATATATATATATATATAATTATATATTATTATATATTATTATATTATATATTATAATATTCACCAGCCCACGTTTAACTCAATTTGGTGAGCTGGAATCCGAAGCTCCGCACTCGCGGAGCTGTAAGGCACAAAAGTACCGCACTCGCGGAGCTGTACAGTTCAAAGTGAGCCTATAAAAGCTCACGCATTCTGCTCGAATTCTGCACTCCTTTTTCTTTCTTTCAATCTATATATATATATATATATATATATATATATATATATATATATATATATATATATATATATATATATATGTATATATATATATATATATATATATATATATATATAATTTTAAGTTTAATTTAATAATAATAATAATAATAATAATAATAATAATAATAATAATAATAATAATAATAATAAGGTTATTGTAAGAAATGTTTTACGGGTTTTAAAGTCGGAACTCTGTCCGTGTAACGCTACGCGATAAATAATCACTGTAAGCTATGTTCTTCCTTTTTAAATTAATGTATATTAACTAAGTTATTATTATGCTTATTTGAGCCGAAGTAATCGTGATGTTAGGTTAAATATTAAAGACGGGGTTATTGGATTTTGTACCATAATTAATGTTTGAACAAAAGACCGACACTTGTGGGCATTTGACTATGGACTATTAATAGATGGGAGGTATTGTCTAATTGAGTGACAACTCATTGGAGTCTGTCGAACCTATCTTCAAATTAATTAACTTAATAATTAATAATGATTATGGTTGTCCTATTTAGTGACATTCATACGGAATCTATTATAATCATTAAATTAATTATTTAGGTTGGGTAATTGATTATTCAAACTGATCAAGTGGGTAAATTAATATTCATATCTAATCAAAACAGGGGTAGATTATATACAGTGATAACTGGAGTAATTGTTGACAGAAGTTATAACTGCGTCACAGTTTAAATCTTTAATTAGTTGGAATATTTGACTTCGAGTATAAGGGTAATTTGACGAGGACACTCGCACTTTATATTTATGACCGATGGACTATTATGGACAAAAACCAGATGGACATATCGAATAATCCAGGACAAAGGACAATTAACCCATGATAATAAATTAAAATTAACACGTCGAACATCATGATTACGGAAGTTTAAATAAGCATAATTCCTTTATTTTATATCTCATCGCACTTTTATTTATCGTCATTTTAATTATCGCACTTTTAATTATCGCATTTTTATTTATCGTCATTTACTTTACGCTTTAAATTAAGTTGTATTTATATTTAATATTCTACATTAGGTTTTAATTGTGACTTAAGACATAAAATCAACAAACCGGTCACTAAACGGTAAAAACCCCCTTTTTATAATAATAATAATAATACTACTTATATATATATATATATATATATATATATATATATATATATATATATATATATATATATATATATATATATATAGCGTTAAACTTGGCTAGCTCCCTGCGGAACGAACCAGACTTTACGATTAGGTACACTGCCTATAAGTGTTGTAGAAAGGTTTAAGTATATCCATTCAATAAATAAATAAATAACTTGTGTAAAATTGTATCGTATTTAATAGTATTTCGTAGTAAAATTAATAGTATTACGTACTACACCTCGCACACATCAGTTTTAGTTGAAGATTTGGAAATATTTGTCTTGTGTTTATTTGGGTTGAGATCCCACACTTAGTGATAAGCTCGGACATGGCATTTAGAGTTTGAGCTAGTAACGGGAAGAAAGGAGTACCCATAGCAGATGGTCTTGTGAAGACACTTGATGGCTTGCAATCTTGGAAGTTACGTCCTTTATTGATCGGCTCCTTTGTCATCCTTTATTCTACTACTCTACTTTATTGCACGGGTTGCCTCCCGAGAAGCGCTTTTGTTTAAGGTCGTTGGCTCGATCGTAGTGATGCTTAGAAAGCAAACATTCCTCGCTAGTAGTTGTATTCTTGGTCTTGTCGAGGGAATGCGAGTCTTGGTGGGTAAATCCTGAGAAAGTGTCGGACCAAAAGTGGTAGGAGATCCGGTACTTCTCTTGAAAATCTTCTGAAAGATAGGTAGTGTGCAGTTTTGGCTCGTGACAAATCTTGAAGTCCGATGAGAATATGATCTATGGCTCTGCTGGTTGACCCATGAATGTCAATCATTGAGGCAGTGCTGGTGGTGATTATCTCTCTGATAGGATGCTCATTTCGGAGGTCTTCGAATAGTTTTAGAAACTGTATCTTTAGTATCACAAAATCTTCGTAATGGTGATCTCTACAGTAAGAGTCTGTAGCTTTGCACAGATTGGTCGAAAGACGAAGCTGGAAAGAAGTGAAAAGCAATCCTGACCCGAGCATCAATGTCACTGTCTTTGAGTATATCTCTCGACATCCGGCTTTAAATATGACACTTGGGTCCGTGGATTCTTGGAAGATACGTGCTATGTTCTTCGTAATGTAGGTGGCAATGTTGACTCGGTCTGGTTCAAGGTGAGAAAATGGATTATTGTGTTTTACTTCTTCTATGACTGCATCTCATAACTCTTTGATAATTAGATCAGCATGGTGATCAATCGTTACATAAATCACTAGCCTGTCTGGTGTGCTTTCGAAATCATCTCTTTCCAAGAGAGCAAAAAAGCTATGAATATCCTCGATCATTTGCAAATTAGAGTGATAAGTCGGGCATCCGGTGGAAAGATCTATATGCTTCCGGATGAGAGTCAGTAGTGCTCGTTGGTTTGCTGAGAAAGGAAGTGCAGATCCGGCTAAGGCATTGTAAACCTTAGATTAAATGATCTTCTGATCTCGACAAAATCTTATCTCCAGAATAGTGCGAGCCACTGAATTGTGCTCTCGTTGCCTTTCTTTGCGGTAGTATGATCGTGAAGGGTATTGATAAAGTCTTGAATGCGCTCTTCTAGGATTTCAACATTATTGTCTTCTCTCTGTAGATAGAGGTTGTATTCTTCTCGGATAGCCATGATTTGTTCTGTTAAGCGTAGCGTGAAATCAATTGTTGATTTATGGATGGCTTCGAGAATATCTTCAAATTCATCGGTGTCATTGATGAAGTTTATCATGTCGGCGTGAGTGGATATAATCGGAATTCGATCTGAAGAAGAGTCCGGCTCCTCCTGATCTGGTTCGGATGGAGAATATAAGTTATCCAGAATGTCTTCATGTTGCTCTTCCTCATCATCGTCGGTATAATAGTTGTCTGAAGATTCGTATGATGAACGGGATTCTTCGGTATTCTGGTTCTTCACTTCAACACTTGCAGGGTCAATTTCTATATCCTTAACCTCAACCTTATCAGTCTTCTTCTTGAAATGAATGATTAAACTGTGATCTTCTATCTCAAGCCTCCTTAATTCTTCGTGACATTCCAGGTTTGGAGAGGGTATTATCGCAGTTTCTTTTACGTCTTCCATTTCCTCTTCCTCCTTAGGTTCTTTTTCTTCCTCTACTTTTTCACTAGGATCCTCTTCTTCTATTTGTGGGTCGTCAGCAGACTATGATTCGACATCCATCTCGATATCATTGGCTGGTGGTGGAGACTCATCATCGAAAGTAATCCGTCTGGTGGAAATAGCAAACATCTCTGCCTGTCCAGAAAGATCGGTAGATCGGTCAATTTTGAAGGTAACGCTCTCCAAATGTGATCGTAAGATCAAGGTTTGATTGTACACATCAATGACAGTCCTATCCAAATTCATGAAAGGTCTTCCTAACACTATTGGTGTGTGTAGGTCTTCCTTAATGTCCATCACTACGAAATCCATAGGGTACAAGAAGTTGTCGACTTTCACCAAGACGTTCTCTACTATGCCCTTAGAATATCGAATTGTGTAATTGGCAAGTTGTATTGCTATTTTAGTTGGTGACAAGTCTCCTAACTCTAATCTCTTGTAGAGAGAGTAGGTAATTAGGTTGATACTTGCTCCTAAATCTGTTAGCGCATGAATGGTTCCAGATTGGTAAATCGAACACGGGAAAATGAATCGGCCCATCTCTCCTAGCTTTTGTGGTAGAGAGTTTCTGAGTAATGCTGAGCATTTTTCACTCAGTGGAATTTTGTTAGAATCTGCTATCCTCTTCTTTGTAGAAAAAAGCCTTCAGATGTATCTCTTTTAGTTGGGAACTTTGGACATGGTGTCTAGGAATCTTCCATTGAGTTTGAAGGAATCAAGCTGGAATGGTTCTTCCTGTAGCCTTCTAGGGTAGGGTACACGAACTGGAATTGCAGTGGGCAGCTTTTGAGTGTATGTTGATTTGTTTTTGAGCTTAGCTGACCTTCTCCGTGGTTCTTCCTCCGGGATTACGGAATCCATTTGCTTAGCTTCCTCTATGTGGGGATTTTGGATAGTATTACTAGGTAACCTCCCTTGTGGTTGGGTTTCAATGCGTTGTGATAACGGTTCGAGCTGTGTTTCTAGGCTTTTGAGCAGAGCCAATTGATTTCTCATTAGTATCTCTGTCTGGTCTTGTCTAGATGCAGTTCTCTTATTTAGCTGTTGTTGTCCTTGAATGAACTGAGTTAGCTGATCATCAGCTCCGAGAGTGGGGTTGGTTACTGATATGGTCGAAACAGACGGTTTTATTTGTGCGGTATCGTTAGATCGCAACACGTCATAATCAACCACCAAGAGGGGGTACTGTTTTAAATTAATATTTAGCGGGGCCTAAATCATACTACTCCTTATTATAAGTAAGGGAAGTATGACCTAGAGTTGTATTTATAAGATATCAGTAGAATCGAACCTATATTAAAACTTAAGACAGTTATGAAGGAGTAGTGGTTACCTAATTTTGGGCTTTTCTAGTTTATAAGACAGATAAAGTAAATGCGATAAAAATCGTAATTCAGATAAGGTTAAAGCAAGTGCATACTATGATTTCATCAGTTATTCTGCCGAGATTATGGAATGCTGGCTCATGAATAGGCAGAGGCCTTGTATTCATTACACTGGTCCTAAACGCCCCTGTCGTAAGACATGTCACTGGGTAATGCGATAGGCTTGAAGATTCTGAATAGACAACAACGTCCCTTACCCCCGACGCCCGTGCAGTCTGACTACAAGCATACACGTTCAGACGGCTCATCCAATTGAGCGACTCGGTTGGGTGACGTATTAACATTCCACAAAGGTCTAAACTTTCTTAAGCATAATAGAATACAGGGTTTACCATATCTGAGAGACGTGATGTGTTTCAATGCTTACGTTAATGATTGGTTTTAGAAGATAATTAGGCCCTTAAAAAGAGTTCAACCATAAAGAACACCATGGCCAAGTCAAGTTGACTTCCATGAACATGTTCGATTATCCTAACGGTCCAATCCTTTATGTGTTTAAACAAACAGTTCCTTAATTAACTAAGAATCTCCAAGCGGGGTGCAATGCTTGAGACCGCGTTATGGTTGATAATGCTAAAAACGAACATATATTTCATAGCATTATTCCTCAAGAAAGACAAGCTTTTAGTTGCAATTGTTCTATTTACAAGTGATATTCGTTTAAATAATAAAAGGTGAAGACAAAAGACAGATTCGACGAATTGAAGACGCAAACGACCAAAAAGCTCAAAAGTACAAAAGACAATCAAAAAGGTTCCAATTATTGATAAGAAACGTCTCGAAATTACAAGAGTACAAGATTCAAAACGCAAAGTACAAGATATTAAATTGTACGCAAGGACGTTCGAAAATCCGGAACCGGGACCAGAGTCAACTCTTAACGCTCGACGCAACGGACTAAAAATTACAAGTTAACTATGTATATAAATATAATATAATATATATTAATTATATTAATTATATATATATTATATTTATGAATAAAAACCGTCGGCAGAGAAAGACTCCAAGGGTGTGAGCTGTAAATTCATTCTCCGCGACTCGCGGAGTTTGAAGAGGATTTCACCGCGAGTCGCGGAGCCCCAAAATGAAATTCTGCCTATAAAGCCAACCGAATTCTGATCGTAAAAATCATCTTTTTCTTCTTCTTATCATACGTAAATTATATATATATATTTATAATTTATATTTTAATTTTAATTATAATTCTAATAATAAGGGTATGTTAGCGAATGTTGTAAGGGTGTAAGTCGAAATTCTGTCCGTGTAACGCTACGCTATTTTTAATCATTGTAAGTTATGTTCAACCTTTTTACATTAATGTCTCGTAGCTAAGTTATTATTATGCTTATTTAAAACGAAGTAATCATGATGTTGGGCTAATTACTAAAATTGGGTAATTGGGCTTTGTACCATAATTGGGGTTTAGACAAAAGAACGACACTTGTGGAAATTAGACTATGGGCTATTAATGGGCTTTATATTTGTTTAACTAAATGATAGTTTGTTAATGTTAATATAAAGATTTACAATTGGGCGTCCTTATAAATTACCATATACACTCGATCGGACACGATGGGCGGGGTATTTATATGTACGAATAATCGTTCATTTAACCGAACACGGGAATGGATTAATAGCCACTAGAATAATTAAAACAGGGGTGAAATTACATTCAAGGGTAATTGGTGTAATTGTTAACAAAGTAGTAAAACCTTGGTTTACACGCAGTCGATAACCTGGTGTATTCATTAAACAAAGTATTAAAACCTTGTTACAATTCGAATCCCCAATTAGTTGGAATATTTAACTTCGGGTATAAGAATAATTTGACGAGGACACTCGCACTTTATATTTATGACTGATGGACTGTTATGGACAAAAACCAGACGGACATATTAAATAATCCAGGACAAAGGACAATTAACCCATGGGCATAAAACTAAAATCAACACGTCAAACATCATGATTACAGAAGTTTAAATAAGCATAATTCTTTTATTTCATATTTAATTTTCTTTATTTTATATTTAATTGCACTTCTAATTATCGCACTTTTATTTATTGTTATTTAATTGCACTTTTAATTATCGTCCTTTTTAATTATCGCAATTTTATTTTATCGCACTTTTATTATTCACAATTTCATTATCGTTATTTACTTTACGCTTTAAATTAAGTCTTTTTTTATTTAATATTTTACATTAGGTTTTAACTGCGACTAAAGTTTTAAAATCGACAAACCGGTCATTAAACTGTAAAAACCCCCCTTTATAATAATAATATTACTTATATATATATTTGTATTTTTATAAAAGTAAACTAATATAGCGTTAAGCTTTGTTTAAAGATTTCCCTGTGGAACGAACCGGACTTACTAAAAACTACACTACTGTACGATTAGGTACACTGCCTATAAGTGTTGTAGCAAGGTTTAAGTATATCCATTCTCTAAATAAATAAATATCTTGTGTAAAATTGTATCGTATTTAATAGTTTTTCCTAGTAAAATATAAACTATTTCGTATCCCTTAGCTTTGACATCAATGGTGCAGTCAAGGTTGGAGAACTCGGATCTCGGGGAGATCTCGTTTGGACATTTTTGAGGAGATCTCGGCATCTCGGAAAAATCTCAGGGAGATCTCGGACGTTGACTTGTGTTGACTTTCTAGTTTTTTTAATATAAATATGTATAAATATATAAATATAAGTATATTTATATGGATTTTTACTAGAAAATTTGAGAAATGAGCGAAAAATTAGAAGAAAATCCGAGAAATTGCGAGAAAATCCGAGAAATTACGAGAAATCTCAACGAGATGGGAAAATAGGCTGAGTTTTGAAACCGAGATCTCCCCGAGATCTCGCCGAGAAATTCCGAGATATGCAACACTGGGTGCAGTGTACTAATCAACACTGATCGGGTTCCATGGCCTTACTTAGCAGAGGTACAGCTTACAACAACCGCTGTGCTTCAGCATGCACGTACGAAGTTTATATGCTTGGTGACTACACTAGCATGGTCTGGGACTGACAATGTGCTAAGGGTCTAGTCAGATGTTTCACTACGAAAGAGTCCTCAGTCGGAATCCAAAGCTTGATAGACATACTACAACCGGTGTGCCTCAGTCGATCTTACATTATCCGATAGACTTCTCTTACCAAGGGGTGGCACAGATAGTGTACTCTGAATAGGGGTTCGCGACTTCCCAATAACAGAGCCAATAACTATGTTCTATTTGTTAGAAAAGCGATTGAGTTTAAAGAATAATCGGAAAGCATTTCAACAACATACACAAACCATAACATTATTTCGGCATTATAACTGTTTACATCATAGCATACACTAAAGATAACTACTCGCTAATCATGGTAACAACATCACAGAACATAATTGATGTTAAAGCAGAGGGGTACGAAATAGTTATATTTTTATTGCGAAATACTATTAAATACGATACAATTTTACACAAGTTATTTATTTATTTATAGAGTGGATATACCTAAACCTTGCTACAACACTATACGCAGTGTACCTAATCGTACAGTAGTGTAGTTTTTAGTAAGCCCAATTCGTCCACAGGGAACTAGCCAAGTTTAACGCTATATTTTTTTAAAAACTATATTTGTATAAATATATATATATAAGTAATATTATTATTATTATAAAAAGGGTGTTTTTACCGTTTAGTGACCGGTTTGTCGATTTTATGTCTTAAGTCACAATTAAAACCTAATGTAAAATATTAAAAATAAATATAACTTAATTTAAAGTGTAAAGTAAATAACGATAATAAAAGTGCGATAATTTAAAGTGCCATAAATAAAATGACGATAAATAAAATTTGCAATAATTAAAAGTGCGTAAATAAAATGACAGAAAATAAAAATGTGATGAGATATAAAACAAAGGAATTATGCTTATTTAAACTTCCGTAATCATGATGTTCGACGTTTTGATTTTAGTTTATTACCATGGGTTAATTGTCCTTTGTCCTGGATTATTCGATATGTCCATACGGTTTTGTCCATAATAGTCCATCAGTCATAAATATAAAGTGCGAGAGTCTTCGTCAAATTATCCTTATACCCGAAGTCAAATATTCCAACTAATTGGGGATTCGAACTGTAACAAGGTCTTAATACTTTTTTTAATGAATACACCAGGTTATCGACTGCGTGTAATCCAAGGTTTTACTACTTTGTTAACAATTACACCAATTACCCTTGAATGTAATCCACCCCTGTTTTAATGAGTCCATTAACTATTAATCCATTCCCGTGTCCGGTAAAATGAACAATAATTCTAATTTATAGATATCTCGCCCACCGTACCCGATAAAGCGTATGTGGTTATATATAGATACGTCAAATTGTAACCTTTATATTAAACTAACGAGGTATCATTTAGTTAATATAAAGCCCATTAATAGCTCATAGTCCAATTTCCTTAAGTGTCGTTCTTTTGTCCAAACTCAAATTATGGTACAAAGCCCAATTACCCCGTCTTTAATATTTAGCCCAACATCACGATTATTTCGGCTTAAATAAGCATAATAATAACTTAGCTACGAGACATTGATTTAAAAAGGTTGAACATAACTTACAATGATTAATAATAGCGTAGCGTTACACGGACAGAATTTCGAGTTACAAACTTAAAACATTCGCTAACATAACCTTATTATTATTAATCTTAAATTAAAATTATATATATATATATATATATATATATATATATATATATATATATATATATATATATATATATATATATATATATTTGTGAGAGAGAGATTAGAAAAAGGAGTGTTTTTGTTCGCTGAAACTCGTGCAATTTATAGGATGTCAGCTTCTACAGTACTCCATGCGACCGCATGAAGTTTGTGCTTCCTGGCCATGCGGTCGCATGGCCGCCTTTCACTGGTCAGGTACTTTTGTTTGCTTCTTGCCGACGGTTTATTAAATATATATATATATATATAATATATATAATTTTATATAATTATATATATTATATTATATTTATATGCATAGTTGACTTGTCATTTTAGCTCCGTTGCGTCGCGCGTTGAGAGTTGAATCATGTCCCGGTTCCGGATTTTCGAACATCCTTTCGTACTATTTAATATCTTGTACTTTGCGTTCCGTGGCTCGTACTCTTGTAACTTTTAGACGTTTCTCATCAATAATTTGAACCACTTTGATTGTACTTTGTACTTTTTAGCGTTTTGGTCGTTTGCGTCTTCAAATTGTCGAATCTATCTTTTGTCTTCACCTTTTATTATTTAAACGAATATCACTTGTAAATAGAACAATTGCAACCAAAAAGCTTGTCTTTCTTGAAGGATAATGCCATGAAATATATGTTCGTTTTTAGCATTATCAAATATTCCTACACTTGAGCGTTGCTTGTCCTCAAGCAATATAGAACTTGAATATAACTTTACTAGAATCACTTCGTTATTCTTCACACTTTGTACATCAGTGATTTCGATTTGGCGGTATGAACAATGATAGTAACGTTGTGGTTTACGGTCCCACATGACTATGAAAATTTAGATCCTTAAGTAAATTGGATCTTTATGAAAACATTTGATCTTTTTGAAAATTCAATCTAGATTTTAACCTAGATAAGTTTTCTGGAATAACCCTTCACCGGTATTTGCAAAATGTTTTTGTGGGTTTGGTGAGTTTCAGATTTAAAAATTTTAGCTCAGAACTTGCGGTTTTGTGTCACCCACTTGCTAACCTTGTATTAGGAAAGCAATACGTCCAGTATACTTGCTCCGTATATTACCTTTCGGTAAACTTCCATCCGGTTGTAAAGGAATGCATTGAACAAGCAACTGTTAAGGCAATGTTCCGTGACATGCTTTTGATTATGGTCTTTATCGTGTCGGATGAAATTACTATCCTTTGTAGGAGCAATAGTAAAGATCACCCTATAGTTTTTCGGTCTGGCACAAGGTCCTGTCTTCAACCATGCTATGCAACCACCGTTCTTACGGTTGACACCCGATTTGGTTCAGGTGACATAATGAATTCCAGGTGAATTCCTAGGATTTTACGTTCAATGGTAATGAACGCATTGAAAATGGGTTTTCAGAAAATAAATCGGTTTGTAATTTGATCAAAATATTTTCTCGTTCAAGCTCGAGTTTAGATATCATTGAATTCCATGAGTTTGAATTCTCAATCTTTAAGGTCAATCTCAAGGATTGAGTAATATCAGGCTTAAAAGCTGATTTTTAATCTTTTAAGGAGATTATCCTTTCTGGGGATCTGATTCATTAGTCTTATAAGCTAATTTGCATGGTGCCCCCCATTGTACGAGACAGATCCTCTCATGGTTAGGATAAGTCTGACCACTTGGTGACCCTGTTTGATGCTGAGGTCCGTGGATTTCCAGCTGATTTTCGAGAAAACTTTTCAAGGTTTTTTGTAGACTCTACAACTGGTCTGGACGACAACTTCCTGACCTAAATCAAGAAGCGCGTGTCTTTTTCTCGGAAGACTTTTCTTCTTTTTAAATTCCATTTATATTACAATAAACTGGGTAAAACTGATTAATATTGTCCAAAACAAAAGTATCTTTAATTATTTGTACAAAAATATGTGATATATGTTCTAAATAACTTGGTAAATTTTTCTCACACTTGGCTTTTATTTTCCTTTATTTGCTTTTTTATTTTCCTCTATTCCATTTTAAATGAATTCTAACATTTTGGGTTGTTTCTCAATTTATGTCCTTTACGAGGTAACAATAATTTCGGTGTTAACACCTAGTTTTATCGTTCATAAATATGTATAAACATGATTTTGAGTTCATTTATTTGAAAATTTTTAAAAAAATTTACTAGAATTGGGTAGTCAGTATATAAGACTAGGGCTGTTCTTTATTATCAGAGAGCACTAGATTCTAATACAACTACTGCGTTACTAGTATTTTTAATGGTAACCAAGTGTTTAAATTTAAAATTTTAAAAATCCGAAAGAATTTAACCCCTTCCCACACTTAAGATCTTGCAATGCCCTCATTTGCAAGAAATCGGTGCAATTTAAATTATTGAGGGTGATTAGCGTATAAAAATGATTAAATTTTACCAAAGTTTTCCAACATATTGGCGTTTGTTTGTCGAATGATAAATGGCGCACATCATTTGTTCATTCCGTCTTGTTGTTACATCACACTTGTTTTTCGTTTTGTCGTCAAAATTAGTAGCTTTTGCTGAACTTAATGCCAGTCTTTGAAAATGCGCTGTTTTATCCTGTTGTGCACAATTGAAATTATACATACATACAAATAATAACATGCATGGTAATTTGAAATGGGACTTAACATCCCACTTCAAATTATAAATACGAAATATTAGTAACAAAATTAAAAAAATGTTAAAAATTACATAAAAGAATCACAATATTATATGTTTTAAACATAAGTAAATAAAAATAATAAAAGATAAAACTCACCAACGGGAACTGTATCAATCTGGATAGGGGTTCCAGTTCATGTCGTCGGTCAGGTTCCACGGTTGGTTATAGGTGTGACGATAGTCTTGGTTGGGGTCGTAGAGAGTAAATGGTGGTTGTATATCGGGTTGGTATGGCGGATAGTAAGCAGGTCGGGTTGGTACGCAGTTATTTGGTACCTGAGGTGATAGCTGGCTCATGATCTGATGCTGATGATAGTGCCATCTATCATGTTGTCGTTGCCTGGAATGCTCGTATACATTCTCGGCGTGCCACTGCTCGTACTGACTATGTCTAGCCTCGTTTATCATTTTTACCTCATCTATATGCTGGTAAACGTCAGTAACAGCCTCCCTAATGATATCCCTAATGTCATCCGCTTCCTCCATTTCCTCATCTGAACCTCTCTCTACCTGTGGATGAGAGCCCTGATATGGTACTGCCTGATTGCGTCTGCTCTTTAATACCTTTGCACCTTGATAGAATCGCAATCCTAAAGTCTCATCCTGTTCCCTACACACCATCAGTGGACCCCCTTGATCCCTATCTACACCCAAATAGTCTCCAATGAGAGTAACTGTAACGACCCTACTTTTTCCGTTATCTTTTACCGTTAATTATTTAACGACCGTTAATTGTTATTCGTTCCACGTCATTTCTATGATCTATATTATTATTTTAGTAATAATATATTAATTATTATGTGTTATATGAATATTTATATTCATATTTTAAGTTATACGTTTTTACGTGTCGCGAATTTCTATCCGGCGAATCTTTTCGGTTTTCAAACCAACGGTCAAGCTTTAGGGATTTTTAAGTCCTAATTATTTTAAATATGATATTTTAATGTCATATGTTTATATTTAGTGTTTATACATTTTATTCGTCGCGTATTTGTTATCTCTCCGAAAAATCAATCGAGTAGTAGCGTTTTCGGGCTTCGATCGAGCGTTCGGGACATAAGGATTTCATCATTTATCATTGTTGGCCATGTGGGGCCCACCCCATTCAGTTTTTTCTGAATCCATGGGGAGGGGGGGTATACTCCCTTGATTTTTCCATTTCTCATTCATGTTTTCATTTTACACTTCCCATTTTCTAAACCTAGCTTTTATCACTTTATTTCTCTCCCTCCTTTCTCCATTAGAGCTATCGCCACCACCACCATAATCTACCATCATCTTCATCAAATAATACTTGGATCAAGAAATCATTCACATATTCGAATTCTAAGCGTTCTTCTCTACACATCTACATCTCTTGATTTTTGATTAGGGTATAAACCCTAACCCTAACTTTTCAATTTTCTTATATTTTTCTATTTTTGAATATTATATTAATAGTATGATGTTTATATGTTAATGTATTATTGATTGTATGCGTAGAAATGCTCATTAATTTATGTTTTCGGTTTGATTGTTTTAGGACATCAGCTTGTTTGATCTTTTCTGTAAACTTAACTGTTATAAAAGTGAAATTAAAGTATCTAGATGAGTTCCTCTCATCAAGACATTAATTTTAGACTCCGGATTCTTGTCATTTCGATTCCCGGAGCTCTAGTTATGATTAAAATGGTGTTATATTGAGATTAAAATATAAAAACGAATTGTACCAGGTTTGGTCCGACTTTGTGACCATTTTTAGAGTCTTTAGGGTGTACTAGTGTGTTAGGATTGATGATGGGATGAACATTCATGTTCGGTTCATCGAAATCCGAGCCACGGATCACCCGTTATGACTAAAACACTTTTTTGAGCGGATTAAAGATCCAAACTGATTAAGGGCTGAAACTCACGACTTGTTTGCTGTTCTTGGGGTGTTCTTGAGCACATTAATGTGTCGGGTGGGTCGGTTAGGCGAAGATATATATCAGACTCGCCGAAAACTGATTCCCGGGACTCAAGTTATGACCCGATGAACTTTTAATTAAAATTTATGGTTATTAAATAAGACTTATGATATAAAATTAATGTTGACTATGTTTGACCAAGGTTGACTTTTGAGTTGACTTTCAGTTGACTTTTGTTGACTTTCTAAATATGGAAACTTTCCTAACTTAAAACTTTCTAAAAATAGAAACTTTCAAAATTTGAAAACTTTCCAAAAATAGAAACTTTCCTAAAATAGAAACTTTCCAGATATAGAAACTTTCTAAAAATAGAAACTTTCCTAAAATAGAAACTTTCCAAAAATAGAAACTTTCTAAGAACAGAAACCTGCTAAAAATAGAAACTTTCTAAAAATAGAAAGTGTGTTTCCGTACGCAGTTCCGATCAAACCGAAGCATGTTGAGTGTTGTTCTATGTTTACTTGCAACAAGTACAATAGCTATCATACTAAGACTTGACCTAAGTTAGTTATTTATATCGACCTGCTTTATTTATAGGTCGGCGTTGTGATCATTCCTGATCACTTTACTTCGTTTGTTGTTCGCATTTTTGTGTGGTTACTTCATTTGCTTTAAGGTGAGTTATAGTCCCATTTTTCTATTTTAAATCTTTTGGGATGAGAATACATGCATTTTATTTTTTTACATATTGGACACATGTGGAAGTTGGTTTAAATTATTCATTGTGAGTCGAACAAAAATATTCCCTAATCTAATAATTGTAATCACTAGTTTCTACTGGTGAACGCAAATCCTACGGATAGATCTATCGGGTTTGACAACCCCATTTCGAGCTAGTCGCGCTAGCAATTTATAATCAGAATGTTTAGTACTTCGTATTTAGTTGAAGATACACTTGTTCGGTGTATATTATTTATTGTGTTTAGCAAGGGTAAATAAATGGTTAAGTGGTTACCAGGTGGCTCACGGGAAAATGGAATAATGTTTTTATATGTTTTCTAGCATATAATTTTGTGGTCCAAAAAGGGGTTTTTATGTTTTCAAACATAAATTTTTATGGTTTAAATTAAATATTGTTTGCAATATTAAACCTATAATTCACTCAACATTTTTGTTGACAGTTACTCGCATGTTTTATTCTCAGGTTCATGATTGATTGCTTCCGATGTGCTTAGAGAGTCTGCATATTTATGATGGCAGCTTTTGTTAAACAATAACTTGCATTCTATTTTGATACATTTAATAGTAGATGTTGTTGACTTTATTTTGGTCAACTTTTGGTTAAGTAATAATGTATGGTTTTTCTAAACTTACATATTTTGGTAGATTTCCTTTATAGGAAATCATTTTTTAAACAAAGAATGCAAGGTTATTTATTAAATTCATATAGAGTTATGATCAAGCTGTGGGACCAAGTGACGGAGCCGTTAAGTGTTTTGACGGGGCCATCACAGTTGGTATCAGAGGTCTGGTTGTAGGGAATTAGGCTGCATTGATGTCGTTACCCGAGTCAATAGGGTGCATTAGTGAGTCTAGTCTACAGCCCGGCCTATAATATATCATTATATGTGATTATTTGTATCGTATTGGTATGTATATTGTTATCATACATACATCTCTATTATATTCTCAATCCGGGAGGAACTCCCATCCCGACTTAAACGTATTCTCCGACTCATGCGAACTTATCCTTATAAGAACACCTCGGGTAGTGAAACCGAGGGATGTCATTCTTGACTTCTGAAATTCTCGACATTTCTATGTCATCTATTATGGTTATGTAAATAACGTTTGAGTTATATTACGTGAGACGTCATTCTTGACTTCTAAAGGCTCGGCATTTCAATGTCAGCTATTATGTTTAGGTATATAACATTCTTGTTATATTACGTGCCTTTATGCCGTTGTGCCTATGTGCTTTGGTTTTTGAATCGAAAAACGTCATTCTTGACTTTTAAAGATTCTTGGTACTTCGAAGACATTTTTATGCCATCGTTACTCCTATTCATTACTTTTGACATTTTTGTCTCATGTGCTATCCTTAGCACATCGTTTAAGAAATCGTTTTAGAGAAATTGTGTGGAAATTCGAGGTTTATCGCGTGTCCTGACCTCATGTAGTGCTATTGGAATGGAACTATGAATTAGTGAAATATAATGGCGTCAGGCCAACGTGATTATATTACGTTAATTCATAAAGAAGTCCCAATATTGTGACATAAGGAATAGAAAGCGAGTCAAAGAAAATTTTTACGCTACTCATTTAGAAATTCCGATGTATTACATGGGTAGGGAAAATACTCATTATCTTATTTGTTGATATACGAGAAGCTCGTTTTAACCAGATTATCTATCTCATGCCCTATCCTTCATAACTCGCTTATTAGCAACAGCTTCGCTCGGGAACAGTTTTGGCCCAAGGACTTATGTCCTGATCATAGTCAAAACAACATTTAACTCATTAGTTTCATGACCTCGTAACATTTGTTGGTCAAATGTCGCACGACGATTCAAGTCCTTTACTCGATCTTCCACGATCTTACTTCAACTTGTAACCTCTGAAATACAGATACTCTGTTTATCATCGGGAGTTTTACACATTTGTTTAATTGGATGGTTCTCACGAGATATATGGGTAAATAGAAGTAATGAAATATTTTGTCATGTATACAATTTATAAAATCATATATGTATGTATGGATTCAAATGAATAAATTTGCCTTACCTATTATGGCTAGTATATACCAAATCATACCTTCAAAATTATTTTAAAACCACTCATTTACTGAGCTGTTTGATTAAGTCAATTTGTTTTATAAAAAAAATGGTACACGTTGTAAATACTTCTAAATTTACTAAGAACTTCGTTCCGTTTATGTTGTCACATCAAATGTTTAAAGCTTTTTCAAAACTCCTTTGATTGATTTTATCAAATTTTCGCATTACTCTACAAAGTGTTTGGATCACAGTTCTTCTCATCCTCCGTTTAAGGATGAAACTTACCATTAAGTTCATTGATAAAAACTCTTGCACCACTTTGGATGCTGATTTATAAAATTTGTTGGAAAGTCTTTGCGCTCATAAAATTTTCCCTCTTATGGTTGGACATGGCCGAAATGCGGATCGATAAATCAATTTTCTGGGGTACACTCGGTGGTCATCCTATTGTAGAAAAGGCGCTAGGTGGGTTTCTACCCCAACTGTTGTATAGTGGGTATCATGGATATATATTACACTAGACCGTTTGAGGATTTTCTACTCTCAAAATTCGTTGTTAACCGCAACACCCTCGTAAACATCAATTCTAGGATTCAATACTTTGAGGTACACGAAATTATTTTTGGAGATTCATCTCACCTAGAGTCGACCATTCATTATAACCCATGATTGGCATTCTTTTCATCCGCACATAAATTTAAGAAGATGGATGAATCCTAGATTTCCTCGCTCATTGTACAAGGAAGTTCACTCTCGTTGAAATATCACACCTTTCATACGTCTTCCTATCGGAAATGTAATGAAAATTTTCTTTGAAGTCCATGATCCTCATTATCTCCTTTGAGAGAATTGCCTTAAATACCTATGCCACCGATGTGACTACTCCATATATTTCTTCCTTCATTGTTGCAACTACATTTCATTCGTCCCAGTTCATCCCCTTGGGGAGCTCCTGTTTTGTTTGTTAAGAAGAAAGGTGGTTCGTTCTGATGGTGTATTGATTATCACGAGTTGAACAAGCTTACAGTTAAGGACCGTTACCCTCTTCCGAGAATATATGATGTATTCGATCAGCTTCAAGGTTCTTCCATTTATTATAAGATCGATCTTCGTTCCGGATTATCATCAACTGCGTGTTAAAGAGTCTGATATTCCGAAAACCTCTTTTCGCACCCGTTATGGTCACTATAAATTCCTTGTTATGCCGTTCGGATTGACAAACGCACCTGCTGTGTTCATGGACCTCATGAACCGTGTGTGTAGACCCTATCTGAACAAGTTCGTTATTGTTTTCATCGACGACATCCTTATTTATTCCAAGAATGATGAAGAGCACGAAGAACATTTGAAGTTAGTGCTTGATCTGTTGAGGAATAAAGAGTTGTACGCTAAGTTCTCTAAGTGTGCTTTCTGGTTGAGAGAAGTTCAATTCCTTGGACATGTTGTTAGTAAACAGGGAATACAAGTTGATCCTGCTAAGATTGAGGCAATTGAGAAGTGGGAAATTCCGAAGACTCCTACTCAGATTCATCAGTTTCTAGGATTAGCAGGCTATTATAGAAGGTTCATTCAAGATTCTACACGAGTAGCGAAACCTCTGACTGCTTTAACGCATAAGGGGAAGAAGTACGAGTGGAAGAGTGAACAAGAGTCTGCTTTCCAAACTCTGAAGAAGAAGTTAACTTCTACACCGATATTATCACTACCTGAGGGTAGTGATGATCTTGTTATCTATTGTGATGCTCGGTGTCAAGACTTTAGTTGTGTTTTGATGCAACGAAAGAAAGTCATTGTTTACGCGTCACGTCAGTTGAAGAATTATGAACAGAATTATACAACCCATGATGTAGAATTGGGAGCTGTTGTGTTCGCACTCAAGAATTGGAGACATTACTTATATGGGGTCAAAAGTACTGTGTACACTGATCACAAAAGTCTTCAACATATCCTTGATCAGAAACAGTTGAATATGAGGCAACGAAGATGGATTGAGACGTTGAATGATTATGATTGTGAACTTTTATATCATCCGGGGATGGCTAATGTTGTGGCCGATACGTTAAGTCGTAAAGAGAGGACTGAACCTCATAGGTTTAGGGCCTTAAATATGACCATTCGAACAAAACTCGCAAGGCAGATTTTTGAGGCACAACAAGAAGCCTTGAAGGAGGAGAATTTTGTAACGGGAAGGTCCGAGGCTTGAGTAAACAGTTAGAGGTACGAACCGATGGTACTCGGTATTTTACGGGACGCCTTTGGGTTCCGAAGTTTGGTGATCTGCGACAACTTGTTTTAGATGAGGCTCATAAGTCTAGGTACTCTATTCATTCCTGGTTCAGGAAAGAGGTATCATGATCTTAAGGAGTTGTATTGGCGGCCTCATTTGAAGGATAATGTGGCTACGTATGTGGCTAAGTGTTTGACCTGTGCTAAGGTTAAAGCTGGACATCAGAACCGTCAGGACTTTTGGTGCAACCTGAAATTCCCGAGTGGAAGTGGGAAGGTATTACGATGGACTTTATTATGAAGTTACCGAGAGTTGTGGGTGGTTATGATACCATTTGGGTAATTCTTGACCGACTCACTAAGTCAACTCATTTCTTGCCTATTAAGGAAAAAGATTCGATGGAGAAACTTACTCGCTTGTATTTGAAGGAGATTGTTTCTAGACATGGTGTTCCTGTATCGATTATTTTAGACCGAGACAGTCGATTTACATCGAGGTTTTGGAAATCCTTACAGGAAGTTTTGGGAACAAAATTGGATATGAGCACCACTTATCATCCACAGACGGATGGTCAGAGTGAAAGGACCATCCAAACGTTGGAAGACATGTTACGAGCGTGCGTAATTGATTTTGGTAATGAGTGGGATAGATATTTTCCACTGGCTAAATTTTCTTATAATAACAGCTATCATGCAAGTATTAAGGCTGCACCATTTGAAGCTCTGTATGGTAGAAAGTGTAGGTCTCCTATCTGTTGGAATGAGGTTGGGGATGCTCAACTCACAGGCCCAGAAATTATTCATGAGACTACATAGAAGATCGTACAGATTAAAGAGAGATTGAAAACCGCCAGGAGTCGGCAAAAGAGTTACGCCGATGTTAGAAGGAAGGATTTAGAATTTCAGGTCGGTGACCTTTTTATGTTGAAGGCATCACCTTGGAAGGGTGTGGTACGTTTTGGTAAAAGGGGAAAGTTGAATCCTCGATTTGTTGGACCATTTGAAATTACATAGAGAGTTGGACCCGTGGCTTATCGTTTGAAATTGCCACAAGAACTCAGTACTGTTTATGACGTTTTTCATGTATCGAATTTGAAGAAGTGTTTGGCCGAGACCGATGAAACTATTCCTCTTGAGGAGCTTCATGTTGATAAACAACTCCACTTTATTGAGGAACCTGTTGAAATTATGGATTGAGAGGTTAAGACTCTCAAGCAGGGTAGAATTCCTATCGTCCGAGTCAGATGGAATGCCAGACGCGGACCGGAGTTCACTTGGGAACGTGAAGATCAGATGAGGTCGAAGTACCCGCATTTGTTCTCAGATGCCGAGTCAACCCCTGCACCTGCTTAAATTTCGGGACGAAATTTCCGTAACGGGAAGGTACTGTAACGACCCTACTTTTTCCGTTATCTTTTACCGTTAATTATTTAACGACCGTTAATTGTTATTCGTTCCACGTCATTTCTATGATCTATATTATTATTTTAGTAATAATATATTAATTATTATGTGTTATATGAATATTTATATTCATATTTTAAGTTATACGTTTCTACGTGTCGCGGATTTCTATCCGGCGAATCTTTTCGGTTTTCAAACCAACGGTCAAGCTTTAGGGATTTTTAAGTCCTAATTATTTTAAATATAATATTTTAATGTCATATGTTTATATTTAGTGTTTATACATTTTATTCGTCGCGTATTTGTTATCTCTCCAAAAAATCAATCGAGTAGTAGCGTTTTCGCGTTTCGGGCTTCGATCGAGCGTTCGGGACATAAGGATTTCATCATTTATCATTGTGGGCCATGTGGGGCCCACTCCATTCAGTTTTTGGCCGAATCCATGGGGAAGGGGGTATACTCCTTTGATTTTTCCATTTCTCATTCATGTTTTCATTTTACACTTCCCATTTTCTAAACCTAGCTTTTATCACTTTATTTCTCTCCCTCCTTTCTCCATTAGAGCTGTTGCCACCACCATCATAATCCACCATCATCTTCATCAAATAATACTTGGATCAAGAAATCATTCACATATTCGGATTCTACGCGTTCTTCTCTACACATCTACATCTCTTGATTTTTGATTAGGGTATAAACCCTAACCCTAACTTTTCAATTTTCTTATATTTTTCTGTTTTTGAATATTATATTAATAGTATGATGTTTATATGTTATTGTATTGTTGATTGTATGCGTAGAAATGCTCGTTAATTTATGTTTTCGTTTTGATTGTTTTGGGACAGCAGCTTGTTTGATCTTTTCTGTAAACTTAACTGTCATAAAAGTGAAATTAAAGTATCTAGATGAGTTCCTCTCATCAAGACATTAATTTTAGACTCCGGATTCATGTCATTTCGATTCCCGGAGCTCTAGTTATGATTAAAATGGTGTTATATTGAGATTAAAATATAAAAACGAATTGTACCAGGTGTGGTCCGACTTTGTCACCATTTTTAGAGTCTTTAGGGTGTACTAGTGTGTTAGGATTGATGTTGGGATGAACATTCATGTTCGGGTCATCGAAATCCGAGCCACGGATCACCCGTTATGACTAAAACATGTTTTTGAGCGGATTAAAGATCCAAACTGATTAAGGACTTAAACTCACGACTTGTTTGCTGTTCTTGGGGTGTTCTTGAGTACATTAATGTGTCGGGTGGGTCGGTTAGGCGAAGATATATATAAGACTCGCCGAAAACTGATTCCCGAGACTCAAGTTATGACCACGTGAACTTTTAATTAAAACTTATGGTTATTAAATAAGACTTATGATATAAATAATGAAATTCATTATTAAAAAATTACTTATGACATAAAAAGTAATTATTTTAATTTAAGACTTATGATATATATTTATTATATCATTTAATTATTACTTATGATTAAATTAACATTTTAATTAAACTTATGATTAATAATACTTTTATTATTAATGGAAAATACTTATGATAAGTATTAAACTTATATTATGAGATTATTATTATAAGACTTATAATAAGGATTAATTAATTATTTAATTGTTATAAGACTTAGTTATTATTTAATTATAATTTAATTATTAAATACTTATGATTTAATTAGAAACTTATGATATGATTAATAATTCATTATTAATTAATAATACTTATGATATGATTTAAAATTTATTATTAATTAATAATACTTATGTTATGACTACTAATTAATTAATTAATTAAATACTTATGTTATATTAATTATATCATCTAAACTTATGTTAACTTTAATAATTCATTTTAATTTAATTAAACTTATGTTATAACATAATCATACATATTTGACTTTAAATAACATTATAACTTATATTATTATTACAACTTACACTTTTAAAATTAATGTTGACTATGTTTGACCAAGGTTGACTTTTGAGTTGACTTTCGGTTGACTTTGACTTTTAGTTGACTTTTGTTGACTTTCTAAATACGGAAACTTTCCTAACTTAAAACTTTCTAAAAATAGAAACTTTCCTAAAATAGAAACTTTCCAGATATAGAAACTTTCTAAAAATAGAAACTTTTTAAAAATAGAAACTTTCTAAATATAGAAACTTTCCTAAAATAGAAACTTTCTAAGAATAGAAACTTTCCAAGAATGGAAACCTGCTAAAAATAGAAACTTTCTAAAAATAGAAAGTGTGTGTCAGTACGCTGTTCCGAACAAACTGAAGCATGTTGAGTGTTGTTCTATGTTTACTTACAACAAGTACAATAGCTATCATACTAAGACTTGACCTAAGTTAGTTATTTATATCGACCTTCTTTATTTATAGGTCGGCATTGTGATCACTTTACTTCGTTTGCTGTTCGCATTTTTGTGTGGTTACTTCATTTGCTTTAAGGTGAGTTATAGTCCCATTTTTCTATTTTAAATCTTTTGGGATGAGAATACATGCATTTTATTTTTTTACATATTGGACACATGTGGAAGTTGGTTTAAATTATTCATTGTGAGTCGAACAAAAATATTCCCTAATCTGGTAATTGCAATCACTGGTTTCTACTGGTGAACGCGAATCCTACGGATAGATCTATCGGGTTTGACAACCCCATTTCGAGCTAGTCGCGATAGCAATTTATAATCGGAATGTTTAGTACTTCGTATTTAGTTGAAGATACACTTGTTCGGTGTATATTATTTATTGTGTTTGGAAAGGGTAAATAAATGGTTAAGTGGTTACCAGGTGGCTCACGGGAAAATGGAATAATGTTTTTATATGTTTTCTAGCATATAATTTTGTGGTCTAAAAAGGGGTTTTTATGTTTTCAAACATAAATTTTTATGGTTTAAATTAAATATTGTTTGAAATATTAAACCTATAATTCACTCAACATTTTTGTTGACAGTTACTCGCATGTTTTATTCTCAGATTCATGATTGATTGCTTCCGCTGAGCTTAGAGAGTCTGCATATTTATGATGGCAGCTTTTGTTAAACAATAACTTGCATTCTATTTTGATACATTTAATAGTGGATGTTGTTGACTTTGTTTTGGTCAACTTTTGGTTAAGTAATAATGTATGGTTTTTCTAAACTTATATATTTTGGTAGATTTCCTTTATAGGAAATTATTTTTTAAACAAAGAATGCAAGGTTATTTATTAAATTCATATAGAGTTATGATCAAGCTGTGGAACCAAGTGACGGAGTCGTTAAGTGTTTTGACGGGGCCATCACAGTAACAAAAATACATCCTTCTATTATTCCCCCGTCCTGTATTCCTTCTACCATTTTAGACAGATAAAAACCAACACAGTAGGGGATATTAACAAAGCTTCTAGTATTTCAAATACACTTAAGGTAAAATAAATCGTGTAGAGTCATTTTCTCCTTGTTGTTACCTCTTTGTGTAATCGAATTAGCTAAAAATCTATGCATAATACGAAGCTTTGCTTTGTTAATATCTAAATAGGAGTGTCTTCCTCCCCGAGAAAAAATATTATAATTTGACATACGCCTCTAGACGGCATGCGCGTCAAAATTCCTATCTACCCTCTCACCATGATAAATCAAATTTGTACAATCAGGTAATAGTAATTCAGCGGGAGTGTAAATCTGTAAAGCCCTGGCCATGTCCAGCATGGACATTCTGTACATCCTACGGCCAAGTAAAAATCTAAGAAAACTCTTATCATCTAACCTATCTACATCCTTATTAAAGGCGATAGTACTCATAAGCTCAACACACCACTCTTTATATACAGGCCTATGAGTGGTAAATAAACGTTCCCAATCGGGAAAAGAAGAGTTGCCATACCTTTGGATTAGATGCTGCCTAACTGGGTTAGCTAGGTGGACCCTTTCCAAAGGCTCCCAATCGATTACCCTCGGTACTTCTACATTTTTCATTACCAGTTTAAATTTTTTACTTTGGCACGTCGGGTAATCTCTCCAACTTCTATCAATCCTTAAATTGGGATGCAACTGTTCTTCATGAATTGTTGGGTGTTCTACTATATGGTGAGTGGGAAATACTACGTAGGTAATAAAAAATTGTGGGTCCGGTTCATAGTATGGTACGTGTTGATCAGGTTGTTGTTGTTGTTCCTGTTGTTGTTCCTATTGTTGTTCCTGTTCAGGTTCTGGTTCATATTGCATTTCTGGCTGTGGTTCGTTTTCAGGTTGTCTGGATGATGATGCACCGCCAAATTCGGTATATTTCTACAAAACACATTAAACACAAAATGTGTGCATCCAAATATGCATTAGTGTTAGCAAAATAACAAATTAAAACAATTACAATAACATGTTTAATCCATATTAAACATATACTCATTTTCATATTTTTATCAAATCTACACGTTTTCAAATAAGCATATATGAAAATGTTTACAAAGTTCATAATCATTCAACTCAAATAACATGTCAAAATAATCATTACTAGCAATTAAACAAGTTTCAAATGGCATTTATATCAAATTAATCAAGTTCATGAATTTTAGACTTGAAAAGTCCACTTTAATTCTCAAAAAACATGTTTAGGATCAAAGTTTGGATCATTTATCTACCTAAACATGTTATACTACTTAATTTAGCAATAATTCATGACAAAAATCGGCCATAACCTGTTTATATCAAAAAGTCTCAAATTGCTTAAGAACACAAACCCTAGATTTCTAAAATTTTTGAAGTTTTTGACTTCAAATCATGTTAAATAACATCAATCTAGGTTATACATGCATAATATACTGACAATTTAACTCTAATTACACTAAAAATCAACAAAATCAAATTAGGTAAAAATTAGTTCAAGAACACTAAGATTCGAATTTAAAGAGTTTTAGGGGTGATATCTTTACCTTTTTGCTTCCCCATCTGAGAAAAGGCATGATTGTAGCGGATTATTGTGAGAAATTTAGTGAATTTTGGTGAAAAATTGATGAAATTTGAAGGTGTTTGGGAGAGTTTTCGTATGTATGTGTGTGTGTTTGTGAAGAAGCAGAACAGGTCGCTGGGACTTTTATTACTGCCCAGATTTTCAAGGCCCTGCGATCGCATGGCTTGACAGTTCAAACCCCATGCGATCGCATGGGGTCAGGTATTTTTTTTTATTTATTTTTTTATAAAAACCTTATACTTTTAAAACAAATAATTAATTACAAATTAAGAATTTTGTTTCTTTTTAGGATGAGGGCGTTTCGGATCGTTGTTCTAGTTCGTCTCTCGACAAAATTTTAAAATTTGTCATTTTTAACGTTGTTTTAAAAGCAAAGATTTTTGGGTTTTTTTTAATGTTTTTGGCATACTTTAATTCAATAAGATTAAAAATAATGATAATAAAATTTCTCGTCCCGTCCTCGGGTAAAGCAATTTCGGTTCAACGACCTAGTCTTCAACTCACGACGAATTTTAAATATCAAATTTTTAACTTAATGAAATAAAGTACATTTTTGTTTTTAAATTCACATTAAACTTAAATTTAAAATGCATAAAAATAAAAATTCATATTAATATTATTAATATTTTTATACATTAATTTTACAAACTTATATTGAAAATATTAATTTTTAAAATATTTAAAAACTTAAATATATTGATTTTAAAAATTTACATTAATAATTTAATATTTATTTATTAAATTTTAAAAACAAGGTAAAAAATTAAAATTAAAAATCTTTTTGGTCTTTTATCTCACTTTAATCAATCAAATATTATCAAAAATTTACGCCCCTCTTTTGGGTAAAGTAATTTCGGCTATATTACCTAGTTTTACACCTGACGAATTTCTGAAATATTTTTGAATTGATTGGTTAAAGATATTTATACCTTAAGAATAAACGGTAAATTTCGCAGTGATGTAATAAATTTTTGTATGATATCAATAATTTCAGTTTCGCATACCTAATTTTATTGAATACCGATTTAATACTTTATAGCTAACGATTCAGCGTTTATTATTAAAAGGTTAAAAGCAATAAATAAAAACAAATAACTGTACATACTTACCTGTTAGAAAGAATTCTCAGAGACCTGCTTTAGCTGACTCATAGGAGAGTCGTGTGATTTGATTTTCCATAGCTACATAAGCGTAACCTCGATTCTTCAATAACTTTTTATCTAAACATATGAACGGTCCTTTTCTGCATAGAGTAACAAATTCGGTATTTGAATATGTTTGATTGTTCAAACATTTACCTTCGTGTGACCATTTTTCGCATTTATGACATCTTTCAAGGTGTCGTGCTCTTCTTTTTGTTGCGAATTTTGATTTTCCTTTACCAAAATGTATCTTATGATGATCTTTCCTGAGTTATTTCCTCACTTCGTCCATTTTGCCTCTTATGAAGGATACCAGTTCACTCGGGAAAGTGTTATTATTACATTTAGTAATCATAGCGTGTAGTAGTAGACCATGGTTCAGATCAAAGGAATTCTTCATCTCGTAAAACCTAAAAGAAATAAAAATTCAGAATGGAGGGAGAAGACTAGTTCTTTAGGGTCTGCTAGGGAAAGACCATTTGGATTCCATTCTCGAGAACTACACAAAAACAAAAAATCTAACTTTAACAGAAATATATATATATATCCTTAAAAAGACTTGATTCTCCCCACACTTAGTTAGCTGTGGTGTTGAAATTGTAATTAACTTCATTGCCAACTTCCATTGGACCATGTATGTAATGTTTAACTCTGTGACCATTAACTTTAAATTCAATCTCATTTGAATTTATTAACTCTATTGTTCCGTATGAGAAAACTCTTTTAACTATGAATGGTCTAGACCATCTTGATTTCAATTTTCCAGTAAATAACTTGAATCGTGAATTGAAAAGAAGAACTCTGTCTCCTTCTTTAAATTCTTTTGAACTTCTGATTCTTTTATCATGCCATTTCTTCGTCCTTTCTTTATAGATTAACGAATTTTCGTATGCTTCATTTCTTAATTCTTCTAATTCATTTAGTTGACTTGATCGTAGACGTCTGGCTTCATGTAACTCAAGATTACATGTCTTCAAAGCCCAAAATGATTTGTGCTCAATTTCTACTAGAAAATGACATGCTTTTCCGTAAACGAGTTTAAAAGGTGTGGTTCCAATTGGAGTTTTGTAGGCTGTTCTAAAAGCCCAGAGTGCATCCTCTAATTTCATGGACCATTCCTTCGGATTTGATCCTACGGTTTTTTCTAGAATACGTTTTAATGCTCGGTTGGTATTTTCAACTTGTCCACTTGTGTGTGGATGATAAGCGGTTGAAATTTTATGAGTTACTCCATATCTTTTGAGAACTTTCTCAAGTTGATTATTACAAAAATGAGTACCCCGATCACTTATTAAAGCTTTCGGTGATCCGAACCTAGCAAAAATACGTTTTAAGAAGTTGACTACAACTCGTGCATTGTTAGTTGGGAGAGCTTGTGCTTCCACCCATTTAGATATATAATCAATGGCAACGGAGAACGTAGAGATTATTATGAGATTTTAGAAATGAACCCATAAATTCAATACCCCAAACGTCAAATACTTCACATACTTGAATGACATTTTGTGGCATTTCATCACGTTGACTTATTTTTCCGGCCTTTTGACAAGCATTACAGGATTTACAGAGAAGGTGTGCGTCTTTGAAAATTGTAGGCCAATAGAATCCAGCGTCGTAGACTTTTCTTGCTGTAAGTTGAGGCCCATAATGCTCTCCTGTTGGTCCTGTGTGACAATGGTTTAAGATTTGACTAGCTTCATCCCCAAATACACATCGGCGTATTATTCTATCGGGACAACTTTTTTACAAATGTGGATCTTCCCAAAAATAGTGTTTTATATCACTAAAGAATTTCTTTCGTTTTTGGTACGACAACTCTTTTTCAAGGAATCAACATACTAATTAGTTTGCATAGTCTGCAAACCATGGAATTTCATTATAATCGATCTTCAAAAGATATTCATCAGGAAAGTTATCTTGTATAGCCGATTCATTTAGAACTTCTAATTCGGGATTTTCAAGACGAGAAAGATGATTAGCGGCAAGATTTTCTGCTCCCTTTTTGTCTCGGATCTCAATATCGAACTCTTGTAAGAGTAAGATCCAACGGATTAATCGTGGTTTAGCATCTTGTTTCAAAAATAGGTATCTAAGAGCAGAATGGTCGGTATAGACCACCGTTTTAGCTAGAACGAGATATGAACGAAATTTGTCAAAAGCAAAGACAATAGCAAGAAGTTCTTTTTCAGTAGTTGTGTAATTCGTTTGTGCTCCTTGTAACATCTTACTAGCGTAATAAATAGGTTAAAATCGTTTTTCAATCCTTTGACCTAAAACGGCTCCCATTGCAAAATCACTTGCATCGCACATGAGTTCAAATGGTAGATTCCAATTTGCAGTTATCATGATCGGCGCATTAGTGAGTTTTTCTTTAAGAATATTAAAAGATTTGATGCATTCATCCAAAAAGATGAATGGAGCATCCTTTTCTAGGAGTTTATTCATAGGAGTGGTAATTTTAGAAAAATCTTTTATGAAACGTCAGTAAAAACCGGCATGCCCTAGAAAACTCCTAACTCCTCTAACATTGGTGGGATGTGAAAGTTTAGCAATTACATCTACTTTAGCTCTATCCACTTCAATTCCTTCGTTTGAAATTTTATGACCAAGAACGATGCCTTCTTTAACCATGAAATGGCATTTCTCCCAATTAAGAACTAGATTTGATTGTTCGCATCTAATAAGCATTCGTTCAAGATTAACTAGACATGTTACAAAAATTTCACCAAAGACTGAAAAGTCATCAATGAAAACTTCCATGCATTCTTCTAGAATGTCGTGAAAAATTGCCATAATGCACCTTTGAAAGGTTGCAGGGGCATTGCAAAGTCCAAATGGCATGTGAACATGGTTTTCTCTTGATCCCCGGGTGCTATTGGAATTTGAAAGTATCCGAAAAAACCGTCAAGAAAACAATAGTAACTATTCCCGGCTAATCTTTCCAACATTTGATCAATGAAAGGTAAGGGAAAGTGATCTTTTCTGGTGGCGTCATTTAATTTTCTATAATCAATACAAACACGCTATCCTGTTAGAGTCCTTGTGGGAATAAGCTCATTCTTTTCATTTGTGATGACAGTCATGCCCCCTTCTTAGGTACGCATTGAACTGGGCTTACCCATGGATTATCAATTTAGTCTTCATTGGCGTTGCACATATGTTTTATGACCTTCTTCCATAAGGATTTTATGTGTGCAATACGAAGGACTTATGCCTTTAATGTCATGAATCTTCCATGCAATAGCTGGTTTATGAGCTTTTTGCACAGAAATGAGTTGAGATTTTTCATTTTCCGTAAGAGAAGACGATATTAATACAGGTAATTCAGATTCACCGTGTAAATAAGCGTATTCCAAATGGTTTGGAAGTAGTTTTAACTCTAATATCAGTGGTTCTTCTATCGAAGATTTGTATCGATATCTGTCTTCTTCTTTTAGCATTTGAATTTCTTCTGTTGTTGGTTCATATCCATTAGCTATAAGTGTAGCTAACATTTCAGCTTCATCAATTGATTCAGTTCCTTCTCATATAGAACATTCTCCTGTTCCTTGTAATTCTGGAAATTCTTCTAACAATTCTGCATGTGAATCTATAGTTTGAATATAATAACATGTATCATCTGCAGATTGCGGTTGTTGCATGGCTCTATCAACAGAAAAGGTAACACTCTTGTCCTCTATACTTAGGGTCAGTTTCTTATCGAACACGTCTATTATTGCTTTAGCCGTGTTTAAGAATGGTCTTCCTAGTATGAGAGGAACTCGAGAATCTTCTTTCATGTCTAGAATAACAAAATCTACTGGAAATACTAAAGTACCAACTTTAACTAGCATGTTTATTCCTAGGATATTTTATTGATCGATCGGCTAGTTGTATGCTTATTCGTGTTGGTTTCAATTCTCCAAGATCTAGTTTAGCGTATAGTGAATACGGCATTAAATTTATACTAGCACCTAAATCTGCCAATGCTTCTATTGAACTAAGACTACCCAGAAAACATGGAATTGTGAAACTTCCTGGATCTGATAATTTTTCTGGTATCTTATTCAACAGCACTACAGAACAATTAGTATTCATTGTAACAGCTGAGAGTTCTTCCATTTTTTTTCTATTTGTGATTAGATCTTTCAAGAATTTAGCATATCTAGGCATTCCTGAAATCACATCAATGAAAGGAAGATTGACATTTATTTGTTTAAACATATCCAAGAATTTGGATTGCTCGGCTTCAAGTCTTTCTTTTCTCATTTTACTCAGGTAAGGAAGTGGTGGTTGGTATGGTTTAACATAAGGCTTTACCTTAACTGTGTTATCTTCATTAACCTTTTCAACTACCGGGTCTGTTTTCTTATCTTGTTCAGGTTGTGGTGTCTGTGTAGTAGGAGTAGAATCATCAGAAATTACAGGTATTTCAGGTGGTTTAAGTGTAATACCACTTTTTGTGGTAATGGCTTTAGCTATTTTATTCCGGAGGTTAGCATTTGTATCGCTAGGTAGACTCCCTGGTTTTCTTTCACCTATCAATCTTGCTAGGTTGCTCACTTCTTGTTCCAAATTTTGAATAGAAGCTTGTTGATTTCTAAATGCTTGAGCATTTTGTTCATTGGTTTGTTTCTGAGATGTGAAAAATTGAGTTTGAGATTCAACTAGCTTCGACATAATGTCTTTTAAATTTGACTTTTTATCATCGGTTTGTGGTGGTTTATTTTGAAAAATAGGTCTTTGCTGATTGTAAGTATTATTAGATACTTGTTGATTGCTAGGACCTTGTTGATTGTTGTATGGAACATTTCGATTATAATTCTGGTTTTGATTGTAGATTGGTCTTGGCGGTTGATAATTATTCTGATAATTATTTCCAGGCCTTTGGTTCATGTATGAAATATTCTCTCTTTGTTCCTTTGTTTGTTCAATACTGAGACAATCTTTTGTCAAATGTGGTCCTCCACACTGCTCATAACTAATTCGTATAGAGTGAATATCTTTAGTCATCTTTTCCATTCGTCTCTTGAAAGCATCTATCTTTAAGGACATGGAATCAAAGTCATGGCTAGAATCAGCTCTAACTGCTTTAGATGATCTAACGATATCTTTTTTTTGGTGCCACTCATGTGAGTGGGAAGCAGTGTTATCAATAATTTTGTAAGCTTCAGTTGTGGTTTTCTTCATAATGGAACCACCAGCTGCTATATCGATGTCTTTTCTTGTAGTGATGTCGCATCCTTGATAGAATATTTGTACTATTTGATAAGTGTCTAAACCATGTTGCGGACATCCTCCTAACAACTTTCCAAATCTTGTCCACGCCTCATATAGAGTTTCATTTGGCTTTTGCGTGAACGTAACAATTTCTCCTTGAAGTCTCACGGCTTTAGATGCCGGAAAGAATTGTTTAAGAAAATTTTCAACTAAAATGTCCGATGTATCAATCGCCCCTTCAGGTAACGATTCTAACCAATCTTTGGCTTCTCCCTTTAAAGTCCAGGGAAATAACATGAGATAGATCTGTTCATCCTCCACTTCTCGGATTTTAAATAGAGTACAGATCTTATTAAAGGTGCGAAGATGTTCATTTGGATCTTCCTTCAGCGCACCACTAAATTGGCATTGATTAGTTACCATGTGTAGGATATGTCCTTTGATTTCATAATCTGGCGCATTAATGTCTGGTTGAGTAATTGCATGACCTAGGCCAGTGCGTTTAACTTTCATTCGGTCTTCCATACTTAGAGGTTCCAGATTTTCCATGATTGAATTTGTTGAATCTGAATCACTAGAGGATTCTGATTTAATGGTTTCTTCCTTGACAATTTCTGGATGAGTAATTTGTGGTTCAGGAGGAATGATTAGTGGTTCAGGATCTCTGAATTGTCCCTGAATATCCTCCGGATTCTCAATTGTGAGGTCGGGTTCAAAAAATGAATTATCGGAAATTTGAATTGGAGTACTTGGTCGATTAGATGACGATTCTAAAGAAAAATCAATGGCGACAATGTTGGCTAGATGTCTTGATCGAGTTACAGGTGGTGAACGTATGAAAGGTAGTGAACGTTTTGCTCGGTGCAATTACTGAATATCCTATTAGTTATAAAAGATAAAAATTATATAAGTTATCAAATTAATAGACTTTTCTGATTTTGCCCACGTTTGGAATAGCCAATAGATGCAGCAGGTAGCCAGGACCCTTTAAATCGGAAGCCCACAACTCGCCACTAACAAATCCAACTATTACTACGAACCAGAAAATTTTGGATGTCTATCAATTTAACCGCTTAAAATAATTTTTTCGTTTTGAAATTTTAGAGAAGAAATAGAAAATTCTATGTCCTAAAAACTAGAGCATCGAGAAATAAGAAAGAAAAAGAGCGCGTCGAAAAATGTCGAAAAATAAAAAGTCGAAAAATTAAGCGTCGAAAAATAATAAAATGCAGCGTCGAAACTTAAAAGCCTAAAAACTAAGAATTAAAAGTTGCGTCTAAAGGAATTAAAACTTAAAGGAATTCTATATCCAAAACTGCAATAACTTAATTAGGCACTAAAATCTATTAAATACTAAAGCGATAAGCGACGTCGTAAAATTCTAAAGCAACTAAATCTTAATCTAAAGAAAAAGCACTTAAGAGATTTTACGGCAAAGTCTAAAAATCTAGAAATAAAAATAACTACGGCAAGTACTAAATTTAAAACTAAGTACGAACGAAAAACATATAAATTACGAATTAAAGATAAAAATATACAAAATGTAAAAATAAGCTTAAAGTTATAAAAATACAATTTTATAAAAATATTATTTTTATATTATTTATATAAAAGTATTAGTTTTAAATATTTAATTAAACTTAATAAAACTAATTAAAACTAAAAATAAAACTAAATTAAACTAATTATTATTTTAATTAACCTTAATTCTAATTAATTAATAATAATAATTAATTTTAAACCTAACCCTAATCGTACCAGTTTAAGGATCAGGCCTGTCAAATCACTCCATGCGATCGCATGGAGTGTTAGTTAAAATTTCATGCGGTCGCATGACCCTCGGATCTAGTTCAGATGTTGGGCTGCTACAGTGTCAGGCCCGAATACTTTTGATCGGAAGTGCTCGTTGGTATGCTGAGAACGGAAGTGCAGATCTGGCCAAGGTGTTGTAAACCTTAGAGTAAATGATCTTTTGATCTCGACAGAATCTTGTCTCCAGAATAGTGCGAACCACTGAATTGTACTCTCGTTGCCTTTCTTCTTGGTAGATATGATCGTGAAGGGTATTGATAAAGTCTTGAATGTGTTCTTCTAGAATTTCAACATCATTGTGTTCTCTCTGGAGATAGAGGTTGTATTCTTCTCGGATAGCCATAATTCATTCTGTTGAGCGTAGCATGAAATCAAGGTTTGATTGTACACATCAATGACAGTCCTAGCCGTATTCATGAAAGGTCTTCCTAACACTACTGGTGTGTGTAGGTCTTCCTTAATGTCTGATGTTATGCGAGGCGTATACGAAATAGTTATATTTTTACAAGGAAATACTATTAAATACGATACAATTTTACATAAGTTATTTATTTATTTATAGAGTGGATATACCTAAACCTTGCTACAACACTTATAGGCAGTGTACCTAATCGTACAGTAGTGTAGTTTTTAGTAAGTCCGGTTCGTCCACATGGAACTTGCCAAGTTTAAAGCTATATCTTTAAAACTATATTTGTATATAAATATATATGTAGTATTATTATTGTAAAAGAGGGTTTTACCGTTTAATGACCGGTTTATCGATTTTAAAACTTTAGTCGCAGTTAAAACCTAATGTAAAATATTAAATATATAAAAGACTTAATTTAAAGCGTAAAGTAAATAACAATAACGAAATTGCGATAAATAAAATGACGATAAATAAAATTGCGATAATTAAAAAGTACGATAATTAAAAGTGCAATTAAATACAATGACAGTAAATAAAAGTGCGATAATTAAAAGTGCAATTAAATATGCAATAAAGAAATTATGCTTATTTAAACTTCCGTAATCATGATGTTTGACGTGTTGATTTTAGTTTATTCCCATGGGTTAATTGTCCTTTGTCCTGGATTATTCAATAGGTCCATCTGGTTTTTGTCCATAACAGTCCATCAGTCATAAATATAAAGTGCGAGTGTCCTCGTCAAATTATTCTTATATCCGAAGTCAAATATTCCAACTAATTGGGGACTTAAACTGTAACAAGGTTTTAATATTTTGTTAAATAATTACACCAGGATATCGACTGCGTGTAACCCAAGATTTTGATACTTTGTTAACAATTACGCTAAGTGTCCTTGTACATAATTCACCCTTGTTTTAATAAGTCCATTAACTATTAATCCATTCCCGTGTCCGGTTAAATGAACGATTATTAGTACTTATAAATATCCCGCCCATCGTGTCCGATCGAGTGTATGTGGTTATTTATAGGTACATCCAATTGTAAATCTTGATATTAAATTAACAAAGTATCATTTAATTAAAAAAATATAAATCCCATTAATAGCCCATAGTATAATTTCCATAAGTGTCGTTCTTTTGTCTAAACCCCAATTATGATACAAAGTCCAATTACCCCGTCTTTAATATTTTAGCCCAACATCACGATTACTTCGGCTTAAATAATCATAATAATAACTTAGCTACGAGACATTAATTTAAAAAGGTTGAACATAACTTACAATGATTAAAAATAGCGTAGCGTTACACGGACAGAATTTCGACTTACACCCTTACAACATTCGCTAACATACCCTTATTATTAAAATTAAAATTAAAATTAAAATTAAAATTATAATATATATATATATATATATATATATATATATATATATATATATATATATATATATATATATATATATATATATACGTGAGATTGAGAGATAGAGAAAAGGTGTAAACATTTGATCAAAAACTGCGAAATTTATAGGATGTCACCTGATTCTGTTCACCATGCGATCGCATGGATTTATAACTACCAGGCCACGCGATTGCATGGCCTGCTTTTCTAGCTCACATGAGTTTGTTTGCTTTCTTACCGACGGTATTTAATAATAATATAATATATAAACAATTTATAGAATTATTTAAATATTATATTATATTCGTGTTCATAGTTGACTTGTAATTTTAGCTCCGTTGTGTCGCGCGTTGTTAGTTGGCTCAGGTCCCGGTTCCGGATTTTCGAACGTCCTTGCGTACAATTTAATATCTTGTATTTTACGTTTTGCGTCTTGTACTCATGTAATTTTGAGACGTTTCTCATCAATAATTTGAACCACTTTGATAGTACTTTGTACTTTTGAGCTTTTTGGTCGTTTGCGTCTTCAATTCTTCGAATCTGTCTTTTGTCTTCACCTTTTATTAGTTAAACGAATATCACTTGTAAATAGAACGATTGCAACTAAAAGCTTGTCTTTCTTGAGGGATAATGCTATGAAATATATGTTCGTTTTTAGCATTATCAAATATTCCCACACTTGAGCGTTGCTTGTCCTCAAGTAATATAGTCTTGAAATAAAAATACTAGAATCACTTCTTTATTCTTCACACTTTGTACATCAGTGATTTCGATTTGGCGGTATGAACAATGATAGTAACGTTGTGGTTTACAGTCCCACATGACTATGAAAATTTAGATCCTTTAGGAAATTGGATCTTTATGAAAACAATTGATCTTTTGAAAATTCAATCTAGCTTTTACCCTAGATAAGTTTTCCGGAATAACCCTTCACCGGTGTTTGCAAATTGTTTTTGTGGGTTTGGTGGCTTTCAGATTTGAAAATTTTAGCTCAAAAATTGCGGTTTTGTGTCACCCACTTGCTAACCTTGTATTGGGAAAGCAACACATCCGGTATACTTGCTCCGTATATTACCTTTCGGTAAACTACCGTCCGGTTGTAAAGGAAAGCGTTGAACAAGCAACTGTTAAGGCAATGTCCCGTGACATGCTTTTGATTATGGTCTAAAACATGTCGGATGCAATTACTATCCTTTGTAGGAGCAATAGTAAAGATCACCCTATAGTTTTTTGGTCTGGCACAAGGTCCTGTCTTTGACCATGCTATGCAACCACCGTTCTTACGGTTGACACCCGATTTGGTTCAGGTGACCTAATGAATTCTAGGTGAATTCCTAGGATTTTACGTTCAATGGTAATGAACGCATTGAAAATAGGTTTTCAGAAAACAAATCGGTTTTATTTTAATCAAAATATTTTATCATTCAAGCTCGAGTTTAGATATCATCGAATTTCATGAGTTTGTAATTCTCAATCTTTAAGGTCAATCTCAAGAATTGAGTAATATCAGGCTTAAAAGCTGATTTTTGATCTTTAAGGAGATTATCCTTTCTGGGGGTCTGATTCATTAGTCTTATCAAGCTAATTTACACGGCGCCCTCCCCATTTTACGAGACAGATTCTCTCATGGTTAGGATAAGTCTGACCACTTGGCGACCCTGTTTGATGTTGAGGTCCGTGGATTTCCTGCTGATTTTTGAGAAAACTTTTCAAGGTTTTTCGTAGACTCTACAACTGGTCTGGACGACAACTTCCTGACCTAAATCAAGAAGCGCGTTTCTTTTTCATAAGACTTTACTTCCTTTTAATGATGGAATTGATTCATCGTGTAGATCCATCTTTCTTTCAAATATATTATAAGAAACTGGGTAAAACTGATAAAATTGTCCAAAACAAAAGTATCTTCAGTTATTTGTACAAAAATATGTGATATATGTTTTAAATAACTTGGTAAATTTTTCCCACACTTGGCTTTTATTTTCCTTTCTTTGCCTTTTTATTGTTCTCTATACCATTTTAAATGAATTCTAATATTTTGGGTTGTTTCTCAATTTATGTCATTTCCGAGGTAACAATAATTTCGGTGTTGACACCTAGTTTTACCGTTCATAAATATGTATAAACATGATTTTGAATTCATTTATTTGAAAATTTTGAAAAATTTTACTAGAATTGGGTAGTCAGTATATAAGACTAGGGCTATTCTTTATTATCAGAGAGCACTAGATTCTAATACAACTACTGCGTTACTAGTATTTTTAATGGTAACCAAGTGTATAAGTCAAAAATTTTAAAAATTCGAAAGAATTTAACCCCTTCCCACACTTAAGATCTTGCAATGCCCTCATTTGCAAGAAATCAGTAACAATTTAAATTATTGAGGGTGATTAGCGTAGAAAAATGATTAAATTTTACCAAAGTTTCCAAACATATTGGCGTTTGTTTGCTGAATGATAAATGGTGCACATCATTTGTTCATTCCGTCTTGTTGTTACGTCACATTTGTTTTCCGTTTTGTCGTCAAAATTAGTAGCTTTTGCTGAACTTAATGCCAGTCTTTGAAAATGCGCTGTTTTACCCTGTTGTGTACAATGGACAATATACATACAATACAAATAATAACATGCATGGTAATTTGAAATGGGACTTTAACATCCCACTTTCAAATTAAATATGAAATATTAGTACAACATAATAAAAATATTAAACAGTACAATAAAAGTATCACAAATATTATATGTTTAAACATAAATAAATAAAAATAATAAAAATAAAAATCATAGAAATCACCAACGGGAACTATATCAATCTGGATAGGGGTTCCAGTTCATGTCGTCGGTCGGGTTCCATGGTTGGTGATAGGTGTACTGGTAGGCCTGGTTAGGGTCGTAGAGAGTATATGGTGGTCTCATCTCGGGCTGGTGTGGAGGATAGTAAGTGGGTCGGGTCGGTACATAGTGATCTTGAGGTGATAGCTGACTCATGATCTGACGCTGATGATAGTCCCATCTATCATGCTGTCGTTGCCTGGAATGCTCGTACTCATTCCGGGCTTGCCACTGCTCGTATCGATTATGTCTATCCTGGTTTGTCATTTCTACCTCATCTATATGCTGGTAGACGTCAGTCATAGCCTCCCTAATGACATCCCTAATGTCATCTACTTCCTCCATTTCCTCATCTGAACCTCTCTCTACCTGTGGATGATTACCATCATAGGGTACTGCCTGATTGTGTCTACTCTTTAATACCTTAGCACCCTGATAGACCATCAATCCTAAAGGCTCAACCTGTTCCCTACATACCAAAAGTGGACCCCCTGGATCCCAATCTATACCCAAATACTCTCCAATGAGAGTAACAAAAATACCTCCTCCTATTACTCCCCCTTCCTGTATTCCTTCTACCATCTTAGACAAATAAAAACCAACACAGTAAGGGATATTAACAAAGCCTCTTGGGTCTCGAATACACTTTAGGTAAAATAAATCATGTAAGGTCATTTTCTCCTTGTTGTGACCTCTCTGTGTAATCGAGTTAGCCAGAAATCTATGAATTATACGAAGTTCGGCTTTGTTAATATGTAAGTAGGTATGTGTTCCTGCCCACCCAAAAACATTAAAATCTGACATACGCCTCCAGACGGCGTTAGCATCAAAATTCCTATCTACCCTTTCACCATGATAAATCAAATTTGTACAATCGGGTAATAGTAATTCAGCGGGCGTATATATCTGTAAAGCTCTGGTCATGTCCAGCATGGACATCCTGTACATCCTACGGCTAAGTATAAATCTAAGAAAACTTCTATCATCTAACCTATCTACATCCGCATTTAACGCTATAGTACTCATAAGCTCAACGCATCATTCCTTATATACAGGTCTACGAATGGTGAATAAACGTTCCCAAGGTTGGAGAATTCGGATCTCGGGGAGATCTCGTTTGGACTTTTTTAGGGAGATCTCGGCATCTCAGAATAATCTCGAGGAGATCTCGGACGTTGACTTACGTTGACTTTATAGTTATTTTAATAAAAATATACATAAAAACATAAATATATGTATATTTATATACGTTTTTACGAGAGTTTACAAAAATATTCGAGAAATGAGCGAGAAAATCTTAGAAATTACGAATTTTACAAGAAAATCTTACAAATTAGCAAGAAAATCCGAGAAATCGTGACTTTGACTAAGTTTGACCCCGTTGACCGAGAAATCTCAGGAGATGAACATCTTGTCTCAGTTGCCTTTTAAAAACGAGATCTCGGAGGAGATCTCGGAGAGATCTCAGGAGATTTACAACACTGAACGTTCCCAATCGGGAAAAGAAGAGCTGCCATACCTTTGGATCAGATGATGTCTAACTGAGTTAGCAAGTTGGACCCTTTCCAAAGGCTCCCAATCGATTACCCTTGGCACTTCTACTTTTTTCGGTACCAGTTTGAATTTGTTACTTTGATATGATGGGTAATATCTCCAGCTTTGATCAAATCTCAGATTAGGATGCAACTGTTCTTCATGAATCATTGGGTGTTGTACTATCGGATGCATCGGAAATACTACGTAGGCATCAATATATTCTAGTTGCGGATCATAATATGGAAGGTGTTGATCAGGTTGTTGTTGTTGTTGTTCATGTTGTTGCTCCGATTCATATTGTGGTTCATATTGCATTTCTGGTTCAGGTTCTGGAGCAGGTTGCCTGGATGATGATGAAGCACCATCAGTATTAGTAAATCTCTGCAAAACACATTAAACACAAAATTTGTGCATCCAAATATGCATTAGTGTTAGCAAAATAACAACTTGAAACAATTACAATAACATGTTCAATCAAAATTAAACTTATACACATTTTCACAATTTTTACAATTCTACTTTTTTTTCAAATAAGCATATATGAAAATGTTTACAAAGTTCATAAACATTCAACTCAAATAACATGTTAAAATAACCATTACTAGCAATTAAACAAGTTTCAAATGGCATTTACATCAATTTAATCAAGTTCATGAATTTTATACCTAAAAAGTCCACTTTAATTCTCAAAAATCATGTTTAGGATCAAAGTTTGGATCATTTAGCTACCTAAACATGTTACATTACTTAATTTAGCAATAATTCATGACAAAAATCAGCCATAACCTGTTTATATCAAAAAGCCTCAAATTGCTCAAGAACATAAACTCTAGATTCCTAAAAATTTTGAAGTTTTTGGCTTCAAATCATGTTAAATAGCATCAATCTAGGTTATACATGCATAATATACTAACAATTTAACTCTAATTACACTAGAAATTAACAAAACCAAATTAGGAAAATTATAGCTCAAGAACACTAAAAATCAAATTTAAAGAGGTTTAGGGGTGAAATTGTTACCCTTCTTGATAAACTTCTTATCAAATTCATGATTAGAGCGGATTATAGCAAGAAATTTGGTTTATTTTGCTAAAAAATTGATGAAAATTGAGAGAGTTTGGGGAGTATGTTCGTGTATGTATGTGTTTTTGTGGGAAGCAGCAGAACAGTGAGCTGCTCTTTTGTTTCTGGCCAAAATTCGGTCCCCATGCGACCGCATGGTTTTTGTGAAGGAACCCCATGCGATCACATGGGGTCTGTTCTTTTTTTTTTTATAAAAAAAAACTTATACTTTTTAAAACAAATAATTAATTTTATTTAAAATTTTATTTCTTTTTAGGAGTGAGGGCGTTTCGGATCGTTGTCCTAGTCCGTCCCTTGACAAAATTTTAAAATTTGTCACTTTTTAAGCGTTGTTTTAAAAGCAAAGATTTTTGGGTGTTTTTAATGTTTTTGGCATACTTTAATTCAATAAGATTAAAAATAATGATAATAAAAGTTATCGTCCCTCCCTTTGGTTGAGCAATTTCGGTTCAACGACCTATTTTTCAACTCACGACGAATTTTAAAAATCATATTTTTAACTTAGTGAAATAAAGTAAATTTTTGTTTTTAAATTCACACCAAACTTAAATTTAAATTGCATAAAATTAAAAATTCATATCAAATTCATATTATATTTTTGTTTTTATACATACAAACTTATATTAAAATTATTAATTTTTCAAATATTTACAAACTTAAATATATTAATTTTAAAAAGTTTACAATATTAATTTAATATTTATATATTAATTTTAAAAACATAGTAAAATTAAAAATTAAAAATCTCTTTGGTCTTTTATCCCACTTTAATCAATCAAATATTATCAAAAATATACGCCCCTCTTTTCAGTAAAGTAATTTCGGTTATATTACCTAGTTTTACTCCTGACGAATTTCTGAAATATTTTGGGTTGATTGATTAAAGATATTTATACGTTAAGAATAAACGGTAAATTTCGCAGTGATGTAATAAATTTTTGTATGATTTCAATAATTTCGGTTACGCATACCTAATTTTATTGAATATCAATTTAATACTTTATAGCGAACGATTTAGCGTTTATTATCAAAAGGTTAAAAGCAATAAAAAGTAAAAATAAAAACTGTACATACTTACCTGTGAGATAGAATTCTTAGAGACCTGCTTTAGCCGACTCATAGGAGAGTCGTGTGATTTGGTTCTCCATAGCTACGTAAGCATAACCTCGAATCTTCAATATCTTTTCTTCTAAACATATAAATGGTCCTTCTCTGCATAGAGTAACAAATTCGGTATTTGAATATGTTTGATTGTTTTGAACATTTACCTTCGTGTGACCATTTTCCGCATTTATAACATCTTTCAAGGTGTCGTGCTCTTCTTTTTGTTGCGGATTTTGATTTTCCTTTTCCAAAATGTATCTTATGATGATCTTTTCTGAGTTCTTTTCTTACTCCGTCCATTTTGCCTCTTATGAAGGATACCAGTTCACTCGGAAGTGTGTCATTATTACGTTTAGTAGTCATAGCGTGTAGCATTAGACCATGGTTCAGATCAAAGGAATTCTTCATCTCGTAAAACCTAAAAAATATAAAAATTCAGAATGGGGGGGAGAAGACTAGTTCTTTAGGGTCTGCTAGGGAAAGACTATTCGGATTCCATTCTCGGAAACTATACGAAAACAGAATATCTAACTCTAACAGAAATATATAACCCTAAAAAGATTCGAACCTTCCCACACTTAGTTAGCTGTGGTGTCGAAATTGTGATTAACTTCATCTTCAACTTCCATTGGATTATCTATGTAATGTTTAACTCTGTGACCATTAACTTTAAATTCAATCCCATTTGAATTTATTAACTCTACTGTTCCGTACGGGAAAACTCTTTGACTATGAATGGTCCAGACCATCTTGATTTCAATTTTCCAGGAAATAGCTTGAATCGTGGATTGAAAAGAAGAACTCTGTCTCCTTCTTTAAATTCTTTTGAACTTCTGATTCTTTTATCATGCCATTTCTTCGTTCTTTCTTTATAGATTAACGAATTTTCTTATGCTTCATGTCTTAATTCTTCTAATTTGTTTAGTTGACTTAACCGTACACGTCCAGCTTCATGTAAATCAAGATTACATGTCTTCAAAACCCAAAATGCTTTATGTTCAATTTCTACTGGAAGATGACATGCTTTTCCATAAACGAGTCTGAAATGTGTGGTTCCAATTGGAGTTTTGTAGGCTGTTCTAAAAGCCCAAAGTGCATCCTCCAATTTCATGGACCATTCCTTCGGATTTGATCCTACGGTATTCTCTAGAATACGTTTTAAAGCTCGGTTGGTATTTTCAACTTGTCCACTTGTTTGTGGATGATAAGCGGTTGAGATTTTATGAGTTACTCCATATCTTTTGAGAACTTTCTCAAGTTGATTATTACAAAAATGAGTACCCCGATCACTTATTAAAGCTTTTGGTGTTCCGAACCTTGCAAAACGGCGTTTTAAAAAGTTGACTACAACTCGTGCATCGTTAGTTGGAAGAGCTTATGCTTCCGCCCATTTAGATACATAATCAATGGCAACGAGAATGTAGAGATTATTATGAGATTTTGGAAATGGACCCATAAAGTCAATACCCCAAATGTCAAATACTTCACATACTTGAATGACATTTTGTGGCATTTCATCACGTTGACTTATTTTTTCGGCCCTTTGACAAGCATCACAGGATTTGCAAAGAAGTTGTGCATCTTTGAAAATTGTAGGCCAATAGAATCCAGCATCGTAAACTTTTCTTGCTGTGAGTTGAGGCCCATAATGCCCTCCTGTTGGTCCTGTGTGACAATGGTTTAAGAATTGACTAGCTTCATCTCCGAATACACATCGGCGTATTATTCCATCGGGACAACTTTTAAACAAATGTGGATCTTCCCAGAAATAGTGTTTTATATCGCTAAAGAATTTCTTTCGTTTTGGGTACGACAACCCTTTTTCAAGGAATCCACATACTAAGTAGTTTGCATAGTCTAAAAACCATGGAATTTCACTATAATCTATCTTCAATAGATATTCATCAGGAAAGTTATCTTGTATGGCCGATTCATTGAGAACTTCTAATTCGGGATTTTCAAGACGAGAGAGATGATCAGCGGCGAGATTTTCTGCTCCCTTTTTATCTCGGATTTCAATATCGAACTCTTGTAAGAGTAAGATCCAACGGATTAATCGTGGTTTGGCATCTTGTTTCGAAAATAGGTATCTAAGAGCAGAATGGTCAGTATAGACCACCGTTTTAGCTAGAACGAGATATGAATGAAATTTGTCAAAAGCAAGGACAATAGCAAGGAGTTCTTTTTCAGTAGTTATGTCATTCGTTTGTGCTCCTTTTAACGTCTTACTAGCGTAATAAATAGGTTGAAATCGTGTTTCAATCCTTTGTCCTAAAACGGCTCCCATTGCAAAATCACTTGCATCGCACATAAGTTCAAACGGTAGATTCCAATTTGGAGTTATCATGATCGGAGAATTAGTGAGTTTTTCTTTAAGAATATTAAAATATTTGATGCATTCATCTGAAAAGATGAATGGAGCATCCTTTTTTAGGAGTTTATTCATAGGAGTGGCAATTTTAGAAAAATCTTTTATGAAACATCGGTAAAAGCCGGCATGCCCTAGAAAACTCCTAACTCCTCTAACATTGGTGGAATGTGGAAGTTTAGCAATTACATCTACTTTAGCTCTATCCACTTCAATTCCTTCCTTTGAAATTTTATAACCAAGAACGATGCCTTCTTTAACCATGAAATGGCATTTCTCCCAATTAAGTACTAGATTTGATTGTTCACATCTAATAAGCATTCGTTCAAGATTGACTAGACATGATTCAAATGTATCACCGAAGACTGAAAAGTCATCCATGAAAACTTCCATGCATTCTTCTATCATGTCGTGAAAAATCACCATCATGCACCTTTGAAAGGTTGCAGGGGCATTGCAAAGTCCAAATGGCATGCATTTGTAAACAAAAGTACCATAAGGGCACGTGAATGTGGTTTTCTCTTGGTCCTCGGGTGCTATTGGAATTTGAAAGTATCCGAAAAAACCATCAAGAAAACAATAGTAACTATTTCCGGCTAATTTTTCTAACATTTGATCAATAAAAGGTAAGGGAAAGTGATCTTTTCTGGTGGCGTCATTTAATTTTCTATAATCAATACAAACATGCCATCCTGTTACAGTCCTAGTAGGAATAAGCTCATATTTCTCATTTGTGATGACAGTCATGCCACCCTTCTTAGGTACGCATTGAACTGGGCTTACCCATGGACAATCAGAGATTGGATAAATTAAACCTGCATCTAGCAGTTTAATTATTTCTTTCTTAACATCATCTTGCATATTAGGATTTAGTTTTCATTGGCGTTGCACATAAGTTTTATGACCTTCTTCCATAAGGATTTTATGTGTGCAATACGAAGGACTTATTCCTTTAATGTCATGAATCTTCCATGCAATAGCTGGTTTATGAGTTTTTAGCACAGAAATGAGTTAAAGATTTTTCAATTTTAGTAAGAGAAGATGATATTATTACAGGTAATTCAGATTCACCATGTAAATAAGCATATTCCAAATGGTTTGGAAGTGGCTTTAACTCTAATGTCGGTGGTTCTTCTATCGATGATTTATATCGATATCTGTCTTCCTCTTTTAGCATTTGAATTTCTTCTGTTGTTGGTTCATATCCATTAGCCATAAGTGTAGCTAACATTTCAGTTTCATCAATTGGTTCAGTTCCTTCTCCTAACGAACATTCTTCTGTTCCTTGTAATTCTGGAAATTCTTCTAACAATTCTGCATGTGAATCTATAGTTTGAATATAATAACATGTATCATCTGCAGATTGCGGTTGTTGCATGGCTCTATCAACAGAAAAGGTAACACTCTCGTCCTCTATACTTAGGGTCAGTTTCTTACCGAACACGTCTATTATTGCTTTAGCCTTGTTTAAGAATGGTCTTCCTAATATTAGAGGAACTCGAGAATCTTCTTCCGTGTCCAGAATAACAAAATCTACTGGAAATACTAAAGTTCCAACTTTAACTAGCATGTTCTCCATTATCCCTCTAGGATATTTTACTGATCAATCGGCTAGTTGTATGCTTATTCGTGTTGGTTTCAATTCTCCAAGGTCTAGTTTAGTGTATCGTGAATACAGAATTAAATTTATACTAGCACCTAAGTCTGCCAATGCTTCTATTGAACTAAGACTACCTAGAAAACATGGAATTGTGAAACTTCCTGGATCTGATAATTTTTCTGGTATCTTATTCAACAGTACTGCAGAACAATTAGCATTCATAGTAACAGCCGAGAGTTCTTCCATTTTCTTTCTATTTGTGATTAGGTCTTTCAAGAATTTGGCATATCTAGGCATTCCTGAAATCACATCAATGAAAGAAAGATAAACATTTATTTGTTTAAACATATCCAAAAATCTGGATTGCTCGGCTTCAAGTCTCTCTTTTCTCATTTTACTCGGGTAAGGAAGTGGTGGTTGGTATGGTTTAACATAAGGTTTTGCCTTAACTGTGTTATCTTCATTAACCTTTTCAACTACCGGTTCTGTTTCCTTATCTTACTCAGGTTGTGGTTCTTGTGGAGTAGGAATAGAGTCATCAGAAATTACAGGTATTTCAGGTGGTTTAAGTGTAATACCACTTCTTTTGGTAATGGCTTTAGCTGTTTCATTCCGGGGATAGCATTTGTATCACTAGGTAGACTTCCCGGTTTTCTTTCACCTATCAACCTTGCTAGGTTGCTTACTTCTTGTTCCAGATTTTGAATAGAAGCTTGTTGATTTCTAAATGCTTGAGCATTTTGTTCATTGGTTTGTTTCTAAGATGTGAAAAACTGAGTTTGAGATTCAACTAGCTTTGACATCATGTCTTCAAAATTTGGCTTTTTATCATCGGTTTGTGGTGGTTTGTTTTGAAAAATAGGTCTTTGCTGATTGTAAGTATTGTTTGATACTAGTTGGTTGCTAGGACCTTGTTGATTGTTGTACGGAACATTTCGGTTATAATTCTAGTTTTGATTGTAATTTGGTCTTGGCGGTTGATAATTATTCTGATAATTATTTTCAGCCCTTTGGTTCATGTATGAAACATTCTCTCTTTGTTCCATTGTTTGTTCAATACTGAGAGAATCTTTTGTTAAATGTGGTCCTCCACACTGCTCACAACTAATTCGTATTGGGTGGATATCTTTAGTCATCTTTTCCATTCGTCTCTCGACAGCATCTATCTTTGCGGAAATGGAATCTAAGTCATGGCTAGAATCGGCTCTAGCCGCTTTAGATGATCTAACGATATCTTTTTCTTGATGCCACTCATGTGAGTGGGAAGCAGTGTTATCAATAATTTTGTAAGCGTCAGTTGCGGTTTTCTTCATAATGGAACCACCAGCTGCTATATCTATGTCTTTTCGTGTAGTGATGCCGCATCCTTGGTAGAATATTTGTACTATTTGACAAGTGTCTAAACCATGTTGCGGACATCCTCTCAATAACTTTCCAAATCTTGTCCACGCTTCATATAGAGTTTCATTTGGCTTTTGTGTGAACGTAACAATTTCTCTTTGAAGTCTCACGACTTTAGATGCCGGAAAGAATTCTTTAAGAAAATTTTCAACTAAAACATCCCATGTATCAATGGCCCCTTCAGGTAACGACTCTAACCAATCTTTGGCTTCTCCCTTTAAAGTCCAGGGAAATAACATGAGATATATCTGTTCTGAAGGTATTTCATATGCCCGAGAGACATATTAAATTAATGTGGCTAATGTGTTATGATCCAAGTCGGGTCATACCCAATAACAAGCTTACCAACACTTTATATGTATTTATTTTAACGGTTGGATTGTTAAATAAATACGCGACACTTGGATTTCAGAAAACCGGGTTTCTAAAATATAATCACTTGAGATAAATTATTTGGATAATTTATATTTAATTATTTATAGGTTTAAATAATTGACGTGTGTTATATTTTATAAAAGGGTTTATAAAATATATAAATGTAACAAATGTATATTTTCTTTGCAAGTTTTATAAATTTTAAACAAAAGAAAAGGAAGTCCCAAAAGGGACGGTTTTGAGCAGCTCAAAACACCACACACATGCTTGTTACATTCAAGAAAAACACACATGCCTTGCTTTGGTCAACTTTAAGAACACATTTCACAATGTACATGTCTTAATACTTGAACCAAGGTCCCTTTTGACTTAAGTGAAAAACTAACAACTTGGAACTTGCTCTCTCACTTCGTGAGTCTGTTTTCTGGCCGAAATTAATACACACAAACAAGAGAGAGTTTGGTTCTTATTTGGTAGTAATATAGTGTCTTCAAATCCTAACCAAACAAGAGAGAGTGTTGGTATTCAAGGCTTGTGGGTATAACAACTTGAGGCTTCAAGTTAGAAGCATACAAGCCATCAAAACTCATCAAACATTCTGCTCAAATATTGCTGATTGCTGTTCGGTTTTCTCAAGGGCAGAAAAGTGGGTTTCAAGCTAGGTTTCAGGGTGATAAAGGTTTAACTAACTCAAGGGTGGTTTGGTGTATTGTTCTATCATCTTCAACATCATCTTAAGCCTTCATAACAGCCCTCAAACTTGGTTTTGAGGAGGTATTAAATCACTCCCTTCCTTTTAATTTGTAAGCATTATTTTACAACTTGATCCATGGGGTTTAACTTTAAAATGGTTTAAAGATTAACAAGCCAAAATGTAACTAACATGCTTCTGCTTTGATAAGTTTCTTAAAAGGTTTTAAGTATCATGAAACTTGTTAAATCCCAACAATGGTATCAGAGCCGAAGTTGTTGAAATATGCTTCGAATTGTTGTTTTAAACCCACAAAATTTGCATTCTAAAGTACATGCATGAAAGTAGAATAAAAAAAAATTTGTCGGGTTTGGGAGGGTTTCTCATAAGTGCCGAATGTTAAGGGTGTCCAAAAGTGGGTTTTGGACTCTTTCATTTGGTCAAATTTGATTGCATGTTGATGTTCACAATCTTGGCCTAGACCTTGTGTTGATTGCATGTTTGGTTGAATGATTGGTATATTCATTTGTATGTAATGTTAATTCATTCAATTTATTTGTAATAATTATTCATTTGGTATGTATTAATTATTATTTTGGCTATGTAAATAGAATAGGTTGTATTTCATTTTCTAAAAAAAAAATGTATTAGGATACAATTTTGTAAAATGAAGATACAAGATGATGAAGACATGAAGAACACAAGGAGCATTTGGATGCAAGATTAAGTGGGAGATTTTAAAATCTCTTACTTAGTGTTAAAAACCCTTAACCCGGTGACATTTGTTTTCGGCTAAACAAATGTCCACCAAAATGGCTAGATTGTGAACATACTTATTTTGCATGTGTAGTTGTTTGGTTGTTTATGGATTGTATGTTTGATTGCAACAAATAAATCACACAAATTAACAACAAACAAAACGACAATTTAATTGGTTAAATTAGACGTATTAACGACATGCAAAATGGCAATTTAAATGGTTAAATTGAAAAGGAAACTAAAGACTTTAATAAATGGTTATTAAGAACAAGAAAAGGATAACGTCATTAAAATGGTTTATATCAAGTAATTGGCTCAATTACAAGACACGAAATTGGTTTTTCATAAGTATCATACACTAAATGCATGTTGGTGTATGGCATAAAAGTTTTCTCAAACTAGAATTAACGAAAACTTAAAATCCCTTTTTCAAACAAGGCAACAAGTTTAACGCCATCCTTTTGTGTGACACTTGAACATATTAGGGAACTCATGATGGGATAAAGGTCACCTAACCGTCATGAACAAACTAATGTGGTTAAGGTGAATTTGACATACTTGTGGGATAAAGGTCACCTAACCATTTGTATGTTAAGTTTACATGTTTACACAAGTAGGACGACTTGATTTGGGAATCATGAACTTAGGGTCACCGAAGCATGAGGAACAAATAGGCGTTGATGGGATAAATATGCCATGCAAAAGGATTGCATGATCCCATACTCTAGAAGTTGCAAATGGATTGCAATTGTCATTTATTGACTACCTAGCTATATCAAATTGCGGGATAAAGGTCACCTAACCGAAATTTGGTTTACCGTTGGATTCTAGAATTTAATAATTCAATTGGATTTAAAGGGTATTGAATGTTAAATTAAAATCGATACTTAAACGAACTTTGTTAATTTTGTAGATGGCCGCCAATAACAACAACAACATTCCAAACGCACCTATTAACTTTAATAACCTATCATTGAGGACCATCCTCGAAAAGGTAAATAACTCCCAATCTGTTTCATCTAATGTACTAAAGATGAAAAGCCTCATTGATCGATTGCACCGTCTCAACAGTCACGTGTCTAATGAATTAACCACGGACCTTATCCTCAACTCTTTGTCAAAAAGGTTTGACACATGCGTGTTGAATTACAGCATGAATGATTGGGATAAGAGCATTGGTGAATTACATGCCATGCTAAGGACGGATGAATCAAGCATGGGTAAAAGGGCTTCACCCATGCTCACGATCAAAGAAGGTGGATCCAAGGATGAATCCTCTTCTAAGCCAAAGGTGGCTAAGAAGAAAGGACCCACCTACAAGGGCAAAGGAAAAGGGAAGATGGTTACCCCAACCAACCACACTAAATGGCAAAAGGTTGCCAGACAAGCAAACCCCATGGAAGATCCGTGCTATGGTTGTGGTGTGATAGGTCACTGGAAACACAACTGCCCGGTTTACCTAAAGGAGTTGAATGCAAAGAGGGATGCAGGGCAAACCTCAGGTAATGTATACATGATATACGTTGAGCTTAGTATTACTTCTTCTAGTACATGGGTATTAGACACAGGATGTGGAACTCATATTTGCAATTCATTGCAAGGGTTCATAAGAAGTAAACTAAATGAGGGAACAACAAGTCTCTACATGGGAAATGGTGCAAAGGTGCACGTAAAAGCTCAAGGAGACTCTGTTTTAAAGCTACCAAGTGGTTTGGAGCTTATATTGAAAAATGTTTTGTATGCACCTGATTTAACACGAAACATTATTTCTGTTTCCCGTTTAAGACAATGTGGTTTTAATCTTAATTTCATTAATGATGATATCCATATTTCTTTGAATGATGTATTCTATTTTAAGGCCTCGCCTTTGAATGGTATTTATGAATTGGTTCATGATAACACATCATTCGATAGCTCAATATACCAAGCAAGCACCAAGAAGCTCAAAAGGGATTTGAGTGATTCCTACTTATGGCATTGTCGCCTTGGTCACATAAACAAGAATCGAATGCATACACTTCAAAAGAATGACCTTTTGAAATCAAATGAACTGGACTCGTTTGATGTATGTGAATCTTATTTACAAGGCAAAATGACTAAAGCACCTTTCAAAGGGACCTATGAAAGGGCTAAAGACTTATTAGGATTAATACATTCGGATGTATGTGGACCTTTTAAGCCCATGACTAGGAATGGTGAAAGATACTTTGTTTCTTTCATTGATGACTTTAGTCGTTTCGGATATGTCTACTTATTAAGACACAAGGACGAAACGTTTGAAGCATTCAAAGAATATCAAAACGAAGTACAAAATCAACTCAATAAAACAATTAAGATACTTCGTACCGATAGAGGAGGTGAATACCTAAGCGATGCTTTCCAAGATCATCTTAGGAGTTGTGGGATCATCTCACAACTTACTCCACCCGGAACACCCCAACTTAATGGAGTTTCCGAAAGGAGGAACTGAACCCTAATGGATATGGTTCGATCTATGATGGCAAGAAGCTCGTTACCTCTATCATTTTGGGGTTATTGTCTAAGCTCCGCGGCTCGTATTCTAAATATGGCCCCAACCAAGAAAGTGGAACGAACTCCTCATGAGATGTGGTTTGGTAAACCTCCATCTCTATCATACTTAAAAGTATGGGGATGTGAAGCTTATCCTAAGCGTTACGTCCCTAATAAGTTGAATGCTCGATCCACGAAGTGTATCTTCATAGGATATCCCAAGGATGATATGGGATACTATTTCTATGATCCAACCGAACAAAATGTATTTGTTGCTCGGAAGGCGGAATTCCTTGAAACTAAGTTCCTTATGGAAGGAAATAGTGAAAGGAAGATAGATCTTGAAGAGGTTCAAGATCAGGTAGATGATACACAATTGGTTGACACTAGCACTCAACATGAAAATGTTAAGAATGATCAAATGGATGATCACAGTATACAAAGCGTTCGAAGATCTGATAGGATTAGTAATCCTCCTGAGAGGTATGGATTTCTCATGGATGATTGCTATGTGGTTGATTTGGATGAACCAACAAACTATCAAGATGCTTTGTCAAGGGATGATAAAGATAAATGGCTTGAAGCCATGAACGCTGAGATGCAATCCATGTATGACAACCAAGTTTGGGAACTTGTTTTACAACCAAATAACTCTAAGTTAGTTGATTGTAAATGGATTTTCAAAATTAAAACCGACATGCATGGAAACTTGAATACTTATAAAGCTAGACTTGTAGCAAAAGGCTTCACTCAAACTCAAGGGGTTGATTATGATGAAACCTTTTCGCCTGTGGCAATACTCAATTCTATCAGGATATTATTTGCCATTGCTGCTCATTATGATTACGAAATATGGCAAATGGATGTCAAAACTGCTTTCCTAAATGGATATCTTGAGGAAGATGTCTATATGGTTCAGCCCGAAGGTTTTGTCGATCCGAAATATCCTAAGAAAGTATGCAAGTTAAAGAAGTCAATCTACGGATTGAAACAAGCATCTAGGATGTGGAATCATCGTTTTAATGAGGAAGCCAAGAAATTTGGTTTCATTAAAAATGGTGATGAAGCTTGTGTATACAAGAAGGCTAGTGGGAGCACTATCATGTTCCTTGTATTTGAAGGAATTTCGTGTGCCCGAGAGACATATTAAAGTAATGTGGCTAATATGTTATGATCCAAGTCGGGTCATACCCAATAACAAACTTACCAACACCTTATACGTATTTGATCTTAACGATTGGATCATTAAACAAATACGCGACACTTGAATTTTAGAAAATCGGGTTTCTAAAATATTATTACTTGAGATAAATTATTTGGATAATTTATATATAATTGTTTATAGGTTTAAATGATTATATTGTGTTATATTTTATAAAAGGTTTTATAAAATATAAAAGTAACAAAAACAATTACATGTTTTATATATATGTAACATGTTTTATATATTAAAACATTGTTATTAATATAAGAAGAGTGCAGATTTTGGGACTCCTAGGAGACCACCCATGCTTGCCTTTTGTTACTTTCTATATGCACAATTCCTCAAGTGCAAGACCACACACTTCTACCAAGTAACCTTGACTCTCACATGCAACTAAACATTCAAACTAGCAAGAAAAAACTGCAAAAAACCCTGCTGCTGGCCGTGGACTGTTTGGGAGCAAGAGAGGGTCAAAAATTGGTTTTGCAAGCAAGTTTCAAGTGTCACACAAATCCTAACCAATAGCAAGAGTGTTGGGTTAATAGTTTGGGGTATTTCTCCTTGAGGTTTCATCATTTTGAAGCTCCATTCTTCATCATCTTCATTACTTACTACCTTGCTTGGAGAAGGTATAAATACTCCTCCTTTCTTGTTATATTTGTAAGCATTTATCTAAGACTTGATATTATCATGGAATTTAACTTAAAGTCTTAACATGTTAACTACTTAACTTTTGCTTCCGCTTGTTTTACTATCAAAATGGTTTTCATAACATGTAAACTTTAAGAACTTGTTGTTTATAAGTTGTTAAATTCCATCAATGGTATCTAGAGCCGAGGTCTATAGATTATGCTTCTTATATGGTCTTTAAACCCACTATATTTGCATTCCAAGTACATGCATGAATATGGAATGTAAAAATGTTCGGGTTTGGGTGGGTTTGGTAAGTTGGCCGAATTATTGGAGTTCCAAAAGGGGTTTGGAACTTGTCATTTGGTCAATTTTATTCCATGTGGTTGTTCACAATCAATGCCTAGACCTTGTGTTTGTTTGGTTGTGTGTTTGAATGATTTGTATTATTCATTTGGTATGTAATAATTAATTTATTCATTTGGTTGTAATATTCATTCATTTGGTTATGTAATCTATTTTATATTTGGTATGTAAAATAGATTAGGTTGTATTTTCATTTTCTAGACAAAATGTATTAGGATATATTTTGTAAAATGATGAAGATGATGAAGACTTGAAGAACACATGAAGATGCATTTGGATGCAAGGTTAAGTGGGAGGTTAAAACCTCTTACTTTGTGTTTTAACCCTTAACTGGTGACATTTGTTTTCGGCTAAACAAATGTCCACCAAATTGGCTTGATTGTGAACTCATTTTTTTTTTGCATGCGTGGTTGTTTTATTTCTTGTATGATTGTGGATTGTGTATGTTACTACAACAAGTTATCACACAAGTTAACAACAAGCAAAACTACTATTTAATTGGTTAAATTATTAACAACATAAAATGTACCAAACTACAATTTAATCGGTTAAATTGAAATGGTAAAAGGACATTAATAAACGGTTATTAAAAACATGATAAGGATCATACATATAAAATAGTTTATATCATGTAATTAGCTCAATTACAAAACATGAAAAATGGATTTTCAAATAAACCGTACACTAAATGCATGTTTGTGTATGGTGCAAAAGTTTTCTCAAACTAGAATTAATGAAATCTTAAAATCCCTTATTAACAAGGCAAACAAGTTAAATGCCATCCTATTGTGTGACACTTAAAAGTATTAGGGAACTCATGATGGGATAAAGGTCACCTAACCATTATGAGCAAACTAATATGATTAAGGTAAATTTCGCATGCTTGTGGGATAAAGGTCACCTAACCACATGTATGTTAAATTTACAAGTCTATACAAGTAGGACGACTTGATTTGGGAATCATGAACTTAGGGTCACCGAAGCATGAGGAACAAATAGGCGTTGATGGGATAAATATGCCATGCAAAAGGATTGCATGATCCCATACTCTAGAAGTTGCAAATGGATTGCAATTGTCATTTATTGACTACCTAGCTATATCAAATTGCGGGATAAAGGTCACCTAACCGAAATTTGGTTTACCGTTGGATTCTAGAATTTAATAATTCAATTGGATTTAAAGGGTATTGAATGTTAAATTAAAATCGATACTTAAACGAACTTTGTTAATTTTGTAGATGGCCGCCAATAACAACAACAACATTCCAAACGCACCTATTAACTTTAATAACCTATCATTGAGGACCATCCTCGAAAAGGTAAATAACTCCCAATCTGTTTCATCTAATGTACTAAAGATGAAAAGCCTCATTGATCGATTGCACCGTCTCAACAGTCTCGTGTCTAATGAATTAACCACGAACCTTATCCTCAACTCTTTGTCAAAAAGGTTTGACACATGCGTGTTGAATTACAGCATGAATGATTGGGATAAGAGCATTGGCGAATTACATGCCATGCTAAGGACGGATGAATCAAGCATGGGTAAAAGGGCTTCACCCATGCTCACGATCAAAGAAGGTGGATCCAAGGATGAATCCTCTTCTAAGCCAAAGGTGGCTAAGAAGAAAGGACCCACCTACAAGGGCAAAGGAAAAGGGAAGATGGTTACCCCAACCAACCACACTAAATGGCAAAAGGTTGCCAGACAAGCAAACCCCATGGAAGATCCGTGCTATGGTTGTGGTGTGATAGGTCACTGGAAACGCAACTGCCCGGTTTACCTAAAGGAGTTGAATGCAAAGAGGGATGCAGGGCAAACCTCAGGTAATGTATACATGATATACGTTGAGCTTAGTATTACTTCTTCTAATACATGGGTATTAGACACAGGATGTGGAACTCATATTTGCAATTCATTGCAAGGGTTCATAAGAAGTAAACTAAATGAGGGAACAACAAGTCTCTACATGGGAAATGGTGCAAAGGTGCACGTAAAAGCTCAAGGAGACTCTGTTTTAAAGCTACCAAGTGGTTTGGAGCTTATATTGAAAAATGTTTTGTATGCACCTGATTTAACACGAAACATTATTTCTGTTTCCCGTTTAAGACAATGTGGTTTTAATCTTAATTTCATTAATGATGATATCCATGTTTCTTTGAATGATGTATTCTATTTTAAGGCCTCGCCTTTGAATGGTATTTATGAATTGGTTCATGATAACACATCATTCGATAGCTCAATATACCAAGCAAGCACCAAGAAGCTCAAAAGGGATTTGAGTGATTCCTACTTATGGCATTGTCGCCTTGGTCACATAAACAAGAATCGAATGCATACACTTCAAAAGAATGACCTTTTGAAATCAAATGAACTGGACTCGTTTGATGTATGTGAATCTTGTTTACAAGGCAAAATGACTAAAGCACCTTTCAAAGGGACCTATGAAAGGGCTAAAGACTTATTAGGATTAATACATTCGGATGTATGTGGACCTTTTAAGCCCATGACTAGGAATGGTGAAAGATACTTTGTTACTTTCATTGATGACTTTAGTCGTTTCAGATATGTCTACTTATTAAGACACAAGGACGAAACGTTTGAAGCATTCAAAGAATATCAAAACGAAGTACAAAATCAACTCAATAAAACAATTAAGATACTTCGTACCGATAGAGGAGGTGAATACCTAAGCGATGCTTTCCAAGATCATCTTAGGAGTTGTGGGATCATCTCACAACTTACTCCACCCGGAACACCCCAACTTAATGGAGTTTCCGAAAGGAGGAACTGAACCCTAATGGATATGGTTCGATCTATGATGGCAAGAAGCTCGTTACCTCTATCATTTTGGGGTTATTGTCTAAGCTCCGCGGCTCGTATTCTAAATATGGCCCCAACCAAGAAAGTGGAACGAACTCCTCATGAGATGTGGTTTGGTAAACCTCCATCTCTATCATACTTAAAAGTATGGGGATGTGAAGCTTATCCTAAGCGTTACGTCCCTAATAAGTTGAATGCTCGATCCACGAAGTGTATCTTCATAGGATATCCCAAGGATGATATGGGATACTATTTCTATGATCCAACCGAACAAAATGTATTTGTTGCTCGGAAGGCGGAATTCCTTGAAACTAAGTTCCTTATGGAAGGAAATAGTGAAAGGAAGATAGATCTTGAAGAGGTTCAAGATCAGGTAGATGATACACAATTGGTTGACACTAGCACTCAACATGAAAATGTTGAGAATGATCAAATGGATGATCACAGTATACAAAGCGTTCGAAGATCTGATAGGATTAGTAATCCTCCTGAGAGGTATGGATTTCTCATGGATGATTGCGATGTGGTTGATTTGGATGAACCAACAAACTATCAAGATGCTTTGTCAAGGGATGATAAAGATAAATGGCTTGAAGCCATGAACGCTGAGATGCAATCCATGTATGACAACCAAGTTTGGGAACTTGTTTTACAACCAAATAACTCTAAGTTAGTTGATTGTAAATGGATTTTCAAAATTAAAACCGACATGCATGGAAACTTGAATACTTATAAAGCTAGACTTGTAGCAAAAGGCTTCACTCAAACTCAAGGGGTTGATTATGATGAAACCTTTTCGCCTGTGGCAATACTCAAGTCTATCAGGATATTATTTGCCATTGCTGCTCATTATGATTACGAAATATGGCAAATGGATGTCAAAACTGCTTTCCTAAATGGATATCTTGAGGAAGATGTCTATATGGTTCAGCCCGAAGGTTTTGTCGATCCGAAATATCCTAAGAAAGTATGCAAGTTAAAGAAGTCAATCTACGGATTGAAACAAGTATCTAGGATGTGGAATCATCGTTTTAATGAGGAAGCCAAGAAATTTGGTTTCATTAAAAATGGTGATGAAGCTTGTGTATACAAGAAGGCTAGTGGGAGCACTATCATGTTCCTTGTATTTGAAGGTATTTCGTGTGCCCGAGAGACATATTAAAGTAATGTGGCTAATATGTTATGATCCAAGTCGGGTCATACCCAATAACAAACTTACCAACACCTTATACGTATTTGATCTTAACGATTGGATCATTAAACAAATACGCGACACTTGAATTTTAGAAAATCGGGTTTCTAAAATATTATTACTTGAGATAAATTATTTGGATAATTTATATATAATTGTTTATAGGTTTAAATGATTATATTGTGTTATATTTTATAAAAGGTTTTATAAAATATAAAAGTAACAAAAACAATTACATGTTTTATATATATGTAACATGTTTTATATATTAAAACATTGTTATTAATATAAGAAGAGTGCAGATTTTGGGACTCCTAGGAGACCACCCATGCTTGCCTTTTGTTACTTTCTATATGCACAATTCCTCAAGTGCAAGACCACACACTTCTACCAAGTAACCTTGACTCTCACATGCAACTAAACATTCAAACTAGCAAGAAAAAACTGCAAAAAACCCTGCTGCTGGCCGTGGACTGTTTGGGAGCAAGAGAGGGTCAAAAATTGGTTTTGCAAGCAAGTTTCAAGTGTCACACAAATCCTAACCAATAGCAAGAGTGTTGGGTTAATAGTTTGGGGTATTTCTCCTTGAGGTTTCATCATTTTGAAGCTCCATTCTTCATCATCTTCATTACTTACTACCTTGTTTGGAGAAGGTATAAATACTCCTCCTTTCTTGTTATATTTGTAAGCATTTATCTAAGACTTGATATTATCATGGAATTTAACTTAAAGTCTTAACATGTTAACTACTTAACTTTTGCTTCCGCTTGTTTTACTATCAAAATGGTTTTCATAACATGTAAACTTTAAGAACTTGTTGTTTATAAGTTGTTAAATTCCATCAATGGTATCTAGAGCCGAGGTCTATAGATTATGCTTCTTATATGGTCTTTAAACCCACTATATTTGCATTCCAAGTACATGCATGAATATGGAATGTAAAAATGTTCGGGTTTGGGTGGGTTTGGTAAGTTGGCCGAATTATTGGAGTTCCAAAAGGGGTTTGGAACTTGTCATTTGGTCAATTTTATTCCATGTTGTTGTTCACAATCAATGCCTAGACCTTGTGTTTGTTTGGTTGTGTGTTTGAATGATTTGTATTATTCATTTGGTATGTAATTAATTTATTCATTTGGTTGTAATATTCATTCATTTGGTTATGTAATCTATTTTATATTTGGTATGTAAAATAGATTAGGTTGTATTTTCATTTTCTAGACAAAATGTATTAGGATATATTTTGTAAAATGATGAAGATGATGAAGACTTGAAGAACACATGAAGATGCATTTGGATGCAAGGTTAAGTGGGAGGTTAAAACCTCTTACTTTGTGTTTTAACCCTTAACCGGTGACATTTGTTTTCGGCTAAACAAATGTCCACTAAATTGGCTTGATTGTGAACTCATTTTTTTTTTGCATGCGTGGTTGTTTTATTTCTTGTATGATTGTGGATTGTGTATGTTACTACAACAAGTTATCACACAAGTTAACAACAAGCAAAACTACTATTTAATTGGTTAAATTATTAACAACATAAAATGTACCAAACTACAATTTAATCGGTTAAATTGAAATGGTAAAAGGACATTAATAAACGGTTATTAAAAACATGATAAGGATCATACATATAAAATGGTTTATATCATGTAATTAGCTCAATTACAAAACATGAAAAATGGATTTTCAAATAAACCGTACACTAAATGCATGTTAGTGTATGGTGCAAAAGTTTTCTCAAACTAGAATTAATGAAATCTTAAAATCCCTTATTAACAAGGCAAACAAGTTAAACGCCATCCTATTGTGTGACACTTAAAAGTATTAGGGAACTCATGATGGGATAAAGGTCACCTAACCATTATGAGCAAACTAATATGATTAAGGTAAATTTCGCATGCTTGTGGGATAAAGGTCACCTAACCACATGTATGTTAAATTTACAAGTCTATACAAGTAGGACGACTTGATTTGGGAATCATGAACTTAGGGTCACCGAAGCATGAGGAACAAATAGGCGTTGATGGGATAAATATGCCATGCAAAAGGATTGCATGATCCCATACTCTAGAAGTTGCAAATGGATTGCAATTGTCATTTATTGACTACCTAGCTAAATCAAATTGCGGGATAAAGGTCACCTAACCGAAATTTGGTTTACCGTTGGATTCTAGAATTTAATAATTCAATTTGTTTTAAAGGGTATTGAATGTTAAATTAAAATCGATACTTAAACGAACTTTGTTAATTTTGTAGATGGCCGCCAATAACAACAACAACATTCCAAACGCACCACTTAACCTAAACCACCTATCATTAAGGTCTCTCTTAGAGAAAGATAAACTCAACCATACCAACTTTATGGATTGGTTCCGCAATCTTCGGATTGTCCTCAAACAAGAGGATAAAGCGTATGTACTTGAGGACCCCATTCCCGATCAACCGGATGAGGATGATGAGGAGGCAATGGCCTTTTACGATAAGTATTGCCGCGACTCCCTTCAAGTCTCATGCCTAATGCTTGGGACTATGATTCCCGAACTCCAAAAGGATTTCGAGCATCATAGTGCATACGACATGATAACGCAATTGAAGGAGATGTTCCTTCAACAAGCGCGTGTCGAACGCTTCGAAACGGTTCGGGCGCTACATGCTTGTCGTATGGACGATACCCAATCGGTTTTATCTTATGTACTTAAGATGAAAAGCCTTATCGATCGTGCTAACCGTTTTAACCTAAACATTTCCAATGAGTTAGCCACCGATCTTATCCTTAACTCCCTATCAAAAAGGTTTGATCAATTTGTAATTAATTACAATATGAATGGGATGGATAAGAGCATAGGTGAGCTTCACGGTATGCTTAGAACGGCGGAAACTAGCATGGGTAAAAGGTCTTTACCCGTGTTAGCAATCGATCAAGGTGGGTCCAAAGGTAAGACCTCTAAGCCAAAGGTGGCTAAGAGAAAAGGACCCGCCTATCAAGGCAAAGGGAAGGGGAAGATGGTTACCCCAACCATCAACAAGGCTAAGAAGCAAAAGGTAGCCGAGAAGGCAAACCCCAAGTAAGACCCATGTTTCGGTTGCGGTGAGATGGGTCATTGGAAACGAAACTGTCCGGTCTACCTTAAGGAGTTGAAGGAGAAGAGGGATGCGGGGCAATCCTCAGGTAATATATATATGGTATATATAGAGCTTAGTATTACTTCTTCTAATACATGGGTATTAGACACTGGATGTGGAACTCACATTTGCAATTCTTTGCAGGGGTTCAAAAGAAGTAACAAGCAAACGGGAACATCAAGTCTCTTCATGGGGAATGGAGCTAAAGTGCAAGTGAAAGCTCAAGGAGACTTTGTGTTAAAACTTCCAAGTGGCTTGGAACTTATTTTGAATGATGTTTTGTATGCACCTGACTTATGTCGAAACATTATTTCTGTTTCCCGTTTGAAACAATGTGGTTTTAATCCTAATTTTGTTAATGATGATATCCACATTTATTTAGATAATGTATTCTATTTCAAGGCTTCACCTTCAAATGGAATTTATGAATTGGTTCACGATGACACATTGTCTAGTAGCTCAATGTACCATACAAGCACCAAGAAACTCAAAAGGGATTTGAGTGATTCCTACTTATGGCATTGTCGCCTTGGTCACATAAACAAGAACCGAATGCATACACTTCAAAAGAATGGACTTTTGAAATCAAATGAAATGGATTCGTTTGATATATGTGAATCTTGTTTACAAGGCAAGATGACTAAAGCACCTTTCAAAGGGACCTATGAAAGGGCTAAAGATTTATTGGGATTAATACATTCGGATGTGTGTGGACCCTTTAAACCCATGACTAGGAATGGTGAAAGATACTTTGTTACTTTCATTGATGATTTTAGTCGTTTCGGATATGTCTACTTATTAAGACACAAGGACGAAACGTTTGAAGCATTCAAAGAATATCAAAACGAAGTACAAAATCAACTCAATAAGACAATTAAGGTACTACGTACCGATAAAGGAGGTGAATACCTAAGCGATGCCTTCCAAGATCATCTTAGGAGTTGTGGGATTATCTCACAACTTACTCCACCCGGAACACCCCAACTCAATGGAGTTTCCGAAAGGAGGAACCGAACCCTAATGGATATAGTTCGATCTATGATGGCAAGAAGCTCGTTACCTCTATCATTTTGGGGTTATTGTCTAAGCTCCGCGGCTCGTATTTTAAACATGGCCCCAACCAAGAAAGTGGAACGAACTCCTCATGAGATGTGGTTTGGAAAACCTCCTTCTCTTTCATACTTGAAAGTATGGGGATGTGAAGCTTATCCTAAGCGTTATGTAGCAAATAAGCTACATGCTCGATCCACAAAGTGTATCTTCATATGATATCCCAAAGATGACATGGGATATTACTTCTATGATCCATCCGAGCAAACGGTATTTGTTGCTCGGAAAGCGGAATTCCTGGAAACCAAGTTCCTTATGGAAGGTGATGGTGAAAGGAAGATAGATCTTGTAGAGGTACAAGATCAAGCCGATGATACAGAATTGGTTGGCACTAGTACTCAACATGAGGATGTTGAAAATGATCAAGTAGATGATCAAGGTACACAAGACGTTCGAAGATCTAGTAGGATTAGTAATCCTCCCGAGAGATATGGGTTTCTCGTGGATGGTTGCTATACGGTTAATTTGGATGAACCGACAAACTACGAAGATGCTTTATCAAGGATTGATAAAGATAAATGGCAGGATGCCATGAACGCCGAGATGCAATCCATGTATGAAAACCAAGTGTGGGAACTTGTTGAGCAACCTCCTAGCTCTAAGCTAGTTGATTGCAAATGGCTTTTCAAGAAGAAAACCGACATACATGGAAACTTGGATACATATAAAGCTAGACTTGTAGCAAAAGGTTTCACTCAAACTCAAGGGGTTGATTATGATGAAACTTTTTCGCTAGTGGCAATGCTAAAGTCTATTAGGATATTATTTGCCATTGCTGCTCACTACGACTATGAAATATGGCAAATGGATGTCAAAACCGCTTTCTTAAATGGATATCTTATGGAAGATGTCTATATGGTCCAGCCTGAAGGTTTTGTTGATCCAAAATATCCTAAAAGGGTATGCAAGTTAAAGAAGTCAATCTACGGATTGAAACAAGCATCTAGAATGTGGAATCATCGTTTTAATGAGGAAGCTGAGAAATTTGGCTTCATTAAAAATGGTGATGAAGCTTGTGTATATAAGAAAGCTAGTGGGAGCACTATCATGTTCCTCGTACTATACGTGGATGATATATTATTATTTGGGAATGATATTACCACAATGCAAGGAGTCAAAACTTGGCTAAAGAGTTGCTTCTCCATTAAGGATCTTGGAGATGCATAATACATATTGGGGATAGGGATCTATAGGAATAGATCCAATAGATTGATAGGTTTAAGTCAAAGTACATACATTGATAAAATCTTGAAAAGGTTCAAGATGGAAAACTCTAAGAGAGGTTTGGTACCTATTCAAAAAGGAACCGTTCTCAGTTCATCTCAGTGTCCTGCCACGAAAGATGAACAAGAGAGAATGAAGAAAGTCCCATACGCATCTGCTATTGGGTCTATCATGTATGCAATGATATGTACTAGACAGGATGTGTCATGCGCTCTAAGCTTGACAAGTAGATACCAGAATAACCCAGGAAATAGTCATTGGATTGATGTTAAAAGCATATTGAAATACCTTAGGAGGACTAAGGATATGTTTCTAATATATGGGTCTGGTGAGGAGGAACTCGCTGTAAAAGGTTACGTGGACGCGAGTTTCCAAACTGATCGAGATGACTCTCGATCACAATCCGGTTATGTCTTCATGTTAAATGGTGGTGCGGTCTCTTGGAAGAGTTCGAAACAGGAGGTTGTTGCGTTATCCACTACAGAGTCGGAGTACATTGCCGCCTCACTGGCAGCTCAGGAAGCTGCATGGATGAAGAAATTCATCGACGACTTAGGAGTGGTCCCTTCCATTCAGGACCCTCTTGAGATCTTTTGTGACAACGAGGGTGCGATTGCTCAAATCAAGGAACCTCGTGCCCATCAAAAGACTCGTCACATTGAGCGGAGATTCAACTACATAAGGGATGAAGTTGAAAAAGGAAAGATATGTATTCGCAAAGTTCACACAGATCATAATGTTGCGGATCCACTCATGAAGCTTTTACATGGGCTAAAACATGAGGGACATGTTTGTGCATTAGGGCTTCGATATTCTAGTGATTGGATATGATCTATTTTATGTATTGTACCGGAACGAAATTATTCAAACTCATTAATATAACTATGGTGTTAATTTATCTGAGTTATGTTCCTATTTTGCATATTTCATCCATGAATAAGCAATTATTCTAAATTTCCGTAGTCGATCACATTTGTGGGAACAAGTGTGAGGTTTAGACTATTATGAATTCGGATTGGTATACATTCATAGGTTGAATGTGGGGCAAGGTTGCAACCAAGGTTCATAGATATTTGTGGGAAACAAATATTGGAAGACCCGCTCTCAAGAATTACTGTATAGAGCCTTTGTGGTTGATCACATGTAATCTTGAGTAAAGGCGAATATCATTGTATCCTCTGACCTGAGATACATATTGGGTTCGGATATTCACCAAGTACTGTGCCTTGATTCTTTCCTTCGCTATTCTGAAACATGATAGTACATAAGGAAGAACTCAGGTATATTACAAAGTGTATATCTAGGACGTATGTAGTCAAGATGGAATTTGTCCCTCTTATTCGTTGAGAGTCAGATGTCTAAGGCCTGAAAAGTTAAATCTATAAGAGAGTGATCACTCTGTATCTCTTGGATTTAACATGACATCTAGGACGAAAGGATATAATGAAAGATTCACCTACATATATCAGTTCGAGTAGGGAGCTCGAAAGGGATGATGTTATTGAATGGCACAAAGTCATAACATATTAGGGGTGATGGACGGTGTGTTAGGTTGTATCCATCACTTGCATTAATTTCTTATGTTTCTCGTGCAAGTGGGAGATTGAAGGTATTTCGTGTGCCCGAGAGACATATTAAAGTAATGTGGCTAATATGTTATGATCCAAGTCGGGTCATACCCAATAACAAACTTACCAACACCTTATACGTATTTGATCTTAACGATTGGATCATTAAACAAATACGCGACACTTGAATTTTAGAAAATCGGGTTTCTAAAATATTATTACTTGAGATAAATTATTTGGATAATTTATATATAATTGTTTATAGGTTTAAATGATTATATTGTGTTATATTTTATAAAAGGTTTTATAAAATATAAAAGTAACAAAAACAATTACATGTTTTATATATATGTAACATGTTTTATATATTAAAACATTGTTATTAATATAAGAAGAGTGCAGATTTTGGGACTCCTAGGAGACCACCCATGCTTGCCTTTTGTTACTTTCTATATGCACAATTCCTCAAGTGCAAGACCACACACTTCTACCAAGTAACCTTGACTCTCACATGCAACTAAACATTCAAACTAGCAAGAAAAAACTGCAAAAAACCCTGCTGCTGGCCGTGGACTGTTTGGGAGCAAGAGAGGGTCAAAAATTGGTTTTGCAAGCAAGTTTCAAGTGTCACACAAATCCTAACCAATAGCAAGAGTGTTGGGTTAATAGTTTGGGGTATTTCTCCTTGAGGTTTCATCATTTTGAAGCTCCATTCTTCATCATCTTCATTACTTACTACCTTGCTTGGAGAAGGTATAAATACTCCTCCTTTCTTGTTATATTTGTAAGCATTTATCTAAGACTTGATATTATCATGGAATTTAACTTAAAGTCTTAACATGTTAACTACTTAACTTTTGCTTCCGCTTGTTTTACTATCAAAATGGTTTTCATAACATGTAAACTTTAAGAACTTGTTGTTTATAAGTTATTAAATTCCATCAGTATTATATGTGGATGATATATTATTATTTGGGAATGATATACCGACGATGCAAGGTGCTAAAACATGGTTAAAAGGTTGCTTCTCCATTAAGGATCTTGAAGAAGCACAATACATATTGGGGATTAGGATCTACAAGGATAGATCCAGGAAATTGATAGGTTTGAATCAAAGCGCATACATTGAAAAGATCTTGAAAAGGTTCAAGATGGAGAACTCTAAGAAAGGTTTGGTACCTATTCAAAGAGGAACGCTTCTTAGTTCATCTCAGTGCCCCACCACGAAAGATGAACAGGAAAGAATGAAAAATGTCCCATACGCGTCTGCTATTGGGTCAATCATGTATGCAATGATATGTACTAGACCGGATGTGTCATGCGCTCTTAGCTTGACAAGTAGATACCAGAAAAACCCAGGAAACAGTCATTGGATTGCTGTTAAAAGTATATTGAAATACCTTAGAAGGACTAAGGATATGTTTCTTATATACGGGTCTGGTGAGGAGGAACTCGCTGTAAAAGGTTACGTGGACGCGAGTTTCCAAACTGATCGAGATGACTCTCGATCACAATCCGGTTATGTCTTCACATTAAATGGAGGTGCGGTCTCTTGGAAGAGTTCAAAACAGGATGTTGTTGCATTATCCACTACAGAATCGGAGTACATTGCCGCATCATTGGCAGCACAGGAAGCTGCATGGATGAAGAAATTCATCGATGACTTAGGAGTGGTCCCTTCCATTCAAGACCCTCTTGAGATCTTTTGTGACAACGAAGGTGCGATTGCTCAAATCAAGGAACCTCGTGCTCACCAAAAGACCCGTCACATTGAGCGGAGATTCAACTACATTAGGGATGAAGTTGAAAAGGGAAAGATATGTATTCGCAAAGTTCACACAGATCATAACATAGCGGATCCACTCACGAAACTCTTATATGGAGCAAAACATGAAGGACATGTTTGTGCATTAGGGCTTCGATATTCTAGTGATTGGCCATGATCTGTTTTAAGTATTGTAACGGAACGAAGTGGTTCAAACTCATTAATATAATTATGGTTTAATTTATTTTGAGTTATGTTCATATTTTGCATATTTTATCCATGAATAAGCAATTATTCTAAATTCCGTAGTCGATCACATTTGTGGGAACAAGTGTGAGGTTTAGACTATTATGAACTTGGATTGGTATACATTCAGGTTGAATGTGGGGCAGGGTTGCTACCAAGGTTCATAGATATTTGTGGGATACAAATATTGGAAGACCCGCTCTCAAGATTTACTGTATGGAGCCTTTGTGGTTGATCACATGTAATCTTGAGTAAAGGCGAATATCATCGTATCCTCTGACCTGAGATACATATTGGGTCCTGATATTCACCGAGTATTATGCCTTGATTCTTTCCTTCGCTATTCTGAAATATGGTAGCACATAAGGAAGAGCTCGGGTATAATACAAAGTGTGTATCTAGGACGTATGTAGTCAAGATGGAATTTGTCCCTCTTATTCGTTGAGAGTCAGATGTCTAAGGCCTGATAAAGTTAAATCTATAAGAGAGTGGTCACTCTGTATCTCTTGGATTTGACATGACATCTAGGATGAAAGGATATAATGAAAGATTCACCTATATATCAGTTCGAGTAGGGAACTCGAAAGGGATGATGTTATTGAATGGCACAAAGTCATAACATATTGGGGGTGATGGACGGTCGTTAGGTGGTATCCGTCACTTGCATTAATTTCTTATGTTTCTCGTGCAAGTGAGAGATTGAAGGTATTTCATATGCCCGAGAGACATATTAAATTAATTTGGCTAATGTGTTATGATCCAAGTCGGGTCATACCCAATAACAAGCTTACCAACACTTTATATGTATTTATTTTAACGGTTGGATTGTTAAATAAATACGCGACACTTGGATTTCAGAAAATCGGGTTTCTGAAATATAATCACTTGAGATAAATTATTTGGATAATTTATATTTAATTATTTATAGGTTTAAATAATTGACGTGTGTTATATTTTATAAAAGGGTTTATAAAATATATAAATGTAACAAATGTATATTTTCTTTGCAAGTTTTATAAATTTTAAACAAAAGAAAAGGAAGTCCCAAAAGGGACGGTTTTGAGCAGCTCAAAACACCACACACATGCTTGTTACATTCAAGAAAAACACACATGCCTTGCTTTGGTCAACTTTAAGAACACATTTCACAATGTACATGTCTTAATACTTGAACCAAGGTCCCTTTTGACTTAAGTGAAAAAATAACAACTTGGAACTTGCTCTCTCACTTCGTGAGTCTGTTTTCTGGCCGAAATTAATACACACAAACAAGAGAGAGTTTGGTTCTTATTTGGTAGTAATATAGTGTCTTCAAATTCTAACCAAACAAGAGAGAGTGTCGGTATTCAAGGCTTGTGGGTATAACAACTTGAGGCTTCAAGTTAGAAGCATACAAGCCATCAAAACTCATCAAACATTCTGCTCAAATATTGCTGATTGCTGTTCGGTTTTCTCAAGGGCAGAAAAGTGGGTTTCAAGCTAGGTTTCAAGGTGATAAAGGTTTAACCAACTCAAGGGTGGTTTGGTGTATTGTTCTATCATCTTCATCATCATCTTAAGCCTTCATAACAGCCCTCAAACTTGGTTTTGAGGAGGTATTAAATCACTCCCTTCCTTTTAATTTGTAAGCATTATTTCACAACTTGATCCATGGGGTTTAACTTTAAAATGGTTTAAAGATTAACAAGCCAAAATGTAACTAACATGCTTCCGCTTTGATAAGTTTCTTAAAAGGTTTTAAGTATCATGAAACTTGTTAAATCCCAACATGTTCATCCTCCACTTCTCTATTTTTAAATAGAGTACAGATCCTATTAAAGGTACGAAGATGTTCGTTTGGATCTTCCTTCAGCGCACCACTAAATTGGCATTGATTTGTTACCATGTGTAGGATTTGTCCTTTGATTTCATAATCTGGCGCATTAATGTCTGGTTGAGTAATTGCGTGACCTTGGCCAGTGCGTTTAGCTCTCATTCGGTCTTCCATACTTAGAGGTTCCAGATTTTCCATGATTGAAATTGTTGAATACGAATCACTAGAGGATTCTGATTTAACGGTTTGTAGTTCAGGAGGAATGATTAGTGGTTCATGATCTCTGAATTGTCCTTGAATATCCTCCGGATTCTCAATTGTGAGGTCGGGTTCAAAAAATGGATTATCAGAAATTTGAATTGGAGTACTTGGTCGACTAGATGACGATTCTAAAGAAAAATCAACGGCGACAATATTGGCTAGATGTCTTGATCTAGTTACAGGTGGTGAATGTATCAAAGGTGGTGAACGTTTTGCTCGGTGCATTCACTAAATATCCTATTAGTTATAAAAATAAAAATTATATAAGTTATCAAATTAATAGACTTTTCTGATTTTGCTCACGTTTCGAATAGCCAAAAGATGTAGCAGGGAGCCAGAACCCGTTAAATCGGAAGCTCACAACTCAGTCACTAACAAATCCAACTATTACTACGAACCAGAAAATTTGGATGTCTATCAATTTAACCGCTTAAAATAATTTTTCGCCGAAGTTTAAAGAAATTTTAGAGAAGAAATAGAAAATTCTATGTCCTAAAAACTAGAGTGGCGAGAAATAAGAAAGAAAAAGAGTGCGTCGAAAAACGTCGAAAAATAAAAGGTTGAAAAATAATAAAAAGAACGTAGCGCGTCGAAACTTAAAATTCTAAAAACTTAAAAATTAAAAATTACGTCTAAAAATATTAAAGCTTAAAAGGAATTCTATATCCAAAACGGTAATAACTTAGAAAGTACTAAAATCTTAAAATGGCGTCGCAAAATTCTAAAGCACCTCAATCTTAGTCTAAAGAAAAAGTACTTAAGGGATTTTACGGCAAAGCCTAAAAATCTAGAAATAAAAATAATTACGGCAAAAACTATGACTTAGAACTAAATACGAACGAAAAATACAAATATTATGCTAAAACAAATAAAAAGTTATAAAATATAAAAATAAACTTAAAGTTGTAAAAAGTACAATTTTTATAAAAATATTATTTTTATATTATTTATTTATAAAAGTATTAATTTTATAATTTATTAAATCTAATTAAAACTAAAAATACAAATTAAATAAATAAAACTAAAACTAAATTAATTTAATATAAACCCTAATTATTATTAATTATATATTAATTATATAATTAATCGAACCCTAATTCTGTCGGCAGAGGTATCAGGCCTGTCAAATCAAGCCATGCGATTGCATGGACTTCGCGTTATAAATTCATGCGGTCGCATGGAGTAGGGTTTCGGGCCAGGTGTTGGGCTGCTACAGTTCTCGGCCCGATTACTTTAAATATTTTTTTCCTGTTTTCTGTTTTTAATATAAATAAATATTTATATAAAATAATAAAATACTTATATTTCAAAACTAAAATAGAAATAAAAATACTTTTTAACTTTATATATTTTAAACAAATTCTTAAAAATAAATATATAGATATTTTTCATTTTATATTTTTGTATTTTTTAATATTTAAAACGTATTTTTACAAAAGCGTATTTTTACAAAAGTAAACTAAGAATCTTTTTTTTTATATAGCGTTTCGCTTCCGGCATTTAAGCAAGTCCCCGGCAGCGGCGCAAAAAATACTAGATGTTATGCGAGGCGTATACGAAATAGTTATATTTTTACAAGGAAATACTATTAAATACGATACAATTTTACACAAGTTATTTATTTATTTATAGAGTGGATATACCTAAACCTTGCTATAACACTTATAGGCAGTGTACCTAATCGTACAGTAGTGTAGTTTTTAGTAAGTCCGGTTCGTCCACAGGGAACTTGCCAAGTTTAACGCTATATCTTTAAAACTATATTTGTATATAAATATATATGTAGTATTATTATTATAAAAGGGGGTTTTTACCGTTTAATGACCGGTTTGTCGATTTTAAAACTTTAGTCGCAGTTAAAACCTAATGTAAAATATTAAATATATAAAAGACTTAATTTAAAGCGTAAAGTAAATAACAATAATGAAATTGCGATAAATAAAATGACGATAAATAAAATTGCGATAATTAAAAAGTACGATAATTAAAAGTGCAATTAAATACAATGACAGTAAATAAAAGTGCAATAATTAAAAGTGCAATTAAATATGAAATAAAGAAATTATGCTTATTTAAACTTTCGTAATCATGATGTTTGACGTGTTGATTTTAGTTTATTCCCATGGGTTAATTGTCCTTTGTCCTGGATTATTCAATATGTCCATCTGGTTTTTGTCCATAACAGTCCATCAGTCATAAATATAAAGTGTGAGTGTCCTCGTCAAATTATCCTTATATCCGAAGTTAAATATTCCAACTAATTGGGGACTTAAACTGTAACAATGTTTTAATATTTTGTTTAATAATTACACCAGGATATCGACTGCGTGTAACCCAAGATTTTAATACTTTGTTAACAATTACGCCAAGTGTCCTTGTACATAATTCACCCTTGTTTTAATAAGTCCATTAACTATTAATCCATTCCCGTGTCCGGTTAAATGAACGATTATTAGTACTTATAAATATCCCGCCCATCGTGTCCGATCGAGTGTATGTGGTTATTTATAGGTACGTCCAATTGTAAATCTTTATATTAAATTAACAAACTATCATATAATTAAACAAATATAAAGCCCATTAATAGGCCAGAGTATAATTTCCACAAGTGTCGTTCTTTTGTCCAAACCTCAATTATGGTACAAAGCCCAATTACCCCGTCTTTAATATTTTAGCCCAACATCATGATTACTTCGGCTTAAATAAGCATAATAATAACTTAGCTACGAGGCATTAATTTAAAAAGGTTGAACATAACTTACAATGATTAAAAATAGCGTAGCGTTACACGGACAAAATTTTGACTTACACCCTTACAACATTCGCTAACATACCCTTATTATTAAAATTAAAATTAAAATTAAAATTATAATATATATATATATATATATATATATATATATATATATATATATATATATATATATATATATATATACGTGAAATTGAGAGATAGAGAAAAGGTGTAAACATGTGATCAAAAACTGCGAAATTTACAGGATGTCACCTAATTCTGTTCACCATGCGATCGCATGGATTTATAACTGCCAGGCCATGTGATCGCATGGCCTGCTTTTCTAGCTCACATGAGTTTGTTTGCTTTCTTGTCGACGGTATTTAATAATAATATAATATATAAATAATTTATAGAATATATAAATATTATATTATATTCATGTGCATAGTTGACTTGTAATTTTAGCTCTGTTGTGTCGCGCGTTGTTAGTTGGCTCAGGTCCCGGTTCTGGATTTTCGAACGTCCGTGCGTACAATTTAATATCTTGTATTTTGCGTTTTGCATCTTGTACTCTTGTAATTTTGAGACGTTTCTCATCAATAATTTGAACCACTTTGATTGTACTTTGTACTTTTGAGCTTTTTGGTCGTTTGCGTCTTCAATTCGTCGAATCTGTCTTTTGTCTTCACCTTTTATTACTTAAACGAATATCACTTGTAAATAGAACGATTGCAACTAAAAGCTTGTCTTTCTTGAGGGATAATGCTATGAAATATATGTTCGTTTTTAGCATTATCAATGTCCATTACTACGAAATCTGTAGGATACAGGAATTTGTCGACTTTAACCATGACGTTCTCAAATATGCCCTTAGGATATCGAATTGTGTGATCGGCAAGTTGGATTGTCTGGGACCAACAATGTACTAATCAGATAAAGTAAGTGCATACTATGATTTCACCAGTTATTCTGCCGGGATTATGATTTCACCTAAATTTGGGTTTTTCTAATTTATAGGACAGATAAAGTAAATGCAATAAAATTTGTAATTTAGATAAGGTTAAAGCAAGTGCATACTATGATTTCACCAATTATTCTGCCGGGATTATGGAATGCTGGCTTATGAATAGGTAGGGACCTTGTATTCATTACACTGGTCCTAAACGCCCCTGTCGTAAGACATGTCACTGGGTAATGCGATAGGCTTGAATATTTTGAATAGACAGCAACGTCCCTTACCCCCGACGCCCGTGCAGTCTGACTACAGGCATACACGTTCAGACAGCCCATCCAATTGAGCGACTCGGTTGGGTGACGTATTAACATTTCACAAAGGTCTAAATTTTCTTAAGCATAATAGAATACAGGGTTTACCGTATTCGAGAGACGTGATGTGTTTTAATGCTTTCGTTAATGAGTGGGTTTAAAAGATAGTTAGGCCCTTAAAAAAGAGTTCAACCATAAAGAACATCGTGGCCAAGTCAGGTTGACTTCCATGAACACGTTCAGTTATCCTAACGGTTCAATCCTTTATGTGTTTAAACAAACACTTTCTTAATTAACCAAGAATCCCTCAAGCAGGGTACAATGCTTGAGACCTCGTTATGGTGAAGTGTACTAATCAGCGCTGAACGGCTTCCAAAGCCTTACTTAGCAGAGGTACAGCTTACAACAACTGTTATGCTTCAGCATGCACGTACGAAGTTTATATGCTTAGTGATTACACTAGCATGGTCTGGGATCGACAATGTACTAAGGGTCTAGTTAGATGTTTCACTACGAAAGAGTCCTCAGTCGGAATCCAAAGCTTGATAGACTTACTACAACCGATGTGCCTCGGTCGATCTTGCGTTGTATCCGATAGACTTCTCTTACCAAGGGGTGACACAGATAGTGTACTCTGAATCGGGGTTCGTGACTTCCCAATAACAAAGCAAATAACTACATTCTATTAGTTGAAAAAGCGATTGAATTTAAAGCATAATCGGAAAGCATTTCGACAACATACACACACCACAATATTATTTCGGCATTATAACTGATTACATCATACTATACACTAAAGATAACTACTCGCTAATCATGGCAGCAACATCACAGAACATAATGATAGAAGACATTATATAAAGATAAAAGATAGAAGAACCAGTAGATTAAATGAGTTTCGAATACAAAAGTGACAACTTCAAACTCCATACCGCTCCTAATACAATCTTCGGCGTTCTTCTCTGGGTACTAGATTTCCTGCACGGAGTCGAAGACCTTGAAAGTATGACTAATATTGTACAAGAGATAGAAAGAAGGGAATTTAAGTGTGTGTTGGAATGAATGATAAAGACCCTTTAAATAAGCTTGATTTTTGCCTGCAAACGGCTGGCAGGCCGTTTGGCAAACCGTTTGCAGGGGCCGTTTGCAAGGCCAGCCCGTTTAGCATGCCCGTTTGATTTGGGCGTATGGAAGGCCATTTGCCATACTGGCAGGCCGTTTGGTAGCCCGTTTGGCTGGCCGTTTGGCTTGCTGATTCGCTGGATCGTAACTTGATTTCTTGTCTTTCACCATTTTCGCTCTAGAATCTTCGTTTTAGCTCCGATTCTCTTGATTCTTTTTGCACCGTCTTCGTAATCACTTGTCTTCAATTCTAACCAGCGAAGCGGGTATTTTGCCGATAAAGTTCGAAACTTTATTGTTTTTGGGCCTCAATACCGGGGTGAAAATGTGTCTTTTTAGCCGATATCAATGGCCGTTAAATAGAAAAGATTTTTGCTGTCATACGGCTGGCAGGTCGTAAGGCAAGCCGTATAGCCTGGCAGTATGACTTGCAGCCCGTTTGTTATACCCGGATACATGGCAGTCCGTATCCCTTGTGGCAAGCTGTATGGCAAGCCGTATGGCTTGCCCTGGTCTGCTGTTTTTGCTGGATCGTAACTTGATTTCCGGGGTCGTAACTTGTCTTTCACCGTTTTCGCTCTAGATTCTTCGTTTTAGCTCAGATTCTCTTGATTCTTTTTGCACCGGCTTTGTAATCACTTGATATTCATTTTTAACCGATAAAGCTTGGAACTTTATTATTTTCAGGCCTCAATACTGGGGTAAAAATTTGACCTTTTAGCCGATATCACTTCTCCATCTTGTCAGTTTCTCTTATTGGTAAGAAGTGTGCAGACTTAGTGAGATAATCCATGACAACCCATATGGTTCGTAACCTCCCACGATTTTCGGCAGTGATGAAGTCCATTGCAATACATTCCCACTTTCATTAGCGAATCTCTGGTTGAGTCAGCAGCCCTGATGGCTTCTGGTGTTCAGCCTTGACCTTAGTGCAAGGCAATCACTTTTCGACATAGGCAGCAATGTCAGCTTTCAAATTTGGCCACCAATACAATGCCTTCAGATCTTGGTACATTTTATCTGATCCAGGATGAATTGAGTACCTTAACTTATGTGCTTCCTCCAACACTAGTTCTCTCAATCAACCAAATTTTTGTACCCAGATTCGGTTAGCAAAATATCGTGTTCCATCTTATTTTATGTCGAATTTCTTATCTAACCCTTTGATAAATTCAACATCGACATTCTCTTTTTTTACAGCCTCTAGTTGTGTATCACGGATCTGTGACGTAAGGTTTGTACGGACAACCATGTTAAGAGCTCGGACCCTAAGAGGTCTATCTCTCTCTTTTCTGCTTAGAGCATCCGCTACCACGTTCGCTTTACCAGTATGATATTGGATCTCACAACCGTAGTCATTTAGCAATTCCGCCCAACATCGTTATCTCATATTGAGATGTTGATTGCTTCTGATCAAAGATGTGATGCAAACTCTTATGGTCAGTGAAGATAGTAAACTTGGTTCCATACAAGTAGTGTCTCCACATTTTGACCTAGTTCAAGATCATGCATCGTGTAATTTTTTCGTGAATATTTAATTGTCGTGATCTATAAGCAATAACCTTGTTCCGTTGCATCATCACACAACCTAGTCCTAGACGCAAGGCATCACAATAAATAACGAAGTCTTTATTCCCCACGGGTAGAGATAACATCGGTGCAGTCGTCAACTTCTCCTTTAACAACTGAAATTAAGTTTCATGTGGTTCTGACCATTCATATTTCTTTCCCTTATGAGTCAACATGGTCAACGGTCGGGCAATCATTGAGAAACCTTCAATGAATTCCTTGCAGTAACCAACTAGACCCAGAAATTATCGGATCTGAGTTGGAGTCTTTGGAATTTCCAAATTCTTAACCATCTCTATCTTGGCCGGATCAACATGAATTCCATTAGCGCCTAGAACATGACCAAGGAATTTTACTTCATGTAACCAAAAGTCACACTTCGAGAAATGCGTATACAGCTGTTCTTCTCTTAGTATCTTCAGTACTGAACGCAAATTTTGTTCGTGTTTTTCTCTGTTCTTCGAGTAACAACTAGATCCCTACAATTGGTCGAATAAGTCATCAATCCTGGGCAACAGGTACCGATTCTTGATTGTCAACTTGTTCAATTCTCTATAGTCGATATAAAGTCTCATTGACCCATTTTTGTTCTTAACGAACAAGACCGAAGCTCCCCAAGGTGAAGAACTCGGTCGTATAAATCCCTTTTCTAACAGCTCTTGCAATTGGGTAAACAACTCTTGTAACTCTGGGGTGCAAGTCAATATGGTGCGCCAGCCACTGGGGGCGCTCCTGGCACCAGATCAATTTGAAATTCAGCTTCCCGATGCGGTGGGAGACCAGGTAATTCCTCCGAAAAAACTTCAAGAAAATCTTTGATGATAGGAACATCTTCAGGTCTCTTGTCTTCAGAGTCAACTTTACTCACATGTGCCATAAACGCGATACATCCCTTTCTCACATACTTCTAGTCTTTCAAGTAGTTAATGAGATGTAGTTGTGTGTTGCCCTTTTCTCCATACACCATCATAGGTTCACCATTCGCGATAGATATACGAATAGACTTTTCATAGCAGTCCGCTTCCGTTTTGTTGTCAGATAACCAGTCCATTCACTTCCCAATTTAATCGGTATCTGATAGTGCTCCAAATGAACATATATTTTGTAGCAATATCCTCCCAATATGTAAATTATTTAGTTGTAATTGTTCTATTTTAAGTTGTAATTGTTTAAGTGCAAAGACAAAAGGCGAAAACGAAGATTTGAAGACACAAACGTCCAAAAAGCTCAAATGTACAAGATACAATTCAAAAGGTGCAATTTATTGATGAAAAACGTCTAAAAATGACAAGAGTACAAGTTACAAAACGCAAAGTACAAGATATTAAATTGTACGCAAGGACGTTCGAAAATCCGGAACCGGGACATGAGTCAACTATCAACGCCCGACGCAACGGACTAAAAATTACAAGTCTACTATGCACAAAAATATAATATAATATATAAATAATTATATTAATTATTTATATTTTATATTTATATATATAAAACATCGGCAAAGAAGATCCAAAAGGGTGTGAGCTGTATCCCATTTCCCCGTGACTCGCGGAGTTCTCAGGCACAAAGTGCCGCGACTCGCGGAGCACAGAAATTTCAGAATGCCTATAAAAGGTCGCGAATTCTGCCGAGTTGAAATAACAATAATAATAATATACTCCTTAAGATAATAAATAAATAAATATAATATATATATATATATATATATATATATATATATATATATATATATATATATATATATATATATATATATATATATTAGTGTTATATTAGATTAGTTCAGTTTATGTAAAGGTTATTTTACGGGTTTTTGAAGTCGAAATTATGTCCGTGTAACACTACGCGATAAATAATCAATGTAAGCTATGTTCTCCTTTTTAAATTAATGTCTCGTACTTAAATTATTATTATGCTTATTTAATACCGAAGTAATCATGATGTTGGGCTAAAAATATTAAAATTGGGTAATTGGGCTTTGTACCATAATTGGGGTTTGGATAAAAGAACGACACTTGTGGAAATTAGACTATGGGCTATTAATGGGTTTTATATTAAGTAAATAATACCTTGTTAATTTAATTTACAAACTTATAATTTGATGTATTTATATATAACCACATACGCTTGACTGGGTACGGTGGGCGGGATATCTATAAATACCAATAATTATTCATTTTACCGGACACGGAACTGGATTAAGAGTTAATAGACTTGCTGAAACAGGGGTGAATTACATTCAAGGGTAATTGGTGTAATTGTTAACAAAGTAGTAAAACCTTGGTTTACACACAGTCGATAACCTGGTGTATTCATTAAACAAAGTATTAAAACCTTGTTACAATTCGAATCCCCAATTAGTTGGAATATTTGACTTCGAGAATAAGAATAATTTGACGAAGGCTTTCGCTCTTTATATTTATGACTGATGGACTATTATGGACAAATCCGTATGGACATATTGAATAATCCAGGACAACGAACAATTAACCCATGGGAATAAACTAAAAATCAACATGTCAAACATCATGATTACGGAAGTTTAAATAAGCATAATTATTTTATTTTATATTTCATCGCACCTTTAATTATTCGTCATTTATATTTTTGTTATTTATTTTATTTTGTTAATTAAATTTACTTTACGCTTCGCTTAAAATATAAAATCGACAAACCGGTCATTAAACGGTAAACCCCCCTTTTTATATATTATTATATATATTTTGTACAAATATAGTTATTTAAAGATAGTGTGAAATAAGCCAGCTCCTTGTGGAACGAACCGGACTTACTAAAAACTATACTACTCTACGATTAGGTACACTGCCTATAGTGTTGTAGCAAGGTTTAGGTATATCCATCTGTAAATAAATAAATATCTTGTGTAAAATTGTATCATATTTAATAGTATTTCCTGCTAAAATTTAATAGTATTTTATACCCCTTAGCTTTAACTATCAAGTATTTTTAGCGCCGCTGCCGGGGAACTCGGCGAAACGCTATATTTTTAATTTATTTTTGTATAAATATATTTATATATCATTTTAGAAAAAAAATATAAAAAAAAACCGAAAATGCAAACTCCGCGACTTGCGGAATTTTAGGGTACGTGGCATCGCGACTCGCGGAGCCACCCTGACGCGCCTGCAGAAACCCTAAATTTGCATTTATTACGGAGTTTTAATTATTATTATTAATTATTTAGTATTTAGGGTTAATTAATTTATTATTTAGTTTAAGTTTTAATTAATTTGTAATAATTAATTTTAATTAGTTTTATTTAAATTGTAAAATTAATAGTTTTATAAAATAAATAATATAAAAATAATATTTTTATAAAAATTGTACTTTTTACAACTTTAAGTTTATTTTTATTTTTTGTTTATTTTTATTTGTTTTTAGCGTAATATTTGTATTTTTCGCTCGTATTTAGTTTTAAGACATAGTTTTTGCCGTAGCTTATTTTTATTTCTAGATTTTTAGGCTTTGCCGTAAAATCCCTTAAGTGCTTTTTCTTTAGATTAAGATTTAGGAGCTTTAGAATTTTGCGACGCCGTTTTTAGATTTTAGTGCCTAATTAAGTTATTGTCGTTTTAGATATAGAATTCCTTTAAGCTTTAATACCTTTAGGCGTAACTTTTTAGATTTAATTTTTAGACTTTTAAGTTACGACGCGCTATTTTCTTATTTTTATTTTTCGACGTTTTTCGACGCGCATTCTTTTTCTTTATTATTTCTCGACGCTTTAGTTTTTAGGACTTAGAAATTTTCTCTATTTCTTATCTAATATCTCAAACGGAGAGAAAAATTATTTAAGTGGTTAAATTAATGGACGTTGACAATTTTCTGCTTCGTAGTAATAGTTGGATTTGTTAGTGGCTGAGTTGTGAGCTTCCGATTTAAAGGGTTCTGGCTCTCTGCTGCATCTTTTGACTATTCGAAACGTGGGCAAAAGCAGAAAAGTCTATTAATTGGACAACTTATATAAGTTTTTCTATTTTTATAACTAATAAGATAATTAGTAAATGCACCACATTGTAGCTAAAATTTGGCCATCGCAATAAAATGGAAAATTTTGAAAACAAGGCTATGGAAACTCTTTTTGATATCCAAAATCAATTAAATCAATACTCTCCAACTGGTGTTGATGACAATTCGTTTGGTCAATCTTTGATCACGAATGACGAAACAATAACTGGTTGTGAAATCTGTGGAGATTATCACTCAACATGGGAATGTTATTATTACGTTCCTATGAAAAATTACGCACCCACGGAACCTGAATGGAATGATTATGAAGAACACAATTCAAATTGAGATTATTCCCAGGAATATTTCCAAACTCAACAACCAGTAGACGAGGAAAATTACGTGTCTGAAAATTTATTAGACAATATGAAAATCAAACTCGAAGAACTCAATGCTCAAAATGAACAAATGAGCGAGTTTGTAAACCGGCAAGCTGAAACTCTATCAGACTACACACCTGTTGATCTGAGGAGTATTGTGCAAGAAAATCTCATATCATCGAATTTTGATGAATTCGAGAGCTCCGAAATCACCAACTATCCCGATGATACTTTTTATTCAGTCTTACCAATTTCACAACATATCGACACATTAGCCTCTACCGACGAAATCATCGATCCATCAATGGATGAAGAAGAAGTAAGGGTGACAAATTGGTACTCATGGGAAAACGATAACGTTGAAAATTTTACCCCCGAGACCAAAATGGTGGGACCGATAAGAACCGTTAAAGAAGTAGAATTTGCTTCGATCCCGAAATTCACCATTCCACAACCTTCCAACCCAATATTCTCAATAGACGAGTCATCTACCGAAGATGAACCACGAGCTGTAATAGATATTGACACCTCGGATTTTACCCAATTGGGTAATAGAGGTGAAACTTTAATCCCGAGAATAAAAGGAAGGAAATGTTAGGAATTGTCCACCCTATAATATATATGTCGGTGTATATCGATCCATTTGACCAAGAACCAGAAAAGAGATATATCCATTTACTAAAAGCTACACTTAAAAAAGAATTAAGTAGTGACGATCGGGTGGTTCTAAACTTTAAACCCATTTATATATTTTATACCACCCGAGATGTAAATAACTGGCTCACTATTCTAATTCGTGGAACTTATTCTACCGACTTCACATGTCATCAGCTAAGTGTGGGGAAGTCTAACCCCACTTACATTAAATTAGGGGTTCGGGTTAGTGCATAACTCGTTAACAAAAATGCATGATAAGTTAGGGTAAAAGACGCATTTTCAAATATTAGCAAACAGTTCATAAAAGCAACCATTTTTGAAGAAAAGCATGTGTAATAAAACAAAAAAAAGGAATGAACGATGAGGTGCACCATCTATCATCCTGCAATTTTATGGTATCTTTAACTACTTTCTACACTAATCACCCTCATGAATTTATAATTATAGTCTGATTTTATGCAAATGAGGGCATTGCATGATCTTAAGTGTGGGGAAGGATTATAAATTCTCTCGGGTTTACACTTGGTTTTATTTGCCAAATTTTGTGAAAATTTGAAAAATTTTCAACTAAATGAATTCAAAATCATGTTTATACATATTTATGAACGATGAAAACTAGGTGTTAATACCGAAATTATCGTTACCTCGAAAAGGACATAAATTGAGAAACAACTAAAACGCTTGAATTTATTTATTTAAGATATAAAAAGACGCATGAAAAAAGCCAAGTGTGGGGAGAATATACCAAGTTATTCAATAAGAAATTATCTATCACATGTTTCTGTAAAGTTTATTGCAGGTGCTTTTGTTTTGGACTAAATTAACTGTTTTACCCGATTTACTGTAATGAAAGATGGATCTACACGATGAATCAATTCCATCATTAAAAGGAAGTAAAGTCTTCCGAAAAAGACACGTGCTTCTTGATTTAGGTCAAGAAGTTGTCGTCCAGACCAGCTGTAGGTTGACAAAAAATCTAGAAAAGTCATCTCTAAAATCAGCAGGAAATCCACGGACCTCAGCATCAAACAGGGTCGCCAAGTGGTCAGACTTATCCTAACCATGAGAGGATCTGTCTCGTAAAATGGGGAGGGCACCGTGCAAATTAGCTTGATAAGACTAATGAATCAGATCCCCAGAAAGGATAATCTCCTTAAAGATTAAAAATCAGCTTTTAAGACTGATATTACTCAATCCTTGAGATTGACCTTAAAGATTGAGAATTCAAACTCATGGAATTCGATGATATCTAAACTCGAGCTTGAACGAGAAAATATTTTGATCAAATTAAAACCGATTTGTTTTCTGAAAACCTATTTTCAATGCGTTCATTACCATTGAACGTAAAATCCTAGGAATTCACCTGGAATTCATTAGGTCACCTGAACTAAATCGGGTGTCAACCGTAAGAACGGTGGTTGCATAGCATGGTCGGAGGCAGTACCTTGTGCCAGACTGAAACAATTATAGGATGATCTTTACTATTGCTCCTACAAAGGATAGTACTAGCATCCGACACGTTTGTGGACCATAATCAAATGCATGTCATTAGACATTGCCTTAACAGTTTCTTGTTCATCGCTTTCCTTTACAACTGGACGGTAGTTTACTGAAAGGTAATATACGGAGCAAGTATACTGGACGTGTTGCTTTCCTAATGCAAGGTTAGCAAGTGGGTGACACAAAACCATAAGTTTTGAGCTAAAATTTTCAAATCTGAAACCCACAAAACCCACAAAACCCACAAAAATATTTTGCAACACCGGTGAAGGGTTATTCCGGAAAACTTATCTAGGGTAAAAGCTAGATTGAATTTTCAAAGATCAAATGTTTTCATAAAGATCCAATTTCCTTAAGGATCTACATTTTCATAGTCATGTGGGACTGTAAACCGCCTTTCAAATGTGCACTTTGCTTTGGAAACCGAAAGAAAATCGGCTATTTGATTGTAAGTGTCGTTGACCTAAACCCGAGGCAACTGTGAATGACACACCCACCTTTAACCATTGTTCTATCGTTACTATCATTATTTATACCGCCATGTCAAAATCACTGATGTACAAAACGATAAATCTCACCAACTCGCATAAATTTACCGTTCCCTAGTTCTATAGAATACACGTTATCTAAGGAAGAGATACGGTTCTTAACATTGTGACAAATATCCTTAGATATAAAACTTATATCAGCGCCAGCATCAAACAAAACATAAACATGTTGATCTTTGAGTGAAAACGTACCCGTAACTAACTTCGGATCATCATGAGCTTTTTTGGTGTTGATGTTAAATGTCATGCCTTGAGCAGTTCCAGTATTGTTGTTCTTGGGATAGTCTTTCTCAAAGTGACCCAGTTGTCCACAACCAAAGCAGTTCTTGTTGTTAGTTTTAGCCTTACAATTCTGGTCCAAATGAACAACTTTCTTACACTTGTCACAAATCATAGCAGTACATGTTCCAGAGTGGTGCCTGCCACACCTTTGACATTGCAGTTTACCCTTATACCCAGAGTTTTCACTAGTGACACCAGTGTTGTTTCTTGGAGTTTCCTTCTTCTTGATTGGTTGTTGGTTAAGGTTTTTATCTTGTCCACCATTCCCCTTTCTCTTGCCATCATTCGACTTAACTTCACTAGCTGTAGCAGTCTTCCCTCTCTGAACAATCTGATTTATTACAAATTGGCCATATTTATAGCCTCTTGAACAGTTCCTGGCTTAGAAGTAGTAACGCCACCTTTTGTGTTCTTCGTTAGGCCTTCAATGTACTGTTCAATCTTTCGATTCTCAGGACTGACCATTTCGGGACACATCAATGCCAGTTCAAAAAGTCTCTTGTTGTATCCGGTACGATCAAGTGCCGACTAGTTTCAGTTCAAGGAACTCTCGCCCCATCTTCTTAATCTCATTACGAGGACAGTACTCCTCGATCATTCTTTACTTTAAAGTTTCTTACGACATAGTGATTGCGAGTAGGAATTCCACCAAGTAAGCACATTGTCAGACAAAGTGCCCGTAGCAAACCCTACGTGGTCAGCATCATTACACCCGCTGATACGAAAAACTTACTCTAGCTTCTCAAACCATCTGTTAAGACCAACTGGTCCTTCAGTTCCACTGAATGAGTGTGGTTTGCAGCTTATGAACGACTTATAAGAACATCCTGAAATGTCCCGTTCATATTGATTATAAACGTTCCATATTAATTGAATTCGTCGCGAGGTTTTGACCTCTATATGAGACGTTTTTCAAACACTGCATTCATTTTTAAAACAACCATAACCTTTATTTTATCGATAAAGTTTAAAAAGCATTACGTAGATTATCAAATAATGATAATCTAAAATATACCGTTTACACACGACCATTACATAATGGTTTACAATAAGAATATATTACATCAAAAATAAGTTTCTTGAATGCAGTTTTTACATAATATCATACAAGCATGGACTCCAAATCTTGTCCTTATTTTAGTATGCAACAGCGGAAGCTCTTAATAATCACCTGAGAATAAACACGCTTTAAACGTCAACAAAAATGTTGGTGAGTTATAGGTTTAACCTATATATTTATTAATCGAAATAATAGACCACAAGATTTCATATTTCAATACATCCCATACATAGAGATAAAAATCATTCATACGGTGAACACCTGGTAACCGACATTAACAAGATGTATATAGAATATCCCCATCATTCCGGGACACCCATCGGACATGATAATTTCGAAGTACTAAAGCATTCCAAATTCCAGAATGGGGCTTGTTGGGCCCGATAGATCTATCTTTAGGATTCGCGTCAATTTGGGGGTCTGTTCCCAAATTCTTAGGCTACCAAGCTAAAAAGGGGCATATTCGGCTTCGATCATTCACCCATATAAAGTAGTTTCATTTACTTGTGTCTATTTCGTAAAACATTTATAAATTTGCATGTATTCTCATCCCAAAATATTAGATTTTAAAAGTGGGACTATAACTCACTTTCACAGATTTTTACTTCGTCAGGAAGTAAGACTTGGCCACTGGTCGATTCACGAACCTATAACAAATATGTACATATATATCAAAGTATGTTTAAAATATATTTACAACACTTTTAATACATTTTGATGTTTTAAGTTTATTAAGTCAGCTGTCCTCGTTAGTAACCTACAACTAATTGTCCATAGTTAGATGTACAGAAATAAATTTATATATTATCTTGACCCAATCCATGACCCAGTGTATACACGTCTCAGGCTAGATCACAACTCAAAGTATATATATTTTTGGAATCAACTCAACCCTGTATAGCTAACTCAAACATTACTGCATATAGAGTGTCTATGGTTGTTCCAAATAATATATATACATGGGTCGATATGATATGTCAAAACATTTGCATACGTGTCTATGGTATCCCAAGATTACATAATATATTAGAATACATGTATAATATAATATAAGTTAGCTAGGATATGATTTGTATAGAATTGTTACAATATTTCCCGTAGCTAAAACAATCAAAAAATATCCAATCTTGTTTTACCCATAACTTCTTCGTTTTAAATCCGTTTTGAGTGAATCAAATTGCTATGGTTTCATATTAAACTCTATTATATGAATCCAAATAGAAAAAGTATAGGTTTATTGTCGGAAATATAAGTTACAAGTCGTTTTTGTAAGAGGTAGTCATTTCAGCAGAAAGAACGACGTCTTGATGACCATTTTGAAAAACATACTTCCACTTTGAGTTTAACCATGATTTTTGGATATAGTTTCATGTTCATAAGAAAAATCATTTTCCCAGAAGAACAACTTTTAAATCAAAGTTTATCATAGTTTTTAATAATCAAACCCAAAACAGCCCGCGGTGTTACTACGACGGCGTATGTCCGGTTTTACGGTGTTTTTTGTGTTTCCAGGTTTTAAATCATTAAGTTAGCATATCAAATAGATATAGAATATGTTTTTAGTTGATTTTAAAAGTCAAATTAGAAGGATTAACTTTTGTTTGCGAACAAATTTAGAATTAACTAAACTATGTTCTAGTGATTTCAAGTTTAAACCTTCGAATAAGGTAGTTTTATATATATGAATCGAATGACGTTATGAACATCATTACTACCTCAGGTTTTGTGGATAAACCTACTGGAAATAAGAAAAATAGATCTAGCTTCAAAGGATCCTTGGATGGCTTGAAAGTTCTTGAAGCAGAATCATCACACGAAAATAATTTCAAGTAAGATTTCCACTCGAAATAAGATTGTTATCGTTATAGAAATTGAATCAAAGTTTGAATATGAGTATTACCTTGTATTATAAAGATATCTTACTGTAAATAAGAAAGATTTCTTGAGGTTGGATGATCACTTTACAAGATTGGAAGTAAGCTAGCAAACTTGGAAGTATTCTTGATTTTATGAAACTAGAACTTATAGAATTTATGAAGAACACTTAGAACTTAAAGATAGAACTTGAGAGAGATCAATTATATGAAGAAAATTGAAAAATGAAAGTGTTTGTAGGTGTTTTTGGTCGTTGGTATATGGATTAGATATAAAGGATATGTAATTTTGTTTACATGTAAATAAGTCATGAATGATTACTAATATTTTTGTAATTTTATGAGATATTTCATGCTAGTTTCCAAATGATGGTTCCCACATGTGTTAGGTGACTCACATGGGCTGCTAAGAGCTAATCATTGGAGTGTATAAACCAATAGTACATACATCTAAAAGCTGTGTAATGTACGAGTACGAATACGGGTGCATACGAGTAGAATTGTTGATGAAACTGAACGAGGATGTAATTGTAAGCATTTTTGTTAAGTAGAAGTATTTTGATAAGTGTCTTGAAGTCTTTAAAAAGTGTATGAATACATATTAAAACACTACATGTATATACATTTTAACTGAGTCGTTAAATCATCGTTAGTCGTTACATGTAAATGTTGTTTTGAAACCTTTAGGTTAACGATCTTGTTAAATGTTGTTAACCCATTGTTTATTATATCTAAATAGATGTTAAATTATTACATTATCATGATATTATGATATATTAATATATCTTAGTATGATATATATACAGTTAAATGTTGTTACAATGATAATCGTTACATATATGTCTCGTTTCGAAATCATTAAGTTAGTAGTCTTATTTTTACATATGTAGTTCATTGTTAATACACTTAATGATATGTTTACTTATCATAATACCATGTTAACTATATATATATATATATATATATATATATATATATATATATATATATATATATATATATATACACACACACACACACACACATATATATATATACACACATATATATATATACATATATATATACACATATATATACATATATATATATATACATATATATATATACATATATATATATATATACATATATATATATATATATATATATCCATATATATGACATCATATAGTTTTTACATGTTTTAACGTTCGTGAATCACCGGTCAACTTGGGTGGTCAATTGCCTATATAAAACCTATTTCAATTAATCAAGTCTTAACAAGTTTAATTGCTTAACATGTTGGAAACACTTAATCATGTAATTATCAAATTCACTTAATATAAATAAACATGGAAAAGTTTGGGTCACTACAGTACCTACCCGTTAAATAAATTTCGTCCCGAAATTTTAAACAGTTGGAGGCGTTGACGTATCTTCTGGAAATAAGTGTGGGTATTTCTTCTTCATCTGATATTCTCATTTCCAGGTAAACTCAGGTCCTCTACGAGCATTCCATCGAACCTTAATAATTGGTATCTTTTTTTTCTTAAGTCTTTTAACCTCACGATCCATTATTTCGACGTGTTCTTCGATAAATTGAAGTTTTTTCTTAATTTGGATTTTGTCTAACGGAATAGTGAGATCTTCTTTAGCAAAACATTTCTTCAAATTCGAGACGTGGAAAGTGTTATGTACAGCTGCGAGTTGTTGAGGTAACTCAAGTCGGTAAGCTACTGGTCCGACGCGATCAATAACCTTGAATGGTCTAATATACCTTGGGTTTAATTTCCCTCGTTTACCAAATCGAACAACACCTTTCCAAGGTGCAACTTTAAGCATGACCATCTCTCCAATTTCGAATTCTATATCTTTTCTTTTAATGTCAGCGTAGCTCTTTTGTCGACTTTGAGCAGTTTTCAACCGTTGTTGAATTTGGATAATCTTATCGGTAGTTTCTTATATTATCTTCGGACCCGTAATCTGTCTATCCCCCACTTCACTCCAGCAAATCGGAGACCTGCACTTTCTATCATAAAGTGCTTCAAACGGCGCCATCTCAATGCTTGAATGGTAGCTGTTGTTGTAGGAAAATTCTGCTAACAATAGATGTCGATCCCAATTGTTTCTGAAATCAATAACACATGCTCGTAGCATGTCTTCAAGCATTTGTATCGTCCTTTCACTCTGCCCATCAGTTTATGGATGATAGGCAGTACTCATGTCTATACGAGTTCCTAATGCTTGCTGTAATGTCTGGCAGAATCTTGAAATAAATCTGCCACCCCTATCAGAGATAATAGAGATTGGTATTCCATGTCTGGAGATGACTTCCTTCAAATACAGTCATGCTAACTTCTCCATCTTGTCATCTTCTCTTATTGGCAGGAAGTGTGCTGATTTGGTGAGACGATCAACTATTACCCAAATAGTATCAAAACCACTTGCAGTCCTTGGCAATTTAGTGATGAAATCCATGGTAATGTTTTCCCATTTCCATTCCGGGATTTCGGGTTGTTGAAGTAGACCTGATGGTTTCTGATGCTCAGCTTTGACCTTAGAACACGTCAAACATTCTCCTATGTATTTAGCAACATCGGCTTTCATACCCGGCCACCAAAAATGTTTCTTAAGATCCTTGTAAATCTTCCCCGTTCCAGGATGTGTTGAGTATCTAGTTTTATGAGCTTCTCTAAGTACCATTTCTCTCATATCTCCAAATTTTGGTACCCAAATCCTTTCAGCCCTATACCGGGTTCCATCTTCCCAAATATTAAGACGCTTCTCCGATCCTTTGGGTATTTCATCCTTTAAATTTCCCTCTTTTAAAACTCCTTGTTGCGCCTCCTTTATTTGAGTAGTAAGGTTAGTGTGAATCATTATATTCATAGCTTTTACTCGAATAGGTTCTCTGTCCTTTCTGCTCAAGGCGTCGGCTACCACATTTGCCTTCCCCAGGTGGTAACGAATCTCAAAGTCGTAATCATTCAACAATTCAATCCATCTGCGCTGCCTCATGTTCAGTTGTTTCTGATTAAATATGTGTTGAAGACTTTTGTGGTCGGTATATATAATACTTTTGACCCCATATAAGTAGTGCCTCCAAGTCTTTAATGCAAAAACAACCGCACATAATTCCAAATCATGCGTCGTATAGTTCTGCTCGTGAATCTTCAATTGTCTAGACGCATAAGCAATTACTTTCGTTCGTTGCATTAATACACAACCGAGACCTTGCTTTGAGGCGTCACAATATATCACAAAATTATCATTCCCTTTAGGTAATGACAATATAGGTGTCGTAGTTAACTTTTTCTTCAATAATTGAAACACTTTTTCTTGTTCATCCTTCCATTCAAATTTCCTCCCTTTATGCGTTAATGCAGTCAAGGGTTTTGCTATTTTGGAAAAATCTTGGATGAATCTTCTGTAGTAACCAGCTAGCCCTAAAAATTAGCATATGTGTTTCGGAGTTTTCGGGGTTTCCCACTTTTCAACGGTTTCAATCTTTGCTGGATCTACTTGAATACCTTCTTTGTTCACTATATGACCGAGGAATTGAACTTCTTCCAACCAAAATGCACACTTTTAAAACTTAGCGTACAGTTTTTCTTTTCTCAGCAACTCTAGCACTTTTCTCAAATGTTCTTCGTGCTCTTGATCATTCTTCGAGTAAATAATTATGTCATTGATGAAAACAATGACAAACTTGTCAAGATATGGCCCATACACTCGGTTCATGAGGTCCATGAACACAGCTGGTGCGTTAGTCAATCCAAACGGCATAACCATAAACTCGTAATGACCGTAACACGTCCTAAAAGCAGTCTTCAGAATGTCATCCACTTTCACCCGCATTTGGTGATATCCAGAACGTAAATCGATCTTCGAATAAACCGACGAGCCTTGTAGTTGATCAAATAAGTCGTCGATTCTCGGTAATGGGTAACGGTTCTTGATGGTAAGTTTGTTCAACCCTCGGTAGTTGATACACAACCTGAATGTACCATCTTTCTTCTTGACAAACAGAACAGGAGCTCCCCATGGTGATGTACTTGGTCGAATGAAACTACGCTCTAAAAGTTCCTGTAACTGACTTTGTAATTCTTTCATTTCGCTGGGTGCGAGTCTGTATGGAGCACGAGCTATTTGTGCAGCTCCTGGTACAAGGTCTATTTGAAATTCAACGGATCGATGTGGGGGTAATCCCGGTAATTCTTTCGGAAATACATCAGAAAATTCTTTTACGACGGGAACATCACTGATGTTCTTTTCTTCAGGTTTAACTTCCTCGATGTGTGCTAGAATGACGTAACAACCTTTTCTTATTAGTTTTTGCGCCTTCAAACTACTAATAAGATTTAACTTCGCGTTGTTCTTTTCTCCGTACACCATTAAAGGTTTTCCTTTTTCACGCATAATGCGAATCGCATTTTTGTAACAAACGACCTCTGCTTTTACCTTCTTCAACCAGTCCATGCCAATTATTACATCAAAACTCCCTAACTCGACTGGTATTAAATCAATCTTAAACGTTTCATCACCCAGTTTAATTTCTCTATCCCGACATATATTATCTGCTGAAATTAATTTACCATTTGCTAATTCGAGTAAAAATTTATTATCCAAAGGCTTTAATGGGCAACTTAACTTAGCACAAAAATCTCTACTCGTATAGCTTCTATCCGCACCCGAATCAAATAAAACATAAGCAGGTTTATTATCAATAAAAAACATACCCGTAACAAGCTCTGGGTCTTCCTGTGCTTCTGCCGTATTAATATTGAAAACTCTTCCACGGCCCTGCCCATTAGTATTCCCCTGATTCGGGAAATTACTTCTAATGTGGCCCAGTTTTCCACATCCATAACAAACAAAGGCGGCATTACTTTTTTTGCCACTATTTGTTCCTTTAGTTCTATTAAACTTTGGTCCGTAGACCTCACACTTTTTCGCACCATGGCCAGTTCTTTTACACTTGGTGCAAAATGTCGTACAGAACCCATTCTGGTGGTACTCTTCACACCTTTGGCATTTTTGGTTTTTGTTGTCGTTGTTGTTATTGAGGTTGTTGTTGGGATTGTTATTGTTATTGGAACGGTTGTTGTAGTTGTTGTTGTTGTTGGGACGTTTGTTGTAGTTATTGTTGGGATTGCGGTTATTGTTGCGATTGTTGTTGCGGTTGTGGTTGTAATTGTTGTTGTTGTTGTATTGGTGACCCTTGTCACTGGTTTCTTCCCACTTTCTCTTGAGTTGTTTCGTGTTGGCTTCTTCAGCCGCCTGCTCTTTAATTCTTCCCTCAATCTGATTTATGAGTTTATGAGCCATTCGACTTGCCTTTTGTATGGAAGCGGGCTCGTGTGAACTCACATCTTCTTGAATCCTTACTGGTAACCCTTTTATAAACGCGTCAATCTTCTCTTCTTCATCTTCGAATGTTCCTGGACATAATAGGCACAACTCTGTGAATCGTCGTTCATATGTGGTAATGTCGAACCCTTGTGTTGGTAACTCTCTAAGCTCCACCTTGAGCTTATTGACTTCGTTTCTAGGACGGTACTGCTCGTTCATCAATTACTTGAATGCCGACCACGGTAGTGCGTAAGCAGCATTTTGTCCTACCTGTTCAAGATAGGTGTTCCACCACGTTAACGCAGTACCTGTGAAGGTATGCGTAGCGTACTTAACTTTGTCCTCTTCAGTACACTTACTTATGGCAAACACCGATTCTACTTTCTCGGTCCACTGTTTCAATCCAATTGGTCCTTCAGTTCCATCAAATTCCAAAGGTTTGCAGGCAGTGAATTCTTTGTAGGAGAATCCTACACGATTTCTTGTGGAATTAGTTCCACTGCTAGATCCAGAGTTATTGTTATTTTGCATCGCATCCTGTACTGCGGCTATGTTTGCTGCAAGGAAAACACGGAAGTCTTCCTCGCTCATGTTCAAATTCTGACGAGTCGCCGGTGCCATTTCCTTCAAAAATAGCCAAAAGAATCGAGTTAATCATACAGAATATTAAGAGTAGTCAATAGTATTTCATAGCATAATATGAACTCATTTATAAAAGCTTTTTCTTCATATGAGCATTTTATAAGTTTAAATTCGGGTACTACCTACCCATTAAGTTCATACTTAGTAGCTAATATACAATTCAACTACTAAAATTCCATATGAAAAACTGATTATAATAATATATCACATACAAATATTCTTCAAACTTACAACTTCGCTATATTACATATAACATGAAATATAGTACACTTTGATACAGGACAGTTTTGAAGATAAATCTAGTTAATACGCAAGTTGTTCAGCAAAGGAAATAAACACATGTAATTCATAAGTCCAGAAACAAGTCATGCATTCTGATTTTACTAAAACGACTTCCCATCCTTGGTCTTGTGGAAAATAACCGTTATGACCATTGGCTAGGCAGCATGTTGTAATATCGACAAAAGGACGAGGGTTTCGTAATGTCCAACAGCCCCATAATAATCTAAAAACCTTATTTCTCATCCCAACTACTGAATCCGTCACTTGTGGGAAGGTTTTATTTAAAAGTTGCAATCTGATGTTCTTTTTCTCACTTTGGTAAGAAGCGAACATCACTAACCCGTAAGCATAACATGCTTCTTTATGTTGCATGTTAGAAGCTCTTTCTAATTCACGAAATCCTATGTTGGGATAAGTTGAGTCAAAATAGGTTCTTAACCCGTAGCGTAAAATTGCATTTGGGTTTCCCACATTTAACGCTTTAAAGAAAACACGGCGTAACTTACGGTCTCCCCAATGTGATATACCCCACCTATCAAAGGAAAGCCTTTTATAGACTAAGGCATTTCTGGAAAGTCTTTCAAATGTTTGACAAGTTAATTTCTCCATAACTAAATGTGCTGATGAATTATGACCGACTCTAGACAAGATTTCCTCAATCATATCCTCTGGTAGGTCTTCTAAAATATTCGGTTGTCTACCCTTAACGTCCATTTTGTTTTTATACTGTAAAATAGACAAGGATTAGATTCGTAAAAGATAATTAACAAACAATACAAGCAATTTTTACATAGAACATAAAAGTACAAGTACACTACAATACATATAATACACAACATGATTACAACCATCTAATCTGAATCACTGGTTTCTTCTTCTTCGGACTTGGTTCGTTTTCCTAATTTTCTAGGGATATATGATGTTCCTCTAATACGAGCCGTCATTTTCCACAATGGTTTAGAAAAACCTGGTGGTTTAGAGGTTCCCGGGTTATTTTTACAATTTAGGAAATACGGACATTGCCGATACATATAAAGTTCATCGGGGTTGGAATCAGGTTTCTCTATTTTTATACCTTTTCCCTTATTATTTTCTTTTACCATATTAAATTGGGTCGAGGTAATTTCTATAACATCATCGGAATCCTCATCAGGATCCGATTCATCGGAAAATTGGTAATCTTCCCAATATTTTGCTTCCTCGGCGGAAACACCATTGACCATTATTAACTTTGGTCCGTTGGTTGAGGATTTTCTTTTATTTAATAGATTTACTATAGGTATCAATATTTCTTCCTCTGAAACCTCTTGATGAGCGTCGAAGTACTCGTCAAAAATAAACTAAATACTCTAGACTAGCTAGGGTAAGTAGGATTCGTTTCACGGGAGATTGTGGTTAAAAGCAAGCAATTTTCAGGAGTTGGTTTGTTTGTTTAACTAAAACTACTGAGATTAATCAACTGCTTAAAACTTAAAACTTAAACTAAAGTGCAATTGAAAATGTTGAAATGTAAACAATGAAAGTAAAACCTTTATCCTTTCACAATCCCAATCTAACATGTATTCATTCAAACAAGTATTAGGTTTACCAAATGTTGATCAAATCTCATAGACAAGACTTTTTGAGTTCATCAATTCTATTATCTTGGGTTTAAACTATGTAACCTAGACAATATGTCTTTTTCCCTAATATAATTAACACTAAGTTGGATCAAGAACACACTGTTAAATCACAATAATTTAACTTGCAATAACAAAACATAAAACTTGCATTAATCAACAATTGATTTGGTTCACAATATCATAATCCAAAAGTATTAAAACATCACAAACCACATAATCTTGAATGAAATCATACATATTTTAATTGTTCATGGAAAGGATAAAGTTAAGAAAAACTAGCCAAACATGTTGGTGATGATGATCATGGAGATTCTTGAAGATTGCATGATGAACAACACCTTAATCCTAGCTTGAATCCTTGAACAATGATGATTGGAGAGTGTTTTGATGTGTTTGAGAGTGATCTCTGGTGCAAAAACTGATGAAAAAAAGTGTAGGTTCGTAACCCTAGAGCTCTCCTTAAATAGGGGTTAGGAAACTTCATCCAAAAGCTAATTTTCGTATTTCCCGGAATCTGGAAATTTGTACTGGCGTAATTTACGCCCAATCTGGCATAAATTACGCCTTTGTTAAATTGCCTGGGCGTATTTTTACGCCCCCAAATGATTTTTTTCTGATTTCAAACTTGCATTGGCGTAATTTACGCCATATCTGGCGTAATTTACGCCCATATTTGCACTGGTGTAAAAAGCTGGCGTAAAAAACTTGAAAGCTGGCGTAATTTACTCCAGTGTAAAAATTCTGATTTTTCCAACTTTTTCCAGAACTTGACTTTAAATGCCGTTTTTCGCGCCTTTTTGCACTAACTTCTTTTCTCACCTATAAAACACAAAACCACATCAAAGTATCTCATTTTTCACTCAAATATGGTTACTTTCACGTTGTTAAACATAAACGATCGTGTCAACTAAGGACCGATCAAACCCCCACACTTGGCTTTTGCTTGTCCTCAAGCAAATCTGTTTTCAGCTACAAGACAATAACACCTAGGTGGTATTAACTCAAACAATTTTTCACAAGCAAAATTAACTATAAATCAAGATGTACATACGAAATGGGTTAATCACTCAAAACCTCAAATAACTTTCATCCTCCAAAACCTTCAATCATAACTTCCTTTATCACAAATCATTTCCTTATTTTAACTATTCCTCCATTAATCATATCCTCATAATCCTCAAACATTTTCCTTAAATTATCATATGGATCAAAACTTAGCACTAAATCAAACAATTATCCTTACAACTTTCATGATCCACACTTATTCTTTTTAAGATCAAAATAAATGTATCTAAGTAACATGTCAAAAGAAACACAACACGGGTTACATTAAATCCGGATTAATTTCATTGGGTTGGCCATGACTCAATTAAAATGGTGTAAAACGGTTACGAATATCGAACCAATTAAACTTTATAAGGTTTAGAAATTTTAACGTGACCCTCATTCGCACCAAGATAAATTAATTTAAATCGGAATGTCAATCATAACTAGAATTGTGCACATGTTTGTGTTTTTGTCCTCCTTAACTTTTTTATTAGCCAAACTCATGCCCTTGTCTACACTAGTACTAAGTGCATAGCTTCGAAGTCCCGACACCAATGAACCCCCTAAGTCTAGTTGGAAATACCCCATACCACAAGCTCGGTAAAGTGGAGTTTTGGTTACATTGCCCATTTGTGCGAGGCATTCATGGAAGGTATAGGTTTTTGTGAGGTTATAAAGACTCTTACACTCTAGACCTAAACTTCAATGAGACGAATTTTATGCCTCGGTGGTCCATGCTTTATAAGGCACTCGTTTCACAATTTTTGGCATACTCTTCTTCTACTCTTTTTTATTCTTTTAAATTCGTCTCTTTCACTTCCTCCTTTTCACAACATTTTTTTTTCATTTTTTTTTCCATTTTTCATTCATTTTTTTTTTTTCAACTTCAATGAACTAACACACAACATATAACATATTGATAACATTTGGGATGTAGTGGTGAATATGCGGAGATAGTGACAATGATATATATAGATATATGTATGTAACATGGATAACGGGTGTTGGATGTGGTGAATATCATTGTCAAAGCTTGTGATATAAAGTATCCCCTTTCGACCTTTGCCTAGGGAAGAGTAAACTCTACAAGTGTTGCATTGGTGACTATCATCATTGTTATGCACTTTCATACTAGTGAGTAAATCGTGGACTCCATTGTGGAACCCCGGAGACCACTTTGAGTCAAACTAATCAAAAAGCCACAAACACTATAACATAATAGCTAGTTATGCTCGCCATGCTAATTTAAACTAATTATGTCTTAGCAAAAATGAGTTGCGTTGTCACCTAGCGTTACCAAATCTAAACAAGATAAAGTAAGATTAATTCAACATCAATAACCAAAAATAAGGGTAGGAATGGGAAGTTGGTTTGCTTTTTATCAGATTTTTATATCACTTTTCTAAAGGTTTAGGCTGCTAAGGGTCACTAATTGATTCTAGTACACACTTTGTGTACTAACGACCAGGGTAGACTGGCTGCAAAAATAAAAAGAATTGGTTTAAAAAGAAAAATCCTAAAGTGTTTCTTTATCATCCATGTTACCTAGCATACAACCTTGGGATCTTTTTCCTTCTTTTCTTTCCAAACTTTCTTTTTTCCACAAAAGTATATTTCCTTAAAGTTGCTAGTCAAGGTCAACAAGGTCAAATGCCTAACATTTATCATTCCTCACCGGCCAAGTCCAAAAACTTCAAAGAATTTCCAAATTAATCCCTAATCACTAGGGTTACTCTCATGGGTCAACATCTTGATTATAGCCTTGAAATTAAAATTTTTCAAATTTCTACCACCTAGGCCATTTAAAACCATTTAAAACATAAAATCTTTAAACAACAAACACTTTCAAGCTAAACCAAATGTGCAGATTTTCTTCCTCCCCCCCCACACTTAAATCATGCTACGTCCTCGTACGCATGTTAAAAAGTTATGTTAAATTAAAGTGAGGAAAAATAAACAAGGAGAAAGAAAAAGAACAATATTACCCGGGATTACAAAGCAACTTCCCAGAATACCACTCGTGACAATGACACCAATCTCCCATTTCATCTCACAACATGTTTCCTTCCATCCAATTTTTATTCTCACAAAACAAAAACAAAAGAAAAAGTAAAAACTAACTAGCCCATTTTCGGAGGGATCCCGCTTTAAACCACCCGATTCCCTTGGGTGGACGAGTTTTGTCTCGTGAGGGTTTGCAGTGAACATACCCACAAAGTTCATTTATTTAATAAATATAAAGAAAAATAATATATAAATAGATTAAAGAAGACTTACAAACTCTACACATAGTTTGTGCAGTTTTATTTTCGAGTCGTGCACGCGACTCTTTCGCCATATCAGCTAATTCCAGGACTGTAAAAGGTTACTCCTTCCCTCACTTTCTGAGAACCTTCACTATCTCTAACTTTCCTCAACTTAGAATCTAACCACACATCATTCTCCTTAACCACATGCATTAACTCAAACAATTTATCTTTTTCTTTAGGAGACAAGTTACACACAAGACGGTTGCTCAAACTTTCATCTCCTCTACTCCTAGCATCATGGACCCTTCTATGTAATTTCCTCATGGAACGATCAAGCACTGGGTCATCCTTATCGTCCTCTACCTTATCATGCGATCTCACAAAAATATGTGGTGGATTTTCCTCGTCTCCCCCACACTTAGTGTGATGACCCGGGAATTTCCGACCAAATTTAAACATAATCTTATATGATTCGACTCGATAAGCAAAGTCTATTAAACCGAGTCTCATTATGTTTGAACTATTTCATGATAACATTTGACCTTTAACTATTTCCGACGATTCACGAACCTTTAATTGTAACTAAGAATGTAAATATAAATAATTATATATAAAACTAATTATATTAGTATTAATGAACTATTAAGTAATTTTGTTATTATAAAAGATAACATTTAATAACTAAAGATTTTCATTTTGAATATATATAGTATATTGTATATAAATGATTCAAACATATTTTACCAACGTTATCAAAATATTAAATGTACAATGTTATACTTTGTAGTTAATTGTTTAATATACATAATTAATAATCTACTCAACATTTAAAACATGATTTTATATATATGGTAGTATACATATATACATAAATATAACTATATATATATGATTTTATACATAATTATTATATTATGTATATGTAGAAATTTATAATATATCTATGATGAAATAATGTACTATTTTAATAAATATATATAATACTTACATATATAAAACATTTATATTTTTCATAATTACATACATAAGTATAATATAATTAGTATGTAAATAAATATTATAATATATTTATATTAAAATGCATAAATATATAATATTCAGTATATGTTACAATACATATTACATAATTATTAAATATTACATAATAATAGATGATATTAATAAATTAAATTTAAATACAAATATAGTTGTTGTAGTAATGTTATTTGTATCGTCAAATATCAATATTTGTATTCATAATATCACTTTATATCATATAAAGATGAAATTGGATGTATAAATTAGATTATTATTACTAATATTATTATTATCGATAAAATATTAATATTATCATAATTAGTATGGTATTATTATTATTATTATTATTATTATTATTATTATTATTATTATTATTATTATTATTATTATTATTATTATCATTTTTACAATTATTATTATCATTAATATTATATTTATCATTATTATTAATTTTATTAATATTATTAGATATTAATAGTATTGTTATTATATATTATTATTATTAATTAAAAAAAATAGTAGGGATCTATATTATACGTTTGACCTCTGTATCCTTTATCTCTATTATTATTTTTTTTTTTGTTTCTTTCCTGCTCCAAACTCGTGAACCTGTGTTGACATTTTCTCCATTTTTTATCAACCGATCTCTATTATTACAAAATGATTATGTATAATTGCAAATCAAATAAAAAGGAAATCCAATGGGATTAAAGAGCACAGCGATATTTTTTTTTCTTCTTCTCTGCACGCTCCAATTTTTTTTTCTCTTAATTCAATTTCGAATAAAGTTTCAAAATCTAAAAATGCAGAAAGGTTAGAAATCTTTCTTTGAATCTATCTGCAAAATCTCAACTCTCAAATCTTTATATCGATCTTGAATTTTGAAGTCAAAGTTTAGTTTAAAAAAAAGTCAACAATTGTTCTTGAGACAAATTCGCGTTCGTGTATATGTTTCTGATCAAATTGACGATTCCAGTAGTTTTTATACATGTTTAGAAAACTATTTCGTGTTATAAACATTATCTATAATGTTATCTATTACGAAATCAATTTTTTTTGTTTTGTTCCAAGAACCGACGCTGCAGTAGGCCTTTAGTGTTTTTTTTTTTTTTTTTTTAGAACCCAAATTATTATTTTTTCTGTAATGTTTTGAAGCTTTAAAAGGAACCCTGATTTTTTTTTTTTTTTTTTTTTGTTATTGATGTTTTGTTGAATCCATGAGACTTGTGGAGAAGAAGAGGAATAGAAGAAAAACAGTTTATATATAAAATTTAAATTCGATATTAGTACAGAGAATCAGAATTGGTGGGATGGTCGAGAGTGTTTGCGTGTGAGCATGTGGTCACGAGATCGAGTCCAGAGGACGGTAGTTTCTTTTTTTTTTTTGAAACTCTTTTCATGTGAGGTAGTTTTCTTTTCTAATTTTATTATTGTTATTATATATTAATTATTATTAGTATTATTATTATTATTGTGATTGTTTTGATTGTTATTGTTATTGTTATTATTAGTATCATACTTGTTATCATATTTGAAAGTATTATAGACATTACTATTATTATTATGATAGGTATTAATAATATTATTATTAGTAATAAACTTATCATTTTAGTATTTTATCATCATTAGGATTATGATTATCATTATTATTATTATGAAGGAAATAAAAATATATTATTATCATCAATATTAGAATTTGTACCGGTTTATAAATAATAGTATCATCAGTACATTTACAATTAATAATATCATATTTATCAGTATCATCATTAATATTTACTAGTATTATTATGATTATCATTTATCATTTTATAAATATTAGAACCCTTATTATTAACATAAGTATGGTATTAGTATTAATATTATTTTAGAGTTATTATTATTAGTATCATTAACAGTTATCATTTTCATTTTTTTTTGCTATTAGTATTATCATTATTAATAAAATTATTATTATTATTAGTAAATCATTATTATCTAAATTATTATTTTAACAAATAAATCTTTTGTACACTATATATATACTTATGGTATATACTAGGATTGTATTAATAATTCACATAACAAACTAATAAAATTTCATAAATACAATACTAACCACAAATATATGTATATAAATATATTAATGTCACTATTTATATAAACGTAAATCATTATAGATATATATACATAAAATCGATATATATATATATATAAAATATAACTTAAAATATAATATAAGTATACATTTTAAAATAAAGGTTAGAATAAATTCTACAAAACTATAATATATAAATAATACATATTAATAAATGAAATTTTGTAACTTACATTATACGTATTAATATATACACAATTGATATAGGTTCGTGAATCCGAGGCCAACCCTGCATTGTTCAATGACGTCATATGTATTTTTACTACAAAATACAGTATCGTGAGTTTCATTTGCCTTTTTACCCTTTATATTTTTGGGCTGAGAATACATGCGCAACTTTTATAACTGTTTTACGAAATTGACACAAGTACGTGAAACTACATTCTATGGTTGGATTATCGAAGTCGAATATGCCCCTTTTTATTAAGTCTGGTAATCTAAGAATTAGGGAACAGACACCCTAATTGACGCGAATCCTAAAGATAGATCTATCGGGCCCAACAAGCCCCATCCAAAGTACCGGATGTTTTAGTACTTCGAAATTTATATCATGTCCGAAGGAGGATCCCGGAATGATTGGGATATTCTTATATATGCATATTGTTAATGTCGGTTACCAGGTGTTCAATCCATATGAATGATATTTTTGTCTCTATGCATGGGACGTATGTTTATGAGAAATGGAAATCTGAAATCTTGTGGTCTATTAAAATGATGGAAACGATTGTTTAAGTTAAACTAATGAACTCACCAACCTTTTGGTTGACACTTTAAAGCATGTTTATTCTCAGGTACGAAAGAAATCTTCCGCTGTGTATTTGCTCATTTTATAGATATTACTTGGAGTCATTCATGGCATATTTCAAAAGACGTTGCATTCGAGTCGTCGAGTTCATCAAGATTATTATCAAGTCAATTATAGTTGGATATATTATGAAATGGTATGCATGCCTGTCAACTTTCGATGTAATGAAAGTTTGTCTTTTCAAAAACGAATGCAATGTTTGTAAAATGTATCATATAGAGGTCAAGTATCTCGCGATGTAATCAACTGTTGTGAATCGTTTATAATCGATATGGACTTCGTCCGGATGGATTAGGACGGGTCTTCACAGTTGGTATCAGAGCGGTGGTCTTAGCGAACCAGGTCTTGCATTAGTGAGTCTAACTGATAGTCGTTAGAATGCATTAATGAGTCTGGACTTCGACCGTGTTTGCATGTCAAAAGTTTTGCTTATCATTTAGTGTCGAAAAATTATTTGCTTATCATCCTTAAAGTCTAAGACACGTCTTACTGCCTTTATTGCATAGACAGTGTATAGTTAAATTCATATCTTAGCGTATCTGTTATTGTTACCTTTGCCTGACAGCTTCCGTAGATTCCTCCGTAGCTTATGGGATTTTAGTATTATATATGCATATGTAAATTATGTATTGCAGTGTACTAATCTACATCCTATAATCTATTTCTTATCGAAAATCCTTCATCTGATCGTACGAGATGAATCCCTCAACCAGTTCGAGTCCATCTGATTTCGATAGCTATTTCGATAGTTATTCCGACAGCTATTTCGATATGGATTTCCACTCGAGCTCCGAAAGCAGAGTAACCGGAATGAATCGATCAATTAGCCATCATCTATTCTGAATGAATTGGAGATGGGTTCGTAGTCGACTTAATCAATGGAAACGCGAAGAAGGCGATCATTTCCACTAACCAAATTCACCTCTTGACAATGGACCTAAAACGTTTACCGGCGAACCTGTTCGAGACACCATTTTCTCTCTCATTTCCAAAGTATCTCATCACGATCATATACTATCTCAGATTCTAAACCTCATTCATCCGCTCGTCCGAACCGACAATCATCCCGGTGTAATAGAAGAAGTTAACGAACTTCGCGCATAAGTTGTAGTCTTGGAAAATATGGTGCAAAACGTACCAGCTTCATCCAAATCACCGGCACCAACGGTACCACCAACAACCCAAATTTCAATATCACATGCCTCAACATCTCAATCTATACCTCGAGTATAATCATCATTCTACATGACATTCTACATCAGTTATCTTCGTTCGACATGGTGATTATGTAATCTCTAATGTTTTAGAGATTATTTATTCTAGTTCCAACTGAAAACTAAATGAGTTTAATATCATGTTAACTCATTAAATTCATGATTACATCTGAAGAAAATATATATGTATATATGTTTTCATAAAGATTGTAATTAAAAATTCTTTTGTACAAACTGTTAATAATAAAAATATTTTAACGGGTAGGTAATACCCGAGGAATATTTAAATTTCACATTAATAAGTTACACTTTATATTCTTCGAATCTGATTCAACAGTTATTCACTATCCTATTTACAACCACCGGGATACTTATCCGTTCACCAAAGAATAACTATTTTCATTCAAATTCAATTTCATATTTGAATTTTGACCTATCAGAATCCAACAAGTGGCATAATGAAGAAATAATGGACACAATAAAAATTGATTAGAAACAGACTAATTAACAATATTAAATTTTATTAAGAAACCACGCTAACAAAATCCTAGCTAACTGTTCCTAGCTAACTGTTAATTCCGTATTACATTTTATTTATCGCAATTTATTTATCGCAATTTATTTTATCGCAATTTATATTCTCGCAATTTTATTTATTGTCATTTAATTTCTGTTATTTACTTTACGCACTTTATTTATCGTCATTTAATTTCTGTTATTTATTTTACGCACTTTAAATATCGGGACACGTATACAAGGTTTTGACATATCATATCGACACATCTATATATATTATTTGGAATCACAATAGACACTCTATATGCAGTAATGATCGAGTTCTCTATACAGGGTTGAGGTTGATTCTATAATAATATATATACTTTGAGTTGTGATCGAGTCTGAGACATGTACACGGGTCACGATACGTATTAATTAATTCAAATATTATATATTAAACTATATATGAATGATTGCACTGTCAACTGTGGACTATCGACTGTGGACTAATAACATTGGACAATTAAAATGAATTAAAATATTGAATATAACATATGAAACTAAACAATTCTTCAAGTTTGCCACTTGATTTCGTCTTAAACCTCATTTGTATCTTCACGATTACATTCTGCGTTCAAACCTTTCATGATTCTTGAAAACACCTCAATCGATAGGATGAATCAACCGCACTTCATCTACGGAAGGAAAGATTTATGCATATAGTTATGCACCTGAGAAACTCTCGGCAATTGAGTAAAAGTTCAACACGTAGCCGCGTCAGATCCTTTGGCATTTATTAACAAAAACAACTTTGCGATCCCTTTTCAAAATTAGCCAATTTTGTCACAACTCCAACAAGTCAACTTCGACTTTTCGTACGAAACAACCTTATTATAACGTTTATATATACGCGTGCTCTTTTATTGTTACCAGGTAACCTTTCATATTCCATCATATTACCATCAGCGTTTAATCATCTAAAAACACAATTCTCCTGAAACCACCTCGGATTAATAACCGATGATTCAGATATCATAGCATTAAATGCAGAGGAAACAGAAAAATGGTAGATGGTCTAAACGGACAAAAGTTTGATGATAAAGAAAGGAGTGTTAGGAACGCTCGATAGAAAATTGGGTATTGAAAAACAGATTGAGTTACCCATGAAGGAGACCAAGGACAAATACAAGGACCAAATCCTATATTCAAAGGATTCAGGTAATTCTGGATCCGTTGAAATCTTTAGAGAATATCTTGCTCCGAAGTCATGTTAAAATCTTGCGGAAAATCTTTCTCCATCAACCGTCGAACTTAGAAATTCCAAAATATCATCATCAATATCTTTGATATTTCTGAGGATATTTTCATAAATATTCTCGTCCGAAATTATATACCTCTTCGTGCTTCCTGTGTATCAATATATTGGAAACATTCAATAGAAAATATAGTACCGAAAAGCAGATTATGCGAAACTATGAAGAAAGCCGTGGATAAATCACAAAGAATAAGTTTGACTTCAAAGAATCCAAATAATTCAATGTCTGCTAAAGTCTATAGTGAATAACTTGCTCCTTACTCTAAACCCTTGCAGACAATAGTTTCTATCATCCTCTGATCTTAGATATTCTGAGATATTATCGTACCTTTCATTATAAATATCCTCCATATTTCTGGAGATATTTTTATAACTATTCTTATCTGAAATCATTAATCTTTTCGTGCTATCAGTATTACATCATTTAGAAACTGTTAGTTTCTATATTCTGTAAATTTTCAAGCTTAAAATATGAATGTTATTGTAGTAATGATGGGAACTGATGCATGAGTTAGTATAATATAATGACACTTGATCAACGTGATTATATTACAGTAAGTCATGCTGAGTTTCTAAATGAAACGTGATGATTCACAGATCATAACGTCATCATGTGCCATGTTACATAACTCTTTCATCCTACTTAACTCCGTAACAAATCAAGAAAATGTATTCTTGATGGTTCTATCTTCCGTGATGTTGATAAATTTGAAAATCAAATCGAGCTATCACGTTCCTTCATGCTTAGAACATTATAATCATTCGAAACTCTATATCTATAAATTCTGGACCATTATTCGCTTGACTTGAAGTCGGGAAGAGAAAACAAAAGCATAGAGCTTTGAAATATAAGGGAGAATATAAAGTCCGATAACAACACATAAATTACAAACCGTGTATATCAATGTTTATCGCAACATAAAGACACGGGAGAATTAAAAACATTATAATCCCGAGGGCGAAGTAGAAGAAAGCAGATTCCTCTGGTGGAAGTTGGAAAAGGAGAATGATTGTTGCGATAGTAAGGATGAGGACAAGGATCAGAACTGGATTAATCATTTTCAGAATCTTTTGGATGTATGAACTAAGAAAGAAAGTATAAGAATGGTGAGAATAATGGAAAGGAAGAGCTTAATTTATACTGGAAATATCAGACGTAGTAATCGGGGCAGATCACCGTATTTAATTAAAGAGATCTTAATTTCCATAAATCCCGAAGAATCAGATTTTATAGATCTTCAAGATTTTCTTTAAATCCCTTAAATTCCGGAATTCAACCAAGGCAATGTCAAAAGTTAAGACGCGCCTTATTTTCTAAATTCAAACCTGACTACGTCAAAAGTTAAAAACAAATCTTTGTTTCTCATTTCATCCTTTTGTGAATAGCTTCATTCGCACTCTTCGAATAATTGAATTATTTATATCCATATTACTCAATGATGATAAAACTCAAGTTATCAACTCATATTCGTCAGGAAAACATATTTATTGTTAGCTATGACGACCTCACTCAAATTTCGGGACGAAATTTCTTTAACGGGTAGGTACTGTGATGACCCGGGAATTTCCGACCAAATTTAAACATAATCTTATATGATTCGACTCGATAAGCAAAGTCTATTAAACCGAGTCTCATTATGTTTGAACTATTTCATGATAACATTTGACCTTTAACTATTTCCGACGATTCACGAACCTTTAATTGTAACTAAGAATGTAAATATAAATAATTATATATAAAACTAATTATATTAGTATTAATGAACTATTAAGTAATTTTGTTATTATAAAAGATAACATTTAATAACTAAAGATTTTCATTTTGAATATATATAGTATATTGTATATAAATGATTCAAACATATTTTACCAACGTTATCAAAATATTAAATGTACAATGTTATACTTTGTAGTTAATTGTTTAATATACATAATTAATCATCTACTCAACATTTAAAACATGATTTTATATATATGGTAGTATACATATATACATAAATATAACTATATATATATGATTTTATACATAATTATTATATTATGTATATGTAGAAATTTATAATATATCTATGATGAAATAATGTACTATTTTAATAAATATATATAATACTTACATATATAAAACATTTATATTTTTCATAATTACATACATAAGTATAATATAATTAGTATGTAAATAAATATTATAATATATTTATATTAAAATGCATAAATATATAATATTCAGTATATGTTACAATACATATTACATAATTATTAAATATTACATAATAATAGATGATATTAATAAATTAAATTTAAATACAAATATAGTTGTTGTAGTAATGTTATTTGTATCGTCAAATATCAATATTTGTATTCATAATATCACTTTATATCATATAAAGATGAAATTGGATGTATAAATTAGATTATTATTACTAATATTATTATTATCGATAAAATATTAATATTATCATAATTAGTATGGTATTATTATTATTATTATTATTATTATTATTATTATTATCATTTTTACAATTATTATTATCATTAATATTATATTTATCATTATTATTAATTTTATTAATATTATTAGATATTAATAGTATTGTTATTATATATTATTATTATTAATTAAAAAAAACAGTAGGGATCTATATTATACGTTTGACCTCTGTATCCTTTATCTCTATTATTATTATTTTTTTTGTTTCTTTCCTGCTCCAAACTCGTGAACCTGTGTTGACATTTTCTCCATTTTTTATCAACCGATCTCTATTATTACAAAATGATTATGTATAATTGCAAATCAAATAAAAAGGAAATCCAATGGGATTAAAGAGCACAGCGATATTTTTTTTTCTTCTTCTCTGCACGCTCCAATTTTTTTTTCTCTTAATTCAATTTCGAATAAAGTTTCAAAATCTAAAAATGCAGAAAGGTTAGAAATCTTTCTTTGAATCTATCTGCAAAATCTCAACTCTCAAATCTTTATATCGATCTTGAATTTTGAAGTCAAAGTTTAGTTTAAAAAAAGTCAACAATTGTTCTTGAGACAAATTCGCGTTCGTGTATATGTTTCTGATCAAATTGACGATTCCAGTAGTTTTTATACATGTTTAGAAAACTATTTCGTGTTATAAACATTATCTATAATGTTATCTATTACGAAATCAATTTTTTTTGTTTTGTTCCAAGAACCGACGCTGCAGTAGGCCTTTAGTGTTTTTTTTTTTATTTTAGAACCCAAATTATTATTTTTTCTGTAATGTTTTGAAGCTTTAAAAGGAACCCTGATTTTTTTTTTTTTTTTTTTTTTTGGTTATTGATGTTTTGTTGAATCCATGAGACTTGTGGAGAAGAAGAGGAATAGAAGAAAAACAGTTTATATATAAAATTTAAATTCGATATTAGTACAGAGAATCAGAATTGGTGGGATGGTCGAGAGTGTTTGCGTGTGAGCATGTGGTCACGAGATCGAGTCCAGAGGACGGTAGTTTCTTTTTTTTTTTTTGAAACTCTTTTCATGTGAGGTAGTTTTCTTTTCTAATTTTATTATTGTTATTATATATTAATTATTATTAGTATTATTATTATTATTGTGATTGTTTTGATTGTTATTGTTATTGTTATTATTAGTATCATACTTGTTATCATATTTGAAAGTATTATAGACATTACTATTATTATTATGATAGGTATTAATAATATTATTATTAGTAATAAACTTATCATTTTAGTATTTTATCATCATTAGGATTATGATTATCATTATTATTATTATGAAGGAAATAAAAATATATTATTATCATCAATATTAGAATTTGTACCGGTTTATAAATAATAGTATCATCAGTACATTTACAATTAATAATATCATATTTATCAGTATCATCATTAATATTTACTAGTATTATTATGATTATCATTTATCATTTTATAAATATTAAAACCCTTATTATTAACATAAGTATGGTATTAGTATTAATATTATTTTAGAGTTATTATTATTAGTATCATTAACAGTTATCATTTTCATTTTTTTTGCTATTAGTATTATCATTATTAATAAAATTATTATTATTATTAGTAAATCATTATTATCTAAATTATTATTTTAACAAATAAATCTTTTGTACACTATATATATACTTATGGTATATACTAGGATTGTATTAATAATTCACATAACAAACTAATAAAATTTCATAAATACAATACTAACCACAAATATATGTATATAAATATATTAATGTCACTATTTATATAAACGTAAATCATTATAGATATATATACATAAAACCGATATATATATATATATATATATATATATATATATAAAATATAACTTAAAATATAATATAAGTATACGTTTTAAAATAAAGGTTAGAATAAATTCTACAAAACTATAATATATAAATAATACATATTAATAAATGAAATTTTGTAACTTACATTATACGTATTAATATATACACAATTGATATAGGTTCGTGAATCCGAGGCCAACCCTGCATTGTTCAATGACGTCATATGTATTTTTACTACAAAATACAGTATCGTGAGTTTCATTTGCCTTTTTACCCTTTATATTTTTGGGCTGAGAATACATGCGCAACTTTTATAACTGTTTTACGAAATTGACACAAGTACGTGAAACTACATTCTATGGTTGGATTATCGAAGTCGAATATGCCCCTTTTTATTAAGTCTGGTAATCTAAGAATTAGGGAACAGACACCCTAATTGACGCGAATCCTAAAGATAGATCTATCGGGCCCAACAAGCCCCATCCAAAGTACCGGATGTTTTAGTACTTCGAAATTTATATCATGTCCGAAGGAGGATCCCGGAATGATTGGGATATTCTTATATATGCATATTGTTAATGTCGGTTACCAGGTGTTCAATCCATATGAATGATATTTTTGTCTCTATGCATGGGACGTATGTTTATGAGAAATGGAAATCTGAAATCTTGTGGTCTATTAAAATGATGGAAACGATTGTTTAAGTTAAACTAATGAACTCACCAACCATTTGGTTGACACTTTAAAGCATGTTTATTCTCAGGTACGAAAGAAATCTTCCGCTGTGTATTTGCTCATTTTATAGATATTACTTGGAGTCATTCATGGCATATTTCAAAAGACGTTGCATTCGAGTCGTCGAGTTCATCAAGATTATTATCAAGTCAATTATAGTTGGATATATTATGAAATGGTAGGCATGCCTGTCAACTTTCGATGTAATGAAAGTTTGTCTTTTCAAAAACGAATGCAATGTTTGTAAAATGTATCATATAGAGGTCAAGTATCTCGCGATGTAATCAACTGTTGTGAATCGTTTATAATCGATATGGACTTCGTCCGGATGGATTAGGACGGGTCTTCACACTTAGGTCCCTCAAGATCCTCTAAATTTGAAGACACCTCATAATTAACTCGAGAATTCACCTTCACATTCTTATTCTTTTTTATCTTGTGACCTCCAAACCTTTCAACAATTTTTTCTACGGTTCCTCCAATTACTTTGACTACTCCCCCATCGGATTCTTTAGACTTTTCAAGTGTATCAACAAGCCCATTCGGAACACAAAAATTATTCATTTTGTTATCACTAAATACATGTTCATTTGATTTTCTCATTGATGGTGGTCGGTAGGGTCTAATCATTTTCGGGGTTACCAAATGTTCATTCTCTTCACATTTAGAAACTTTTTCATCTACCCCAACAAATGTGGATACTGCCATCACGGTTTCTTTTATCGGTAATGAACAAGTGGTGCTAATAGACGAACTCAACTTAGTTTCAAGAATTTGACTCAGATTTTTCAACTCGCGCTCAAGATTTTGGATCGACTCTTGTTGACTCATCAAAATTTCTGCATTAGTTTTTATTTGAGACTCCATGAATTCACTCGTCATACCCTCTTCACTAAATTTCCTTACATCCTCTTTCTCTTTCACATCCGGTGCATACTTTTGAACCTGTTCATGGTTAGTATCCAACACAAAACAATCCTGGACATTTGGTGTATGTAATGAATTAAAAATATTAATCCTTGATCTCTTATTACCAAAAGAAATGTCCATAACCCCGGTTCTACAATTGATAAGAGCATCAATTGTAGCCAAAAATGGACGACCAAGAATGATCGTCGGTTGGGTCTCCCTAAAAGTGGTCTCAATGTCCATGACTATAAAATCTACGGGGTAATAAAAGTCCTCAACTTTCACAATCACATTTTCCAACATACCCCTTGGAGTTCTCATTGACCAATCCGCAAGTTGGATGATAATATCAGTTTGTTTTAAAGTTCCCAACTCGTATCGGTCAGCAAAACTTGATGGAAGTATGTTAATACTAGCCCCCAAATCCAATAAAGCCTTTTTGACATTAACATTACCCACCGTAACCGAAATTAATGGTGTCCCCGGGTCCTTAAACTTCGGTGGAAGTGAACCAGAAATGACCGCACTCACTTTTTCAGTTAATTTTACCTTTTTGGGCAATGATGCATTTAGTTTCCGTTTTTGAACACACAAATCTTTTAAAAACTTAGCATATGCAGGAATTTGTTTGATTGCATCAATAAGTGGGATATTGATTTTTACTTGTTTAAACGTTTCCCACATATCATCTGTTTTTGGTCCCTTTTTCCCATAAGGGAATTGGTTTGGGGACTCCAAAGCCCCGGGGAATGGAATAGTATTAGTCATATCCATTTCCTCAAACTTTTCAACTACCGGTTTTTCCACATTTAACCCAACCCCAAAATCCACGGGAACCTCATTAGCATCATTACTCAGATCATTTAAAATAGGAGACTTACCTGGACCATACTTGATTTCTGATTTCTTGGACATTTTTACCTTGTTATCATATGTCTTTCCACTCCTTAAAGTGCCCACCACGTTCACTTCATGTCCTCTTCCTTGTGATTCATGATTCGGGTTTAGCAATGTATAACTTGGAATTGTATCCGATTCTCGTGTTGCCTTTTTCTCCGCCACTTGACCAATTTGCTTACCCAATGCCTCAATTGACTTATTTTGAATTTCCAAAGTCTTCTTCATCTCTTCTATAAATGACTCCATCCTAGCATTTGTGCTTGAGGATTGATTTAGTTGATTATTTTGAGACAAGTTTTGATTTTACCTTTGGAATTGGTTGTTGTCCGAGCTAAAGTTTGGATGATTTCTCCATCCTTGGTTGTAGGTGTTGGAATATGGATCATATTTACGCCCTTGAATCTCGTTCACTTGCTCTTCTATCCCTAATGTTATTCCCTGTTTGCAACCGTTTGCATAATGAGAAGCATCACCACATATCGAGCACACATCCTGAACCTGCACAAAATTAACACTACCACCCTGGTTCGGGTTGTTAAACATTGGAAGCAACATCTTTATCTCATCAAATTCCTTTTCTAAATTCCTAGTCGACCCTCCCGAGTTAGACACGTGGTTAACATGGGAAGGATTGTGAGTTTGCCGTGCAACCGAAGCTTGGGTTTTTGAACCCTTGCTCAATTGCTCGAAAAATGCCCATTCATCCTCACTACTTCGAGTCATAAACACACCGCCACTAGCCGCTAATAGGAATTGTTTATTTTGTGAGTCAAGGCCATCATAAAAAACTTTGACAAGTTCCCATTTCGGTATTTCATGGTGAGGACAAGATCGAAGTAATTCCTTCAGACGTTCGTACGCTTCATGAAAAAGTTCACCCGGCAATTGCCTAAAAGATTTTATTTGCATACGCATATCCGAAGTTTTACTTATTGGGTAGAATTCCTCAAGGAATTTCTTTTTCATCATCGCCCAAGTAGTGATACTCCGGGCGGGTAAGGACAAAAACCAACGCTTTGCTTTATCTTTTAAAGAATAAGGAAATAGGCGAAGGCGTACCTCTTCATCCGTGAACCCGTTTACCTGATTTGTAGCACAAATCTCATTAAACTCGGTGATATGCTCATAAGGTTCTTCCGTTTCCATACCTCGGTAGTTTGGCAAAATAGAAATCAATTCAGGGCGAACCTCAAATCTTCTGTTGTTATCGCATTCGGAGCGGGATAAACAATTGGTGAATGATCCTCATACTCACCCGGTTGGTAGTACGAATCCACCCCACGTGTGTCTCTTTCCGCCATCGTTAGAGTTTGCAAACACTAACCTGCGAGTACAAAAACAAAAGATACCACACGTAAAGTCGAACAAAATAAGAAAGCACTAAAGAAAACAAAGTAAACAAAATACAAAAGAAAAATATTTTTGGATTTTTTAAGTTTTATAATTTTTAGGGTTTTTCTAATTTAAAAAGAAAGCAATTAAAATAAGAGCTTGCAATCAAGCGCACACCTCCCCGGCAGCGGCGCCAAAATTTGATGAGCGTCGAAGTACTCGTCAAAAATAAACTAAATACTCTAGACTAGCTAGGGTAAGTAGGATTCGTTTCACGGGAGATTGTGGTTAAAAGCAAGCAATTTTCAGGAGTTGGTTTGTTTGTTTAACTAAAACTACTGAGATTAATCAACTGCTTAAAACTTAAAACTTAAACTGAAGTACAATTGAAAATGTTGAAATGTAAACAATGAAAGTAAAACCTTTATCCTTTCACAATCCCAATCTAACATGTATTCATTCAAACAAGTATTAGGTTTACCAAATGTTGATCAAATCTCATAGACAAGACTTTTTGAGTTCATCAATTCTATTATCTTGGGTTTAAACTATGTAACCTAGACAATATGTCTTTTTCCCTAATCTAATTAACACTAAGTTGGATCAAGAACACACTGTTAAATCACAATAATTTAACTTGCAATAACAAAACATAAAACTTGCATTAATCAACAATTGATTTGGTTCACAATATCATAATCCAAAAGTATTAAAACATCACAAACCACATAATCTTGAATGAAATCATACATATTTTAATTGTTCATGGAAAGGATAAAGTTAAGAAAAACTAGCCAAACATGTTGGTGATGATGATCATGGAGATTCTTGAAGATTGCATGATGAACAACACCTTAATCCTAGCTTGAATCCTTGAACAATGATGATTGGAGAGTGTTTTGATGTGTTTGAGAGTGATCTCTGGTGCAAAAACTGATGGAAAAAAGTGTAGGTTCGTAACCCTAGAGCTCTCCTTAAATAGGGGTTAGGAAACTTCATCCAAAAGCTAATTTTCGTATTTCCCGGAATCTGGAAATTTGTACTGGCGTAATTTACGCCCAATCTGGCGTAAATTACGCCTTTGTTAAATTGCCTGGGTGTATTTTTACGCCCCCAAATGATTTTTTTCTGATTTCAAACTTGCATTGGCGTAATTTACGCCATATCTGGCGTAATTTACGCCCATATTTGCACTGGCGTAAAAAGCTGGCGTAAAAAACTTGAAAGCTGGCGTAATTTACTCCAGTGTAAAAATTCTGATTTTTCCAACTTTTTCCAGAACTCGACTTTAAATGCCGTTTTTCGCGCCTTTTTGCACTAACTTCTTTTCTCACCTATAAAACACAAAACCACATCAAAGTATCTCATTTTTCACTCAAATATGGTTACTTTCACGTTGTTAAACATAAACGATCGTGTCAACTAAGGACCGATCAAACCCCCACACTTGGCTTTTGCTTGTCCTCAAGCAAATCTGTTTTCAGCTACAAGACAATAACACCTAGGTGGTATTAACTCAAACAATTTTTCACAAGCAAAATTAACTATAAATCAAGATGTACATACGAAATGGGTTAATCACTCAAAACCTCAAATAACTTTCATCCTCCAAAACCTTCAATCATAACTTCCTTTATCACAAATCATTTCCTTATTTTAACTATTCCTCCATTAATCATATCCTCATAATCCTCAAACATTTTCCTTAAATCATCATATGGATCAAAACTTAGCACTAAATCAAACAATTATCCTTACAACTTTCATGATCCACACTTATTCTTTTTAAGATCAAAATAAATGTATCTAAGTAACATGTCAAAAGAAACACAACACGGGTTACATTAAATTCGGATTAATTTCATTGGGTTGGCCATGACTCAATTAAAATGGTGTAAAACGGTTACGAATATCGAACCAATTAAACTTTATAAGGTTTAGAAATTTTAACGTGACCCTCATTCGCACCAAGATAAATTAATTTAAATCGGAATGTCAATCATAACTAGAATTGTGCACATGTTTGTGTTTTTGTCCTCCTTAACTTTTTTATTAGCCAAACTCATGCCCTTGTCTACACTAGTACTAAGTGCATAGCTTCTAAGTCCCGACACCAATGAACCCCCTAAGTCTAGTTGGAAATACCCCATACCACAAGCTCGGTAAAGTGGAGTTTTGGTTACATTGCCCATTTGTGCGAGGCATTCATGGAAGGTATAGGTTTTTGTGAGGTTATAAAGACTCTTACACTCTAGACCTAAACTTCAATGAGACGAATTTTATGCCTCGGTGGTCCATGCTTTATAAGGCACTCGTTTCACAATTTTTGGCATACTCTTCTTCTACTCTTTTTTATTCTTTTAAATTCGTCTCTTTCACTTCCTCCTTTTCACAACATTTTTTTTTTCATTTTTTTTTTTTCATTTTTCATTCATTTTTTTTTTTTTTTTCAACTTCAATGAACTAGCACACAACATATAACATATTGATAACATTTGGGATGTAGTGGTGAATATGCGGAGATAGTGACAATGATATATATAGATATATGTATGTAACATGGATAACGGGTGTTGGATGTGGTGAATATCATTGTCAAAGCGTGTGATATAAAGTATCCCCTTTCGACCTTTGCTTAGGGAAGAGTAAACTCTACAAGTGTTGCATTGGTGACTATCATCATTGTTATGCACTTTCATACTAGTGAGTAAATCGTGGACTCCATTGTGGAACCCCGGAGACCACTTTGAGTCAAACTAATCAAAAAGCCACAAACACTATAACATAATAGCTAGTTATGCTCGCCATGCTAATTTAAACTAATTATGTCTTAGCAAAAATGAGTTGCGTTGTCACCTAGCGTTACCAAATCTAAACAAGATAAAGTAAGATTAATTCAACATCAATAACCAAAAATAAGGGTAGGAATGGGAAGTTGGTTTGCTTTTTATCAGATTTTTATATCACTTTTCTAAAGGTTTAGGCTGCTAAGGGTCACTAATTGATTCTAGTACACACTTTGTGTACTAACGACCTGGGTAGACTGGCTGCAAAAATAAAAAGAATTGGTTTAAAAAGAAAAATCCTAAAGTGTTTCTTTATCATCCATGTTACCTAGCATACAACCTTGGGATCTTTTTCCTTCTTTTCTTTCCAAACTTTCTTTTTTCCACAAAAGTATATTTCCTTAAAGTTGCTAGTCAAGGTCAACAAGGTCAAATGCCTAACATTTATCATTCCTCACCGGCCAAGTCCAAAAACTTCAAAGAATTTCCAAATTAATCCCTAATCACTAGGGTTACTCTCATGGGTCAACATCTTGATTATAGCCTTGAAATTAAAATTTTTCAAATTTCTACCACCTAGGCCATTTAAAACCATTTAAAACATAAAATCTTTAAACAACAAACACTTTCAAGCTAAACCAAAAGTGCAGATTTTCTTCCTCCCCCCCACACTTAAATCATGCTACGTCCTCGTACGCATGTTAAAAAGTTATGTTAAATTAAAGTGAGAAAAAATAAACAAGGAGAAAGAAAAAGAACAATATTACCCGGGATTACAAAGCAACTTCCCAAAATACCACTCGTGACAATGACACCAATCTCCCATTTCATCTCACAACATGTTTCCTTCCATCCAATTTTTATTCTCACAAAACAAAAACAAAAGAAAAAGTAAAAACTAACTAGCCCATTTTCAGAGGGATCCCGCTTTAAACCACCCGATTCCCTTGGGTGGACGAGTTTTGTCTCATGAGGGTTTGCAGTGAACATACCCACAAAGTTCATTTATTTAATAAATATAAAGAAAAATAATATATAAATAGATTAAAGAAGACTTACAAACTCTACATATAGTTTGTGCAGTTTTATTTTCGAGTCGTGCACGCGACTCTTTCGCCATATCAGCTAATTCCAGGACTGTAAAAGGTTACTCCTTCCCTCACTTTCTGAGAACCTTCACTATCTCTAACTTTCCTCAACTTAGAATCCAACCACACATCATTCTCCTTAACCACATGCATTAACTCAAACAATTTATCTTTTTCTTTAGGAGACAAGTTACACACAAGACGGTTGCTCAAACTTTCATCTCCTCTACTCCTAGCATCATGGACCCTTCTATGTAATTTCCTCATGGAACGATCAAGCACTGGGTCATCCTTATCGTCCTCTATCTTATCATGCGATCTCACAAAAATATGTGGTGGATTTTCCACGTCTCCCTCACACTTAGGTCCCTCAAGATCCTCTAAATTTGAAGACACCTCATAATTAACTCGAGAATTCACCTTCACATTCTTATTCTTTTTTATCTTGTGACCTCCAAACCTTTCAACAAGTTTTTCTACGGTTCCTCCAATTACTTTGACTACTCCCCCATCGGATTCTTTAGACTTTTCAAGTGTATCAACAAGCCCATTCGGAACACAAAAATTATTCATTTTGTTATCACTAAATACATGTTCATTTGATTTTCTCATTGATGGTGGTCGGTAGGGTCTAATCATTTTCGGGGTTACCAAATGTTCATTCTCTTCACATTTAGAAACTTTTTCATCTACCCCAACAAATGTGGATACTGCCATCACGGTTTCTTTTATCGGTAATGAACAAGTGGTGCTAATAGACGAACTCAACTTAGTTTCAAGAATTTGACTCCGATTTTTCAACTCGCGCTCAAGATTTTGGATCGACTCTTGTTGACTCATCAAAATTTCTGCATTAGTTCTTATTTGAGACTCCATGAATTCACTCGTCATACCCTCTTCACTAAATTTCCTTACATCCTCTTTCTCTTTCACATCCGGTGCATACTTTTGAACCTGTTCATGGTTAGTATCCAACACAAAACAATCCTGGACATTTGGTGTATGTAATGAATTAAAAATATTAATCCTTGATCTCTTATTACCAAAAGAAATGTCCATAACCCCGGTTCTACAATTGATAAGAGCATCAATTGTAGCCAAAAATGGACGACCAAGAATGATCGTCGGTTGGGTCTCCCTAAAAGTGGTCTCAATGTCCATGACTATAAAATCTACGGGGTAATAAAAGTCCTCAACTTTCACAATCACATTTTCCAACATACCCCTTGGAGTTCTCATTGACCGATCCGCAAGTTGGATGATAATATCAGTTTGTTTTAAAGTTCCCAACTCGTATCGGTCAGCAAAACTTGATGGAAGTATGTTAATACTAGCCCCCAAATCCAATAAAGCCTTTTTGACATTAACATTACCCACCGTAACCGAAATTAATGGTGTCCCCGGGTCCTTAAACTTCGGTGGAAGTGAACCAGAAATGACCGCACTCACTTTTTCAGTTAATTTTACCTTTTTGGGCAATGATGCATTTAGTTTCCGTTTTTGAACACACAAATCTTTTAAAAACTTAGCATATGCAGGAATTTGTTTGATTGCATCAATAAGTGGGATATTGATTTTTACTTGTTTAAACGTTTCCCACATATCATCTGTTTTTGGTCCCTTTTTCCCATAAGGGAATTGGTTTGGGGACTCCAAAGCCCCGGGGAATGGAATAGTATTAGTCATATCCATTTCCTCAAACTTTTCAACTACCGGTTTTTCCACATTTAACCCAACCCCAAAATCCACGGGAACCTCATTAGCATCATTACTCAGATCATTTAAAATAGGAGACTTACCTGGACCATACTTGATTTCTGATTTCTTGGACATTTTTACCTTGTTATCATATGTCTTTCCACTCCTTAAAGTGCCCACCACGTTCACTTCATGTCCTCTTCCTTGTGATTCATGATTCGGGTTTAGCAATGTATAACTTGGAATTGTATCCGATTCTCGTGTTGCCTTTTTCTCCGCCACTTGACCAATTTGCTTACCCAATGCCTCAATTGACTTATTTTGAATTTCCAAAGTCTTCTTCATCTCTTCTATAAATGACTCCATCCTAGCATTTGTGCTTGAGGATTGATTTAGTTGATTATTTTGAGACAAGTTTTGATTTTGCCTTTGGAATTGGTTGTTGTCCGAGCTAAAGTTTGGATGATTTCTCCATCCTTGGTTGTAGGTGTTGGAATATGGATCATATTTACGCCCTTGAATCTCGTTCACTTGCTCTTCTATCCCTAATGTTATTCCCTGTTTGCAACCGTTTGCATAATGAGAAGCATCACCACATATCGAGCACACATCCTGAACCTGCACAAAATTAACACTACCACCCTGGTTCGGGTTGTTAAACATTGGAAGCAACATCTTTATCTCATCTAATTCCTTTTCTAAATTCCTAGTCGACCCTCCCGAGTTAGACACGTGGTTAACATGGGAAGGATTGTGAGTTTGCCGTGCAACCGAAGCTTGGGATTTTGAACCCTTGCTCAATTGCTCGAAAAATGCCCATTCATCCTCACTACTTCGAGTCATAAACACACCGCCACTAGCCGCTAATAGGAATTGTTTATTTTGTGAGTCAAGGCCATCATAAAAAACTTTGACAAGTTCCCATTTCGGTATTTCATGGTGAGGACAAGATCGAAGTAATTCCTTCAGACGTTCGTACGCTTCATGAAAAAGTTCACCCGGCAATTGCCTAAAAGATTTTATTTGCATACGCATATCCGAAGTTTTACTTATTAGGTAGAATTCCTCAAGGAATTTCTTTTTCATCATCGCCCAAGTAGTGATACTCCGGGCGGGTAAGGACAAAAACCAACGCTTTGCTTTATCTTTTAAAGAATAAGGAAATAGGCGAAGGCGTACCTCTTCATCCGTGAACCCGTTTACCTGATTTGTAGCACAAATCTCATTAAACTCGGTGATATGCTCATAAGGTTCTTCCGTTGCCATACCTCGGTAGTTTGGCAAAATAGAAATCAATTCAGGGCGAACCTCAAATCTTCTGTTGTTATCCGCATTCGGAGCGGGATAAACAATTGGTGAATGATCCTCATACTCACCCGGTTGGTAGTACGAATCCACCCCACGTGTGTCTCTTTCCGCCATCGTTAGAGTTTGCAAACACTAACCTGCGAGTACAAAAACAAAAGTTACCACACGTAAAGTCGAACAAAATAAGAAAGCACTAAAGAAAACAAAGTAAACAAAATACAAAAGAAAAATATTTTTGGATTTTTTAAGTTTTATAATTTTTAGGGTTTTTCTAATTTAAAAAGAAAGCAATTAAAATAAGAGCTTGCAATCAAGCGCACACCTCCCCGGCAGCGGCGCCAAAATTTGATGAGCGTCGAAGTACTCGTCAAAAATAAACTAAATACTCTAGACTAGCTAGGGTAAGTAGGATTCGTTTCACGGGAGATTGTGGTTAAAAGCAAGCAATTATCAGGAGTTGGTTTGTTTGTTTAACTAAAACTACTGAGATTAATCAACTGCTTAAAACTTAAAACTTAAACTAAAGTGCAATTGAAAATGTTGAAATGTAAACAATGAAAGTAAAACCTTTATCCTTTCACAATCCCAATCTAACATGTATTCATTCAAACAAGTATTAGGTTTACCAAATGTTGATCAAATCTCATAGACAAGACTTTTTGAGTTCATCAATTCTATTATCTTGGGTTTAAACTATGTAACCTAGACAATATGTCTTTTTCCCTAATCTAATTAACACTAAGTTGGATCAAGAACACACTGTTAAATCACAATAATTTAACTTGCAATAACAAAACATAAAACTTGCATTCATCAACAATTGATTTGGTTCACAATATCATAATCCAAAAGTATTAAAACATCACAAACCACATAATCTTGAATGAAATCATACATATTTTAATTGTTCATGGAAAGTATAAAGTTAAGAAAAACTAGCCAAACATGTTGGTGATGATGATCATGGAGATTCTTGAAGATTGCATGATGAACAACACCTTAATCCTAGCTTGAATCCTTGAACAATGATGATTGGAGAGTGTTTTGATGTGTTTGAGAGTGATCTCTGGTGCAAAAACTGATGGAAAAAAGTGTAGGTTCGTAACCCTAGAGCTCTCCTTAAATAGGGGTTAGGAAACTTCATCCAAAAGCTAATTTTCGTATTTCCCGGAATCTGGAAATTTGTACTGGCATAATTTACGCCCAATCTGGCATAAATTACACCTTTGTTAAATTGCCTGGGCGTATTTTTACGCCCCCAAATGATTTTTTTCTGATTTCAAACTTGCATTGGCGTAATTTACGCCATATCTGGCGTAATTTACGCCCATATTTGCACTGGCGTAAAAAGCTGGCGTAAAAAACTTGAAAGCTGGCGTAATTTACTCCAGTGTAAAAATTCTGATTTTTCCAACTTTTTCCAGAACTCGACTTTAAATGCCGTTTTTCGCGCCTTTTTGCACTAACTTCTTTTCTCACCTATAAAACACAAAACCACATCAAAGTATCTCATTTTTCACTCAAATATGGTTACTTTCACGTTGTTAAACATAAACGATCGTGTCAACTAAGGACCGATCACCTCTTCTTCTTCTGGTTCCTCCTCTTCTGGTTCCTCCTCTTTCGGTTCCTCTTCTTCCGGTTCATCCTCTTTCGGTTCCTCCTCTTCCGGTTCCTCTTCTTCCGGTTCCTCTTCGGGAATTTGTGAATCTTCCTAAAATATATTCGACTTTTCATTATTATTAGGTGAATCGATGGGATTTGTACTAGTGGTATACATCTATCACACAATATCAAACACATTAAGAGGTTAATATATCACATAATATTTACATGTTAATAATATATAGTTTTCAACAAAAGTGTTAAGCAATCGTTTTTAAAGAAAACACGGTCGAAGTCCAGACTCACTAATGTATCTTAACAAACTCGATAAGACACACTAATGCAAATTTCTGGTTCTCTAAGACCAACGCTCTGATACCAACTGAAATGTCCCGTTCATATTGATTATAAACGTTCCATATTAATTGATTTCGTCGTGAGGTTAAACAACCATAACCTTTATTTTATCGATAAAGGTTTAAAAAGCATTACGTAGATTATCAAATAATGATAATCTAAAATATACCGTTTACACACGACCATTACATAATGGTTTACAATAAGAATATATTACATCAAAAATAAGTTTCTTGAATGCAGTTTTTACATAATATCATACAAGCAAGGACTCCAAATCTTGTCCTTATTTTAGTATGCAATAGCGGAAGCTCTTAATAATCATCTGAGAATAAACATGCTTTAAACGTCAACAAAAATGTTGGTGAGTTATAGGTTTAACCTATATATTTGTCAATCGAAATAATAGACCACAAGATTTCATATTTCAATACATCCCATACATAGAGATAAAAATCATTCATACGGTGAACACCTGGTAACCGACATTAACAAGATGCATATAAAATATCCCCATCATTCCGGGACACCCATCGGACATGATAATTTCGAAGTACTAAAGCATTCCAAATTCCAGAATGGGGCTTGTTGGGCCCGATTGATCTATCTTTAGGATTCGCGTCAATTTGGGGGTCTGTTCCCAAATTCTTAGGCTACCAAGCTAAAAAGGGGCATATTCGACTTCGATCATTCACCCATATAAAGTAGTTTCATTTACTTGTGTCTATTTCGTAAAACATTTATAAATTTGCATGTATTCTCATCCCAAAATATTAGATTTTAAAAGTGGGACTATAACTCACTTTCACAGATTTTTACTTCGTCAGGAAGTAAGACTTGGCCACTGGTCGATTCACGAACCTATAACAAATATGTACATATATATCAAAGTAATTTCAAAATATATTTAGAGCACTTTTAATACATTTTGATGTTTTAAGTTTATTAAGTCAGCTGTCCTCGTTAGTAACCTACAACTAGTTGTCCATAGTTAGATGTACAGAAATAAATTTATATATTATCTTGACCCAATCCACGACCCAGTGTATACACGTCTCAGGCTAGATCATAACTCAAAGTATATATATTTTTGGTATCAACCTCAACCCTGTATAGCTAACTCAAACATTACTGCATATAGAGTGTCTATGGTTGTTCCAAATAATATATATACATGGGTCGATATGATATGTCAAAACATTTGCATACGTGTCTATGGTATCCCAAGATTATATAATATATTAGTATACATGTATAATACAATATAAATTAGCTAGGATATGATTTGTATAGAATTGTTACAATATTTCCAGTAGCTAAAACAATCAAAAAATATCCAATCTTGTTTTACCCATAACTTCTTCGTTTTAAATCCGTTTTGAGTGAATCAAATTGCTATGGTTTCATATTAAACTCTATTTTATGAATCTAAATAGAAAAAGTATAGGTTTATAGTCGTAAATATAAGTTACAAGTTGTTTTTGTAAGAGGTAGTCATTTCAGCCGAAAGAACGACGTCTTGATGACCATTTTGAAAAACATACTTCCACTTTGAGTTTAACCATGATTTTTGGATATAGTTTCATGTTCATAAGAAAAATCATTTTCCCAGAAGAACAACTTTTAAATCAAAGTTTATCATAGTTTTTAATTATCAAACCCAAAACAGCCCGCGGTGTTACTACGACGGCGTATGTCCGGTTTTACGGTATTTTTCGTGTTTCCAGGTTTTAAATCATTAAGTTAACATATCATATAGATATAGAACATGATTTTAGTTGATTTTAAAATTCAAGTTAGAAGGATTAACTTTTGTTTGCGAACAAGTTTAGAATTAACTAAACTATGTTCTAGTGATTTCAAGTTTAAACCTTCGAATAAGATAGTTTTATATATATGAATCGAATGATGTTATGAACATCATTACTACCTCAGGTTTTATGGCTGGAAATAAGAAAAATAGATCTAGCTTCAAAGGATCCTTGGATGGCTTGAAAGTTCTTGAAGCAGAATCATGACACGAAAACAAGTTCAAGTAAGATTTCCACTCGAAATAAGATTGTTATAGTTATAGAAATTGAATCAAAGTTTGAATATGAGTATTACCTTGTATTAGAAAGATATCTTATTGTAAATAAGAGAGATTTCTTGAGGTTGAATGATCACTTTACAAGATTGGAAGTAAGCTAGCAAACTTGGAAGTATTCTTGATTTTATGAAACTAGAACTTATAGAATTTATGAAGAACACTTAAAACTTGAAGATAGAACTTGAGAGAGATCAATTAGATGAAGAAAATTGAAGAATTAAAGTGTTTTTAGGTGTTTTTGGTCGTTGGTATATGGATTAGATATAAAGGATGTGTAATTTTGCTTACATGTAAATAAGTCATGAATGATTACTAATATTTTTATAATTTTATGAGATATTTCATGCTAGTTGCCAAATGATGGTTCCCACATGTGTTAGGTGACTCACATGGGCTGCTAAGAGCTGATCATTGGAGTATATATACCAATAGTACATACATCTAAAAGCTGTGTATTGTACGAGTACGAATACGGGTGCATACGAGTAGAATTGTTGATGAAACTGAACGAGGATGTAATTGTAAGCATTTTTGTTAAGTAGAAGTATTTTGATAAGTGTCTTGAAGTCTTTCAAAAGTGTATGAATACATATTAAAACACTACATGTATTTACATTTTAACTGAGTCGTTAAATCATCGTTAGTCGTTACATGTAAATGTTGTTTTGAAACCTTTTGGTTAACGATCTTGTTAAATATTGTTAACCCATTGTTTATTATATCTAAAGAGATGTTAAATTATTACATTATCATGATATTATGATATATTAATATATCTTAGTATGATATATATACAGTTAAATGTTGTTACAATGATAATCGTTACATGTATGTCTCGTTTCGAAATCATTAAGTTAGTAGTCTTATTTTTACATATGTAGTTCATTGTTAATACACTTAATGATATGTTTACTTATCATAATACCATGTTAACTATATATATATCCATATATATGACATCATATAGTTTTTACAAGTTTTAACGTTCGTGAATCACCGGTCAACTTGGGTGGTTAATTGTCTATATAAAACCTATTTCAATTAATCAAGTCTTAACAAGTTTGATTACTTAACATGTTGGAAACACTTAATCATGTAATTATCAAATTCACATAATATAAATAAACATGGAAAAGTTTGGGTCACTACACATCCACCTCGGCCATTTTTGTCATTGTTGTTGTTGTTGTTAGGACCGCCGTTGTTGTTGGTTCCACGATTGTTGTTGAACTCTCGCAGCAATTCAGCCCTTTCTGCCGTAATACCTTCGACAACAAGTCTTCGGATTTGAGCAGCTATAGATTCTTTGGGAGGCATTATCTTCACAGAAAAATAATACACCAGATTAGTTTCAATGAAAACAACGTCTTAAAAGTATACTAGCAACGAGTAGTGATGCATAGTAGGTAGCAGCAAATCGTAGAGATTTTAGTAGTGAAGAGTAGTGTTAGGTGGTAATAGTAGTGATAAGTAGTGAGAGTAGTAGTAAGTGATAGTGGTAGTATGTAGTGACAGTAGTGATACGTAGTGATAGTAGCAATAAGTAGTGATAAATGGTGATAATCATAGTAGTGTTCCTACAACACATGCAATTATCCATCACACAAGCATTAGGTATACTAACTATACTTTATCACACGAGCACGAAGTATATAACCCAATACCACACAATTATATAAGATAAAAAGTCATCTATAAATAAATAAATAAATAAATAACCACTATATCCAAAATAAGGTAATACTCCAAAATAAACATCAAGTACTAGTAGCCTGGTAAAAATCGCACCGGTAAGTCTCATAAAAGAATAAGTAGTAGAAGAAATAGAGTCTAAGAAGTGGAAGAATAAAATCCAAGTAAGCCACTTCTTCTTATTCTTGGTCGAAAAGTAGGGACCATCCTTCATCTTCCCCCTGGCCTCATAACTACTTAGCTTCTCCTTTGTTTCAGTTAGCTCCTTCTGGAGACCAGCAACCAACGCCTCAAGTTGTGCAAATTTCGTTTCGACCTCCTCATCACGAGTGTGAAGCTCAGCCGCTAGTAAGTATTGGTGATTATGGTAACTCTACATCCTCTATGCTAAACGATCTATCACATCAGGGTGAGGTGTGACATTGAGAATGTCACTCATAGCGTTTCCTCAAGCTTACAACAAAAAGCTTTGGTTGGCGTGAGTCAAAGTGTTGAAATAGACAATAATTGGGGTTCTGTCTGCAGGAACAGATGCTGATGAAGTGTTTCCCCTGGAGTTCGACATCTGTCATAGCAGCACAAGCACGAGAATAGAGAAAGATGAAATAAGAAGAAATCACAGTTAGTCACATAAGACAAGTCACATTGAAACCAAGTACGCATACAGTTATAGATTAGACCCACTAATGTATCCTACAAATACACTAATGCAATCCTAGTTCCCTATACCCGTAAGCTCTGATACGAACTATAACACCCCGCCAAATTCCATCTGACGGCGTGTTAATCATAGGTCCTACAGTAACTGTTACGCCCTCTATATGAAACGTTACAAAAGCATTCGCAGTGAATTATATCAAAACAGTTGACTTTAAAACACTAATCAACAAATGTAAAGAAATACCATTGTGATCATAACCATAAGCCAACATTATTTAGTAAATATAAAAAGTTTAAATGCGAAATATATATGACAATGTCTTGACAAAATATGCTGACTCCACAGCTAGACCATGTACCAAACAAACCAGCGGAAGCAATATCTCTAAGGACCTGAGAACAAACACGCAAAAACGGGTCAACAATAATGTTGGTGAATCTACAGGTTTAAGTATCATGAAACACTATCTAAAAATAGTATTTAGAAAAGTATTGTTTGTTTACACAACGAGATTTTCTGCGTACAACCCAAGTGTTGTAAAAAGTACATACATCTTATGATCACTTGAGTACTAGCTTAACACCACGAGTAGTATAACACTACACGATTTTCTTTACCCTATGCTACGTACACTTTTCCAAGTGTAAAATAGTACGAAGAACATGCACCCAAAATAAGTAGGGTGAGGCTTGTCTAACCTAACGGATCTGTCCATCTAGTTCGCGCTTACCAAAAGGTAATTAAAGTATTCAAGCTAAAAGATTTTTGGACAATAACTCTTAAGTATAAGTGTCAAAAGTAAAAGCATTTGTAAACAGCGTGTATTTTCATCCCAAAATAAATAAGTAAATGTGGGACTGTAGACTCACCTTGCGTGCACGGCAAATGATAATCAAAAGTTGAAAGTAAACCGGACGATTACAATCGTGTAATCCAACCTAATCGTTTAGATTGTTCAAGTAAGTTTATAATATCACACTATGTTACCCTATAGTGTACATGTTGTCTTATAGCTCAGACTGACTCGATGAGGTTGTAAAAGTCAATACATAGTCAACACAGTTCATGCAAGTCAAAAAAAGTCAAACTTGGTCAAAGTGGTCAACAAAAGTCAAACACATCTGTAAGTTATAAAATCTTGGTCAATGAGTCAACCTTAGGTCAACTAACAAGTTTTAGATCATAGTTTGTCATTTACGCTTTCACTTGTTATCGTGTCATTTCACGTTCATGCAGGTCATGCAAATCAACAAGTATAAATCACAACTCATAACTCATGGCAATGTGGTTCACTATAGATCAAAAGAACGTGTTATAAGCTTTCTAAAAAGTCTATCCATGCCTTCAAATGATTTCTATAACTCATGTTGCATACAATTTTTACCAAGTGAGTTTCTGCACGCGCAACAGTTTTGTTTCATTTATCATTTATTCAAGAAAAATGCTATTGACACATGAACAGCGGGATAAGATCACTAACATCCCAAAGTTTATGTGGGAAAAAGATCTAAGATTTTTGTTTACCCAATTTGTACAGTTTTGCAAAGGAAATGAAATGAAATGTTTTGATTTCGACAGAATCCAGACACATCGTTTTATGACGCATGTAGTACACAAAGTATAAAGTTTCATGAAATGTCCCATTCATATTGATTATAAACGTTTCATATTAATTGATTTCGTTGCTAGGTTTTGACCTCTATATGAGACGTTTTTTAAAGACTGCATTCGTTTTTAAAAACAATCCATAACCTTTATTTTATCGACAAGATTAAAAAGACACCACTTAGATTATCCAGAAATGATAATCTAACAAATATCAAACTTACACACTACCAATACATATTGGTTTATAAATATTAATATGTTACAACCAAATAAATCTCGAATGCAGTTTTAAACAATATAATACAAGCATGCTGATACCAAATCTTGTCCATAAAATAGCATGCAATAGCGGACGCTCTTAATAATCACCTGAGAATAAACATGCTTTAAACGTCAACAAAAATGTTGGTGAGTTATAGGTTTAACCTATATATTTATCAAATCGTAATAATAGACCACAGGATTTCATATTTCAATATACATCCCATACATAGAGATAAAATTCATTCATATGGTGAACACCTGGTAACCGACCTTAACAAGATGCATATAGAATATCCCTATCATTCCGGAACTCCCTTCGGACATGATGATTTCGAAGTACTAAAGCATCCGGTACTTTGGATGGGGCTCGTTGGGCCCAATAGATCTATCTTTAGGATTCACGTCAATTAGGGTGTCTGTTCCCTAATTCTTAGATTACCAGACTAAAAAGGGGCATATTCGGTTTAATAATCCAGCCATAGAATGTAGTTTCATTTACTTGTATCTATTTTGTAAAACATTTATAAAACTGCATGTATTCTCATCCCAGAATATTAGATTTTAAAAGTGGGACTATAACTTACTTTCACATATTTTTACTTCATCGGGAAGTAAGACTTGGCCACTGGTCGATTCACGAACATATAACAAATATGTACATATATATCAAAGTATGTTCAAAATATATTTACAACATTTTTAATACTTTTTGCTATTTTAAGTTTATTAAGTCAGTTGTCCTCGTTAGTAACCGACAACTAGTTGTCCACAGTTAGATGTACAGAAAATAAAGCAATATATATTATCTCGAATCAATCCACGACCTCGTGTATACAAGCCTTAGGCTAGATCACAACTCAAAATATATATAATATTTTAGAATCAACCTCAACCCTGTATAGCTAACTCCAACATTACTGCATATAGAGTGTCTATGGTTGTTCCAAAATATATATATAGATGGGTCGATATGATATGTCAAAACATTGTATTCGTGTCTATGGTATCCCAATATTACATAATATATTAGAATACATGTATAATACAATATGAGTTAGCTAGGATATGATTAATATAGATTTGTTACCAATTTTCACGTAGTTACAACAAGCAAAAATATCCAATCTTGTTTTACCCATAACTTCTTCATTTTAAAATCCGTTTTGAGTGATTCAAGTTGCTATGGTTTCATATTGAACTTAAGTTTATGAATCTAAACAGAAAAAGTATAAGTTTATAGTCAGAAATACAGATTACAAGTCGTTTTCGTAAAGGTAGTCATTTCAGTCGAAAGAACGACGTCTAAATGACCATTTTGGAAAACATACTTCCACTTTGAGTTTAACCATGATTTTTGAATATAGTTTCATGTTCATAAGAAAAATAATTTTCCCAGAAGAACAACTTTTAAATCAAAGTTTATCATAGTTTTTAATTAACTAACCCAAAACAGCCCGCGGTGTTACTACTACGGCGTATATCCGGTTTTACGGTGTTTTTCGTGTTTTCAGGTTTTAAATCATTAAGTTAGCATATCATATAGATATATAAAATGTGTTTAGTTGATTTTAAAAGTCAAGTTAGAAGGATTAACTTTATTTGCGAACAAGTTTAGAATTTACTAAACTATGTTCTAGTGATTACATGTTCAAATCTTCGAATAAGATAGTTATACATATATGAATCAAATGATGTTATGAACATCATTACTACCTCAAGTTTAGTAGGTAAACCTACTGGAAATGTTTAAAAAAATAAATTGAGCTTCAAAGGATCTTTGATGGCTTGGAAGTTCTTGAAATAGAATAATGACACAAAAACAAGTTCAAGTAAGATTATTACTCGAATTAAGATAGTTATAGTTATAGAAATTGAATCAAAGCTTGAATATGAATATTACCTTGATTTAGAAATATAACCTACTGTAAATAATAAAGGTTTCTTGATCTTAGATGATTGCTTGGAATGGATTAGAAAACTTGGAAGTAAACTTGTAAACTTGGAAGTGTTCTTGATGTGTTCTTGAGTAATTGTTTTTATGATGATTATAGGTAATAACCAATGCTTTTATTTGATGATTTTTGCTAGAAAAATAGTAACTTAGACGTTCATGTAAGAGTGTGTGTGTTTTGAGAGAGAATTAGGAAGAAAATTGGAAGTGAAATGGAGTAGGTGGTGAGTGGGGTTAAAAGGAGTTCTTGTTTTTGTTTCCTTGCTCATAAGTTATGCTAGTTGTCTAATTGTTGGTTCCACATGTTTGTTGACTATCTAGGGCTGCTAAGAGCTGAATTATTATGTGTATATACCAATAGTATATACATCTAGGAGCTGGGTATTGTATGAGTACGAATACGATTGCATACGAGTAGAATTGTTGATGAAATTGAATGATGATGTAATTGTAAGCATTTTTGTTAAATAGAAGTACTTTGATATGTGTCTTGAAGTCTTTCAAAAGTGTATAATTACATCTTAATACACTACATGTATATACATTTTAACTGAGTCGTTAAGTCATCGTTAGTCGTTACATGTAAGTGTTGTTTTGAAACCTTTAATTTAACGATCTTGTTAAATGTTGTTAACACATTGTTTATTATATCTAATGAGATGTTAAATTATTAAATTATCATGATATAATGATGCATTAATATATCTTAATATGATATATATACAGTTAAATGTCGTTACAACGATAATCGTTACATATATGACTCGTTTCGAAATCCTTAAGTTAGTAGTCTTGTTTTTTACATATGTAGATCATTGTTATTATACTTAATGATATGTTTACTTATCATTTAACATGTTTATATATAGTATGTCAATATCTTAAAATGATTCATATGTAATTAGTAAGACGTTGTTATAACGATAATCGTTATATATACCGTTTTCAAATTTCTTAATTCAATAGTCTCATTTTTATGTATATAACTCATTGTTAAAATACTTAATGATATACATACTTATCATAATATCATGATAACTATATATATATCCATATGTATGCCATCATATAGTTTTTACAAGTTTTAACGTTCGTGAATCGCCGATCAACTTGGGTGGTCAATTGTCTATATAAAACCTATTTCAATTAATCAAATCTTAACAAGTTTGATTCCTTAACATGTTGGAAACACTTAATCATAATATCAATTTCATTTAATATAAATAAACATGGAAAAGTTCGGGTCACTACAGTACCTACCCGTTAAATAAATTTCGTCCCGAAATTTTAAGCAGTTGGAGGTGTTGACGTATCTTCTGAAAATAAGTGCTGGTATTTCTTCTTCATCTGATCTTCTCATTCCCAGGTGAACTCAGGTCCTCTACGAGCATTCCATCGAACCTTAACAATTGGTATCTTTTTTTTCTTAAGTCTTTTAACCTCACGATCCATTATTTCGACGGGTTCTTCGATGAATTGAAGTTTTTCGTTGATTTGGATTTCGTCTAACGGAATAGTGAGATCTTCTTTAGCAAAACATTTCTTCAAATTCGAGACGTGGAAAGTGTTATGTACAGCTGCGAGTTGTTGAGGTAACTCAATTCGGTAAGCTACTGGTCCGACACGATCAATACTCTTGAATGGTCCAATATACCTTGGATTTAATTTCCCTCATTTACCAAATCGAACAACGCCTTTCCAAGGTGCAACTTTAAGCATGACCATCTTTCCAATTTCAAATTCTATATCTTTTCTTTTAATGTCAGCGTAGCTCTTTTGTCGACTTTGGGCGGTTTTCAACCGTTGTTGAATTTGGATGATCTTCTCGGTAGTTTCTTGTATTATCTCCGAACCCGTAATCTGTCTATCCCCCACTTCACTCCAACAAATCGAAGACCTGCACTTTCTACCATAAAGTGCTTCAAATGGTGCCATCTCAATGCTTGAATGGTAGCTGTTGTTGTAGGAAAATTCTGCTAACGGTAGATGTCGATCCCAACTGTTTCCGAAATCAATAACACATACTCGTAGCATGTATTCAAGCGTTTGTATCGTCCTTTCGCTCTGTCCATCAGTTTGTGGATGATAGGCAGTACTCATGTCTAGACGAGTTCCTAATGCTTGCTGTAATGTCTGCCAGAATCTTGAAATAAATCTGCCATCCCTATCAGAGATAATAGAGATTGGTATTCCATGTCTGGAGACGCCTTCCTTCAAATACAGTCGTGCTAACTTCTCCATCTTGTCATCTTCTCTTATTGGCAGGAAGTGTGCTGATTTGGTGAGACGATCAACTATTACCCAAATAGTATCAAAACCACTTGCAGTCCTTGGCAATTTAGTGATGAAATCCATGGTAATGTTTTCCCATTTCCATTCCGGGATTTCGGGTTGTCGAAGTAGACCTGATGGTTTCTGATGCTCAGCTTTGACCTTAGAACACGTCAAACATTCTCCTACATATTTAGCAACATCGGCTTTCATACACGGCCACCAAAAATATTTCTTGAGATCCTTGTACATCTTCCCCGTTCCAGGATGTATTGAGTATCTGGTTTTATGAGCTTCTCTAAGTACCATTTCTCTCATATCTCCAAATTTTGGTACCCAAATTCTTTCAGCCCTATACCGGGTTCCGTCTTCCCGAATATTAAGATGCTTCTCCGATCCTTTGGGTATTTCATCCTTTAAATTTCCTTCTTTTAAAACTCCTTGTTGCGCCTCCTTTATTTGAGTAGTAAGGTTATTGTGAATGATTATAATTATAGCTTTTACTCGAATGGGTTCTCTGTCCTTTCTGCTCAAGGCGTCGGCTACTACATTTGCCTTCCCCGGGTGGTAACGAATCTCAAAGTCATAATCATTCAACAATTCAATCCACCTGCGCTGCCTCATGTTCAGTTGTTTCTGATTAAATATATGTTGAAGACTTTTGTGGTCGGTATATATAATACTTTTGACACCTTATAAGTAGTGCCTCCAAGTCTTTAATGCAAAAACAACCGCGCCTAATTCCAAATCATGCGTCGTATAATTCTGCTCATGAATCTTCAATTGTCTAGACGCATAAGCAATTACCTTCGTTCATTACATTAATACACAACCGAGACCTTGCTTTGAGGCGTCACAATATATCACAAAATCATCATTCCCTTCAGGTAATGACAATATAGGTGTCGTAGTTAACTTTTTCTTCAATAATTGAAACGCTTTCTCCTGCTCATCCTTCCATTCAAATTTCTTCCCTTTATGCGTTAATGCACTCAAGGGTTTTGCTATTTTGGAAAAATCTTGGATGAATCTTCTGTAGTAACCAGCCAATCCTAAAAATTGAAGTATATGCTTCGGAGTTTTTGGGGTTTCCCACTTTTCAACGGTTTCAATCTTTGCCGGATCCACATGAATACCTTCTTTGTTCACTATGTGACCGAGGAATTGAACTTCTTCCAACCAAAATGCACACTTTGAAAATTTAGCGTACAGTTTTTCTTTCCTCAACAACTCTAGCACTTTTCTCAAATGTTCTTCGTGCTCTTGATCATTCTTTGAGTAAATAAGTATGTCATCGATGAAAACAATGACGAACTTGTCAAGATATGGTCCACACACTCGATTCATGAGGTCCATGAACACAGCTGGTGAATTAGTCAACCCAAACGGCATAACCATAAACTCGTAATGACCGTAACGCGTTCTGAAAGCAGTCTTCGGAATATCATCCTCCTTCACCCGCATTTGATGATACCCAGAACGTAAATCAATCTTCGAATAAACTGACGAGCCTTGTAGTTGATCAAATAAGTCGTCGATTCTCAGTAGTGGATAACGGTTCTTGATGGTAAGTTTGTTCAACTCTCGGTAGTCGATACACAACCTGAATGTACCATCCTTCTTTTTGACAAACAAAACAGGAGCTCCCTATGGTGATGTACTTGGTCGTATAAAACCACGCTCTAAAAATTCTTGTAGTTGGTTTTGGAGTTCTTTCATTTCACTGGGTTCGAGTCTGTATGGAGCACGAGCTATTGGTGCAGCTCCTGGTACAAGGTCTATTTGAAATTCAACGCATCGATGTGGGGGTAATCCCGGTAATTCTTTTAGAAATACATCGGGAAATTCTTTTGCGATAGGAACATTACTGATGTTCTTTTCTTTAGGTTTAACTTCCTTGATGTGTGCTAGAATGACGTAACAACCTTTTCTTATTAGTTTTTGCGCCTTCAAATCACTAATAAGATTTAACTTCGCGTTACTCTTTTCTCCGTACACCATGAAGGGTTTTCCTTTTTCCCGTACAATGCGAATTGCATTTTTGTAACATACGATCTCTGCTCTCACCTTTTTCAACTAGTCCATGCCAATTATCACATCAAAACTCCCTAACTCAACTGGTATTAAATCAATCTTAAACGTTTCGCTAACCAGTTTAATTTCTCGATTCCGACATATTTTATCTGTCGAAATTAATTTACCGTTTGCTAATTCGAGTAAAAATTTATTATCCAAAGGCGTCAGTGGACAACTTAATTTAGCACAAAAATCTCTACTCATATAGCTTCTATCCGCACCGGAATCAAATAAAATATAAGCAGATGTATTGTCAATAAGAAACGTACCCGTAACAAGCTCCGGGTCTTCCTGCGCTTCTGCCGCATTAATATTGAAAACTCTTCCGCGGCCTTGCCCATTAGTATTCCCTTGGTTTGGGCAATTTCTAATAATGTGGCCCGATTTTCCACATTTATAACAAACTACGTCGGCATTATTTGTTCTGACCTTATTTGTTTCTTTATTTTTGTTGTTCTTTCGTCCGTAAACCTCACATTTTGCCTCGCCATGACCACTTCTCTTACACTTGGTGCAAACTGTTGTGCAAAACGCATTCGGATGGTACTCTGCACACCTGAAGCATGGTTGTTTCTGTTGTTTGTTGTTATTGAGGTTGTTGTTGGGATTGTTATTGTTGTTGAAATGGTTGTTGTAGTAGTTGTTGTTATTGTTGGGACGTTTGTTGTAGTTATTGTTAGGATTGCGGTTATTGTTGCGATTGTTGTTGCGGTTGTGGTTGTAATTGTTATTGTTGTTGTACTGGTGACTCTTGTCACCGTTTTCCTCCCACTTCCTCTTGAGTTGTTTCGTGTTGGCTTCTTTGGCCGCCTGTTCTTTAATTCTTCTCTCAATCTAATTTATGAGTTTATGAGCCATTCGACTTGCCTTCTGTATGGAAGCGGGCTCGTGTGAACTCACATCTACTTGAATCCTTACTGGTAACCCTTTTACAAACGCATCGATCTTCTCTTCTTCATCTTCGAACGCTCCCGGACACAATAGGCACAACTCTGTGAATCGTCGTTCAAACGTGGTAATGTCAAAACCTTGTGTTCGTAACTCTCTAAGCTATACTTTGAGCTTATTGACTTCGTTTCTACGACGGTACTGCTCGTTCATCAATTATTTGAATGCCGACCACGGTATTGCGTAAGCAGCATTTTGTCCTACCTGTTCAAGATAGGTGTTCCACCATGTTAACGCAGTACCTGTGAAGCTATGCGTAGCGTACTTAACTTTGTCCTCTTCAGTACACTTACTTATGGAAAACACCGATTCGACTTTCTCAGTCCACCATTTCAATCCAATTGGACCCTCGGTTCCATCAAATTCCAAAGGTTTGCAGGCAGTGAATTCTTTGTAGGAGCATCCTACACGATTTCTTGTGGAATTAGTTCCACTACTAGAACCAGAGTTATTGTTGTTATTTTGCATTACGGCCTGAACTGCGGCTATGTTGCAGCAAGGAAAACACGAAAGTCTTCCTCGCTCATGTTCAAGTTCTGACGAGTCTTCGGTGCCATTTCCTTCAAAAATAGCCAAAAAAATTGAGTTAATCATATAGAATTTAAGAGTAGTCAATAGTATTTCGTAGCATAATATGAACTTATTTATAAAAGCTTTTTCTTCATATTAGCATTTTATAGTTTTAATTCGGGTAGTACCTACCCGTTAAGTTCATACTTAGTAGCTATTATACAATTCAACTACTACGATTCTATATGAAAAACTTATTACAATAATATTTCGCGTTCAAACTTTTATACAATATTTTACAAACATACAATACCACTATTATACATATAGGATGAAATATAGCACATAATAACTTGCTACACGGCAGCGATAAAGGTAATTCTAATTAATACGCAAGTTGTTCAGCAAAGGCAATAAAGACACGTAATTCATAAGTCCAGAAATAGGTCATGCATTCTGGTTTTACTAAAATGACTTTCCATCCTTGGTCTTGTGGAAAGTAACCGTTATGACCATTGGCTAGGTAGCATGTTGTAATGTCATCAAAAGGACGATGGTTTCGTAATGCCCATCAAGAACCGTTATCTAGACAAGATTTCCTCAATCATATCCTCTGGTAGATCTTCTAAAATATTCGGTTGTCTACCCTTAACGTCCATTTTGTTTTTATACTGTAACATAGACAAGGATTAGATTCGTAAAAGATAATTAACAAACAATACAAGCAATTTTTACATAGAACATAAAAGTACAAGCACACTACAATACATATAATACACAACATGATTACAACCCTCTAATCTGAATCACTGGTTTCTTCTTCTTCGGACTTGGTTCGTTTTCCTAATTTTCTAGGGATATATGGTGTTCCTCTAATACGAGCCGTCGTTTTCCACAATGGTTTAGAAAAACCTGGTGGTTTAGAGGTTCCCGGGTTATTGTTACATTTTAGGAAATACAGACGTTGTCGATACATATAAAGTTCATCGGGGTTGGAATCAGGTTTCTCTATTTTTATACCTTTTCCCTTATTATTTTCTTTTGCTTTATTAAATTGGGATGAGGTAATTTCTATAACATCATCGGAATCCTCATCGGGATCCGATTCATCGAAAAATTGGTAATCTTCCCAATATTTTGCTTCCTTGACGGAAACACCATTGACCATTTTTGACTTTGGTCCGTTGGTTGAGGATTTTCTTTTATTTAATCGATTTACTTTAGGTATCAATATTTCTTCCTCCGGAACCTCTTCTTCTTCCGGTTCTTCCTCTTCCGGTTCCTCCTCTTCCGGTTCCTCTTCTTCCGGTTCCTCCTCTTCCGGTTCCTCCTCTTCCGGTTCCTCTTTGGGAATTTGTGAATCTTCCCAAAGTATATTCGACTCTTCATTATTATTAGGTGAGTCGATGGGATTTGTACTATAGGTAGACATCTATCACACAATATCAAACACGTTAAGAAATTAATATATCACATAATATTAACATGTTAATAATATATAGTTTCCAACAAAAAATGTTAAGCAATCGTTTTTGAAGAAAAACATGGTCGAAGTCCAGACTCAATAATGTATCCTAACAAACTCGGTAAGACACACTAATGCAAAAAATTCTGGTTCTCTAAGACCAACGCTCGGATACCAACTGAAATGTCCCGTAATTGATTTCGTTGTGAGGTTTTGACCTCTATATGAGACGTTTTTTAAAGACTGCATTCGTTTTTAAAAACCTTCCATAACCTTTATTTTATCGACAAGGTTAAAAAGACACCACTTAGATTATCCAGAAATGATAATGTAACAAATATCACACTTACACACTACCAATACATATTGATTTACAAATATTAATATGTTACAACCAAATAAATCTCGAATGCAGTTTTAAACAATATAATACAAGCATGTTGACACCAAATCTTGTCCATATAATAGCATGCAACAGCGGAAGCTCTTAATAATCACCTGAGAATAAACATGCTTTAAACGTCAACAAAAATGTTGGTGAGTTATAGGTTTAACCTATATATTTATCAAATCGTAATAATAGACCACAAGATTTCATATTTCAATATACATTCCATACATAGAGATAAAAATCATTCATATGGTGAACACCTGGTAACCGACCTTAACAAGATGCATATAGAATATCCCCTATCATTCCGGGACTCCCTTCGGACATGATGATTTCGAAGTACTAAAGCATCCGGTACTTTGGATGGGGCTCGTTGGGCCCAATAGATCTATCTTTAGGATTCGCGTCAATTAGGGTGTCTGTTCCCTAATTCTTAGATTACCAGACTAAAAAGGGGCATATTCGGTTTAATAATCCAGCCATAGAATGTAGCTTCATTTACTTGTGTCTATTTTGTAAAACATTTATAAAACTGCATGTATTCTCATCCCAAAATATTAGATTTTAAAAGTGAGACTATAACTCACTTTCACAGATTTTTACTTCGTCGGGAAGTAAGACTTGGCCACTGGTCGATTCACGAACCTATAACAAATATGTACATATATATCAAAGTATGTTCAAAATATATTTACAACATTTTTAATACGTTTTGCTGTTTTAAGTTTATTAAGTCAACTGTCCTCGTTAGTAACCTACAACTAGTTGTCCACAGTTAGATGTACAGAAAATAAAGCAATATATATTATCTCGAATCAATCCACGACCTCGTGTATACAAGCCTCAGGCTAGATCACAACTCAAAGTATATATAATATTTTGGAATCAACCTCAACCCTGTATAGCTAACTCCAACATTACTGCATATAGAGTGTCTATGGTTGTTCCGAAATATATATATATATATAGATGGGTCGATATGATATGTCAAAACATTGTATTCGTGTCTATGGTATCCCAAGATTATATAATATATTAGAATACATGTATAATAAAATATGAGTTAGCTAGGATATGATTAATATAGATTTGTAACCAATTTTCACGTAGTTACAACAAGCAAAAATATCCAATCTTGTTTTACCCATAACTTCTTCGTTTTAAAATCCGTTTTGAGTGATTCAAGTTGCTATGGTTTCATATTGAACTTAAGTTTATGAATCTAAACAGAAAAAATATAAGTTTATAGTCGGAAATACAGATTACAAATCGTTTTTGTAAAGGTAGTCATTTCAGTCGAAAGAACGACGTCTAGATGACCATTTTGGAAAACATACTTCCACTTTGAGTTTAACCATGATTTTTGGATATAGTTTCATGTTCATAAGAAAAATCATTTTCCCAGAAGAACAAATTTTAAATCAAAGTTTATCATAGTTTTTATTTAACTAACCCAAAACAGCCCGCGGTGTTACTACGACAGCGTATATCCGGTTTTACGGTGTTTTTCGTGTTTTCAGGTTTTAAATCATTAAGTTAGCATATCATATAGATATATAAAATGTGTTTAATTGATTTTAAAAGTCAAGTTAGAAGGATTAACTTTGTTTGCGAACAAGTTTAGAATTAACTAAACTATGTTCTAGTGATTACATGTTCAAATCTTCGAATAAGATAGTTATACATATATGAATCGAATGATGTTATGAACATCATTACTAACTCAAGTTTAGTAGGTAAACCTACTGGAAATGATGAAAAAATAACTTGAGCTTCAAATGATCTTTGATGGCTTGGAAGTTCTTGAAATAGAATCATGACACAAAAACAAGTTCAAGTAAGATTATTACTCGAATTAAGATAGTTATAGTTATAGAAATTGAATCAAAGCTTGAATATGAATATTACCTTGATTTAGAAAGATAACCTACTATAAATAACAAATGTTTCTTGATCTTAGATGATTGCTTGGAATGGATTAGGAAACTTGAAGTAAACTTGTAAACTTGGAAGTGTTCTTGATGTGTTCTTGAGTAATTGTTTTTATGATGATTATATGTAATAACCAAAGCTTGTATTTGATGATTTTTGCTGGAAAAATAGTAACTTAGACGTTCATGGAAGAGTTTGTGTGTGTTTTGAGAGAGAATTGGGAAGAAAATTGGAAGTGAAATGGAGTAGGTGGTGAGTGGTGAAGGTGAGTGAGGTTAAAAGGAGTTCTTGTTTTTGTTTCTTTGCTCATAAGTCATGCTAGTTGTCTAATTATTGGTTTCGTATGTTTGTTGACTATCTAGGGCTGCTAAGAGCTGAATTATTATGTATATATACCAATAGTATATACGTCTAGGAGCTGGGTATTGTATGAGTACGAATACGGTTGCATACGAGTAGAATTGTTGATGAAATTGAACGATGATGTAATTGTAAGCATTTTTGTTAAATAGAAGTACTTTGATATGTGTGTTGAAGTCTTCTAAAAGTGTATAATTACATCTTAATACACTACATGTATATACATTTTAACTGAGTCGTTAAGTCATCGTTAGTCGTTACATGTAAGTGTTGTTTTGAAACCTTTAAGTTAACGATCTTGTTAAATGTTGTTAACACATTGTTTATTATATCTAATGAGATGTTAAATTATTACATTATCATGATATAATGATGTATTAATATATCTTAATATGATATATATACAGTTAAATGTCGTTACAACGATAATCGTTACATATATGACTCGTATTGAAATCCTTAAGTTAGTAGTCTTGTTTTTACATATGTAGATCATTGTTATTATACTTAATGATATGTTTACTTATTATTTAACATGTTTATATATAGTATGTCAATACCTTAAAATGATTCATATGTAATTAGTAAGACGTTGTTATAACGATAATCGTTATATATACCGTTTTCAAGTTTCTTAATTCAATAGTCTCATTTTTATGTATATAACTCATTGTTAAAATACTTAATGAGATACATACTTATCATAATATCATGATAACTCTATATATATCCATATGTATGCCATCATATAGTTTTTACAAGTTTTAACGTTCGTGAATTGCCGGTCAACTTGGGTGGTCAATTGTCTATATAAAACCTATTTCAATTAATCAAGTCTTAACAAGTTTGATTGCTTAACATGTTGGAAACACTTAATCATAATATCAATTTCATTTAATATAAATAAACATGGAAAAGTTAGGGTCACTACATTTCACATGTTGATATACAAATGTAATATTCTTCTTAACGTCCAAATACCAACATATCCGAAGACTAAGTCTCTAATCTACTTCTAGCTCATGTTAGATCAAACTTTGTGCATACGAGACAGATTTGACTCTATTCAGGTAGTCATTTTTGAACGCGATTATCCAGACATCTAGTAACAATTGGCATGCATAATCTATATGAAAGGTGACATACTAATCATGTACTTTTCAAAAATCAAAAGCTTATATTCTGAAAATTAATTCAAATTAGTCGTTTCCATCAGTTTAAAGTGTTAATCAATAAAATAGTCGTAAACAATCAATCTAGCATATCATGAGTATTACGAATCCGATTTGCATGATTCTTAAGTCTAACTTGAGTGATTTTTAATTATATTTCAGTTAGTAAACCTTTCACATTCCCAATCACTAAGCATTTTATTAAAAAAATTCGTACTCAATGCATAATCATGTTAAAACTTCAAATAAGCATAACGGGAGCAATTCTTAACGAAATCAAGTCATTCTTGCGAGCAAACTTATTAATTTACGATAGCTTTCCATATAGATACATATTACCTACTGATTTCATGTCATACATATGGTTTAGGTCAGATTCAAAAATGAATTTTACACAAAACGTACAAAAAACGCAATCTAGCAATCAATAACACGCAATTGGTCATGGACTTGAGCTATTACAACATCCACCATGTATAATTGATTGAATAACAAAAATTAAAATTTTGAGTTTTGAGTTTTTTACCTCTAGAGATCAATTAGCTTATACCAATGCGTAGAGAATGATAAAAGCAACAACTTTTATGTAGAGTGCAAGAGCAAACAAGCAAAAATTGATGGTGTTGTATAGGTGTACGTGTTCGTCGATCAAGAAGAGAGGGAGGGAGGAGATGTCGACTAGTTTAGGGTATTATGAAGGTTTGTGCAGTTGCTAGAATTTTTAAGGGAATCAAATTAGGGCCTAAATAATACTTAAACAAGTATAGGGCCAAAAATCAAGTCCAAAAGGGTGGGGTGGGGGAGCATTCGGCCGAATGGGCCACTAGGGGGTTCTCGGGCTAGTTTTGCTTAGTTACATGTTCACATGGTCCGTTTCTAGTGTCGTTTAACCGTACCGAAATTCTGGAACATCAACCGAACGTTTAAACATAACCAAGTGATCCAATTTATTAAAACAATTAATAAAATAAATTTATTTTTTGTAAGTCAATAATTATTAAAAATAATTATTAGTTTTTACTCCGCGTAGAAAACACTTTCGTACTTATTCAAACCGTATCGTTTTCTACGTATTTCATCATCCGAAATAAAAGTATGAATTTAATTAAATTAAATACACAAGTTTTCAAGTAGTCACCGGTAAATTTGTTAATAGCCAGTTAAAGGAAGTAACGTAAAAAGTAGGGTTGTTACAAAACGCGAGACATAGGTCCAAAACGCAAAAAGCAGGTTTTTCAGATTTCAATCCCTGGTCGTTTAGTCGCATTTTCGTGGGAGTTTTCGAGTTTCAAGCACTTCGTGAAATGCGATAATCTGACGTACGGAAGATGTTTTTACTTTATTATAAAGACTTATTTAATCTCCTAGTTAGGGAATCAATTTATTACGAATTATCGGGCAACAAAAGTCGTTTTTCAAGGGTTTTTCATTATTGTAATTGAGAAAAAACATTAGGATTGCAATTGTGGCAGGGATTAATCATTGTCAACTTTATCTTTTATCTAGTTTATTAAAACCATGATTTTAAATTTTTCATCTTTATTCTTTGTGTTCTCTTATATAATTATGTCTAGCTAAATTTCTAAGTATCCACTTAGATGATTGAAGCCTGGTGATGGATTGCTATATTTTATTTTTATTCAACTGATTAATATTGCTTGTGATTATGTTTAACTAAGATCCACCTTATTTAAAGTTTCCCAATTAATTGAATCACTTAATTTATTGATTTGCTATCGATAGTTATGTTGATTAATGAACTTTGCTAGATTATTGACAAATCGTTTAGATAATCATTATAAGGGACACCAAACTATAATTAGTAGATTAGTGATTTGATTCTTGGTTGACTAAAAATAGTTGTGAGGTTGTAAAAGGACACCAAAACAACCAAAGTTAGATTATATTCTTGAATGATTTAAAGTTGTTTGATTGTGTGCTTAGTTAAAAAGATCCATTATTGTTTGAGTTGTTCGGCTTAAACCCGCCACATAAGTCAGTGAGTATGTTAACGAGAGTTAAGTTACAAAACCTAGCTTGTGCTTCTAGTCATCAATACCTTGAGTGATCTAGACAATTGTGTGAATTCATAGGGATACCCAAAAAGGAACATAATTGGTTATTGGTTTACGTCTAATTTTTACAGTCGTGTGGCTAGGTTCGGGACACCCTCCAGTAGCATGGGTTTCATGAAAGTAAAACTGGACCAAGTCGCATAGTTGATAAACTCGGTGGTGAATTAACTTGTATCTGGGTAGTGACAGTTCCTAGATAAATACTTTTTTAGAAACTGTAGGAATCGGTAGATAAATACAGTATCACTATATTTACAGTTGTTTAATCGGGCTTAATAAAGAAATCCTAGTCAAGTGAATTGATTCTAAGTGGATATCGTTGTCTCCATTTTTTTTTTTTTAATAGCAAAGCATATTTTATTACGCCTCTAGTAAGGAACTAAAGGGCAAAAAGAAAAAGTTACAGCGGATTAATGAGTCAATTGTTCCAACGTAAACAACCTTTACTCGTATGATACAACCATGAAAAAGAAAAAGAGCGTATAAGATCATAAAGGTTGCCTTTTTTCATAGCCGATTCCGGATGTAAAACTTCATTTCTTTGCCTCCAAATAAGCCAACAAGTGGTCGCCATAATAGAGTAAGCAATACATTTCTTTGAAGTAGCCACAGACCATGAGTCTAACCATGACAAGAAATCATCCCAACAATTAAATTCAGTAACATCCAAATCCAACCAAACTCCAACTCTCCTCCAAAGATCCCTTGCAACTACGCAGTCAAACATAACATAGTTAATTGATTCAACTCTACAAGAACATTGTGGGCATCCTATATCCATAATTTCAATACCTCTCTTCGATAAATTTAGGCGCTTTGGTAAACAATCATGAGCCAATCTCCATATAAAAATATTGATTTTAATCAGAATTGATTTCTACCATCTAGTTTTTATAGGAAACGATGGTAATCGTTTGTCATCAATATATACCCGAGTGTCGCAAACGAAATACGAATCCTTGTTGCCAATAATCCATACAAACGTATCATTCATATTCGTTAGATTTGTGTTCTATATGAAAACTAAAAGTTGATCAACACTATGTTCGTTCCTTCCTCCGATATTTTGTCGGCTCCAAGTCCAATTCCATCTACCATCAGTTAAATTTTTTGCAATTGTAGTGTGTTTATCTGTAGCTACATGATACAATCGATGGAACTTCTCACAAAAAGGTTATCGTTGTCTCCATTGAATTCTTGTTTATTTACTTTACGCGTTATTTTAGTTTAATCCAAATTCACTTTAAAAAACCTCAATCTAGGCATGATCAAATAAACCGAAATACCGAAACTGAACCAGTACCGGTACTGAAAACCGAACCGAAAGGGATTCGGTATCGGTTTTGGTTTCGAGAATCGGACGTTTTCGGTTTCGGTACGGTACGGTACGGTTTTGGTATTTTTTTCGGGAATCGGTATTTGGTACCTAAATTTAACATTCCAGATTTTATTCTTTATAATAGGCCCATATCATATAACTTATATACTCCGTAAAGATCTAGTTACTAATTAAGCTTTAACTCTAATATAACTAGAATAAAAAACGATACAGGTGTCTTTATCCCACGCATGAAACTCCTATATACGTTTACATGAATTTTTGATGAACTTTTTTTTATAAACAAACAATGTATGCATTTATTCTGATAAGAAGTAGGGTAATAGTCATGTTTGTAAGTATTGCCATTTTTTCTAGTTTTTTTTTATCTTGATTTGCATTTTGCTACACACACTATGTCATGTCAGCCTCCATATTTCGAAGTCTTTTAACTGGAACAAACCAAATATTCACTGTTTTCAAACTTTACAACAACTAATATATATATATATATATATATATATATATATATATATATATATATATATATATATATATATATATATATATATATATATATATATATATATATATATATATATATATATATATATATATATATATATATATATATATATATATATATATAGTGACTTAATCAAGAGGGACGCACTTTTTTGGGGGGAAGTAATTTTTTCATTTTTTTTTATTTTTTTTTTTTTCAGGCATCAAGATGACATTAAAATATGAAGATTCAAAAAAGACACTTCGTGATGAATGTTATTATCTTGCGGGAAAACGCTCGGAGAAATAAATGATAACATTAATGAATGTTTTGCTTCTGAGTTTGTTTTTTAGGGTTTAAAAATTAGCGTTTAGAAATTAGGGTTTAGAAATTAGAGGTTAAAAATTATGGTTTAGAAATTAGGGTTTTGGGTTTCAAAATTAAGGTTTAAGGTTTAGAAATTAGGGTTTAGATTGAATATTTAACATGAACAGTTTAGAGTTTAGGGTTTAGGATCTAGAGTTTAGGGTTTTGGGTTTAGGGACTAAACCCAAAACCCTAAACCCTAAACTCTAAATCGGGCTAGATCTTGAAAAAAACTTCACATATGATGGAAAAACGACGCTCGAACAATAACATTCAAGAATAACATTACGCATGCTGCATGTTATCAGTTTTTTCTTCGAGCGTTTTTCGGCCAAAATAATAACATTTATCACAAAGTGTCTTTTTTAAATGTTCATATTTTCGTGTGCTCTTAATGTTGGAAAAAAAATTTCGAAAAAAATAAAAAAATTTAATTTTACTTCCCCTTCCCTCAAAAAAGTGCTTCCCTCTTGATTATTATGACCGTATATATATATATATATATATATATATATATATATATATAGTCAAAAGTTTAAACGAGAACCACAAAAAGGGCGAGAACTGCGAGAACTTTTAATTTACAAAGATTTTCACATATGAGTAAATTGAATCACCCATGAATGTTGATGGAGAGTAAGAATAAACATAAAATAGTTCTAAAAAACTTATATTTTACCTATACAATCAAATAAATAGTTTCTCGTTCACATGTGCATATTTGTTTATGAACATGTGGACAAATTCATATAATTAATAATTTAACATGTAATTTGTCGTAATAAACATATGTTTGATGATTATATGCATTAATTAACATTTGCATTTAATCTCTTGCATTTAAATGGATAAAAACTATGAAATTAAAATGTTCTCGCCCTTTTTGTAGTTTTCGTTTGAACCTGCCCCTATATATATATACACAGTCCATGTAATCTAGTATGCATGAATCAATGATGCAGATAAATCATCGAACCCCATCGAATAAATCTACATTGTTTGGTACCAAACGCGTAAATATCAAACTTTAAGACACATGATCGTCATCAAACTTTCAAAAGAATCACACTTACAATTGATATAAGTACATTTAGTGTTACATTTTCATCATTTTTACCAAACAGGTAAATATCAAACAAGCAAATGAATCATACCACGTCATTCGTATTATCTACACCATTGTCAAAAAAATTGTGGTACCAAGCGGGTAAAATACCAAAAAATACCGCTCCCGTACCGGTACCGTATCAAAATTTTGGTACGATTTCAGTTCTCCATTTTATCCAAATTCGGTATTGGTACTAACCGATTCCGGTACGGTTCGGTACGGTTCCAGAACCGATCTCATCCTTACCCCAATCTACTAGGATAATTATTACCCATTTCGTCCCAAATTAATTGTCCAGTATTCTTTTTCAAACTATCCCAAATTAATTGTCCACTTTCAAAAATGGAATGTAAATTTAACGAAGTTTACAATATTATCCCTAATGAATTAATTAAATTACAAAAGTTATAAGGCTTTCTAATTAATTAATTGTAGGTAAAACTGTAAAGTTAGAAAAAAATACAGAAAAGGTAAAGTGTGATAATGACACTTCTTAAACTGTGTGTTTTTTGTCTGGAGACAATTAATTTAGGATAGAGGGAGTAAATTTAAATTCTTGATTATATATGGTCCTTATGAAACGAATCGAATTTACCATAATCTATTACTCTATGATTAGGATAGTTGTCAATTTGTGTGTTAATCGATAATATATTTCTAGTTTAATTTATAAATTTGATTTAACTAGATCAGATCGGCCCGCGCGATGCGGCGGGACCTTCCGGGTTGAATATTCATATTTAATGTAGCAGTTTGTATTTATAAAATTAAAAACGCGTTGCGGCGGATGTGTATGGATACACGTGGTTAGTACCTAGTATGTCTAATGGCGTGAGCGTTTTTAACGACAGAAAAATTGCGTAATTTGGCTTGTTTATTATACGTGTATGTATATTTATGAAAGATAGCCTGAAATATTTAGCGGTTTTTAAAAAATGTCCGTTTCGTTTATATTTAGTTGCATTGTGTTCGTGAAATTATTTCGAGTTGAACGGTGATGTCAGGAAAAATTAACGTGTGTCGAGCGGGAAGATATGAACCGTTAAATATTTGGGTGGAGTATTTTTAAGTTTTTTTTTTAATAAAATAATAATTTTACATCTTTTAACCCTGAAAAATTGACAAATTTAACATTGTTTGAGAGGCGATTTTGTAACTCTGTTGTTGATGTCGTTTGAAAAGTGTAAGGAAGCTAAAACGACTAAGAATGGAACATCTTTTAGTGTGTAAAAAATTAATTAATTAATTAATACATCACACCCTATCTAAAATAATGGTAAATAATGTTACGTGTTGACTTGTTGTGACAGAGTAATAACGAATCGATGTATGCGTTAAATAAAACGTGCAAATATCCATATAATTACATTTACGCGATATACGTGTGTGTATTAATGACTCATTAGTCTTTTGCCTTGTCTTCCCCTTTTGAATGCCTTTACAACATATTTTGTTTCTATTTAACTTTTTTTTTTTTTTGGATTTGGTGATTTATTCACCGATGAACATGTTTATTTTGTTTTGAGCTATAAATATTGGAACTATTATTGACGTGGCACATGTTGTCACTCGCACACAAAGAGATTCCTAAAGGCAATTGTTTGAGATTTAAGAGGGGAAATGTATTTTCAAATAAAATAAAATAAAAATAAATTTGTACATGTACAATGTATACGTGCTTTATTTTCGGTTGGAGATTGTAAATGTGTTAGTTATGATAATGAGTTAATTATGATGAACATATCTATTATTTATTATCTATTATCTATATAAACTATTTACAGGGAGATACCCGATTGACCTCAATTGATCTGCTTTCATTTTTTTTATTTAATTACTTTCCCTTTTTCATTATTATTCTTTTCCTTTCCTTTTCTCGTTCTTTTATTTTTTTACATTTGAATAATGGATTACTCACTGAAAAAAATCATCCCTTCAATTTACCAAAGTCATCCCGAAACAAAGAGAAGGTTATCTTCATCGATGAAACCAAATATCAATTTTAAGTTAGAATATTATTTCTCATAAACTTATCGTCAAATATATCAAAGACTAATTTCTTTACATATATTATTTGTTGTAAATCTTCTCCATTGAAATTGAAATCTATGAATTATTTAAATATTTATTGGATAATAACAAACAAAAAAGAAACGAATCTTTAATTAAATATTGTATGTCAAACTATCGACAATGGCTCACATATGACAACCTTAAAAAACCATAGCTTTGGGCTATACACATAAACATGATGGATTGATGGTATTAATCTTCCATCTTCCAATAAACCCGTTGGTATAAGTTTATCCCGATTAAAGTGAACGCATTTCTTTAAAGATTAGCATTTGATAGATTGTCTTCGAGACTTAATTTGTCTAGTCATGGCTCGTTTGATTGATTTGACCCGACAGTTTCAGCTGTGAGGCATGAAAATTAAAGACGTCGGTTGTGTTAGTTGTTGTTATCGGATAAAATCTGTTGATCATGTTATGTTTAGTTGCTCAGTGGCTATGGCGATTTGGAGTAGGATTCGAGTTTGCGTTAATATTGGTATGCCTAACTTTGTCATTTGGTCACAATGGATAACGTGCTTAGAAAATTGTTTTGCTTCGTTATAGTCTAAAAATAGACTTTATGTTATTATCTCGACTTCCTTATGGTATTTGTGGAGATTTCGCAATGGAGTGGTTCATGGAAATAACACTTTGAAGAAAAACCTTTTATTTGATTTGATTTGTATCACTTCTTAATATTAGTTTCGAAATAGAGGTATGTGTAACATCCGTTGGAATGACTGTATTTTAAATCCTTTATAATTGTTGGTTGCTCCATCTTCTAACTTCTTGCTAGAGAGGAGTTTATTAACAAAATTTCGCAGTTAAAAAAAACATAAACATGATAGCAAAAGTTTGGTAAGGCTGTTAGACTTGTACTTGAGTCCTTAAATTATGGACTTAGTTATATAAATTGTAGCTAAAGATTGTCATCAATTAAGTATAACTAGCTTGTGATTGGATTGTTCATTGTGTTGATTGTCATAGTTTGGTTAAATTTGGATCTTTGTTTTAGTTCTTGTATTTGATTGAGGTACGGGTTCATTTTAGTGATCCGGTTTCTCAAGGTTCGGGTTTTGTTATCTTTTGCTCTTTGTTTAGTGATAGCGTTCGTTTTATGCTTTCGAGCCTTGGAGTGGTGTTGGTTCGTTTGTATCTTTGTTCGTCTTTTCATCTATTGAAGAAAAGGCTTCGTTTTAATGTTATCGTTATTTGGTGACAAAAAAAGTATAACTAACCATTGTTGTAAATTCAACTCTATTACTCCCGATTAATTCCCGATTACTCCATTTTAAGATCAGTACGTTTCGATTTTCTAAAATGTAACAACCCTACTTTTTCTGTTACTTCCGTTAACTGGCTGTGATTTAATTTAACGGTGCTTAGTTGAAAACTTGTGCATTTAATCTAATTAAATGCATACTTTTATTTCAGAAAATGAAATACGTAGGAAACGTTACGGTTTGAATAACTGCAAAGATGACTTTCGGGATAAAGATTCACGCTAAGTAAAAATTAATAATTATTTTTAATAATCATTAACTTAGAAGAAAAAATTTAATTTATTAATTGTTTTAATAAATTGGATCACATGGTTGCGTTTAAACGATCGGTTAATATTCTGGGACTTCGGTGCGGTTAAACGACACTAGAAACGGACCACGAGTACATGTAACTAAACAAAATGAACCCGGGAACCCCCCAGGTGGGCCATTCGGCCGAACCCACCCCCTCCCCCTGTTTATTTTATTTTTGGGCCACTAATGGTTGATTAGTCCATGTTATGATTTGATTAGGGCCTAATTGGGTAGTATATATTAGCATGCTAACTCTATAACCCTCAATAGTAACCTAAAGTAGTCGACTGCCTCTCTTCCTCCTCTCTCTTGTGACCATCGACCACCATACCCACCAAATCAACATCAATTTTTGTTGTTTGCTCATACAATCTACACGAAGGTTGTTGTTCTCATCATCCTCTACGCATTGATATAAGTAATTTGATCTCTAGAGGTATAAAACTCAAAACTCTAATTTTTAATTTTTGATTTTCAATCAATTATACATAGTGGGTGTTGTAATAGCTCATTCCATGACCAATTGTGTATGTTTGATTGCTAGATTACGTTGTTTATACGTTTTATGTAACATTCATTTGTGAAACTGACCTAAACTATATGTATGACATGAAATCAGTGGGTTATATGTATCTAGATGGAAATCTATTGAAAAATTAATAAGTTTGCTCGCAAGAATCACTTGATTTCGTTTAGAATTACTCCTGTTATGCTTATTTGAAGTTTTAACATGATTATGCTTTGAATACGAATTTTCTGAGTTAAATGCTTATTGATTGGGAATGTGAAATGTTTATCAACTGAAATATAATCAAAAATCACTTAAGTTAGACTTAAGATTCATACAAATCGGATTCGTAATGCTCATGTTATGCTAGTTTGATTGTTTGTAACTACTTTTGTTGATCGACACATAAAACTGATACAAAGGACTAATTTAACTTGATTTCTGGAATATAAGCTCTTTATTTCTGAAAATTACATGATTAGTACTTCACTTTTCATATAGATTATGTATGTGAATTGTTTCTAGATGTCCGAATAATCGCGTCCGAAAATGACTAGCTGATTAGAGTCAAATCTGTCTCGTATGCACAAAGTTTGTTCTAACATGAACTAGAAGTTGATTGGGGACTTTTCCTTCTGATATGTTGGTATTTGTATGTTAAGAAGCATATTACACTTGAATGTCAACATCTGAAACATTATAAATTATGTGCTCCATGTATCCTAAAACGCTATGTCTGGATTCTGTCCAAATCAGAAACATGAGTTATAAAAATCATTTAAGGACATGGCTAGACTTTTTAAAAATATTATAACATGTTATATTGATATGGAGTTTACCACATTTTTATGATTTATGAGTTGTGATTTATGCTTGTTGTTTGCATGACTTACATGAAACCGAAATGATACGATAACTAGTAAACGCGTACATGACAAACTATGATCTAAAACTTGTTAGTTGACCTAAGGTTGACGCATTGACCAAGATTACATAACTTACTGAGGTGTTTGATTTTGGTAGACTATTTTGACCAAGTTTGACTTTTGTTGACTTGTATGAACTGTGTTTACTATGTGTTGACTTTTTACAACCTTACCGAATCGGTCTGAGCTATAACACAACATGTACACTATGGGATGACATAGTGTGATATAATAAGATAACTTGAACAATCTAAATTATTAGGTTTTGTTATACGTTTATAATCGTTCGGTCTACGTACTACTTTTGATTACTATTTACCGTGCACGCAAGGTGAGTCTACAGTCCCATTTTCACTTTTACTTTTGAGATGAGATAACATGCTACTTTCAAACTGTTTCACAATTTAGACACGAGTACTAAACTTTATACATATGAGTTTTGTTCAGAAAGCCCTTACCTTGAATACTTTATTTACTTTTGTAAACGCGAATCATAGGGACGGATCTGTTAGGTTTGACAGTGTAACATCTTGTTACCGGGCCTAGTTAAAATGACCCTTTTGACCTTGGGTGTGTTTGTATGTTATTATAATAATTATATATTTATAATTATTTGGTTGTTTAGTTCAGACCAGTTTGTGACAAGGGTCACATAACAGGTTCGTTTGTTTAATTTGAACTCCGTTAAGGTAATCAAATTAAGTACAAAAGATATCAGATAACTGGTAAATACTCGTGTGTGATGGGGTATTGTATTTAATCTAAATATAAAAGCAAGAAGTCACCTACTTCTCTCATTTTCTTGAAGCTTCCAAATTACACCCCGTACACTCTCATTTCATTCCATCAAACCCTAGATTTCTAATTTGCGTTCTAGAGCTCAAATCATTCATATCATCTTGTTCCTTACAATTTATTGAATCTTTTAAGGTAAGAATCAAAGTGTGTTAAGCTTTAATCTTTGAGAAAATGAGATTTTTGTGTTAGGTTTTGTTAAAGTGGGTTTTAGTGTCAAATTGGTTGATTTTGATGTTGTTTGTGTTAAAATCTTGTGGGTTTATGCTTAGTGATGTTTAGTGTACTTGATTTGATCAGTTTTGATGTAAGAAACGAGCTCTAGAGCAAGAAATGGCGAATTTTAGGTCAAACCCGTAGCTGTGTTCATCTTCTCTATCAGATGAACACACTCAGCCGAGTGTCTCTTGACACTCGACCGACTGTGTAGACAATCGACCGGTTGAGGGACACACTCGACCGAGTGTGTCTGAGTTCTGACCAGATGATTTAAACTTAGTCAGTCGACCGTGCTAGAGGACACACGACCGTGTGTGTTGACACAGTCGACCGACAGTGTGAGTCAGTCGACCGAGTGTCTTTCTTTACTAAGTTTTGATGTCTAGCCTTTATGCTGCCCGCGTGACTTATGATAATCAGGATGTAAATTCTGAAAATGCATAAGTGTTAGGAAGATTATTAGTGACACTTTTGTTACTAATTTGCTGTATTATTCTGTTTTGTGCTAACGGACAGAAACTAACTTGATTTGCCTTATGTTCAGGTGATAAGGATAAAGAAGAAGCTCAGTAATAGATTATCTGAGCTAGTTGATGGTATTCAGTGAGTGGGATTATCTCATGGTGTATTATAGAGTAGCAAGTTGCGCTACTATATTTATATTGTTGATAATTGCCATGATTAGTAGTTATGTTGTACAATTGATCGCAGTTTAGGTTGCCATGCTTTTAGTAGTATTAGTTGCCTATAGTAGTAGTAGTTGACCGGTTGTATGTGCACAAGTTGTTGTTGTTGTTGTTGTTGTTGGAACCTTGATCTGTTAGGTTCAACTCAGAGAGGTCAACCTAGTTGTGGTTGGGTCCAGTTGGCTACTGCTTGTTGAGTATAGTGCTGAATGACGCATCACTTGTGTGTGGATGACTATACTGGGGATTCAGTAGTAAGGACTATCAGTAGATTCTAGCCTGATCAGCTAGGGTCGTGTGCCCGTACAAGCCGACGGTCCTCTAGTTAGAGCAAAGTTGCTAGTTGCTAGTTGCTAGTTGCTAGTTGTTGTGTGTTGTATGAAGCTGTTGTCATAGGAGTACAAGTTGGTACAGTATGCTAGACCTTTTGATAGTTCCATTCACTTAGCCTTGTGCTAACCCATCACCTCCTCCCTTGCAGGTTTTGGATCTTAGTGCTGGTAGGCACGGCAGTCGGGCTGACGATATGTTTGACAAGATGAATTCTGATGTCTTAACTTTTCTAAAATATGTAGTTAGTCATTTAACGTAACACATGTGGTTTGTAATTAAGTAATTAACGAATGATTTGTAATAATCATGTTTGTAATTAACTAAGGGTAATTATGTGAATTCAGTCTTCCGTCGTGATAGGAAAAATAAAATAAAAAATCAGAGTGTTACAGACAGCCTCACCCTGCATATTGTGGGGCTTATTCTTCATAAACTATACACTTGAATAGGTGTATACTGAGATGGGGTAAAGGAAATCATGTAGCCTTAAGCTATTCGTGGTGTTAAGCTTTGTATTCAAGTGCTCAATATATTGTATATACTTTTTACAACACTTAGGTTTGTACGCGGAAAATCTCGTCGTTAAAACAAATAATATTTTTTTAAATACTGTTTTTCAGATACTGTTACATGATACTTAAACCTGCTGCTTTATGTTATTTAAACATGTGGTTTACAAACATTTGAAACTTGACATGGTATTGTCTACAAACATTTGAAACATGACATGGTATAGTCTACAAACATTTGAAACATGACACAGTGCTGTCTACAAACTTTAATTATGAAACCTTTGTGGTCTCATACGTTACATTTGGTTACTTAAAGTTGTGTTTTACAAGCAGGAGAAACAAAATATTTTTGATGTCATACACAGTTGAAACTTGACATCGTTGTTTACAAACAGTTTAAACTTGGCATTTGCTGTCTGTAAACTTTTGATATTAAAACCTTGGTGGTTTTATGCTGATAAACATTTTTCTGAAAATCGTTTCTTAAAGATACTGTATTGTTTACTAAAACATGTAAATTCACTCAACATTATTGTTGGCCCGTTTTGCATGTTTTATCTCAGGTATTAATTGTTTCCGTTGTAGAACTTTGCTGTTACATAAAAGTCAAACCATGCTCTGGAACCAGAGTTAACATCGCCGTCGATGGATTTTGACAAGGTGTTACATAAAATCAGTTTAATTGATCGGTCATCGTTGAATAATATGTCGAAATCGAATTTGTTGATTAAAGTCGGTCAAAGTCAAAATTAATTTAAACAAAAATTTTGGAGTTTTTGAATAAAATGAATAATATTAGACGATTATGTTAAAGTTTATGCTTATGTTTATGATTTTTTATATTTACACATATAATTTTTAAATTTATAATTTAAATTTATATAAAGTACTATCCGATTAATTCTCGATTTTCCTATTACACTACTACAAATTGGAACATGTAGACCCCTTTAATTAGACCGGTTAGAGGTGAAACCGGTCTTGAAAATCCATCCGCCTAAAAGCACAAATATTAACCGGTCTAAATATTTCCTATAATCGGTCTAATTCTACAAACTTGTCTAGATGATAATCGAGGAAACGATAACTGATGCGGAGTATATGAGTAACCGGTGTAAAAAAGTTTAATGACAAATAAAAACAGAGGCGGGTCATTCAAAATAATTGACGATGAATCTGGAGGGAACTGATTCTCACCGATTCATATATGTTCTTCTGTTTTCACTTTTGACCTAAACTCTTTCATTTGCCTCGCAATCGTTATACGATCATCACAACTTACATATTCCGTTTCAACGTTTGAATCTTATCCGCCGCCATCAAGGTAAATTTCAAATTTTGAGGTCTTTTAATTTTATATGAAAATATATGAAAATGAAATTAAATTTGTTTCATATAAGTATTATCAAAAAGCTTAATTTGACTTATTCTGCAAACGGGATCTCTTCAACTTATAAGTCTATTATTACTCCTTACTTCGATATTGTTATCTCCCTTTTTGTTATCATAGCCAGCCCTACCTACTAAAATATTGTTGTGGCTTTCTTTTTTTTAATTGTGTTGGTTGCTTATATGTTTATGATAATAATCCGATAGTTACATATTAAATATAGTGGCTATTGTTATATAAAGGGTCCTTACTGTACGTTGCCATTTAGTTTATTTTAGTACAAATTAATTTACAGGAAAAAACAATATTAAAATACTAATAGTAGTAGAATGCAGACAAAGTGTTTGATTTTTTGCTTGAAACAAAGTTTGGCCATATATGGGACGATTTTAAATTGGTATAAATCAAAATTTAGTCCTGTGTTTTTAATTATGCATTATTAGAAATACATCTGCTAATGTTAATACTTTTTGGTGTTTGATCTTGAAATCGTTCAAGCATTCAGGATGGATACTATGAATATTTGTGCATGTATGTATTCTTTGTGTGATACTCAAATGGACACTGGAGTGAAGAGGTGAAAGTACTAACAACGGTGGACTCTTTCATCTGACTTAATTTGGTAACGTATATTAGCTCTCAATTTGTTTCAATCTTGAGTATTATTGTTGTTGTATTTATTTATTGTTATATATTTCTATAACAAGATATGTAATGGCCAATTTGTTTAGGTACTCTCAGAGACCAAAAATATTTTGTAAAGCCTACACTGTTTTTGTAGAGAATGCATTGACAAATACATAAGAGTCTGGTATGCATTCAAATGTAAGGATACTTTTATAATGTCATTTAACTTGTCTTTATGATCCTTGATCTTTTTTCCGATGCACTACATGAACAATGAAGGCCCTGCTTGTCATGCTCATTGTGCAAGCCAACGCTCTTTGATGAATGATCTGAATTATTATAAGGTCATTACATTGTTGTACCCCCAACATAGCTAATATGAGGAAGAGGTACACTATTACATATTTAGTCATCGTTCTCATGTGATTTTATATTTTTTGTTTAACCACCCTGCTATTCTGGAGAACATGAGTTGGCCTTAGTGACGACGAAAGCTATATTAACAGGTGAATTCAATAGTAAAATAAATTAATTTGTCCCAGTACTAGTAGGATGTTTTGAATTCAATCTTGTTGTTCTATAATACTTTGAAGTATGTTGACAGATTCAAGCATTGGTCGTCCAAACTTCTTGCCGCTAGACACACTCGGAAAAAGCGGGCATCCGAGACAACCACCGCATATGAGAATCACAGGGGAATACTGGGAATCTTAAGGGAATGAGAAATTGAAGATCTGCTTGTGATAATGATGATGCATGCATATCTTAATCTTCCTATGAGGAAACATGTATGGAAGTAAAGCCCAAAAGATACAAAAATTTGGGCAGGATGTCAGTCTTCATTGCCATCAATTACTGCAAGTAGAGGCCGTGAGTCTTTGGTCTTCGGATTTCATATCTACAAGTTAGTTATGAGTTATTTTTGTTGAAGTTGTATTTAGGGTGCCAACTATGTATTTATCTAGTTTTTTATATTAGTGTAGTGACATGTATGACGAATTATGATTTGATTTTTTGAAGGTTGATATAAATATTTTGTAATATAGTATCGTTTGATCATAGTGATAACAGTCAATTTGTATTTTAATAGATTTCTTTGGTATGATTTGTGATTTTGTTTGTGTTTTGATCTGTCCATTACTGCTTATTAAGATTGGTAACATATATTAACAAGACCGGTTGGCACAGTATCAAGTAGACCCCCGTTCTCACAAAAATTGCGCGCAAATTAAATTGAGAACACGTCTATTTAGACATATTAAAACCGGTTTGAAAACACGTCTATTAGATTTTTAGCAATTAGACCTGTGCTATCTAGACGTGTTCAAAAACACGTCTAAATAGCATAATCAACACGTCTAAATAACTTGATTTGTAGTAGTGTTACTCCTTTCAAAATCACGAACGATTACTTCACGAATAACGACTTTTACAACCTTGTTACTAACTACTTGTTATGAGCCTTCATGTTACGTTCAAGAATTTAATTTATAGCAAAACTTAAAACTCAACTCTATTCGTAGGAATTTGAATAAGACATTGAGAATATTATGATGTCAACCACTATATTATCTTTTGATTGTTATATATTAACGTTGTTAGTTAAACAATTTTTTGATTCTATCCAGTCTTTTTTATTTTTGATTTCGTAGTTAGGCATTGAATCTAGAAAAAAGAATATCGAAATAGACGAAAAATTCGAATGAATAGATTCATAGGTTCGATAACTTGTAATAGAAGAGATGAAAGAGATAAATATTAGATTACATAGAGTCGACGAATGAGAGGGGTTCATTAACAATTCACAGACGGAAAATTGAAAGGAAAAAAAAAGTATTCACTTCTGTTTTATATCTTGCATCTATAGTATTTTTATTCCGATAGATTTCGCTTTAATTTCAAGAAAACTTGGAATTATGAGTTACTGATTGATGGAGTACTAAGCATGCCGAAATGTTTTTTGAAAGATATTGAAGAAAATAGTATTCTAGAAAAATTCAGAGAATTGGAAGAACTCATCTTCATAGCAGCTCACTCATTAAGGTATATCCAAATATATAGAAATGAGAAGCTATTGTGATAAAATGAGAACTAAATGTTTCAACTAGTAACTAAAGGGCAATTGGTTTGGCGGTATCGAAGTGCTCCTCTGACCTTTAAGTCATGGATTTAAGTCCTATGCTGGACATTATGTGTATATTCGTATTAAAAATCGTGTTGTATTTATGTGTTTACCTTAAAAAACGGTTTCAGATAGTGAATATATTACAAAATATTTGAAAAGATATTAAGTTTTCTTTTCTTCCGGTAATATGGGGAAGGCAAATATTTTAATCAGTTGTATGCGATCTAACTAAATTGTCACATAAACGTTTCCAATTTTTCCCTGTTTACCCCAAAATATTCTGATAGTTATGTTTAAGATGGGAAATCATCCATGTTTACACTATCATTATTCACATAATAACCTCTTAGCTGTATGTTTGCACCACATTTGTTAACCCACTTTTCATAATGACTCCCTGCTTTGATTTTTTTTTTTTTTTACGATTTCTCTAATAAGTAGAGTTAGAATCAAAGGGCTTCTGGACTAATGGTATCAAGAGAACCCATCAACCTTGAGGTTAAGAGTTCCAGTCTCTTGTCGACAAAAAGTGTGTGTGTGTGTGTGTGTGTGTCTTTGTTCTTGAAAAAAAAATTAAGTAGGGCCAGATATAGGCATGTACAAAGTGTGCACTCGCACATGACTCATAATTCAAAAAGATTTATAATTTATGACTTTTTTAATATTGTTTAACTTATTCTTGTATACATGTAAAGTTTATATATATATATATATATATATATATATATATATATATATATATATATATATATATATAGTCTACTGTTTACTTATCTAATAGTACCCATAAAATTTAGGGCAAAATGTCTAAACAGGTAACATAAAAATGACTTTTATTCAATACAGGTAGTATCGATTTGTTTTTTACCCACAAAGGTCTCTGATTTTAATATAAAAGGGTATTTGATTAAAAAAAACGTTGTAATTGGAATAAAAACTGACATTTGGCTATTTTATTTTATTTCATTTGTTGAAGTGTAAATTCAATGTCAAACTTTAATGCATATCATTTTTCCAGTCATCTTCTCCGATCAAATTCTCCGATCAAATTCTGGTCAAAACATTACTATCAAATAGAGACTAAAAAAGACTATATACACAAACAATTGAAATTGAAATTTCTTAAACAACAATGTAACTAATTTTATATGTGGGTTACTTGACTTTATCAAACCATATCTAAACAGTATCAAGGTGTTTTAACGACACTAAACTTTTGATGAAATCTGGTGATGTTAGCAAACAAAACCCCAATTTCATCATAAACCTCAAAGTATTTGTATGCAACTATCAAAACAAATCAAGTAATAGAGGCTTCGATTTAGTGATTTAGGGGTAGAGAGACCAATTTCTCATCTTCATCTTCATCTTCATCTTCAAAAGAAGGATCTATAGCAATTACTCATCTTCAATGTATGAAAGTATCGCCCAACAATTATATGAAGTTTGAAAATTTCAAACTATGTATCAAAAATTAGGAATTCATTATTTGAATGTAATTGCTCCATCATTATTCAAGAACACAAGCGAAATCATTTTCCTTTATTTACCATTATTCTAATTACCGTAAATTGTGTCACAAAAGGATTGGCTAAAATATGGGCTAATCGCTGTTAAAACCGAATGACTTTTTCCGGATTCTTTTTCCCCGAAATCCTCCTCTTGACCCGACTTACACGTACACATTCACTGATTCACATAGCATCATAACAAAGGGAAACTTAATAATTAAATACTTAATTTAATTAACTAGCCACTTAACTTTATAGCTTACTAAATTTAATAATACTCATTTAGTTTAATACTAAACGCTAATTTAACAATTCAAGCAAATTTTTCTTTTTCTAACACTAGGACATAAGTATAACTTATTCCTAAATATTTCTAACGAATGAAAATTGATGACAAAAGCATTTTTATAATTTTTTCCTTTAAAAAACTTTAAACACATTGATTAAACATGGACTTATAAACTTAAACAAGTTAATTAAATATGGGTTTCTAATTTATAACAAGGTTTTTGATTTACGTAATGAGATTTTTTCTTATTTTTAAGAAAAAAAAATATAAAAAAGTGTTACATAAACACATTTGTTAGTCCTTTTTAGTTAAAAATGAACTTTTAAACTTAAACACATTCGTTAATTTTTTTCTATTTTGTAAAACACTGTAGGAAGATATTTTAGCGAAAAATATATAGTTTTGTATAACGATATGTATCCCGCCAACAACAATACACTTTGACCCAGCAAAGCGAGCCGAACCATCATCTAGTTTAAATCAAAACCCATATTTGGGTTATGACAATCAAAGCTTTTATACTTGTAATTGCTCTAAATAAATCAAAACACACAAAACTCATATTTGTGTTATAACAATCTGACTTCAAAACAAAGAAATGTATAATCCTACCCAATTGATGGCTTCGATTAAAGATCTAGATTACGGTGCAAATATTTGTAACTTATGTCGGGAAATTAGCATCTGTCATCTCCTGCGAAATGGTTCTCCAGCGAAATCGTTTGCTCGCATCCGGAATAAATATCTCCATCGTAAAATCCTTAACCACCGTCGGCGAAATCGCTTTGTCCTTTTTAGTTTATATTTTATGTGTTTTGACCGGAGTTTGATCGGAGAAGATGACCGAAAAATGATGTGGCATTTTGCATGGAATTCACACTAAACAAAATAAATAAAATAAAAATGCCAAATGTCAGTTTTTTGCTTAAACTATAACGTTTTTACAATCAGATACCCTTTTACGCATTAAATTAAAATAAATGATCTTTGTGGACAAAAAACAAATTGATATTACCTTTATTGGGGAAAAGTAGTTTTTATGTTATCTTTTCATGTAATTTGCTATAAAATTTAGTGTTCACCAAATAACGAACGTGAGTAATAATAAGCCATGTATGATACGGAGTACAATATTGTACGGTTACAATTTCTTCAATCATATTATCTCTTGTTCAACTCCTCCACTATGCTACTTCTAATCAATCAAAAGGGTACTAGATATGTACGTATTATATGAAAGTGGGGTTTGATATCAACGAGTATTGACAAGTGATCTTCAACCGTCTTTAATATGTGGACGCAAAATATCTGTGACAACGTGTGGGCTAGTTTCGACTACCAACCCAGATCCATCTCGTATGTCAACGTGTGTGTCCACGAAACGCTATTTACAGCACATATCACACATAGTCGTATGTATACAAAGACGCATTGTCGTTTTTGATGTCTTTTAGGCTTTTACTACATGTTTTGTTTTTATTCTTTTCTTCCACAACTTTTTATGCTTTCACACTTTTGTCACTTATGTAAAAGTTCATATTAACTTTATTATATTTTATTTTTCTTTTTTGCATGAGAACAATTATTATGTAATCATCTCTATTAGCATGTTATACACTACTACAAAATCACCTTTTTCGGACTATTTTTTTAACCATTTCCAGACGCCAAGTTGAAACGACCCAACCCGCTATGTTGATCCGGAAAAAAATTTCTTTTATTTAACGCATTAATATCGATAACAACGACACCATAGTTATGTTCACAAAACATTTCCAATACTTAACAAGTTTAAATAACTTTAATTTATACATTACATAAGTTTAGATGTCAAAATGGGCATAACAACCCAAAACCCGTTTGACACAACAAAAAACACTTTCAACCCAAAGCGTTTAACTCCAACATAAGACCGAGCATGGTGATTAGGAAAACACTACCCAATCCTAAATCGAATCCAAAGCAAAGTCTTCTAAAGCAACCCGCAATAGTCCACTAATCCCCGCGCTTACCCTTGCCACCTCTTTCACGCGAATCTATAAAAATATAAACGACGAGAGAGTAAGCTATAAAGCTTAGTGAGGATAAACATATTATATACATACATATGCTTAAAATGAATACGTATCGCCAACACAAGTAATAAACACATACTGCATCCACGTATAACTAAGCAAACTATACATAACGTACCACCATGTCAATTCGCAAGATTAGCTACAACACGACAATATATATATATACATATATACATATATACATACATATATATATATATATATATATATATATATATATATATATATATATATATATATATATATATATATATATATAGTGGTAGGATCAAGAGGGAAGTAACCAATCGGGGGGACGCGGGGGGAATCAAAATCTTTTTTTTTCGTTTTTTGAAAAAACTTTGTTCACGAACATTATAGATTGGATGAAAATATGAACATTTAATAAAGACACTTTGTGATAAATGTTTTTATTTTGGCGGGAAAAAGCTCGAAGAACTAATATATAACAATTATCGTGTTTTTCGGAGCGTATGTCGAGGTTTTAGATATTAGGGTTTAGATATTAGGGTTTATAGGGTTTAGATATTAGGGTTTAGAAATTTAGGGTTTAGGGTTTAGATTTAGGATTTAGATTGAGTTTTTAACACGAACGGTTTATAGTTTAGGGTTTAAGGTTTGGTGTTTTGGGTTTATGGAATAAACCCAAAACACCAAACCCTAAACCCTAAACTCTAAATCGGGCTAAATTTTACTTCACAAAACATGAAGAAGAAAAAAACGTTAACATTCTTCACGAACAATATTATTGATGGTTAAGGTAAGGGGTATAAAATACTATTAAATTTTACTAGGAAATACTATTAAATACGATACAATTTTACACAAGATATTTATTTATTTATAAAATGGATATACTTAAACCTTGCTACAACACTTATAGGCAGTGTACCTAATCGTACAGTAGTGTAGTTTTTAGTAAGTCCGGTTCGTTCCACAGGAAAAAATCTTTAACCAAAGCTTAACGCTATATTAGTTTTATTTTATAAAAATACAAATATATATAAGTAATATTATTATTATAAAGGGGGGTTTTTACCGTTTCATGACCGGTTTGTCGATTTTAAAAACTTTAGTCGCAGTTAAAACCTAATGTAAAATATTAAAAATAAATACAACTTAATTTAAAGAGTAAAATAAATAACGATAATGAAATTGCAATAAATAAAAGTGCGATAAAATAAACTTGCGATAATTAAAAAATTCGATAATTAAAAGTGCAATTCAATACAATAACAATAAATAAAAGTGCGATAATTAGAAGTGCAATTAAATATAAAATAAAGGAAATTAAATATGAAATAAAAGAATTATGCTTATTTAAACTTCCGTAATCATGATGTTTGACGTGTTGATTTTAGTTTATTCCCATGGGTTAATTGTTCTTTGTCCTGGATTATTTAATATGTCCATACGGATTTGTCCATAATAGTCCATCAGTCATAAATATAAAGTGCGAGTGTCCTCGTCAAATTATCCTTATTCCCGAAGTCAAATATTCCAACTAATTGGGGATTCGAATTGTAACAAGGTTTTAATACTTTGTTTAATGAATACACCAGGTTATCGACTGCGTGTAAACCAAGGTTTTACTACTTTGTTAACAATTACACCAATTACCCTTGAATGTAATTCACCCCTGTTTCAACAAGTCTATTAACTATTAATCCAGTTCCGTGTCCGGTAAAATGAATAATTATTGGTATTTATAGATATCCCGCCCACCGTACCCAGTCAAGCGTATGTGGTTATATATAAATACGTCGAATTATAAGTTTGTATATTAAATTAACAAGGTATTGTTTAGTTAATATAAAACCCATTAATAGCCCATAGTCTAATTTCCACAAGTGTCGTTCTTTTATCCAAACCCCAATTATGGTACAAAGCCCAATTATCCAATTTTAGTATTTTTAGCCCAACATCATGATTACTTCGGTATTAAATAAGCATAATAATAACTTAGCTACGAGACATTAATGAAAATAATATAAACATAACTTACAATGATTAAAAATAGCGTAGCGTTACACGGACAGAATTTCGACTTACACCCTTACAACATTCGCTAACATACCCTTATTATTAGAATTTAAAATTAAAATTAAAATTAAAATATAAATATATATATATATATATATATATATATATATATATATATATATATATATATATATATATATATATATATATATATATATATATTATATATATTGAGAGAGAGATAGATTATATATTATTTTTACGATCAAAATGCGTTGCCTTTTATAGGAATTTTCGTCCAGGGAAGCTCCGCAACTCGCGGCATTTTTGGCCTTCAAACTCCGCAACTCGCGGAGTTCGTATTTCCAGCTCACACAGCCTTGGCTCCTAGCTTGCCGACGGTTTATAATATATTATATAATATATAAATAATTATAAGAATTATTTAAATATTATATTATATTTATGTGCATAGTTGACTTGTAATTTTTAGTCCGTTGCGTCGAGTGTTGAGAGTTGACTCTGGTCCCGGTTCCGGATTTTCGAACGTCCTTGCGTACAATTTAATATCTTGTACTTTGCGTTTGAATCTTGTACTCTTGTAATTTCGAGACGTTTCTTATCAATAATTGGAACCTCTTTGATTGTATTTTGTACTTTTGAGCTTTTTGGTCGTTTGCGTCTTCAATTCGTCGAATCTGTCTTTTGTCTTCACTTTTTATTATTTAACCGAATATCACTTGTAAATAGGACAACTGCAGCTAAAAGCTTGTCTTTTTTGAGGAATAATGCTATAAAATATATGTTCGTTTTTAGCATTATCAAATATTCTCACACTTGAGCGTTGCTTGTCCTCAAGAAATATAGTCTTTGAAATACTAGAATCACTTCTTTATTCTTCACACTTTGTACATCAGTGATTTCTTTACGGCGGTATAAACAATGGTAGTAACGATTTAGTAACATCACCATCAGTCAGTAGTATGATATTGTCCGCTTTGGACACAAGCCGATCACCGACGGGCTACCCGCGCACGAGTACAACCCCGGATCGCACTTCTACCTCATGGATTTCCTTCTCGGGTAAACACCCTCAAAACGCGTCATGTCAGAGTGCGCAGCACAACTGGTATGATACTGTCCGCTCTGGGCCACAGGCCGATCACCGACAGGCCAACTTGCCCCGTAAACGCGTCTACCAGAAGAGGTATCCACACCCTTATAAGGAGTGCTTTGTTTTCCTCTCCCACCGATGTGGGACGAGTCTGTTACAGATTTGGTTTACAGTCCCACATGACTATAAAAATTTAGATCCATTAAGAAAATTGGATCTTTATGAAAACATTTGATCTTTTGAAAATTAAATCTAGCTTTTACCCTAGATAAGTTTTCCGGAATAACCCTTCACCGGTGTTTGTAAAATATTTTTGTGGGTTTTGTGTGTTTCAGATTTGAAAATTTTAGCTCAAAACTTATGGTTTTGTGTCACCCACTTGCTAATCTTGTATTAGGAAAGCAACACGTCCAGTATACTTGCTCCGTATATTACCTTTCGGTAAACTACCGTCCGGTTGTAAAGGAAAGCGTTGAACAAGCAACTGTTAAGGCAATGTCCCCTGACATGCTTTTAATTATGGTCTATAACGTGTCGGACGCAATTACTATCCTTGGTAGGAGCAATAGTAAAGTTCACCCATATAATTTTTCGGTCTGGCACAAGGTCCTGTCTTTGACCATACTATGCAACCACCGTTCTTACGGTTGACACCCGATTTGGTTCAGATGACCTAATGAATTCTAGGTGAATTCCTAGGATTTTACGTTCAATGGTAATGAACGCATTGAAAATGGGTTTTTAGAAAACAAATCGGTTTGTAATTTTGATCAAAATATTTTCTCGTTCAAGCTCGAGTTTAGATATCATTGAATTCCATGAGTTTGAATTCTCAATCTTTAAGGTCAATCTCAAGGATTGAGCAATATCAGTCTTAAAAGCTGATTTTTGATCTTTAAGAAGATTATCCTTTCTGGGGATCTGATTCATTAGTCTTATCCAGCTAATTTGCACGGCGTCCTCCCTATTTTATGAGACAGATCCTCTCATGGTTAGGATAAGTCTAACCACTTGGCGACCCTGTTTTATGCTGAGGTCCATGGATTTCCTGCTGATTTTAGTGATGACTTTTCTATATTTATCGTCAACCTACAGCTGGTCTGGACGACAACTTCTTGACCTAAATCAAGAAGCGCGTGTCTTTTTCGGAAGACTTTACTTCCTTTTAATGATGGAATTGATTCATCGTGTAGATCCATCTTTTCTTTTCTTTCATCGGGTAAAATAGTTAATTTAGTCCAAAACAAAAGCACCTGCAATAACTTTACGGAAACATGTGCTAGATAGTTTTTAATTGAATAACTAGGTACATTCTCCCCACACTTAGTTTCTTTCTTTGCCTTTTTATTCTCCTTTATTCCATTTTAAATGAATTCAAGCGTTTTAGGGTGTTTCTCAATTTATGTCCTTTCCGAGGTAACGATAATTTCGGTATTAACACCTAGTTTTCACCGTTCATAAATATATATAAACATGATTTTAAATTCATTTAGTTGAAAATTTTTCAAATTTTCATAAATTTTGGCAAATAAACCAAGTATAAACCCGAGAGAATTTATAACCCTTCCCCACACTTGAGATCACGCAATGCCCTCATTTGCATGAAATCAGACTCTAATTATAAATTCATGAGGGTGATTAGTGTAGAAAAATGATTGAAAATACCCAGTTTGTAATTACAAAGCTCGTCGAATGATAGATGGCGCGCCTCATCGTTCATTCCTTCTTGTTTTATCACACATGCTTTTTTTTCTTTCAAAAATGGTTGCTTTTCTGAACTGTTTACTAATATTTGAAAAAGAGACTTTTACCCTAATCATGCATTTTTTATTAACGAGTTATGCACTAACCCGAACCCCTAATTTAACGTTAAGTGGGGTTAAACTTCCCCACACTTAGCTGACGACATGTGAAGTCAGTAGAATAAGTTCCAAGAATTAAAATAGTGAGCCAGTTATTTACATCTCGGGTGGTATATATTATATCAATGAGTTTAAAGTTTAGACCCACCCGATCGTCACTACTTAATTCTTTTTTAAGTGTAGCTTTTAGTAAATGGATATGTCTCTTTTCTGATTCTTGGTCAAATGGATCGATATACACCGACATACATATTTCTATAGGGTGGACAATTCCTAACATTTCCTTCCGTTTATTCTCGGGATCAAAGTTTTCACCTCTATTACCCAATTGGGTGAAATCCGAGGTGTCATTATCTATTACAGCTCGTAGTTTATTTTCGGTAGATGACTCGTCTATTGAGAATATTGGGTTGGAAGGTTGTGTAATGGTGAAGTTCGGTTTGGCCTCGGGGGTAAAATTTTCAACGTTATCGTTTTCCCAAGAGTACCAATTTGTCACCCTTACTTCTTCTTCATCATCCATTGATGGATTGATGATTTCGTCGGTAGAGGCTAATGTGTCATTATGTTGTGAAATTGGTAAGACTGAATAAAAAGTATCATCGGGATAGTTGGTGATTTCGGAGCTCTCGAATTCATCAAAATTCGATGATATGAGATTTTCTTGTACAATACTCCTCAGATCAACAGGTGTGTAGTCTGATAGAGTTTCAGGTTGCCGGTTTACAAACTCTCTCATTTGTTCATTTTGAGCATTGAGTTCTTCGAGTTTGATTTTCATATTGTCTAATAAATTTTCAGACACGTAATTTTCCTCGTCTACTGGTTGTTGAGTTTGGAAATATTCTTGGGAATAATCCTGGTTTTGATTGTAAATCGGTCTTGGCGGTTGATAATTATTCTGATAATTATTTCCAGGCCTTTGGTTTATGTATGAAATATTCTCTCTTTGTTCTATTGTTAGCTCAATACTGAGACAATCTTTTGTCAAATGTGGTCCTCCACACTGCTCACAACTAATTCGTATTGAGTGGATAACTTTAGTCATCTTTTCCATTCGTCTCTCGACAGCGTCTATCTTTGCGGAAATGGAATCTAAGTCATGGCTAGAATCGGCTCTAGCTGCTTTAGATGATCTTGCCACTCATGTGAGTGGGAAGCAGTGTTATCAATAATTTTGTAAGCATCAGTTTCGGTTTTCTTCATAATAGAACCACCAGCTGCTATATCGATGTCTTTCCTTGTAGTGATGTCGCATCCTTGGTAGAATATTTGTACTATTTGACAGGTGTCTAAACCATGTTGCGGACATCCTCTCAATAACTTTCCAAATCTTGTCCATGCCTCAAATAAAGTTTCATTTGGTTTCTGTGTGAACGTAACAATTTCTCCTTGAAGTCTTACGGCTTTAGATGCCGGAAAGAATTGTTTAAGAAATTTTTCTACTAAAACGTCTCATGTATCAATCGCCCCTTCAGGTAACGATTCCAACCAATCTTTGGCTTCTCCCTTTAAAGTCAAGGGAAATAACATGAGATATATCTGTTCATCTTCAACTTCTCGGATTTTAAATAGAGTGCAGATCCTATTAAAGGTACGAAGATGTTCATTTGAATCTTCCTTCGGCGCACCACTAAATTGGCATTGATTAGTCACCATGTGTAGAATTTGTCCTCTGATTTCATAATCTGGCGCATTAATGTCTGGATGAGTAATTGCGTGACCTTAGCCAGTGCGTTTAGCTCTCATTCGGTCTTCCATACTTAAAGGTTCCAGATTCTCCATAATTGAATTTGTTGAATCTGAATCACTAGAGGATTCTCATTTAATGGTTCGTTCCTCAACAATCTCTGTTTGAATGATTGGTGGTTCCGGAGGAAAAATTAATGGTTCAGGATCTATGAATTGTCCCTGAATATTCTCCGGATTCTCAATTGTGAGGTCGGGTTCAAAAAATGGATTATCGGAAATTTGAATTGGAGTACTTGGTCGACTGGATGACGATTCTAAAGAAAAATCAACGGAGGTAATATTAGCTAAATGTTTTGATCGAGTTACAGGTGGTGAACGTACAAAAGGTGGTGAACGTCTTGCTCGGTGCATTCACTGAATATCCTATTAGTTTTTAAAAGGAAAGAAAAATTATATAAGTTATCCAATTAATAGACTTTTCTGATTTTGCCCACGTTTCGAATAGCCAAAAGATGAAGCAGAGAGGCAGGATTCGTTTGGTCTCAATATAATTGAGTACTGTTTGGCTCCAATAACCAGGTCCATGTACAAATCCAACTATTACTACGAACCAGAAAATTTTGATGTCTATCAATTTAACCACTTAAAATAAATTTTTGTAATTTTAAGAAATTTAGATAAGAAATAGAATAAAAATCTATGTCCTAAAACTAGAATTGCGAGAAATAAGAAAGAAAAAGAGTGCGTCGAAAAAGGTCGAAAAAGAAAAGGGTTGAAAAATAAAAGGCGTCGAAAAATAAGAAAGAAAAAGAGTGACTATGAAACTTTAAAATACTCGACTAACCCAACCTTATTACTATCACTAACTTAAAATTAAAGCAAATTGAGATTACTAATTGGAGTGATAATTGATACATAGGTAAAAGGCGTCGAAAAATAAAAATAAGAAATAAGAAAGTAGTGCGTTGAAACTTAAAAAGGAACTAAAAACTAAAAATTAAAAATTGCGTCTAAAAATATTAAAGCTTACGAGTAAAACTATATCTCAAATGGCAATAACTTAAAAAGGTATTAAAACTTAAAAAGGCGTCGCAAAATTCTAAAGCACCTAAATCTTAGTCTAAAGAAAAAGCACTTAAGGGATTTTACGGCAAAGCCTAAAAATCTAAAAGTAAAAATAACTATGGCAAAAACTAAGCTTAAAATTAAAAACGAGCGAAAAATACAAAAATTACGCTAAAACGAATAAAAAGGGACAAAATATAAAAATATACTAAAAGTTGTAAAAAGTACAATTTTTATAAAAAATATTATTTTTATTTAATTTATTTTATAAAACTATTACTTATATATATATAAATAAAACTAATTAAAAATAATTATTACAAATTAATTAAATCTTAAACTAAATAATAAATTAATTAACCCTAAATATTAATTAATTAATAATAATAATTAAAACTCCGTAATAAATGCCAAATTAGGGTTGCTGTGTGCCCGTGTCAGACGGCTCCGCGAGTCGCGGTATTTTCTTCTTCAAACTCCGCGAGTCGCGGGATATGAAAATTCAGATGACAGGCTGGTTTCGACAGGTTTCGTTTTTTTTTTTTGTTTTATTTGTTTTTAATTTTCTGTTTTAATAATTAAATAAAATATTTATATAAATGAAATAAAAACTTATGTTTTAAAAAAAATAAGATACTTTATAATTTTATAAAAATTTTAAAAATAGATTTATATATATATTTTTTTTCTTTTCGGTTTTTTCTTTTATGTTTTAAATAAACACAAAATATTTAAATAAAACTTATATTTTTATAAAATAAAAATAAAGAAACTTTATAAAACTTAAATATTTAACAAACTCTTAAAAATATTTATATATTTGTTTTCTTTTTATGTTTTCGAATATTTAAAACGTATTTTACAAAAACGTATTTTTATAAAAGTAAACTAAAAATAAAAATCTTTTTTTTTTATATATATTAGCGTTGCGCTTCCGGCGTTTAAGCTAGATTTTAAGTTCCCGGAAGCGGCGCCAAAAATACTTGATGGTTAAGCTAAGGGGTATAAAATACTATTAAATTTTACTAGTAAATACTATTAAATACGATACAATTTTACACAAGATATTTATTTATTTATAGAATGGATATACTTAAACCTTGCTACAACACTTATAGGCAGTGTACCTAATCGTACAGTAGTGTAGTTTTTAGTAAGTCCGGTTCTTTCCACAGGGAAAAATCTTTAACCAAAGCTTAACGCTATATTAGTTTTATTTTATAAAAATACAAATATATATAAGTAATATTATTATTATAAAGGGGGGTTTTTATCGTTTAATGACCGGTTTGTCGATTTTAAAAACTTTAGTCGCAGTTAAAACCTAATGTAAAATATTAAAAATAAATACAACTTAATTTAAAGCGTAAAATAAATAACGATAATGAAATTGCAATAAATAAAAGTGCGATAAAATAAACTTGCGATAATTAAAAGTGCAATTCAATACAATAACAATAAATAAAAGTGCGATAATTAGAAGTGCAATTAAATATAAAATAAAGGAAATTAAATATGAAATAAAAGAATTATGCTTATTTAAACTTCTGTAATCATGATGTTTGACGTGTTGATTTTAGTTTATTCTCATGGGTTAATTGTTCTTTGTCCTGGATTATTTAATATGTCCATACGGATTTGTCCATAATAGTCCATCAGTCATAAATATAAAGTGCGAGTGTCCTCGTCAAATTATCCTTATTCCCGAAGTCAAATATTCCAACTAATTGGGGATTCGAATTGTAACAAGGTTTTAATACTTTGTTTAATGAATACACCAGGTTATCGACTGCGTGTAAACCAAGGTTTTACTACTTTGTTAACAATTACACCAATTACCCTTGAATGTAATTCACCCTTGTTTCAATAAGTCTATTAACTATTAATCCAATTCCATGTTCGGTAAAATGAATAATTATTGGTATTTATAGATATCCCGCCCACCGTACCCAGTCAAGCGTATGTGGTTATATATAAATACGTCGAATTATAAGTTTGTATATTAAATTAACAAGGTATTGTTTAGTTAATATAAAACCCATTAATAGCCCATAGTCTAATTTCCACAAGTGTCGTTCTTTTATCCAAACCCCAATTATGGTACAAAGCCCAATAACCCAATTTTAGTATTTTTAGCCCAACATCATGATTACTTCGGTATTAAATAAGCATAATAATAACTTAGCTACGAGACATTAATGAAAATAATATAAACATAACTTACAATGATTAAAAATAGCGTAGCGTTATACGGACAGAATTTCGACTTACACCCTTACAACATTCGCTAACATACCCTTATTATTAGGATTTAAAATTAAAATTAAAATTAAAATATAATATATATATATATATATATATATATATATATATATATATATATATATATATATATATATATATATATATATATATATATATGTTTACATATATTGAGAGAGAGATGGATTAAATATTATTTTTACGATCAAAATGCGTTGCCTTTTATAGGAATTTTCGTCCAGGGAAGCTCCGCAACTCGCGGCATTTTTGGCCTTCAAACTCCGCAACTCGCGGAGTTCGTATTTCCAGCTCACACAGCCTTGGCTCCTAGCTTGCCGACGGTTTATAATATATTATATAATATATAAATAATTATAAGAATTATTTAAATATTATATTATATTTATGTGCATAGTTGACTTGTAATTTTTAGTCCGTTGCGTCGAGCGTTGAGAGTTGACTCTGGTCCCGGTTCCGGATTTTCGAACGTCCTTGCGTACAATTTAATATCTTGTACTTTGCGTTTTGAATCTTGTACTCTTGTAATTTCGAGACGTTTCTTATCAATAATTGGAACCTCTTTGATTGTATTTTATACTTTTGAGCTTTTTGGTCGTTTGCGTCTTCAATTCGTCGAATCTGTCTTTTGTCTTCACTTTTTATTATTTAACCGAATATCACTTGTAAATAGGACAATTGCAACTAAAAGCTTGTCTTTCTTGAGGAATAATGCTATGAAATATATATTCGTTTTTAGCATTATCAATTATCTTGAATGTTATTTTTATCGATCGTTTTCCCGCCTAAATAATAACATTCATCACGAAGTGTTTTTTCTAAATGTTCATATTTTCGTGTGATCTTGATGCCTGAAAGAAAAATTCCAAAAAAAACGAAAAAATAAAAAATTTTTGCTTCCCCCCGATTAGTTACTTCCCCATTGATCCTGATATATATATATATATATATATATATATATATATATATATATATATATATATATATATCTACCCAAAATTCTGAGGTTAACCCCTTAACTTCAAACACATGAAGGTTGGCCGAAACCACACGCGCCCTAGTAAATCCGAATCCATACGCGATTCACCACCTTCACCTCAAATCACACGACAATAGGAATGTCCGAACTACACGAGACATTGTGAATCCGAACTACACGAGATTCACTAGTGAAGCCGAACTACACGCGAATCACTACCCTAAGTCACAACAACAACAATTGGAACGTCCGAACTACATGCGACATTGTGAAACCGAACTACACGAGATTCACTAGTTAAGCCGAACTACATGAGAATCACTACTCAATTCACCTCAACAACATCAACGAGGTTGACTACTTGTCAATGTGAATCCGAAATGCCCGAGATTTACTACCCCAAGGGTGGTAACCCCAAACGCACAAACGTGCCACGTGGACCCAAAACACATAGAGTCCATCATCCCACACACATGTAAAGTGAACCCGAACGCACAAGGATCACTCTACTCCACCCGCACCCATCCTATGCATACATACGCATATAATATATTTACACTCACCTTAGCGCCTTGATGAATGAAAAGTCAAATCCGTAAACCGCCAATGGAAAGTACCTATTCCATTTATCACATAACAAACAACACAATTAGAGTGGATTACAAACCAACTCAAATTGACACTTAGTGCAATTTTGACCCAATTGCACTTCCAAGCGCAACCAATGCCCAAACTAACCAATAATCACTTAACGCTAGTGAAAATGGTCTTATAACGCCAATTAAACCAAAACACATGTATTAAATACTTGTCTTCCCCAATTTGACCCATAAACCCTAATTTTGACCCATTTCAAAATTAGACTTCCAAATATACCCAAATGAGTTCCAATACTTCCATAATCACTAACAATAGTGATTACACCCACTTTACAAGCCCTACACATGGCCAAGTTGGTTCCCAACCCAAAACCCACCAACAACAATATAAAACTCGATTACTAGCTCCTAACTTCCATTAAAGAGCTAGGTGGGTTTTCTCAAGAACCTTTAAGCTCAAACCCTTACATGAACATCAAATCAAACAATCGAAACTCGGAGTTAGAACTTACCACAATAACCACAACGTAGGCATGAACGGGGTGAACAACTTTAACACTTGCACCTTCACCCGATTCACTCTTCTTCTTCCTTGATTTGAGCTTTCTCACTCTAAAACCTTGTTTCTCTCACTAGGGTTTGAAGAAAATGTGTGTGTGAAAAAGATGGAATAAAATGAAGATAAGATGGGGTTTGTATCAGTTTTTGTGGCCAAAACCCGTCCCCAAAGTGAAAGGACCAAAACACCCCTTTAAAACTCCCAAAAACAAGCTAAAAATGTTACTGACTGGCACCGAATCGCGACCGTGATGCCTGAATAGCGACCGGGATTACCCTCCAGAAACTGGTAACTTGTTTTGGTCGTAACTTTCAGACCGTAACTCCGTTTTCAATGAATCAAATATCGTTGGAAACGTAATAAGGTCTGCTTTCCAATGGTAAGATTTTAAGACATTAACTCAAACTTTATTTGGAGTCAAAAGATACGATTACATACCTTGTAACTCAAATGACGTCCAAGTTTTAGCGTTTTACAAACACAACTTCGCGTCTAGGAACCTAAACACAACCACAAGCAACACGTTACGAAAAATGGGGTGTTACAAAAGTCATCCCGGATGATATTCCCGGACAACAGGTCGTCTCCACAAAGTCGTCCGGAAAGGTTCGTCCCAGAATGTTTTTCTGGACGACATGTGTCTTTTTCTCGGACTATCATGGGCCCCACTTTCACTTTCAAGTCTGACAATTGTGGACGACATTTTCGGACGACAAGTGGAGACGACTTGTCGTCCGGAAATAAATAATACTCCCTCCGTCTCATTCTAATAGTCCGGTTTTGACTTTTAAGGTCTTTTTTGCACAACTTTGACCTAAAATAACTTTATTTGTGTTATATATTGTTTGATGAGAATTATACTAATGAAAACAAATTTAAACATTAATTCATTCATATAAATTTCATCGAATATTATTTAACACAAACTAAAATATTTTGAGTCAAAATTTAATACAAAAGACTTTGAAAAATAAAAGTGGACTATTGGAATGAAATAGATGGAGTAATAAAATAATGCTTATTTTGTTAATAATTATATAAAGAAGTGAATAATTTTCCAGACGACCTTTCCCGGATGACAAGTCATCCGGAAGTAAATAATAATAAAATAATGCTTATTTTTTGGCTAATTATTTAAAAAAAAAAAATATCATTCGTCGTTGTAATGTGATTTAATTCAGTAACTTTGTATGATGTTGCTCGTAGTTGAAATGTATTAATTTCAATAACTCTGTTAGAAATCGAAATTAACTGCGATTTTTCATTCATTTAATAGAAAGTACAATAAAATATTAAAACAACAACACAATTAAACTAAAACACAATGAAATATTAAAACAACAACATAATTAAACTGAAACACTATAGAATATTACAAAAATGACATAATTAAACTAAAACATAATAGAAGTTTCTCCATCTTCCAAAAGTAAATAAAGCGAAATTCGTCCGGAACGCCAATTGACGGTTTCTTTTATACCGCACCACTGTTCTTCGGTACGAAGATACGTAGCGGACAATTCTGGAACACAATCATCTTCAAAATACAGCACGTCAGTGTGTTCAAACGGTACATTTTCTTTCAAGAATTCTAACAAATCCTCTAAACCAAGGTCGCGAACGTCAATTTCTTCGAACGAAGCTTTCGAACCACGCGTATAATCGTACTCTTTATTTTCATTATGGAATTTACTACCGTAATACACGTCAAATGAGACGATAACCGGTGAAATTGTTAAAATTTCAAGTTGAGAAATTTAATAAATTTTTAGTTGATGAGTTTAGTAATAGCGTATAGGTGTATAAATACACAAAAAACAATCAGCTAACAATGTCGTCTCAAAAGCTTTTCCGCACGACATGTCGTCCGGAAAGAAAAACCCTGCCAAAATTTTGGAGTCAATTTTTTTAGAGCCAATTTTTCTGAAAGTTACCTTTCCAGACGAAATTTTATAAGTATAGCCGACTTTCTAGGACGACATATGTCGTCCGGAAAGGTGTCGTCGCGAATAAACGTTTTTCTAGTAGTGATACAACAACAATTTTATTTAATATTTGACGCTTTATTGCGCGAATGATTTGAATTGTTTTTGACACTTATAAGTGTCACAAAATTTGTCACGGAAAAATGTCAAAATTGAAAATTTAATGACACTTAAAAGTGTCAAAAAGTCAATAACAGTTATGAATATAATTTTTGTCACCATATTTTTTTCACACTTCAAAGTTTTTAACGCTATATTTTTTAACGCTTCTAATTCTAATTTATATTCACATATGTAAGCGTCAAAAACGCATTCAAAAAGTGCTATAAACTAGTAGTACATGATTAGTTGTAGTGACTTTTTGTCTATATAGCATAAGAAAATCAGTTGTTGCTCTAATATATACTCATGATCAAAATGTTCAAAAACATATATGGTCTTCCTTTTCCGACTAGTCGAGGAGTCGGGGTACTTTTACTCAGATCTACGGGTTTTAATTAATAGCGTTATTTCATGATTGTTTCGACTCGACCCTTTACTTGGTCACTCAAATATATGTTGTTTGTGTGCCGTCTTACAACTTTTGATTATCTTACTACGCATTCTAATTCTAAGTAAATTTATATAAAACAGATGATGGAGTATATGATTAAAACCCGATTCTAAAAGATAAACAAGTCTAACGCATCAACTAAACCATGTCTTTTGCGTCATAAAATGTATCTTGAAGTGGGGTTAACAAATCAGATCAAGAACGATAAATATTCCACACCCTTAAATCGTTCTTTGCAACGTGTGGATTAATTAGCGGCCACCACCAAAACGACCCACATATCAGCTCAAATTGTCAGGATCTATATATTCTTTCTTCTTCAAAGTTTATACTTTATACCAAGGTTGCAAAATTCGCTATTCGGGGATTAATCGGCCTGGAGTTTGGAAGGATTAATCGGTAATTCGGAAATTAATCGGAGATTATTCGGATTGTACTGTATACATTTAAATATTAAATTTTAATATTTATATGACTAATTATAGGAAAAAACCATAAATATAAAGATAATTTTTAACATAATTATCTAAAATTGTTCATTTTCCTTCAAAACTACAAAATTCTAGTTTAAATTCATGTTAAAATGTTAACCATTTTTTACTTTGACTGACTTTGATTACCAAACTCGATTTTGATCCATCAATTCACGTTGACCATTTAGTTAAACGGATTTTTGGAAATCGGAACGGATTATTCCTAAAAAAGATTAATCGGGGATTAATCGGCGAGTAATCGGATTTTTCACAACACTGCTTTATACTATACATACATACAAGATTTATTTTATATTTTATTTTGTTTTTCTAACTTTATACATGTATTCAAAATTAAAGGATGGTCAATAAAAATTTTTGTAAGTATTTTGAGAGTTAATTTGAGATCTTAGTCACTACTCACTAGTGCTAATTTGATATAAACAAGCAATTGATCCACCGCGCGATGCTGCGATAAACTTAAGAATTAAAAAAGTCACAGGTTATCGCAAAAAGTTGCTGGTTGTTACATACAAAAGGTTATTACATGAGTTGCATAATCACATGCTCTTTTTGATCTTGGAACGTCTTTCCTGCACTTGTAGTTAGCGAAAGTTGTCCAACATGACTGTAACATCTGGAATATATTAACACAATTTAATAAGGCACCCTAAAACATAGTAGCCCGAGATATTTAGCGTTTTTTGAAAAGCGTCCAGTTTGTGTATAGGTAGTTGCGTTGTGTTCGTAAAATTATTTCGAGTTGAACCGTGGTTTTGGAAAAATATAACGCGTGGCGAGCGAGAAGATGTTGCCCGTTGAAGATTTGGATGATTTTTTTTAAGTTTTTTTTATTTAGAAATATGTAATTTTCACTTTAGCCCTTGGAGTTTTGGGTGTTTGACATTTGGTAGTAAAGAGTGCTAGTGGGTACAACGATTTAAGCGGAACGTACAACTTCTCTAACATAGAAGTGGGTTACTATTCATCAATAGTAACTCAAATTTGCTCAATTGTATATATGTATAATTTTATATAAGGTTAAAATTTTGATGTTCTACGATGTGCTCTTTTTGAGCAGAACATTTATATTCTTTTTTCTTTTTCTTTTTTTTTCAAACGGCGATATCGGCATCACTTAGACAGAACTTAACCACCTTCGCGATCATATGCTACCCACACACGCACGTTAGGAAGAAACCCAATTCGCAACGATGATAGCAGTACTATCGAAGGTTGGGAAGTCCTCTTGAAAGCAATACCTTTATCCGTCGAATAGAGAGATGAAAGACTTTATCTACTTTTGGAGTGTTCACTCCGGGTGGAGAGAAATGATTTTTCTTTATTGTAGAATATAGGAAGGATTGTCTACATCTCACTTTCTCATACTTCACATGTGTATTGGGTTTTTTTTTTTTTTTTTTTTTTTTTTTGTATTAGCATGTAAAAATATACCGTATTGTACAATTAAATACACATCACTTAAATTTTAACAATTAATTGTTCTATAAAAAATGTAAAAAAGTTTAGTTGCTTTTACTTTGATTGCTAGAATATTACATATTGGTAAAATAAAATAAAAAAAAGTTTAGTTGCTTTTACTTTGATTGCTAGAATCTTAAAAAAAAAAAAATTTTTTACGACAAAAAATTAATATATTAATAAAACCTTCATCGGAACGATGAAGAAAATACGATATATTACATTGTAAGAAACTTGTAAGCCCAAAGGAAATGAAAGAAATTGACAAAACATCAGGACAAACACCTAAAAGACACACCAAGACTGACCGAATCGAGCTTAGAAGCATACTCGATCCTAGAAACGCAGACACCCAACAGAGAGGCCCGGAACCCTTACTGGGCTTAGAAGCCCACGAAAACTGTGCAACAATATTGAGAGCCCAACATTGGAATTAAGAAACATGTAGCTAAAAGAAAAAACCGTTATTGAGTCTCTTTAAGCATTGAAAAGAAAACTGTGGCCCAAACAAATCATGATAGAACTGGAGCCCAAAGAAGTAATCCACCCACATAAGCACAAAAAGAAGAAAACCTGTTGAAATTCACCAAACCGAACCCGAATCGAAGGATTGAGTTATCTTCCCCCAATTGGGTTGTAGAGCTATACTCCTAAGATGTAGAAAACGATTGAGGGATTGAAGGAAAACCAGCTGCAATTGACTCCACGAAGACATCATAGAAAACTAGAAGATATCCGCCTTGTTACTTGCTGAAACAGGTGTGGAACATTATGCAATTGAATTATGGACCCTCAAATCGTTGTTTTTTTTTTTTTTTTGTTGGGGTGTCGTCATCGACCATGTTCTGCATGAAAACCCCAAAATTGGTCAACTCATCTTTAAAAGTTAGCTTTTTTCCTCCATATTGATTACGGTTCTGGTTACTATTTTTTGGCTTAGAAGATTCACCACCACCATGATGAATTTCGCTTGAAGAATCAAACAAACTAGAGAGATTAGTGGCATTGTCTATCCAGTCGTTTGATTTGAAGTTTCCTTTGTCTAATTTGCAAGTATCATTGGTGAAAATAACAGGAACATCACTGGATTTTACAGGAAAGCATCTAGCTTTGATTTTCTCACAAGAATCTTTACAACTTGTGCCAATACACTGATTCTCTTGGCCGTATATTGAAGGCAGGCCGGTCCCGAGAATTTGAGTGCCCGGGACGGTGCGAAGCAAAAGGGCCCCAAGACCCGTACAAGGAAAATATTTTTTTTTGGACCCAAGGATAATACAAGCAAAAAGGCCCAAAATTACATGGACTAGTATAAGGAATTTTTTTTTTTGGGCCCCTTAAAAAATTGGGCCCTGGACATATGTCCACCTTGTACCCCGTTGGGCCGCCCCTGATTGAAGGGCTAGACGAAATAATTTTTGAAGCAACAGATTTTTCTGTAACAGAATCGAAAACAGCAGGGGAGTCAGTTAACTTTGAAGCATGATTAGCAAAGGTGGTGTTATCAGTAAGACTTTTTGAATAGCTTTTAGTTGGAAGGTTTAAAGAGGTAGATGCGGAAAGAGAATTGGAAGGGATTTTTGAGGGTATTTGAGTAAGGGTAGGATAGTTTTTATCTATAAGTTTAAAAGGAACGTGATTGGGTGATTGTAGAGAGGTTGAAATTTCCTTGAGCCCATCCCCTGCAACTTGTACTTTATCTCTTTTGGTAAAAGAAAACAAAGATCTTTTTATCTTTTCTGTCTCCTTTACCTTTTCCATAAAAATTGCCTGTGACACTTTCTCCAACGAATTGTGAACCACCGATGTTACCGTTGCACTAGTTTTAGTTGGAGTTTTGAAATTCAGTTCATCACCTGAAACGTACACCTCGCCCTCCTCCGGTGGCGATTCCGGCATAAATTCCGGTACCGGAATATTATTATCATCAGACAAGTATTGATTCTCTGTTCCAGACATGAAAATCCGAAGCCCATCGTTGAATTCATCAATGATAACATCATTAACGATTTCGATAGGTTCATCATGATGCACTTCTTCCACCCACAAGTTGCAAGAAGAAATATTCTCAATCTTAGCTTTAACTAAACCTTTAATGGGGCCGGGGTCATTGACTTCGATCAAAGCTTCCAATACGTTGGGTCTTTTGAGGTTGTATGAGTTTCGATCTATATGAATCACTCTACCGAAATTCTTTGCAACTTCAATAGTACAATTCGCAGAACAACAATCGAAAGGGATCCCCTCGATCATTACTTTGGCAATTCTAAAGAAGGTATGTTTCCTTTGGATCATTGGGATAACCTCCACAAATTCTAGTTCGTTCAAAGTAGGCTCCATATTCATCCTCTTGAATCCCTCCTCGTCACAACACTGAACTATGTAGCCATACGGGCCCCAGGCAGAAATCGATTTAATGTTGATAAACCGACTCTTTAACCACTTGAATAATTTAAAAGCACTAATAGGAATCTTGTCGATAATGAGTGCAGTAAGGGCTAAACGAGCACAAGTATCATGGTTAGGAGCGAGATTAATATTAATATCAAGGTTTCGACGGAAGGTTTGGCGGTTGTTTTGCTGGAAAGAATTTGGATCAAACGCTTTTGAACTGATGTTGATGTTCAAGTCTTTCTTGGCGAAGGCAATAAAAAGGATTCTACCATTGATGGTTTTCCCATTCATGCTTGAACCAGCTTTGCTAGCTTGATTGATACTGTCAAATTTGGCAAAAGCATACGACCGGTTTTGCTTCCATGATATTCCCTGAATATTGCCGAATTGTTGTAAAAAGTTGTTGATAGTCACTTGGGTGGTGAATTTTGATAAACCACCAAGAAAAACAGTAGCTTTTTTGGCAAAGGATTGATATGTGGTAGGTTGAACATAGGGAGATTGTTGATTGATTGGTATTGAATTGGGATACGTAGGTTTGAACTTTTGTTGGTTTTAATAGTTTAGTGTTGAAGGGTATGAGTTTTGAGAGAGAAGTGGGGGTGCCATCACTTGTAAATAGAACAATTGCAACTAAAAGCTTGTCTTTCTTGAAGGATAATGCTATGAAATAGATGTTCGTTTTTAGCATTATCAAATATTCCCACACTTGAGCGTTGCTTGTCCTCAAGTATATGACAAAGGGCGAATCTTAAAATATTTATATGCTACCAACATTTATTGCCGGCTATGTAACTTTCGGATCTTTTACTAGCCGGAAAGGCTATTATTGCCGAATACAATCCCATTGAAGTTTTTTTATATCCACCAAGGGGTTTGTTAATTTTACATATCACCTTTGGGGTCTGGCTCTTCATATTGTCATTAATTAATCTTTGATAATTAAATGAATGCATGATGAATATATTAAAATTTCAAAATTTAAAACTTGTTTGTTTACGGTATGTGTAATTTGTATATGTGTTTATTTGGGCCGGGTCAATTTGGCCCATAAAGAAAATTACCATTTGGTGGCCCATAAAGAACACTACCATTTGGTTTCAGTATATCGAAAGGTTGGTTAATTGGTTATATTATAGACGGGATTATCACCAAAATACCCTTTTTTTTAAGCTTGTTGACTGACAGTTCTAAAAAAAAAAATAAGACACCTTGCGTCTTTGCGACCTTGCGTCTTTGCGATCTTGCGACCATGCGACCTTGCGTTACTGACAAACGCAACAAAGAGACTTGCGTCCTTGCGTATTGCGTCTTGCGTCTTGCGACTTGCGCCTTTGCGTCTTGCGTCTTGCGTCTTGCGTCTTATCCCGATAAGATTTTCATGATTTCGTGGTTAAGATTTTGTACGATTTTTGTACTATTACGGATAACTTTTTCAATTCATATAAGGTATTACCAACTCTATTTTCACTTCATTTCCACCATTTCAACATAAATCATATAATTTCAAGCGTCATTAAGGTAACTTTCTTTGTTTTAAATAATGAGTTTTAGTGATAATGAAACCTTTGTTATTCATATATGTTGTGGTGGTTCTTTTCAATTTATTAATAACTTACCTATGTATTTGCCTCTAGATTGTTTTAGAACACGATTAAAACTCCCAGTTGCTCCCCAAAAACTAATTACTCGAAGAATATTGTTAAAAAATGTTCTTAGAAAAATTAATTTGCCACCTAATGCTCCTGTTTCAATGAGATATGTTGTCGATAATCTTGTTTTTGATATTACTGATGATTATGAAGACTTTCGTGATTTTCTACAACATGCAATATCAAATGCTCCTATTAATATTTACATTGTCGACAAAGTTACAATGCATCAACTCCCAGAAAACTTACAGTCAGTGCAAATCCTACCAATACACAATGTCCATCAAAACCTACCAACACACGATGTCCAACAAAACCTACCAACAAACGAGGAGAGCACAAACCTTCACACACCCAATTTGAAAGAAGCACGACCTGAAGTACCACCTCCAAACACAGAAGAGTTTGATTTCTTCAACTATGGAGTTGAGAACGTATGTAAAATTAAAAAAACAGATCACCCTTTTGAATCAGTTGTCGCGTCTAGTGCTTCGGAGGAAGAAAATGACAGAGAAGATCAAGATGAAGATGAAAATGAAGAAGAGGAAGAAAAAAAGGATGTATTCTGGAATATGCCACTTTTATTGAGTGAGCATGACCAAGAGACTGAATCTACGAGCCAAATAACAACCAGTTATAGAGTATCCGATTTGATTAAAGTTCGACAAACTTTTTTAAACAAGGATGATTTTGTAAACCATCTATACACAAAATGTCTTGAAGAAAACTTCCAAATTAAGCCTGTAAAGTCTGACAAATCTCGATTCACTGCTAAATGCATGTTGCCAAATTGTGAGTGGAAATGTAGTGCATACAAAATACGCCACACTGACAACTTCATCGTAAAGAAATTGCATGACGTACACACATGCTCACGTACCCAAATTATGGGAAATAATAAACATGCTTCCAAAAAGGTGTTAGGAAGTATTCTGATGGAATCGTTCAAAGCTGCAAATCGAGACTATAATCCAAAAGATATACGTGATGATGTTGGCAACCGTTTTCGGGTGAGCATTTCTTACAATCAAGCATGGAGAGCCAAGTGTCATGCAATAGAGATGCTTCGTGGCAGTATGGATGACTCGTTCCGAATGCTTCCCATTTATCTTCATAACATTAAGATTCATAACCCAGGAAGCATGACAAATGTGGTGACTGACAATGAAAATAGATTCGTGATGTGTTACATGTCCTTTGGCGCAGTTGTAAGTATCACTCATCCTACAATTGTTTTATCTTAAACTAATAGCAATCTCATTTGATTTGTTTGCATGCAGATTCGATCATTTGTCCAAAATGTTCGCCCTATTATCATCGTTGATGGTGCACATTTGAAAGCTGGATACTTGGGTACAAATTTAGTCGCTGTTGCAATGGATGCCAATAACGGAATTTTGCTATTGGCTTATGGAATTGGTGAAGGCGAGACAAACGAGGTTTGGTCATGGTTTTTTGGCAATCTAAGAGATCATTTAGAGAGTTGTGGTATGAGTAATCGTATGTCAGAGATTACCTTTATTTCTGATCGTGCTCCTTCAATAGCACATGGTATTTCAAATGTGTTTCCTGAAGCCTTTCACTCTTTTTGCGCACGTCATCTATTCATGAACATAAAAACGATGTCCAACAAATTCAAATATTTTGAATGGCACTATTGGAAAATGGTTAAGGCTTATCGTTTGTTAGATTTTCACGATCATGTTAGTGTATTTCAACGAAGATTAAAAGCGTCTCACAAGTATCTAAATGACGTTGGTTTCAACAAATGGTCCAGAAGTCATGCTGGTCATGTTAGGTATGCATACCTTACTAGCAACAGTGTATAGTCTATTAACGCTCTATCCAAACATGCTCGCAAACTACCAGTTTGCATGTTATTGGAATTTTTTCGCGCTTCTATACAGGATTGGTTTTTCAAACATCACAACAAAGCAGTTAGTCTCACTTCAACGGTTACTCCATATGTTGAACGTAAATTAGGTAAGAGGACGAACAAATCAAGAAGATGGCAAGCATTTCCATCGACAAACAATCTAATAGAGGTGCGTGATGGAAGGAAAAACGGCCTCGTTAATCTAGAAGATAGAACATGTACATGTGGGCAATGGCAATTATCAGGCATACCTTGCGGACATGTATTGGCAGCAGCACGACTCTTCGGAGTGGAAGATGTTACATGTTATGTATCACATTGGTTCTTGTCTCAAACTTATATAAATACATATTCCGAACACATCCTTCCTTTGCCCCATCGATCCGAATGGTCCGATCCAGGGCCCAAGATCTTGAAAATCGTAAAGCCCCCAATTCAAAAGAAAAGAGCACCTGGACGCCCAAAAAGTACCGATCGGATTCCATCTCAAGGTGAAGAAACTGAAAAGAAAGTAAGAACATGTACTCGTTGCAAGCAAGCAGGTCATAACCGAACAACATGTAGCGCTTCTTATGACCTAACCGGTGAATCTACTTCTCAGAGGGTTAAAAAAACAGCTTCAAAATCAAAGTTAAAGTCGAAAGAGAAAGTCGAACCTTCGCAAGCTTATCAGTCTCAATTTTATCAAACGTACGATTTAGACCAAAATTAGGGGTCCAGAATTAGTTGCTTGTTTATCAGTCTCAGTTTGTTGTTTATCAGTCTCAGTTTGTTTTTATGTTTATCAGTCTCAGTTAGTTGTTTAAATATGTGTCATAGATTGACCTACATACAGACGCAAGAACGCAAGAAAAATCTTGCGTATGTCATCAAACACACGCAAATACGCAAACAATAACTTGCGTCTGTCTTTAAAAAAGACGCAACTTTTCAAACAATACCTTGCGTATGTCATGAAACATACGCAAGCACGCAAACATCAACTTGCGTATATCTTTTAAAGGGACGCAAGGACGCAAACATAACCTTGCGTAAGTCTTCAAACATACGCAAGAACGCAAACAAAACCTTGCGTAAGCCATTTAAAGAGACGCAAGGACGCAAACAACACCTTGCGTCTGTCAAAAAACCAGAAGCAAGGACGCAAAAAAGGCCTTGCGTCTGTCCCAGATTATTTACATACAAAAATTATATGTTTTACCTAAAAACTGTATAATAATTACATCTACAAGTTAACTAATTAACAACCTTTGGGTCCTCTGGGTCCTCTGGTGGTGGTGGTTCCTGTGTATCAAAGCGTGCACGGAAGAATGTTCTTGCCATTCGAATTCTATAGTCCTTAGCAGCCTTTTTAGGGTCTCCAATGTTGTCAATCTGATCCCAACCAAAAACTATCATCTCCATATGAAGGCAGACCCAAACATCACAATCACCATGGCCACCACTCTGCATTGGCACATACGGTGCATCCTCGATCATCAACTCTACATCTTCTCTGTTCTCATAATAGTCAACAATTTGTGAGTCCTGCTTCTTGTTAAAGTAATCAATAGCCTTCAAATATAACGGCAAGTTGTCTGATAAGTTTTTGAAGACAGCCTCGAGTTGACCTTTTTTCAAACAACTCTTTAAACTATCATAGACTAATACTCTCTGTTCATCTAAGTTCAAAGTGAGTAGTATAAAATGTTCAGGATCTGAAAAATGTACTGGAATCAAAATCTGCAACAAAAGAAACATAAAAAGTCAATAAGGAAGGACGCAAGGTTGACCTTGCGAGACACGCAAGGACGCAAGGTAGACCTTGCGTCAGGCGCAAGGACGCAAGGTCTACCTTGCGGGTGGACGCATGGACGCAAATTTTACTTTGCGTCCATAATGAAGACGCAAGGTTAATCTTGCGAGGGTCGCAAGGACGCAAGAGAGTGTTTGCGAACGGACGCAAGGGCGCAAGATTTGTCTTGCGCCTATTACAGTTTACTCAAAATGTATAGTTTATATAAAAAAAAAAAAAAAGGACTAACCTTATCACATTCAGCCCAGGATGGATAAAGGTCATCACTACCATCCCGAAGACCAATCAAATACATATAATCTGGGGGATTGAATTTAATGATCCCCTCTGCTTCAGGATTAGATGTATCCCCCTTCTCCTCCTCATTTTGAGTGTCATCATCATAAAAGGACTTGAATTTCTCCAGTTGATTGAGAAAACCCAATGGCATAATCGTCCATCGAGAACTACATGTATAATCTGCAATCGGAAACTGAGGACTCGAGGACATCTGGCTAGCTCGGGGCAGAAACCTCTGCCGAAATCTCAACAGGAAGGTAGCCCATCCATCAATATGCTATAATCAGATCAAGTTGATTATGAATGTTATAAAGCTAAAAACAAAACAAAACAAAACATGCATAAGTTTATAATTATTAACAAACTTACTATGTTTTCCAAATAACCATAAAATGCAATTCCCAATAAACGTTTCCAAAACTCAGTATCAAGGAAGAGGAAGGTTTCATTTTGGAAAATGAACATGCAACGCGTATCTTGCTTATTGAGGATTAGTGATTTCAAATCTTTTGCTGGCCCCACATGCTTCCTTTGATCTCTCCATGCATTTGGTGGTGGTGGTTGCAAAGTTCCTTGATCGTTTATAAATTTATCAACCATTGACCAAATTTCCTCCTCACCAACCCAATCCTTTTCCTTCCTTTTTCTCTTCCTTTCCTTTTTCTGAAAAAAAAAATAGTAATAAAGACGCAAAGACGCAAGAATTGTCTTGCGTCGGTGTAATGCAAACGCAAATACGCAATATAGGTCTTGCGTCCATCAGTGAAGTATACGCAAAGACGCAAGGTAATCCTTGCGTCCAACAATGAAGAAGACGCAAAGACGCAAGGTGATCCTTGCGTCATTCACTAACCTCATGCTAGTCTGCTTGTTTTTCTGCTTCATTAACCAATGGCAAATCAACTCCTTGCTCAATCTCCTCAGACACCAGAGCCACGTTCTCATTTTGTTTATCAACAGCTTTTTCAGCCCCTTTTTTAGTAGGCTTTTCAGTTTCCATTGGCAACACATTCTCAGCTTCTTTAGTCCCTTGATGAGAAACTTTCAGCCTTTTTACTCTAGAAGCTACTTCGTCAGACAACTGTATATAATCTATGAGTCAGCAAACATACGCAAGGACGCAAGATATATCTTGCGTATACCAAGACGCAAAACGCAAGGTCTTATAAACATCAGGCGCAAGGACGCAAGGAAAACCTTGCGTCTGGTGAATGTTACAGACATACCTTCTCCAATGGTTTTCTGTAGCCCGGTGTTGTGAAAGGGGAATTTAAAAAATGAGTGGGCCTTCTTTCTCTTTTCCCACGTCTAACAACCCTCGGAGATGTATCATTGTCAGAGAAAGATCGAGGATCCACATATGCATCCTTGTTATCAACATACTATAATGAACAAAACGCAAAAAATAAGAAAAGTAGCCATACGCAAGGTCGCAAGTAAGTCCTTGTGTCTGAGTTAGGGACGCAAGTACAACCTGCGCCTAAATTACAATAAAGACGCAAGGACGCAAGATGGTACTTGCGTCTGATATAACATCAGGCGCAAGGACGCAAGTAAAACCTTGCGCCAACATAACAGGCAAGACGCAAGGTCGCAAAAAAAAATGCGCCTAGTTTACCTGATATTCCTGGTGTTCCTGTTCTTTCAAACGTTTTTCATGATCATCAAGCTTCTTTTTACAATCAGCCAACTCCTTTTCTTGATCATCCACCCTCTTAGTCAACATATTAACCATACGCAACAATTCCTGCAAATTGTTGCCTCTTTGTGTTGGATGAGGGTCCGAGGTCTGCTCTGACTCCTCCTGCAATAATTCCTTCAAACTGCCACCTAACTCCTCTTCAACTTGATTATAATCTTATATATTTTTCTCGTCTTCAACAACATCTCCTTGAAAGTAAGAGGAACTCTGGATCCACCATCGACAACCTCTCTCTGTCTCAGATGGGTGCAGGGAACGAAAAGGTCTTTTTCTCTTCGGACAATCATCCTGAAATGAAGTTATATTAGTAAAAGCAAAAAGACACAAGGACGCAAAAGTCATTTTGCGTCTAGACGCAAGAACGCAAAGATCATCTTGCGACACACGCAAGGACGCAAGCATGATTCTTGCGCCTGTAACAAGTATAACCCAGGGTTCACACGCAAGGACGCAAGGATATCCTTGCGACACACGCAAGGACGCAAGGTGTATCTTGCGTCCTCATGCGACACACAAAACTGCTCTGTTAAAACAGAAACTGCTGTATATACACTATATAAAAAGCTCTTGGAGATATTAACTAACCATTATATGTAGAAGTTTTAGGTAGTCAGACAATGTAAAGGTTTCAGCAGATGAACGCTTCCAAAATAATGCTCTTGGTACTCCATCCTTATCAGTTTTGGTTGCAAAACTCTTAATGGTACGACGGTATGCCTCGAGGATCCAAATCTTAAATGCCCACATAAAACCAGCCAAAGTGTAAGCCTTTCCACCCCCACTCTCTAATTAGCTTTCTCGAACCTCAAAACCTTCGCTCACCGCTGAGTAAGTAGCATCCCAAATACGAGACCCCCATGGGTATGCGTTCACCTTATTGAAATCTTCAACCAACCATAGAAACTGTTTACTAACCACATGTTGCCCCTGCTTCCCCATAAACGCTCTCTCTACGATCAAAATTATAGCTAGTCGAACAATATCATCGTCACTAACCTTGGGAACCTTTACATCACCTTGTTTTTTGATAAGGATGTTTTGTATATCACTAACCAAAATGTTGCTGGCATCGGGACGTTCTGGAAAAAAACGTCGTCTAATGGGTGCGGTCTTAGATTCATAATTTCGAGGGATGTAATGTGCCATGTCCGTCCGGCTACCAAACATAAAGCCGGTGACTAAACAAAATTCACGCCGACCAAATCTAATCATAAAATTAGGAGAAAAATGAAACCATATATCTTGTTGCTCTTCAGGGTACTTACTAGCATCTAATTTTGCTGAACGCTCACATTTCCGTTGGAGCATGGCATGTACTAGGCCAGGATCATTACCCGTGTATGAAAGATCTAACCAGGGACCAAAGCATGTACTTCTAAATAATTTTTCTTGTCTCTCAGTCAACATTTTCTTGACCTGAGGAATCACGGTCAACATATTCTTCATGGTCAATTTACCTTCCACATAGCCCTGTAAAGGTCAGAAGAACAACAGAAGAAAATCACATAGACGCAAGCAAGCAAGACAGAGATTGCGTACAAGGCCGCAAGGACGCAAGGTTAACCTTGCGTAACATATGTACAAGACGCAAGGACGCAAGGTTAACCTTGCGTAACTTATGATCAAGACGCAAGGACGCAAGGGTTACCTTACGTGCACATGCAAAGGTAAAATTATAGCAAACGTAAGGTCGCAAATATCACCTTGCGTACATTGTGAGACATACTCAAGGACGCAAGGATTGTCTTGCGTCTACATAGCAACAGAGTTACACAACTTGAATCTAGCAAAAATTCCTGGGTATCGTACGCAATCTCAATAATATACAATCAAAAACACAAAATACAAACAAGGATCGTTGACACATTTTTTCGAACAGTTGGCGTGCAAAGAGTGCAAAAACTTTGTTTTAGCACATAAATCTAAGCACTATGAAGTAGATCGAATAATATAACATAGATCTAAGAAATCTAACCTGTTCTTGAGACATAGTAAACGATGATGGTGATTCGATGATGTTGGTGGCGTACAAGCTCGCTTGTACTCGGGAAGTTCGAAGATGGAAGGATGAAGAAGATCTAGTAACGATGAAGATGTGAGGAGGATGACGTGAGGATGATGATGAAGATTTTGCGAGTGATTTGCGAGTGTTTGGATCTTGCGAATGACGAGCGAAAGGGCACCAGAGAGGAGTTTGCGTATGTGTGTGGGAACAGTGAACGCAAACTGATCATTTAACTAGTTCTTTTACTGCTACACGCAAGGTCGCAACGTCGCAACGTCGCAAAGACGCAAGGTCGCAAGGACGCAAGCTGTCTTGCGCCTTGCGAGGGCAAATTGTCAAACTTTTTTTTTTATGGCTGTCAGTCAACAAGGTTAAAAAAAGGGCATTTTGGTGATAATCCCTATTATAGACCCTAAAATCCCAGGGTCGGATGAATAAGTTAAGAATCGCCTTCTCATTGTTTTTCGACCTTTATTAATTCGGCCCAATCTACATACAAATTAAGAAATATTTGGTCCTAAACCAATTTACCAAGTGTTCTACCTTATTTATTTTTTACTTTGCCCAATAATTAAAGACAGCAATCTACAAGCAATATATAGTGACTTAGTGAGGTTGAATAATTCTAAGGGCTAATTCATATATACCCAATATAAACTTCAAATGACCAAACTATATTAGGTATATATGATACCAAAGGATGTGGTTTAAATGGTATCATGGTGATCCATTCAACTATAAGGTTGAAGGTTCAAGTCCCGATTTAAACATATTTGTCAATTACTAGTATTATACATATTCGTGTAATGAATGTGTGAGTTTACCTTTCAAAAAAATATTATGTATATATTATGTATATTGAATTGAATTTAGAACGGGTATATATGATTTATTAAAGGCAAGTAGTCAGCACCAAATACTCTCATTTGTTACGCACGCACGCGCTTTCGGGAAGAATGTGAAGACCCATCCTAATCCATACGGACATAGTCCATATCGATTATAAGCGATTCACAACAGTTGATTACATTGCGAGGTACTTGACCTCTATATGATACATTTTACAAACATTGCATTCGTTTTTGAAAAGACAATCTTTCATTACATCGAAAGTTGACGGCATGCATACCATTTCATAATATAGCTATCTATAATTGACTTAATAATAATCTTGATGAACTCAATGACTTGAATGCAACGTCTTTTGAAATATGTCATGAATGACTTCAAGTAATATCTCTAAAATGAGCAAATACACAGCGGAAGATTTCTTTCGTACCTGAGAATAAACATGCTTTCAAGTGTCAACCAAAAGGTTGGTGAGTTCATTAGTTTATCATAAATAATCATTTCATAACTTTTAATAGACCACAAGATTTCATATTTCCATTTCTCATAAACATACATCCCATACATAGAGACAAAATAATCATTCATATGGATTGAACACCTGGTAACCGACATTCACAATATACATATAAGAATATCCCCATCATTCCGGGATCCTCCTTCGGTCATGATATAAATTTCGAAATACTAAAGCATCCGGTACTTTGGATGGGGCTTGTTGGGCCCGATAGATCTATCTTTAGAGTTCGCGTCAATTAGGGTTTCTGTTCCCTAATTCTTAGATTACCAGACTATATAGGGTGATATTCGATTTGATAATCCAACCATAGAATGTAGTTTCGATCACTTGTGTCTATTTCGTAAAGCATTTATAAAAACAGCGCATGTATTCTCAGCCCAAAAATATATAATGCAAAAAGCAATTAAAAAGGGAATAATGAAACTCACCTAATGTATTTTGTAGTAAAAATACATATGACGTCATTTAACAACTAAACAATGCGGGGTTGGCCTCGGATTCACGAACCTATATCATTCACATATATATATTAAAGTATATAATTGTATTTGAATAAGTTTATATATTATTATTAATAATCATACTTGTTATATTACATGTTATATAGATAAATTTAATATTTTTAAATTTATATGTTTTATATCACTAATATTCATTATAACATAATAATAATAATACTAATTTATATTAAGGTTTATATATACTAAAATATTTATATTTATATATTTATGGATATATTTTAGATATAGCTTAATTACTATAATTTTAGTAACAAAATAAAATGGTATGTAATGTTAATATTATTGTAGTATTTTTATAAAAATATCTATTCGTAATAATACTTCATTTTAACCATAAAATGATAATAATAATAATAATAATAATAATAATATTGTTTATGATAATAAGTTTCATCATAAACTCCGAGTTGAATTTTTATATCGCAAGTTACAGTTTCAATAACTAAATTTCATAATCATAATCATAATTGTACAGATATTCATATATTGTATAACCAGTTTCCAAATTTTTACCTTTACAACTTTTATTGCCAATATTATCATATAGTTATTATTAACATGTTCGAAATCGTATTAGTTAATGATAATAATGATAGTATAAATATTCCTACTTATAATAATAATAATACTAATGATAATAATAATAATATTAATACTAATACTAAGATTTGTAAGGACAATAATTTTATTAATCATTCTTATACTAAGGATAATAATAATAATAATAATAATAATAATAATAATAATAATAATAATAATAATAATAATAATAATAATAATAATATTAATAAATAAAGAGAATAGGCTACCTTAAAAGAAGTCCCAAAAAAAATGTAATATCTCAGCCGGGTCTCGAACCCACGACCTCTCGAAAACCCGTTCATACTCTTAACCATTGGGCCATTGCCCTTTATCCGAAATATTACTGATGTGTTTTATACTTAACCCGATTTACATGCTTCCTATCTCCTTCTTCCTCCTAATTTTCAACTTCCATTTAACTCACACCTTAGTTCTTATCTTCACTAATTATCAGATATAATACAGAAACGATGTATACTTGCGATATCAACTAACAGAAAAATAAAAAAAAAATTGAGGAGCACAGCAGCCCCCTCTGCTCTCGTCGCTGTGATGAAGAAGAAAAAAAAATTATTTTGCAAGTGGTTACGATTTTGATGAAAATTATAACACGAATTAGTTTGTAAAGCGTTTATAGAAACTCATGGATTCATAAATTTTACCTTAATCTTAACATATAGCACTAATTTGAGTGAAGAACATTGGTTGACTTTTTAAGAACAAAACTTTGACTTCAAAATTGGTACTTGTTAGGAAGAATTGGAGATTGAAATTTTGAGGATAGTTTAAAAATAGAATTCCTATCGGAACTACATTTATACATTTTGGGATTTGATTGATTTCGTAATTTCAGTTTAAAGAAGAAGACACAGAGGGTTCAAGCCAGTAAGGGGAAAAAAAAAATTTGTTTAATATTTAATTTGCAGAGCATAGAGAAATCGAAAATGATATCGAGATATCAATTGTCTTGCTTCTCATATTGGATTTGCTAGATTGAGTTATAGTCAAGAAAGTGATAGACAAAAGAAAAAGTTTCAGTACGTACGAATAAGAAAAAAAAAATTTATTAATTAATGATAAAGGGGATTGTGATGTGTAACCAATTGATACAAAACAAAAATTACTTACAGTACAACTGATTTTGTTTAGATTTGAATTCACTATGTAATCAAGAGTTGGGACAGTAGTACAAATTTTATAAAGGTTGAAAGCAACCCTAAACCAAATCGTACTCAAGATTAGGAATTGATAATTAATTAAAATTTTAATAATATATATATATATATATATATATATATATATATATATATATATATATATATATATATATATATATATATATATATATTAATAATATAATTAATAATAATAAATATAATATTATCAAATAATACTAAAATTTGATATTAATAATATTATTAAAGGTAAATGTAATATATTGTATTATTTTTTACTCCCTCCGTCCCACTACAAGTGTCCACTTACTTTTTGCACAAAGTTTTAGAAAATTCCACTAACTTCATTCTCCACTAATCAGAAATCTTCTCTCTCCAGAATAACCTCTTATCATTGGTTGAAACATCCAGTGGACACTTGAAATGGGACAGCCCAAAATAGAAAGGTGGACACTTTAGATGGGACAGCCCAAAATAGAAATGTGGACACTTTAGATGGGACGGAGGTAGTATTATATTAATGTTGATAACTATAATAATAATGATGATGATGATAATATTACTCATGTTACTAATAATATTATTAATTACAATAATATTAGTAATAGTAATATAACAATTTGTATCTATATTTACTTTCATAAAAATATTAATAATACTAGTATAGATGTTAATGTTGGAAGTAATAATATTATTACTATAACAATTATGGTTCAACTTATATTTACATCTATTATATTAGATATTAACATTACATGTTAGTAATTACTATATGATATATATAATAATAATAATAATAATAATAATAATAATAATAATAGTAATTCTTAATGACAATACTTAATAATAAAAATTCTTAATTCGAATGATTAGATTTTATTATTTTCAATTATTATGTATTTATCTCTATATACGTATACACCTGCACATATTTGTTTTAAAAAAAATTGTTCGTGAATCGTCGGAAATAGTCAGAGGTCAATTGGATGTATGAACATAATTTAAATTTCTTGAGATTTAACTTAACAGCTTTGCTTATCGTGTCAAAATAATATAAAGATAAAGTTTAAATTTGGTCGGAAATTTCCGGGTCGTCACAGTACCTACCCGTTAAAGAAATTTCGTCCCGAAATTTGAGTAGGATCATCAAGGCTAACAATAAAAATGTTTTCATGACAAATATGAATTGATAAAATAATTCGATTATTCGAAGATCACGAATGAAACTATCATGAGAGAGGTCCCAACGGGCATCGTCCACCTTCGCCCAAAAACTTGCCCAAATTTTTTTTTTTTTTTTAGCCGTTAGTAAAAAAAAAAAATTCCAACGGCTATCCCAACAGTCACTTTTACACTATAAAAACACCAACCATATACTTCATTTTAAACACTCAAACATATATTTCTTTTATATTTCCACCTTTCTCAAAAATCAAACTTAAACACTCCCAAACTGCAAAATGTTATCACTTCCCCCAATGATTGTTTCATTCGATGTTCATTACGTAGGTGATTTCCGTAATCAAATGAATGAATATAAGTGGGGCGACAGTATTTCGTTTGAAGATATCGATATTCGTGATGTTGGTTTACAAGACTTGCTATCCTTTCTGAAGGAAAAAGTTCCGTGTGAATTCACGTCTGTGTTCTTTTATAAAGACGATTATGATGCGGATTGTAGGGCAAGTTTTCTGTGTACCGATGATCAATGGTACTTTATAAAAGATACCATTGAAGATCGCGGTAAACGCATTTCTTTGTATGCGGTTCTTGAAGATGAAGAGACGTTGGGTTATCGTTACCTCGATGAATCAGCTGAAGCAGCAGTTGAGGCATCAAGAGAAATACCGATGTCTCCAGAGTACCTTACGGATAGTGAAATGACTGGTGAACGCTACTTTGCAGATGACAATTGATGACGACGAGTAGTTTGATTATAATCTTTTAATTTTTAATTGTCGTGATGTTTTAATTTTTAATTATTGTAATTTCAGTGTTGTTGTCGAGTTTTATATCTTCCTTTATGTTTCGGAGCTCTTCGTCTTTTTAATCTCCTCTCGATCTCTAGTAAAACGAGTAATGGTCTAGAATTTGTAAGTACGGAGTTTCGAATGAATTTAATGTTATAATCAAGGAAGAATGTAATAGCACGATTTGATTCGTCAAATTACCAGAATCATTGAGAATAGAGCTATCAAGAATATACTTTCTTGATATGTTCAGAAGTTAATTAGAATGTAAGAGTTATGTAACATGACACATGATGGTGGTATGATCTACTGTGAACCATTATGTCCCATTAGAACTCAGCATGACTTACTGTAATATAATCACGTTGATCAAGTGTCATTATATTAAACTAACTCATGCATCAGTGACCAACATTACTTCAATAACATTCATATTTTAAGCTCGAAAATTTACAGAATATATAAACTAACAGTTTCTATATGAAGTAACACTGATAGCACGAAGAGATAAATGATTTTAGATAGTATTAGTTATGAAAATATATTCAGAAATATCGAGGATATTTATAATGAAAGATACGATAATATCTCGGAATATCTAAGATCAGAGGATGATAGAAACTATTAGCTACAAGGGTTTAGAGTAAGGAGCAAGATATTCACTAAAGATTTTAGCAGACATTGAATCATTTGGATTCTTTGAAGTCAAACTTATTCTTTATGATTTGTCCACGGCTTTCTCCCTAGTTTCACATAATCTGCTTTTCGGTACTAAATTTTTCTATTGAATGTTTCCAATATAATGATACACAGGAAGCATAAGGAGGTATATACTTTCGAACGAGAATATTTATGAAAATATCCTCAGAAATATCGAAGATATTGATGATGATATTTTGGAATTTCTAAGTTAGATGGTTGATGAGGAAGATTTTTCCGCAAGATCTTAACATGAGTACGGAGCAAAATATTCTCTAAAGATTTCATCGGATCCAGAATTACCTGGATTCTTTGAATATAGGGTTTGGTCCTTGTATTTGTCCTTGGTCTCCTTCATGGTTAACTCAATCCGTTTTTTAGCACCAAATTTTCTATCGAGCGTTCCCAACATTCCATTCTTATTATCAAACTTCTGACCGTTTAGACCATCTATGATTTTTTTTGTTTCCTCTGCATTCAATGCTACGATATCTGAATCATCGGTTATCAATCCGAGGTGGTTTAAGGAGAATTGTGTTTTTAGATAATTAAACGCTGATGGAAGTATGGTGGAATGTAAAAGGTTCTCTGGTAACAATAATTGAGCACACATATATATCAAGGTTATAACAAGGTTGTTTTGAATGAAAAGTCGAAGTTGTCTTGCTGGAGCTGTGACAAAATTGGCTATTTTGAAAAGGGATCGTAAAGTTATTTTTTGTTAATAAATGCCAAAGGATCTGATGCGGCTACGTGTTAAACTTTTACTCAATTGTCGAGAGTTTCTCAGGTGCATAACTATATGCATAAATTTTTCCTTCCGTAGATGAAGTTCGGTTGGTTCATCCTCTCGATTGAGGTGTTTTCAAGAATCACGAAAGGTTTGAACGCAGATTGTAATCGTCAAGATACAAATGAGGTTTAAGATGAAATCAAGTGGCAAACTTGAAGAATTGTTTAGTTTCATATGTTATAATCAATATTTTAATTCATTTTAATTGTCCAGTGTTGGTAGTCCACAGTTGATATTTCACAGTAACAGTCCAGTAATTCATATATAATTTAATATATAATATTCGAATTGATTAATAAATATCGTGACCCGTGTACATGTCTCAGACTCGATCACAACTCAAAGTATATATATTATTTGAGAATCAACCTCAACCCTGTATAGAGAACTCGATCATTACTGCATATAGAGTGTCTATGGTGATTCCAAATAATATATATAGATGCGTCGATATGATATGTCAAAACCTTGTATACATGTCCCGATATTTAAAGTGCGTAAAATAAATAACAGAAAGTAAATGACGATAAATAAAGTGCGTAAAGTAAATAACAGAAATTAAATAACAATAAATAAAATTTAAGAGAATTAAATTGCGATAAAATAAACTGCGATGAATAAATTGCGATAATTAAATGGTAATACGGAATTAACAGTTAGCTAGGAACAGTTAGCTAGGATTTTGTTAGCGTGGATTCTTAATAGAATTTCATATTGTTAATTAATCTGTTTCTAATCAATTTTTATTGTGTCCATTATTTCTTCATTATGCCACTTGTTGGATTCTGATAGGTCAAAATCCAAATATGAAATTGAATTTGAATGAAAATAGTTATTCTTTGGTGAACGGATACGTATCTCGGTGGTTGTAAATAGGATAGTGAATAACTGTTGAATCAGATTCGAAGAATATACAGTGTAACTTATTAATGTGAAATTTAAATATTACTCGGGTATTACCTACCCGTTAAATATTTTCACCATTAACAGTTTGTACAAGAGAATTTTTAATTACAATCTTTATGAAAACATATATACATATATATTTTCTTCAGATGTATTCATGGATTTAATGAGTTAATATGATATTAAACTCATTTGCTTTTCGGTTGGAACTAGAATAAATAATCTCTAAAACTTTAGAGATTACATATTCGCCATGTCGAAAGAAGATAAATGAGATAGAACGATACGTAGAACGAAGATCATACTCAAAGTACATATGATGATATTGATGCATGGATTGTTGATGGTACTGATGCTGTTATTGATTGTACTGTTGGTGCCGGTGATGTTGTTGAAGCTGGTACATTTTGCACCATATTCTCCGAATTGATTATTCGAGCGCGAAGCTCGTCGACTTATTACTCTAGGATGATTGTCGGTAACGAGCGGATAAATAAGGTTCAGAATTGTGGATAGAATATAATCTTGTCGAGTTACCCTGAAAATAAGACTAAAAATGGTGTCTCGAACAGGTTCGCAGGTAAACACTTCAGGTTCATTGTCAAGAGGTGAATTCGGTTGGTGGAAGGGATTGCCTTCTACGTGTTTCTATTAATTAAGTCGACTACGAACCCATCAGATTAATTGATAATGGCTGATTGGTTGATTCATGCTGATGACGCTGTTTTCGGAGCTTAGGTGAACATTATGTCAGTATAGCTGTCGGAATAACTATCGGAATAGCTATCAGAATCTGAGGGACTCGAACTGGTTGCAGGAATCATCGCGTACGGTCAGATGAAGGATTTTTGATAAGAAATAGATTATAGGATGTAGATTAGTACCCTGCAATACATAATTTACATATGCATATATAATACGAAAATCCCATAAGTTACGGAGGAATCTACTGAATATGTTAGGCAAAGTTTACAGTAACAGACATGCTAAGATATGAATTAGCAGATACGCTAAGATATGAATTTGTCTATACACTATTCATGCAGTCAATGCAGTAAAATGTGTCTGGACTAAGAATGATAAGCAAGTGATTCTCAAAGAATGATAAGCAGGTAATTTTTGACACAAAATGATAAGCAAACTTTTGACATGCAGACACGGTCGAAGTCCAGACTCACTAATGCATTCTAACGACTTATCAGTTAGACACACTAATGCAGACATGGTTCGCTAAAACCTGGCTCTGATACCAACTGTGAAGACCCGTCCTAATCCATACGGACGAAGTCCATATCGATTATAAGCGATTCACAACAGTTGATTACATTGCGAGGTACTTGACCTCTATATGATACATTTTACAAACATTGCATTCGTTTTTGAAAAGACAATCTTTCATTACATCGAAAGTTGACGGCATGCATACCATTTCATAATATAGCTATCTATAATTGACTTAATAATAATCTTGATGAACTCAATGACTTGAATGCAACGTCTTTTGAAATATGTCATGAATGACTTCAAGTAATATCTCTAAAATGAGCAAATACACAGCGAAAGATTTCTTTCGTACCTGAGAATAAACATGCTTTCAAGTGTCAACCAAAAGGTTGGTGAGTTCATTAGTTTATCATAAATAATCATTTCATAACTTTTAATAGACCACAAGATTTCATATTTCCATTTCTCATAAACATACGTCCCATACATAGAGACAAAATAATCATTCATATGGATTGAACACCTGGTAACCGACATTCACAATATACATATAAGAATATCCCCATCATTTCGGGATCCTCCTTCGGTCATGATATAAATTTCGAAATACTAAAGCATCCGGTACTTTGGATGGGGCTTGTTGGGCCCGATAGATCTATCTTTAGAGTTCGCGTCAATTAGGGTTTCTGTTCCCTAATTCTTAGATTACCAGACTATATAGGGTGATATTCGATTTGATAATCCAACCATAGAATGTAGTTTCGATCACTTGTGTCTATTTCGTAAAGCATTTATAAAAACAGCGCATGTATTCTCAGCCCAAAAATATATAATGCAAAAAGCAATTAAAAAGTGAATAATGAAACTCACCTAATGTATTTTGTAGTAAAAATACATATGATGTCATTTAACAACTAAACAATGCAGGGTTGGCCTCGGATTCACGAACCTATATCATTCACATATATATATTAAAGTATATAATTGTATTTGAATAAGTTTATATATTATTATTAATAATCATACTTGTTATATTACATGTTATATAGATAAATTTAATATTTTTAAATTTATATGTTTTATATCACTAATATTCATTATAACATAATAATAATAATACTAATTTATATTAAGGTTTATATATACTAAAATATTTATATTTATATATTTATGGATATATTTTAGATATAGCTTAATTACTATAATTTTAGTAACAAAATAAAATGGTATGTAATGTTAATATTATTGTAGTATTTTTATAAAAATATCTATTCGTAATAATACTTCATTTTAACCATAAAATGATAATAATAATAATAATAATAATAATATTGTTTATGATAATAAGTTTCATCATAAACTCCGAGTTGAATTTTTATATCGCAAGTTACAGTTTCAATAACTAAATTTCATAATCATAATCATAATTGTACAGATATTCATATATTGTATAACCAGTTTCCAAATTTTTACCTTTACAACTTTTATTGCCAATATTATCATATAGTTATTATTAACATGTTCGAAATCGTATTAGTTAATGATAATAATGATAGTATAAATATTCCTACTTATAATAATAATAATACTAATGATAATAATAATAATATTAATACTAATACTAAGATTTGTAAGGCAATAATTTTATTAATCATTCTTATACTAATGATCATAATAATAATAATAATAATAATAATAATAATAATAATAATAATAATAATAATAATAATAATAATAATAATAATAATAATAATAATAATAATATTAATAAATAAAAAGAATAGGCTACCTTAAAAGAAGTCCCAAAAAAAATGTAATATCTCAGCCGGGTCTCGAACCCACGACCTCTCGAAAACCCGTTCATACTCTTAACCATTGGGCCATTGCCCTTTATCCGAAATATTACTGATGTGTTTTATACTTAACCCGATTTACATGCTTCCTATCTCCTTCTTCCTCCTAATTTTCAACTTCCATTTAACTCACATCTTAGTTCTTATCTTCACTAATTATCAGATATAATACAGAAACGATGTATACTTGCGATATCAACTAACAGAAAAATAAAAATAAAAAATTTGAGGAGCACAGCAGCCCCCTCTGCTCTCGTCGCTGTGATGAAGAAGAAAAAAAAATTATTTTGCAAGTGGTTACGATTTTGATGAAAATTATAACACGAATTAGTTTGTAAAGCGTTTATAGAAACTCATGGATTCATAAATTTTACCTTAATCTTAACATATAGCACTAATTTGAGTGAAGAACATTGGTTGACTTTTTAAGAACAAAACTTTGACTTCAAAATTGGTACTTGTTAGGAAGAATTGGAGATTAAAATTTTGAGGATAGTTTAAAAATAGAATTCCTATCGGAACTACATTTATACATTTTGGGATTTGATTTGATTTCGTAATTTCAGTTTAAAGAAGAAGACACAGAGGGTTCAAGCCAGTAAGGGGAAAAAAAAAATTTTGTTTAATATTTAATTTGCAGAGCATAGAGAAATCAAAAATGATATCGAGATATCAATTATCTTGCTTCTCATATTGGATTTGCTAGATTGAGTTATAGTCAAGAAAGTGATAGACAAAAGAAAAAGTTTCAGTACGTACGAATAAGAAAAAAAAATTTATTAATTAATGATAAAGGGGATTGTGATGTGTAACCAATTGATACAAAACAAAAATTACTTACAGTACAACTGATTTTGTTTAGATTTGAATTCACTATGTAATCAAGAGTTGGGACAGTAGTACAAATTTTATAAAGGTTGAAAGCAACCCTAAACCAAATCGTACTCAAGATTAGGAATTGATAATTAATTAAAATTTTAATAATATTAATAATATAATTAATAATAATAAATATAATATTATCAAATAATACTAAAATTTGATATTAATAATATTATTAAAGGTAAATGTAATATATTGTATTATTTTTTACTCCCTCCGTCCCACTACAAGTGTCCACTTACTTTTTGCACAAAGTTTTAGAAAATTCCACTAACTTCATTCTCCACCAATCAGAAATCTTCTCTCTCCAGAATAACCTCTTATCATTGGTTGAAACATCCAGTGGACACTTGAAATGGGACAGCCCAAAATAGAAAGGTGGACACTTTAGATGGGACAGCCCAAAATAGAAAGGTGGACACTTTAGATGGGACGGAGGTAGTATTATATTAATGTTGATAACTATAATAATAATGATGATGATGATAATATTACTCATGTTACTAATAATATTATTAATTACAATAATATTAGTAATAGTAATATAACAATTTGTATAACAATAATATTAATATCAAATTTTAGTATTATTTGATAATATTATATTTATTATTATTAATTATATTATTAATATTATTAAAATTTTAATTAATTATCAATTCCTAATCTTGAGTACGATTTGGTTTAGGGTTGCTTTCAACCTTTATAAAATTTGTACTACTGTCCCAACTCTTGATTATATAGTGAATTCAAATCTAAACAAAATCAGTTGTACTGTAAGTAATTTTTGTTTTGTATCAATTGGTTACACATCACAATCCCCTTTATCATTAATTAATAATTTTTTTTTTCTTATTCGTACGTACTGAAACTTTTTCTTTTGTCTATCACTTTCTTGACTATAACTCAATCTAGCAAATCCAATATGAGAAGCAAGACAATTGATATCTCGATATCATTTTCGATTTCTCTATGCTCTGCAAATTAAATATTAAACAAATTTTTTTTTCCCCTTACTGGCTTGAACCCTCTGTGTCTTCTTCTTTAAACTGAAATTACGAAATCAAATCAAATCCCAAAATGTATAAATGTAGTTCCGATAGGAATTCTATTTTTAAACTATCCTCAAAATTTCAATCTCCAATTCTTCCTAACAAGTACCAATTTTGAAGTCAAAGTTTTGTTCTTAAAAAGTCAACCAATGTTCTTCACTCAAATTAGTGCTATATGTTAAGATTAAGGTAAAATTTATGAATCCATGAGTTTCTATAAACGCTTTACAAACTAATTCGTGTTATAATTTTCATCAAAATCGTAACCACTTGCAAAATAATTTTTTTTCTTCTTCATCACAGCAACGAGAGCAGAGGGGGCTGCTGTGCTCCTCAAAATTTTTTTTTTTATTTTTCTGTTAGTTGATATCGCAAGCACTATTGTAAACGGCGTCCGTTGCGTCCGTTGCGACGCCCGTTGCGGCGTTTTAATGACTAAAACGTTTCGACCCCGTCCCGTTTTCTTATAAGCCGGTCAACGGTCAAAAGTCAGGTCAAATGATGAAAAAATTGGGTCAACGCCGGTCAAAAGTCAAAAATTCTGTTAAAATCGGTCATAAGTCGGTCAAATCAATCAAAATTGACTTAGTTTAGTATTCCAATTTGTATTATATTAACGCTAATAGCAATTATAGGTACAAACTTGTCAACGGATATTTTTAGCTTTAAAATATGTGAAAATATATATTTATATATATGAAAGTCAACATTAGTCAACATCCGTTTCGACCCCGTCTCGGCCCTGTTTTTTCCGTTGCGACATTTTGAGGTCGCTACCGTTTCGGCCCCGTCTCGCGTCTTTTTCAACCTTGATCGCAAGTATACATCGTTTCTGTATTATATCTGATAATTAGTGAAGATAAGAACTAAGATGTGAGTTAAATGGAAGTTGAAAATTAGGAGGAAGAAGGAGATAGGAAGCATGTAAATCGGGTTAAGTATAAAACACATCAGTAATATTTCGGATAAAGGGCAATGGCCCAATGGTTAAGAGTATGAACGGGTTTTCGAGAGGTCGTGGGTTCGAGACCCGGCTGAGATATTACATTTTTTTTGGGACTTCTTTTAAGGTAGCCTATTCTCTTTATTTATTAATATTATTATTATTATTATTATTATTATTATTATTATTATTATTATTATTATTATTATTATTATTATTATTATTATTATTATTATTATTATTATTATTATTATTATTATTATGATCATTAGTATAAGAATGATTAATAAAATTATTGTCCTTAGAAATCTTAGTATTAGTATTAATATTATTATTATTATCATTAGTATTATTATTATTATAAGTAGGAATATTTATACTATCATTATTATCATTAACTAATACGATTTCGAACATGTTAATAATAACTATATGATAATATTGGCAATAAAAGTTGTAAAGGTAAAAATTTGGAAACTGGTTATACAATATATGAATATCTGTACAATTATGATTATGATTATGAAATTTAGTTATTGAAACTGTAACTTGCGATATAAAAATTCAACTCGGAGTTTATGATGAAACTTATTATCATAAACAATATTATTATTATTATTATTATTATTATTATTATCATTTTATGGTTAAAATGAAGTATTATTACGAATAGATATTTTTATAAAAATACTACAATAATATTAACATTACATACCATTTTATTTTGTTACTAAAATTATAGTAATTAAGCTATATCTAAAATATATCCATAAATATATAAATATAAATATTTTAGTATATATAAACCTTAATATAAATTAGTATTATTATTATGTTATAATGAATATTAGTGATATAAAACATATAAATTTAAAAATATTAAATTTATCTATATAACATGTAATATAACAAGTATGATTATTAATAATAATATATAAACTTATTCAAATACAATTATATACTTTAATATATATATGTGAATGATATAGGTTCGTGAATCCGAGGCCAACCCTGCATTGTTTAGTTGTTAAATGACGTCATATGTATTTTTACTACAAAATACATTAGGTGAGTTTCATTATTCCCTTTTTAATTGCTTTTTGCATTATATATTTTTGGGCTGAGAATACATGCGCTGTTTTTATAAATGCTTTACGAAATAGACACAAGTGATCGAAACTACATTCTATGGTTGGATTATCAAATCGAATATCACCCTATATAGTCTGGTAATCTAAGAATTAGGGAACAGAAACCTTAATTGACGCGAACTCTAAAGATAGATCTATCGGGCCCAACAAGCCCCATCCAAAGTACCGGATGCTTTAGTATTTCGAAATTTATATCATGACCGAAGGAGGATCCCGGAATGATGGGGATATTCTTATATGTATATTGTGAATGTCGGTTACCAGGTGTTCAATCCATATGAATGATTATTTTCTCTCTATGTATGGGACGTATGTTTATGAGAAATGGAAATATGAAATCTTGTGGTCTATTAAAAGTTATGAAATGATTATTTATGATAAACTAATGAACTCACCAACCTTTTGGTTGACACTTGAAAGCATGTTTATTCTCAGGTACGAAAGAAATCTTCCGCTGTGTATTTGCTCATTTTAGAGATATTACTTGAAGTCATTCATGACATATTTCAAAAGACGTTGCATTCAAGTCATTGAGTTCATCAAGATTATTATTAAGTCAATTATAGATAGCTATATTATGAAATGGTATGCATGCCGTCAACTTTCGATGTAATGAAAGATTGTCTTTTCAAAAACGAATGCAATGTTTGTAAAATGTATCATATAGAGGTCAAGTACCTCGCAATGTAATCAACTGTTGTGAATCGCTTATAATCGATATGGACTTCGTCCGTATGGATTAGGACGGGTCTTCACAAAGAAGCCCGAATCACATTGCAGGTTCCTGATCCTTAAACCGTCCCGATGGGCAGGCGGGCTAGGTTTGAATCCTGAATGGATCTGGGAGAAAACCCCTCTAGGGTCAATCTGGAGCTCCATCTTTTAGGCAGATTGACGAGCGAGACTCGAACCCATGACCTAAACCCCAAACCCCACACACAAGGTGTGGGGATACCATTGAGGCAAACCTGCCATGGTGAACGGGTATATATGATAGTATGTAGTTTAGATGGATAAATTTGATATTTATATTTCATATCAAGTATTAAGTATATGTGGAAAATGGAAATGCTATTAGCCTAATTAAATTAAGGATAGGTCTAATGGTGGAAGACTGTATACAAGGAACGAGTAGAACTAAATTAACCTAAATATAACGATAACCGAAAAAATCGAACCGAATTAATTAACTTGAAGTTTGGTTAACATTTTGACATTAATCGAAAACTGTGATTCAGTTATGAAATGATTTTAACCAAACCGGAACTACATTATCCTATTTGAAACTTACAAAAAAATGTTATAAAATTGTTTGGACCGATATATATATATATATATATATATATATATATATATATATATATATATATATATATATATATATATATATATATATATATATATATATATATATATATATATATGTTGTAAATTTAGTAGTTAAATATGGATGGTAATTAGTCAAATATGGATAGTAAAATTTGTACTATATATATGTGCATAATGTAAGTTACAAAAACACACATATACATTAAAATACATCACACCTCTCTTCAACCTCTTTCTCTCCTATATCTTCTACAACACATCTCTCTTTTATTGGTTCTTTCAATTTGAATATATTGAACCAGGCCACTAAAGGTAGTTATAAGCCTACTGAAATATAACACGTTATCAGCACGAAGTGCTCCGTATAATCAAGGTTTGTCTAAGCAAGCACACGTCACTAATCAAGGTAAGAAATTATCTAACTTTTATTAACTTCACTAACATTTATATTTATGTTATTTAAGTTATATATGGTCGGTTATACCGCCTGAATTATATTTATGTAATCTAACTTTTATTAACTTCACTAACATTTATATTTATGTTATTTAAGTTATATATGGTCGGTTATACCTCCTGAATTATATTTCTGTAATCTAACTTTTATTAACTTCACTAACATTTATATTTATGTTATTTAAGTTATATATGGTCGGTTATACCGCCTGAATTATATTTTCTGTAATCTAACTCTTATTAACTTCACTAACATTTATATTTATGTTAATAAGACCTCATGATTGTACGCAACACGTCATTTGACAACACGGTACTTTATGTACGCAACATGTCATTTGACAACACGGTACCATGGGTCGAGATTAATTCCGATCAATACGAATACGATGGGGTCTTTATATGTTATCTAACATTTATGATTACTTATGCAATTAATCATTATTTATTTCATGCATACTAATGTTTATTCTTAAAAGTAAATCTTAAAAGTTAAAATAAGAAAAAATAGTTTGTATTTTTATTAAAAGTAAATCTTAAAAGTTAAAATAAGAAAAAGTAGTTTGTATTTTTATTAAAAGTAAATCTTAAAAGTTAAAATAAGAAAAAGTAGTTTGTATTTTTATTAAAAGTAAATCTTAAAAGTTAAAATAAGAAAAAGTAATTTGTATTTTTATTAAAAGTAAATCTTAAAAGTTAAAATAAGAAAAAAAATCTTGTCCTTTATATTACTCATACGCGTTTTGATATAGTGACTTTATTCGTTAACGTCAACTAACGACGTTACAACGGTCATATATACATAACGGTTGTTAACGTCAACTGACGACGTTACAACAACTATATTTTTCAAATATAAAATAAACATCTTCGTTTTCACATTTTCACAAATCAATCTTCATTTTTCAGATTACTACTCTCAAAAAGTTTTTGTAAAAATGATTCACACAAGGATGATTTTTCCTATTGTATTGGTCATATTAACTATCATCATTGTTGTTAATATACCACCGGGTGAACCTATATTCTATCCTGCCCTTGTGGTTTTATTATTTGTAATCATACCATTATTCTGTTGTTTGCTACTTATGAATTTAAAATGATTCTAATTTCATTTTATTATTTGTCTATGAATAGAAGTTGATTATGATTATGATTTATGTTATTCATCTTTTTGATAATAGAAAATGTCGAATTTGAAAAGGCTTAAATTTGCTCATTTAGAACAAGTGGGAACAACTACTTAACATGGGTTATGAATGTAGAAAAACATCTCGAATCAAACGGTATTTTAGAAACCCTGAATGAAAATAACAATTATTCCGAACAAGAGAAAGCAATAGTAAGTATTTTTCTTAGCAAACATATTGACGAGTCCTTAGAATCTACATATTATATGATCGAAAATCCAAGTGTATTATGGAAAATACTCAAAGATAGATACGATATTAATTATCAAAAAAAAAAAAAAATTATATAATAACGGTGATCCATGAAAGAATAAAATTAAAGATATTAGTAGACGCTCTTATAAGAATTCCGGAGATTCTTATTAATGATCTGGTAACGTGGATCATCAGTCTAGTATTTCTTGAATACATGAACATCTTGTTTAGCTCTACAAATAAGTCCCAAAAGAAAAGAAAACGAGAGTGAATCTGTTGACAAATCTTGATTAAATTAACCCTGAGCTACCTTGAGACTTGAATGGTTTGAATTTTCTAAGATGCCTAGTTTTTTTTTTATGTATCACTCATAAATAAATGGTTTTAGACCATAACGCATATGTTTTATTAAGTGTTATCTTTTATGTACTTCAGATTATAACTTGTTTGCAGGTAATATAATTTGATTATCTTGCTGAAATATAACTCATTATTTGCTTATCTTATTTGAAGTTTTAGTATGAATCCTGCTGAAATACAACATCAATTAAATGGTAAAGACCTATGTATTGCAGATAGTAGTAACATACACACTATGATCAAATCTAAGGAATATTTCATTGATTTAAATCAAATGAAGGAATTATAAATACTATATCAGCTCTTGCAAACTTGATATAAGGAACGAAAAAGGCAAAATTTCATATTACCAAATGGTACGAATTTTTTGGTAAACAATGTCTTGTTTTCTCCCAAATCAAAGAGAAATTTGTTAAGTTTCTCTGATATATATCATAATGGATATGATTATCAGTCAATGATAATCGAAAATGAGAAATATCTATGTAGCACCGAAAAGCGCATATGATAAAAAGCGCATATGATGAAAAGCGCAGCGCATATGATAAAAAGCGCATATGATGAAAAGGTCAGCGCATATGATTAAAAGCGCATATGATAAAAAGCGCATATGATGAAAAGCGCAGCGCATATGATTAAAAGCGCATATGATAAAAAGCGCATATGATGAAAAGCGCATCGCATATAATTAAAAACGCATATAATGAAAAGTGCATATGACGAAAAGCGCAGCACATATGATTAAAAGCGCATATGGTGAAAATGATATATGATGAAAAGCACATATGGTGATTAATGAAAATCACATATGGTGATTAATGAAAAGCACATATAGTGATTAATGAAAAGCACATATAGTGATTAACGAAAAACACATATGGTGATTAATGAAAATCACATATGGCGATTAATGAAAAGCACATTGAGAAATAATCACCAATGTTTCTTGAAAGAATTCAAGGGTATATATATGGACCAATTCATCCATCATGTGGACCATTTTTCTAATAGACGCATCTAACGCATGGTCTCATGTTTGTGTGTTATCAAGCCATAATATGGCATTTGCAAAGTTTCTTGCACAAATTATTAAATTAAAAACACATTATTCTGATTACACCATTAAAAGGATGAGACTTGATAATGCTGGTGAGTTAACATCTCAAGCTTTTAATGATTATTATATGTCTACAAGGATTGTTGTTGAACATCCAGTTGCTCATGTGCATACACAAAATTGGTTTAGCTGAATCAATAGATAAACGCTTACAGCTAATAACTAGACAATTAGAAATGAGTACAAAACTCTCAATATTTATATGGGGACATGTAAATTTACATGATGTGAAATTAATTCGCATTAAATCAAGTGCAAGTTATAAATATTCTCCATTACCAACTTAATTTTGGTAGAGACCAAATATTTTCCATCTTAGAACATTTGGTTGTGCGGTGTATTTTTAATTGAACAACCACAACAAATGGTTCCTCAAAGAAGGATTGAAATATATGTTAGATATGAAACATCTTCAATCATAAGATATATTGAACCCATGACGGGTGATGTTTTTACAGCAAGTTTTGTCGATTGTCACTTTAATGAAACATTGTTCCCTATATTAGGAGGAGAAATGAAATATAAATAAAATGATGTTTCATGGTGTGAACATCAATTAAGGAATATTGATCATCGCACAAAAGAATGCGAAAAGAAAGTTCAAATATAATGCATATGCAAGAACTTGCAAATTAATTACTTTATGCATTTAAAGATACAAAAAATAAGTGACTAAATCATATATACCAGCAGTAAATGCTTCAGCTAGAATTGAAATTACAAAAGCTGGCAATAATGTCACTCATGAGTCTTTGCTACGGCAGAAACGTGGGAGACCAATTGGTTCCAAAGATAAAAATCCTCGAAAAAAAAATCAGCTGATAATGAGGTAAAAGAAAGTGTTCAACAAGAACCACAAATCAATACTCCTTCTGCAGAGGATATTGATAAATGTAAATACATAAATTGCAATAAATTATGCAATATTATGAAACTGAAATGAAATGAAAAATCTTGATGAGATATTTTCATATAATGTTACAATGACATCATGAATAAAGATGATGATCTGGAACCAAAATCTGTCATTGAATATCAAAATAGACGTGATTGAACTCAACGGAAAGGAGCAATACGAGCTGAATTAGAATCGCTCAATAAAAGAAAAGTTTTTGGATCAATCGTTATCACTTTTAAAGATGTGAAACAATGGGATACAAATGAATTTTTATCCGAAAAGAAATGTGCAAATGAAGTTACAAGGCAAAACTAGACTTGTAACTCAAGATTTCCCACAAAGACCAGAAATGAATTAGGAGAAAAACTTATCCTCCTATAATGAATATAATTACTTATTAGATACTTAATCAACCTGGTAGTTATTTAAATGCATCTCATGGATGTTGCTACTACTTATCTGTATGGATCACTTAATAGTGATATATATATGAATATACCTGAAGGGTTAAGGTATCATAAGCATCTAATGCAAAATCCAAGGGAATATATTCCATTAAATCACAAAGATTTCTAAATGGGTTTATACAATCGGGACGTATGTGGTATAATCGATTAAATTACTACTTGATAAGAAAAGGGTATACATATAAACTTATTTGCACGTGTGTTTTATAAAAACAATGTTCGGATATGTGATCATAGCTGTTTATATCAATTATCTTAAATAAAGAAATCTATGAAGCCATTCAACTTCTAAAGAAAGATTTTAAAATAAAAAAAAATCAAGTATTACGTTGATTTACATATTGAGCATATAACTAATGACTTACTTATACATCAAACAACTTATACCGAAAAGATTTTAAAATATTTTAATATGGACAAGACAAAAACCATTAAGTACTCATATGGTTGTTAGATCTTAATATTGATACTAATCCATTTCATCCTCTAGAAGATCATGAAGATCTTCTTGGTTCAGAAGTTCCATATTTTAGTGCAATTGGGGCTCTTATGTATCTTACAAATTATACAAGATCTGACATTTCTTTTGCAGTTAATTTGTTGACAAGGTTCAGCTCAGCCCCTACCAAAAGACATTGGAATGGGATCAAACAAATAGTTTGATACCTTCGGGGAACTACTGATTTATAATTATTTTATTCTAACAACTCGAAACAAGATTTGTTTGGTTATACAGATGCAGATTATTTATCTGATCTACATAAAGCTAAATCTCAAACTGGATATGTATTCCTAAATGGAGGCACCGCAATATCATGACGTTCTCAAAACAAACACTTGTTGCAACATCATCAAATCATGCCGAAGTGATTGCATTACATGAAGCTACTCGGGAATGATTTTAGTTAAGATCAATGATACAAATCATTATTGATTCTTGTGGACTAGAACGCTATAAAAGCCCAACAACTATCTATGAAGATAATACAGCTTACATAGTACAAATGAAAGAAGAGTATCAAAAATGACAGAACAAAACATAAATGCTGACGAGGCGCTAAAGCTATAAACGGTCTTAACGGTCATAAGTTTGATGGAAAAGAATGGTATATTGGTAAGGCTCAGAAAAAGACTGAAAGGGAATAGGAATTGAAACAACAGTTTGAGCAAACCATGAAGGAGACTGTAGACAAATCACAAGGGTCAAACTTGTACATAAAAGATTTAGATGATACAGTTTCAGATGAAAACCTCAGATTCTTCTCATATACTCAAGATCTCGTAAAAGACAACCAGATTAAAATGAGATATGTTCAATCAACAACTCTGCTGATCTTTATACCAAAGCACTGTCAATCGCTGTTTTCAAAACATACGTTCACAATATTGGCATGAGGCAAGTTCAAAAGATGTGACGACTCAGCGTTGTCAACTTGAGGGGGAGTCAACTCTATGCTGCACTCTTTTTCCCTTAGCTAAAGTTTTATCCCACTGGGTTTTCTTTAGCAAGGTTTTTAACGAGGCAGTATTAATTGCTCTTTAAAAAAATTACCATCCAAGGGGGAGTGTTGTAAATTTAGTAGTTAAATATGGATGGTAATTAGTCAAATATGGATAGTAAAATTTGTACTATATATATGTGCATAATGTAAGTTACAAAAACACACATATACATTAAAATACATCACACCTCTCTTCAACCTCTTTCTCTCCTATATCTTCTACAACACATCTCTCTTTTATTGGTTATTTCAATTTGAATATATTGAACCAGGCCACCAAAGGTAGTTATAAGCCTACTGAAATATAACAATATATATATATATATATATATATATATATATATATATATATATATATATATATATATATATATATATATATATATATATATATATATATATATATATACTAGAAAAAATTCGACCGCGCGTTGCTGCGGTTGTGTTCAACTCGCGATCATATTTGTATATACGTTGTTTGGTACCTAATATATCTAGTTGGTTGGGTTGTTTGTTGGACGTGTACGTATATGTATGAAATATAGCTCGAAATATTTAGTGTTTTTTTGACGATGTCCGTTTCACGTATAGTTAGTCGCGTTGTGTTCGTAAAATAATATCGAGTTGAACGGTGGTCTCGAAAAAATTTAGCTCGCACCGAGCGAGAATATAGGGCCCGTTATTTAGTGTTTTTTAACGATGTCCGTTTCGCGCATAGTTAGTCCCGTTGTGTCCGTATGATTTTTTCGAGTTGAACGGTGGTCTCGAAAAAATTTAACTCGGACCGAGCGAGAAGATAGGGCCCGTTAAAAATACGGGTGGAGTCATTTTCTTTTGTTTTTTTTAAAATTATATATTTACGCTTTTTACCCCTAAAAAAGTAGAAAGTTGGGGGTCGTTTTGTATATGAAGCCGAATTTAAGGGGCCGTGTGTAGTGTGAACGCAAACTCAAAACGACATTCGGATTAAACTGAAACTACGATTTTGCCCATACATATTAGTATGTAGGGGTAATACATATATATATATATATATATATATATATATATATATATATATATATATATATATATATATAATTTATATTTTTATTTTTTTAATGCAAACTCATACACCAATACACGAGTAATCCACAAATGTATACATGTCCGACCTTGGACTTAAACTCCATCTTAATTGAAGAAGTCACATCGATATCGCTAGACCAATGGCCCTTTGATCGATATAAATATTATGGTTTGGTTTTAGAGTCAACCCATGACCCATATGAAGCACCTACATATAATGTTAATAAACGTTAATCCTTAATGATGTGTGCCTAGCAGAACACGTCAAGTGCTTTACGCATGACCAATAGAGTATGATTTATCCAACTCATATTTTTATGAGGCGTTTTGTAACACTTGTCCTTTAAGGTTTATTTTTATAAAGGAAAACGTCTTGGATATCATTGTAAGACGCTACGCTAGGTATAGCATGATGTATCCACAGCCAAAGGCCTTTCTTAAGTTCTCGCTGAATTCGGTCCACGTCAGCAAACGTGAGCTAGTACGTGGGTTGTACACGTAGGATGATAACTGCCATGATTCTGGAATATTCTTCTAAATGGCAGATATGGGTTAGTAGTCAATTGGTAACCGTCATTTACCATGACTATAAATACAAAGCTTGAGTTCCATCTGTGGGCAATCAACACTTAGTTCTCATGAACTTCTTTCATCAAATATATCATTACTTGGAGGCTCACAAAAAGACAAACAACCACAGGAACCCCTACACCCCTTAACTCTAACCGAGGTCCATAGATCGAAAGTTAGAGCCCTCATCTTTGTATTCAAGTCAATTTTGGCTTGATCAATACTGCTGCAAATACAGAATTTAAACAAAACAGCATATAACATTAATCAAAAGATCAGTATCGTGTACACATTGTACAAAACATTCCATAACAATCACATATATATAACACTATGCTGCTAATCTTAACTTATGTCCAACCATTCTAACCCAATCCTCAACCTCATCAGCCTGTAATTGCATCCAAGCTTCTCTATAAGTTGCACTTTCACAAAATATAACAAGCGCCATTTTGTGCAACGGGTTTTTAGCACCCCAACCAAGACTGCATAACTTATCTCGACAATCTTTAAACGAAGGTCCATTATTTCCAGTTACAAACAGTTTTAAAGCTTTTGACATGTCGTCTCCTGCAACAGAAATACTTGGATTTTTCAAAGTTTTCGCCTTTTTTGCTGGTCTTTTAGGTTCCGCATGAGCAGACCAATTTTGCTTTGAAGTTGAAGTTTCTTTTGTTCCGTTAATCGCTTCAGTATTTTGTATTGGAATAGGTTCGGCACTTGGATTCTTCAAAGTTTCGGTCTTTCTTGTTGGGCTATCAGGTTCGATACGAGAAGAACAATTTCGCTTTGAAGTTGAAGTATCTTGTGCTCCGTTTATCTCTTCGGTATTTTTGATTAGGAGAGGTTCGGCAGTTGAATTCTCTAAAGTTGTGGCCAATTTTGTTGGGCTTTCGGGTTCAACATGAGAAGAATAATCTTGCTTTGAAGTTGATGTTTCTTTTGTTCCGTTTATCTCTTCGGTATTTTTGATTAAGAGAGGTTCGGGACTTGAATTCTCTAAAGTTATGGTCATTTTTGTTGGGCTTTCGGGTTTGGCATGAGAAGAACAATCTTGCTTTGAAGTTGATGTTTCTTGTGTTCCGTTTATCTCTTCGGTATTTTTGATTAAGAGAGGTTCGGCACTTGAATTCTCTAAACTTATGGCCCTTTTTGTTGGGCTTTCGGGTTCGATATGAGAAGAACAATCTTGCTTTGAAGTTGAAGTTTCTTGTGCTCCATTTATCTCTTCAACATATTTGATTGAGATGGGTTCGGGAGAAAACAAAAACTTTCGTAAAGATGATTCCCCAATTTCATCTTCTATAATTATCCCGTCGTAAAGTTGTGCACAAAGATTAGGAAATAGGAGTGTTGTACTCTTCAATGATTCTACGTATTTGTTTTCCTGCGTTAATCAATATATAAGATATGTAATACTAATACTAATTAACATATACGTTTACAAATTCAACTATACGTTTACATTCGGTTTTGTTGAAACAAAATGTATCAGGGGTAGAACGGGAAAATTGATCACTTCTACCTATCTTACAATAATTTTGGAACAAACAGAAAAGCAAAGACGGACAATAGTTTTCAGATGCAAGGGGTAAATAACAAAATATAAAAGGTATATAGGGTAAAAAGGTTACCTGAATTTCTACTTCCCATTCCTCTTCGGTTAGATTAAACGTATTAGTCACAGGATCATACACATTCTCGTATTTGTTTTTTAACTTTGACCATGCTTTATACTTGGATTTGAGATAGTCGTAATGATTCTTCATTTGTTTTCGATCGACTATGAAATTATGACTACTTTTTAGCTTTTCTGCAACTTTCTTCCATGAAGATGCTTGCATGTATCCATTTACTATTTCCGCAATACATGCTTGCAGAAATGTTTCAACCACCTTTACACTTTTCCAACTAATCCTAAATTTCTTTCGTCTTTGAGATTCACCATTTTGTTCCATACCTAAGAAGTAAAAGAAAACCAACATATTACATTCAAACAAGTAGTTACTTTAAATGCAGTTAAGACACATAATAAAAGGTTTTTTTTTTTTTTTTTTTTTTTTTTTTTTTTTGCATGTTACCTTGAGTGCTAAATTTTCCGTTGGGACGCTATTCTTACCAAGTATTACCTTACATTAACATTTACCAAGAGGTAAACTATTGTTCATTTACTATCTACTATCCTGTACCAAATTATAATTAAAATTCATATGTTTATTAACAAAATGTAAGCTTTTCTACTCTGCCAAAGCGCACTGATAAAACATGCCTGTTCAAACAACAAAACACATATTACAATGTAACGATAATTTGCTATATTGAAATAATGTGCCAGTATAGATATAAAGTATCCAAAATTTTGATGTCCCATCAACAAACTGCTAAGAAAACCATGAATAGTACTCCGTAACAAATAACATACAACCTAGAGCAAGACATTATTAAATTTATATAAGCAATACTTGAGATAGATCAATATATCTATCGCCTTTTCGGTGATCTATTATCAGGGTTGCAGAACTCGGAATCACTCAGCGCGTACTCGGTTAAAACTCGGCCATAACTCGGAAATTCAGTCAAAATGGTCAACACTCGGTCAAAATCCGAGTACTTGGTCGACATCCGAGTACTCCCTAAAAAGTCATAGTTAAGTATTCCCTGAGTAGCATTTTTTGCAGCCTAGTCTATGATCCTTGTTTTATGCAATTTCAATTTAGCAGCATTATAATTTTTTTCCACATATGTAGTTATATCCTACTCCATAGCCATGTTTGCACCATGCCATTGTGGTAGTTAGCAGGCGTTTGGGTCGGGTTCCGTAAGGGAATCGTTTTCGAAAATAATTAGGATGATTAGATAACTAGCTATTTTAACTTTTTAATGATTCAGTATAAGCATAAATTATCATCCAAACTAGATTGTTTCCAACAAAGGGTGTTCTTCAAAATGAAAAAACAAAAAAATAAAAAATAAAATAAAATAAAATAACATCTTTAGTCTTATATAAGCATGATTCATCAGTTAGGCTCTTAGTTTACATGATTCCACAGTGTAATAAAGGAAAATAATTAATTATATCGGAACAGATATATATTCATGTTCCAAACAACAATAGGTGTAAAATTACTATTATTACAATAATAATTAAGTAAATATAGGTAATATACGAATCGATTGTATACCTCGTTCGATTTAAGGGATGAAACTGGTAATCTCCGAGTGTTCTAATTTAATCAGAAAATAAACCCTAGAAGAGGAAACAAAAAAGATACCCAAATTGAAAAGAAGTCCGTGCGTTAGTTTTTCTGATTTTAAAATTTTAATTTTAATTAAATTAAAATTAAAATTAAAATTAGAATGAATTAGTCAATTAATTAGATTAAATTAATAAATTAATTGATTCTATATTACTGTAAGGTTGAAAATTAGCTATACGGGGATTAATCGGTCGGGATTTTAAAATGATTAATCGGTAATTCGAAGATTACTCGGGGATTAATCGGATTGTAATTTATACAATTAATTAATAAATTATAGAAATTATATGTGTAAATATAGAAAAGAAAAATCATATTCATAAACATAAATTTTAACAAAATTGTTTAATATTGTTCACTTTATTAAAAAAAACTCTAAAATATTAATTTAAATTAATGTTAAAATGTTGATCAATTTCGACTTTAATCGATTTTGATTACCAAATTCGATTTTGATTACAAGCCATCCCCTCCCTTAGCGTAGTGAGATATGCCGCCCATTGCCTTCAGAATTGTCGTTGCCAGAAAAAGTTGTCCCAGGAACCTAGGGTCGCCCCTAAAGTTGCGGAGCTAGCTAAAAGTGTTATTTGTAGGGTCTTGAGGAAGTAGTATATATGTCTACGAACATGAAAATTAATTATATGTTTGCATCTATTTTTTTATATATTTATATATGTATATACGTATTTAATTTCGAGACATAACAGATATATATACAGTAACTCGTAATCCACAAATTATGAGTATTCAAATTTCATTAATTTACCCATCATTAAGCAGATGAATCCGATAGATATCCACTTAATCACTGTTATTGTCATACCTAGTGTGTCATTTTGGTACAGAAAAAGATTTAACTTAATGAATGATTTTTACGATTTGTGGGTATAGTTAGTATAATTTTACCACACACATAATTTAAATATAAAACATGTCACGATTCAGGTCTTTACTATTATCGAAACGAATTTTAAAGTTTATCCATGCAAATAAAATCAAAGAAAGTGCACAAAGTAACATGGTCAAACAACCCATTGTTCTTTGATAGACCTTGCTGTTAATTTATCCTTCTTTTGTAGTATATGTAGTTGTTTACGAGAATGCGACAAATTAACTTATATAATGTACACTCTTTCATGGTTTCAAAAACAAACTCAAGACTAGGAGCAATACACATCGAGATTTAAGATATATTTGACATCATATATGGCCGAGTTAAATCACATTGTCGTTGTATTATCGATTTTGGTTGTCGTGCTACATCCAACCACCACCATAGCAACACCGTATATTGTGGGAGATGACTATGCTTAGACCATCGACTACGACTATCAAGCTTGGGCAGAAGATAAAGTGTTTTATGTTGGTGACCATCTAGGTAAATAATTTTAACATTGTTGTTTTTAAGGTTCTATTTTGAAATGCTAAAACATCTTATGTTGCTATATTTACAGAGTTGGTTTATCAAAACTACACACATAACCTATATCAAGTGAGCGCAACTGCGTTTGATGATTGCGATATTACAAACCGCAACATTATTCCCATTCTGGATATGATGTGATAGGCTTAACCCAAGAGGGCACATTTTATTTTATTTGTGGTACACCAGGACATTGTTCTAATTATAACCAAAAGTTGACAATCGATGTCAATAATGCTTGATGACGAGTTACATGAGTTGATGCTAAATTCCAAGGTTATTATTGTAAACAAGTAATAGAACGGATGTTAAGTAAACAGTTGTATGTGTTGTGTAATAACAGATTCTTCTTCTTTATAACATACATTTCCATGTTTGGTAGTACACAACTATCATGTTATGGACATGTGTGACTATAATGGTTTTGCTTCTTTAGGTTCATGTTGTTCTTGAATTTATACTTTATTGGGGAGAAGAGTTTTTTATTTTTATTTTTTATTTTTTTTATGAAATACAAACTATAACGACCGTGATAATTTTGCCTTTTTTACAGTTCAAGTGTGCAGAGCACACTTATGTGGGCAGAGCGCACCCATTCCCAAGGTTGTCGTCATAAAAATTATAACGTCCATTCTTTTAAATTCGAGAATCAGGCGAGAAAGAGGATTGGCCGGGAGACGGTTGGCGGTAATTTAGAAAATGTTTCGCCATAGTTTGTTATCTTCCTTTCGAGTGTAGTTTGAGGTGTTCTTCGGTTTATTTGTATGTAGTTTGCTTCTTGGAATCAGTCACAGAGGATTTTTTTTGTGTGTGGTTAATTCCTTGTTATACTAGATTTGTTTTTCGGTTTGCTAGATATGTCAGGAGAGACTCGGTTATATATAATTTATTTTATTTGTTTTTGTAGTTTTCTAGGTTCGAGTCTTGTCCCGTCTCTCGCTTTTGTATCTTTCGGTTGTCAACGTTTTCTTTTTTAAAATGTTCACGTTTCTACATGATTTATCGTAGTTTTAGCAAGCACAAAAAAAAAAAAAAAAAAAAAAAAAGTTATTTCATTTTTTATTTCAATAAAATTTATATTTTCACATTTAACATTTTCATGATTTTTATCGTGTCAATCACGTTGAAACCCTAGTTCCCAAAAACACCCCTAAATTGAAAAGCTACAAAGTGCAATCTGCGCGAGTTCCATATCTCCGAACCTACATTCATTTCATCATCTTATCAAATCAAATTTTTTTTTTCTGCAAGAAAATGAGCGGAGTAGGAAAGAAAGTGGCTGACGTTGCATTCAAGGCTTCAAAATCAATTGATTGGGATGGCATGGCGAAAATGATCGTCACCGATGAAGCCCGTAAAGAGTTTTCTTCACTCCGCCGTGCTTTTGAGGAAGTCAATTCAACTCTCCAGACTAAATTTAGTCAGGTAATATTCAAATCAATCAATTGATTATGATTAATATATATCTATATCTATATTATATATTTATATAGAAGATTATCGTAATGAATCCACCGATTTCAGTTGTTGAAGGATACGGATCTACGTCCGATAAACGATAGCTAGGGTTCCGTTGAATCGATTTGATACAGAAATGATAATTTATTCATTGAATTGATGTATTTTGTAGAGCTGGAGATATTGTTTTGCTGATATATATTTGATTATATCTATCCATGTATATCTATCTATTAAATTTTGTCGTGTTAATGTGCTGAACGATGTGGATCCACATTTGATATTAGATAGAGTGTCGTTGAAGTAAATAAATTTGTGTTAGGTTTTATATGTGAATGAATTTATACTTGATAGTTTGATGTATTTTATAGAACTGGAGATAGTTTATATCCTAATCAATTGCTCTAAATGCCTCAAACTAGCTAATTATATTTATAATGTATTATGCACGTGTGCGTATTAAATCTGTTGATGTTGATATGCTGATCAATGTTCGGTCTAAATTAAAATTCGGATTAGGTTTATTACTGAAATGATTTTTTATCCGAAAATTTGATGTTTTTATATAACTGGTGATTTTGATATTTCCACGTAAATCACTCAACATATACGTGGTTATATGCATCTCTATGTGTATGTATTAAATCTTTTGATACTGATGTGTTATGGGATCTAGATCTATTTTTGGTATTAGAGAGTTAGGGTTTCTATGCTTTGAATTTTACATTTGGTTTGATATTGAAATAGTCTTTATTCAATGACTCGATGTATCTTACAGAACTGAGATATGTTTTATTCTAATAATTGCTTAACTATAGCTGATTGTATGCATGTTGAAATAGTTATGATTTCGGTGAACCAAAAGCATTCAGAATAGGTATAATGTTGAAATGATTTTTATTCGACACATTGATGTATTTCTTGAAGTAGAGATGATCTTTATCTTTATTAATCTATAAATTAATTAAATTGTCTGTTCTGAATATAATCTAGTAACTTGGACTGTGCACCGAGAAGATATTGATAGATTGTTGTGTGAATTTTACTTTGAGATAATTGAACTTATTGATTCAGATACGCTTCAAAAGTCATAGGTGTTAAAATCGACTTAGTATTTCATATATTGCTTTCATATTCAGATTAATAACTCATCTTTATGGTAAAGCATACTGCCTAACTGTTATTTTCTTGTATCTATGACTCTTTTGTTGCTACTTTACTATGACACTTGAAAATCGAGTGTTGGAAATGTTATATTTCAAATGGAATGATTTTTCTTATTGGATACTGCAGGAACCTGAACCTATTGATTGGGAATATTACAGAAAGGGACTTGGATCTCGCATAGTTGATTCATACAAAGAATATTACAACAGTATGTCTTGTTTTGCCTATGTTTAACGTGTATACTTCATTGCATAGAGCTATAGACCATGTTTAGAGAACAATTTAACTCGTAAACTACAATGGGAATTATATAGTACGTGTTATCTTATCCAAAATCTCATATTGGTGGTGGATCTCCTTGCAGATCTCGCATGTATAGTGCAATATGCTTTATTTTGTATGATTGTTTTTGATTTATACGCAGTTTTTCCCAAATACATATTTATTTAATTCTTGCTTGATAACGTATATTTCAAAATCAATACCAAAATTGTGCAGGTATCACGATCTTGCGTAATTAACATGCTTACTTGTAAATGAAAACATAAGTGACATGCACTTTAGTTAGGCGATCCTTGTCACAAAGTTTCATCTTTTGATTTTTTTATGTGCACAAATGATGTGGGAATGAAAAACAATGTGCAAGTAGTTATAGGCATTTCTATTTGTAAATCATATTCTTCCTTATGTTGCTTTGTTCCTTTCAACTGTCATCTGTCAGAACAAGCAAATCTTTATTTGTTTAGGCACTGATTGATAATTATAGCGTAATGCAAATGGTAGAAAATGATCCAGATTTCATCACTTAGCATGCTGCATTTCTGATTCTTAGTTGATTTAGTAGGTAATGTCTACATTCATGATCTTAAGTTATGATAACCCATCTTCACTTTACAGGTGTTGAAATCCCCAAGTTTGTCGATAAGACAACTCCGGAATATAAACCCAAGTTTGATGCACTGGTATGAAATTATACATGGCTGGCAGTACTAAACAACGATTATCTTAACATGCATTTGTTAAGGCCATCTTATATTCTTATTTATATGACAGTTGGTTGAATTAAAAGAGGCTGAGCAAAAATCTCTCAAGGAATCTGAACGACTTGAGAAAGAAATTGCTGATGTCCAAGAACTGAAGGTAACAAATTTAGATGTGTCAAAATGGGTGGTTTGGATTGGATTGGATTGGATTGGGTCGAAATGGGTTTGGTCGAGACAAGTAAAGTTTATAACTGGGGAGACAGGTATGGTTGGATCTGGTTGGTAAATAATAAGATATTATTTGACGATCCAAACAATTGGGTTGGGTAAATTTTTAACTATTGTGCTCAGTGCTTTAACCCTGTTCATGGCCCATTCTGATCAAACAGTTAATTTTAAACCCTTTATGACCTTGTTGATTCAGATTTCCACCATTCCGCACCCTTTAAAGCGTTCACCAAATGGGTCAGTTGGGTTAATTTTTAGCTTTTGGGCTCAGTGCTTTGCTTCACTTTTAGTTTTAATGACCTATATTTATTTATATTTATTTTCATTTTTTGGTATCATATTATTCTTTTCGTAATAACAGAAAAAGCTTAGCACTATGACTGCCGATGAGTACTTCGCGAAGCATCCAGAGTTGAAGGAGAAATTTGATAACGAAATCAGAAATGATTACTGGGGCTACTGATTTTCAATGGTGGTTTCTTAAGGTGAAGCATTATGAATCAGTTCCTTTTTGTTTTAGCGTTTACTAATAAAGCAGAAGGAACCAAAATAGTGGGTCTTTGGTTTGTTTGAGCAAATTAAATTGGAGTTTGGACTCCATTATGATGACGAATACAACCCAACATAATCAAACTTGCATATTTGAGTATGACTGGATATGTCGTCATGTTGAATACAATCATTGCTCACTTTCGTATTTGAATTTTGCATTCTCATTTGTGTACCGCTATTGTGCAATCGTGTGTCTAATTACAATGTTTGATATGGAATCAAAACCTTTAATCTGGACACGGCAAAATTGATTCGTCGGCTCAGTGAGCCTTTATAACGTACGTTTGAGCTCTGCTAAGTTGAAACTCGAACAAATTGAATTATAAAACAAGCATGCTCATTACGTTTTCATTCATTCATTCAAAAAAAAGGTATACACATATACAGATGTTATTTTCAAAAGGCACTCCTTGTAATTTCGGTTACTAAATTGATAAACGGGAGACAAAACACAAAATGTTACAAAGAAATATGCAAATACTATATGTACTTTCAACTTCCATCACAACCCTTCAAAAACCTAAAGAAAAAAAGGAAAGTAGAGTGTCTGAATTTCCTTTTAAGAGCAACTAAAACCGTATCCAGCTTGGGCGTGCTTTCTCCATTCGGGTCTCTCCATATGGTTCGTCATTATCCATCCTCTTATTGTTCCTAAAAGCGGCAATTGCAATAACATATGCAATAACTAAAATGATGAGAACAACAATGTTGATTATAGACACTTTTCGCCAACTCTTTCTGACATTAGCCAACACCCCAGCCTTGCACGAGTTACAACTATAGCACAATTGCTCTTGGTCATTGCTCCAACGGTTACAGTCACGATTGTTCACCGCCAAAGTTGAATCAACTGGGTTCCATGTCGTCTCGTTTATATATGTATACCCACATTCAGTTGGTGGCTTGCAACATCCAGACTACAATTAGACACCAACAAAAGATTAGAGAATAGAATGTGTATGGAACCATATTTCATAATGCAAAAAAATGTCCTAAGAAGTAAGAATAGTTATCAAGTTCCTTTATCTATTGGGTCGAGTTTATGGGGTTAAATATTAGTCATTTGCCAATTTAGACCAGAGATAATGCGCCCGTGCTTCACCCAACCCACTGTGATGTGTCACCATAAATGCCCCACAAACGCATGTAATGAGGCGTTTGTGTTTGGGAGTTTATCAAAGGAACATGAGAGACTTCGGGTGCATTAATTTGTGAATTTTTTTTTTTTCCCCTACACTTTTCAACACTTTCTAACCCGGACCCTCAATTATATTTTGCCACATCACCCACAAACGCCCTCAACAACATTCCTCATTACAATCCCGATACTTAAAACATCACAGACATAACCCAAATAAATCTCCTCATCCACTCCACATAAGCGTCAACATTATCCTTGGTCTTATTGCCTAAATGGACCCATTGGCTACACATTATTACCCTTGTTCAAAAAATATATATGAATATGGCATATAAATATATAATACTTTATGGTTCAAAGACAAAGGATTCACCAACTACAATAATAAAGCAAATATTTCAACATCATCCTTATCATAATTGAAATCATAATAATATCCTTAGATGACCCTAAAAATCCAAATTTTGCGAGGTCACAATCTCATGTTGGTCACTTTACACATGGCTATGATGAAATACACGAAAATAATATCAACAATGTTTTAAATAATACATCGAATGTCTCAAAATGAGTGTTGAACTTAGAGGTGGATCTTATAGAATTTTCTTGATGGAGTGAAAATGATTAACATGACATATAACTTCAATTATTTTAGGGGATACAAGTAACGTATAATTATAATAATTATTAATTATTAATTATTATTACCATTACTCAGCGTAATATTTATGTTTGTGAGGAGACTACCCATTTGTCCCCACAAATATCCACTTTTGATTGAACTCTTAATTTGTTAATTAAGTTTCTTGTTTTTAATAGAATTGCTCTTTGCCTTTCAAAAAAAAAAAAAAAAAAAAAAAAATTTGTTAATTAAAAACGTATGTTATATATTACTAGACCAAATGTCTTTTTTTTTTTTTTTTTTTTTTTTTTTCCTTTTCGAAAAGCATATATATTAAAACCACAAACGAACCGGGAAAACCCGTACAACACGAGCAGAAAAAACGCAAACATGTTAAGACATACAGAAAAGATTTTTTTGGCAAAAGGACTGTAAAGGTTATATTATTATAATGTTCATGATAAGTATCTTTAGAATTACAAAAAGCTTATACTTTAAACAAATTTTGATTAGATGTTTCAAGTGTTGAAGTGAGAGTAAAATAGAAGCAAATAAACAAGTTAAGACAGTAGAGGTGTGGAGTGTAATTAAAGAGAAAATACAAGGTCAGAAGAGTAAACATCAATGAATGTGAAGTAAAAGTGACCAGTTGAGATTTGAGATATTTCTCTTTGCAACTTTGACCAAGCAACCTAATTTAAATCACTGTGTATTTTATTTTAATATATACCGATAGAAAAAGACTTTACACCATTTTTAACAACATGACATAAAAACAAACTTAGTTAAACAGTTTGATGCTTTTTAGTGTAATTAGGCTTAAATTGTTTATGTATTATGCTTGAGAAGGGTTTTATTCGACCGAGTGCTTCGCCATGGGGCGATCCGGTTTTAGAAAGTTCGGGTTAATCTTTAGCAAGATGTTGTACAACTCTACTCAAACTTCGTTGCTATCAAATAAGTCAGGAATGACCAGATGTAACCGGGGGCCCAGGATTCTTGACCAGAATTTCAAAACTGTGCAAGATCCTTTAATGTTGTTAATACTGAAAATAATCTTGCAATTCCCGACCTCTTGTAAAGCGAGCAACGGTCCAGAATTCATAGATATGAACTTCGTTATTAACAATGTGGTTGTGTGTTTGTCTTTTTTTTTTTTTTTTTTGACCAGTTGAGATTTAAGGTATTTCTCTTTGCAACTTTGACCAAGCAACCTAATTTAAATCACTGTGTGTTTGTCTTTTAATATAGAAAAACGTTGGTAGCTGTGATTTATTCATATTTGCATCATTATACCTGAACTTTTTTTTGCGTAATTATTACCTCAGTTTTGCTTAGTATCGTGATTGATACTCAAACTTAACTGCAGTCAAAGATTAATAGTTAACCATCACATGTGTCATGTGTCATGCATGTGGGGACAAATTCCTCCCTTTCCACTCAAATTAAAACTCAACAATGGAAGCCCCCAATCATGCATTGTTTTAGTCTAATTTTGACATGGTTGTTCATTTACTAAACCCTTTTCCCTTCCGCTATACAAATATCTCAAAATACTAAAACTAGGTATAATTCTTGAATAGTAGCGGTCATCTTCTATTTATCATTTTTTATATGCATATAGGCTACGTTTGTTGTGTTTTGCCTGAGGCTTTTAATAGCTCGGTTTGTTTGTCACTTGTGTGTGTGCCTTTCATCTATTTGGTAATTGATTCGATTCATTTTTTATATATTCTTGTTTTCAGAAAGAAAAAAAAAAAAAAAATCCTATTTTTGTTATTTTATATTAATATTTTATTTAATTATTTGTTTATATATTGTAGGAAATAATAAAAGGTGGAAGGAATTGTCAACTATTATGCGTGTGTAAGAATATATAGTACGTGTGATTTACAAGATTAGTCCCTAAAGTATTCATCAACTTCTCCAATTTTTGTTTGTTTAAAAAGTACTCCGTAGTACTTGTATCTTTTTCATCGTCTAATTCCCTTGCGTCTCTCACTCTCATTCTCTCGCTCTCTTATTCTCTTAAGTCTTAACCAAAGTCATCGTTTATTTTTAATATATTTATATTTTTCTTAAACGATCCCTACCATGAAAGTGACTACCCACCATCAACTATAAATTGACCATTAAGCGTTTTAGATCCGTCCACTACACTGAATTAACGACCTTCATCGACATAAAATGATTATAGAAAAAAAAAAATATCTTGATTAACACTTGCATTAAAAGAGTAGCGATACCGAGGGGTAGGAGTGGTCAGTATTTGGTTTGAAACCGTGGAACCCGAAAATCAAACCGAAACCAAACCGGAAAAAAATCAAACCGAAATTGAAAAATGGTTTTCGGATCGAGTCAAACCGAATTTGAATTCGGTTTTCGGTTTTGAAAATTCTGAATTCGGTTTAACCAAAAACCGAATTCAAAACCGAATTCAAAATTTTTAAATATTAAATTTGTATATTTATATTTTAATGTCATTATAATTTAAGATCCAATCAATAAAATATATTCTCACCCATATGACGAGTTGGTAGCTTACATTATAATTATGCTACTCAAATTATTATGTTCTTCTTCTTAATAACAGAAGCAGTAAACGTCATAATTAAGCTGTAAATATTAATAAATCATCGAATTCTTGATAATTTAATAGTACGTCATTGTTTTAGGATATAAATAACTAAGACATCAGTAACGCTACAATTAAACTACCATCGTTCTTAGTTTTTCATAATATTCGATTTTAACCGAAAACCGAACCGAATCCGAATTCGAATTCGGTTTTCGGTTCGGTTTTCGATTTTGCCTAAAAAAATTTCAAAACCGAACAAACCGAAAACCGAACCGATGAACACCCCTACCCAGGGGCATCCGAGTTCATGGAATTAGAACTCCGTGACTTCGAATTCAGGAGGAGTCATCTTTAAACTGTGTCTTTTGGACAGTTAACTTGAAATTTCACGTAGATAATTTCTCTAGATTATGCATTATAGACAGTTAATTTGGAGCTTCCAGCTGACACGTGGTCCGAATATGATCGGGTGAGTAACTTTTGACACATATCAGTGACTCCTAACATGTTAAAAAAATAGTCTTGGTTGATTTTAGTTGCATAGTAACAACTTTTGCATATTTTAATATGGTAAGAAGTAAAGATTAAAAATCTATACTATACCGTATAAACCGTATAAAATTATTAAGTGGTAGGATCAAGAGGGAAGTAATCATTCGGGGGAAGCGGGGGGAAGCAATTTTTTTTTTTCGTTTTTTTAAAAAACTTTGTTCACGAACATTATATATTGGATGAAAATATGAACATTTAATAAAGATACTTTGTGATAAATGTTTTTATTTTGGCGGGAAAACGCTCGAAGAAGTAATATATAACAATTGTGTTTTCGAGCGTATGTTGAGGTTTTAGATATTAGGGTTTAGATATTAGGGTTTATAGGGTTTAGATATTAGGGTTTAGAAATTTAGGGTTTAGGGTTTAGATTTAGGGTTCAGATTTAGGATTTAGATTGAGTTTTTAACACGAACGGTTTAGAGTTTAGGGTTTATGGTTTAGGGTTTAGGGTTTGGTGTTTTGGGTTTATGGAATAAACCTAAAACACCAAACACTCCATAAACCCAAAACACCAAACCCTAAACCCTAAACCATAAACTCTAAATCGGGCTAAATTTTACTTCACAAAACATGAAAAAAAAACGTTCACATTGTTCACGAACAATATTATCTTCAATGTTATTTTTGTCGATCGTTTTCCCGCCTAAATAATAACATTCATCACGAAGTGTCTTTTCTAAATGTTCATATTTTCGTGTGATCTTGATGCCCGGAAAAAAATCCAAAAAAAAAAGAATTTTTTTTTTGTTTCCCCCGCTACCCCCGATTGGTTACTTCCCCATTGATCCTGCCCCAAATTATTAATACAGAATTATAGAATAAACATATATAGGATATACATGTTTTATACTAGTTCATATATAATCAAAGAGACAAAAAATGAGATTAGGTTCACTGTCACGTGTCAGATTCAGATAGCCGGATGTGGTTCGGTTTATTCACAACATCAATTTAATATTCTTATCTTAAAAAATGCTAAATTACACTTCGACTCCCTCTCACTTTTTTGCCTGATTTAAATACTCGTCAAATTTTTAGTTTCAACTCTCTGCTATCTTTTACTCGATTTCAACCGTCTATATTATTTATGGTTTGCTCCCTTCAATTTTTTTGTTTAAAAATATAAATTCTTCGACTATCATAATTCATTCATCAACCTTTTTTACAATTTTTTTATAACTATTTTTTTTTTTACTTTTTCTCCACATTATATATATATACACACACACACACACACACACACACACACACATATATATATATATATATATATATATATATATATATATATATATATATATATATAATCAAAAAGTAAATAAAAAAAGGATGGTACGTTAGGTATTTCATATGTTGAAACAAATTATTGATTCTTAAGTTTTATTAAACTCATTAACGTTATTATATTTTTATTGAAATATATAGGCCGACACAATACGCGGCTAACCACCCTGCTTGTTTCAAATCACCTTAAAATTTAAAATAACAATCTAATGGATAAGGCTCACAACACTGTAAAAAATCTAAATTCGCCACTACATACAAGGTTGAAAAAGACGCGAAACGGGGTCGAGAAAGTCGGGACCTTAAAATATCGAGACGGGGTCTAGGCGCTCGAAACGGGGTCGAGACGGACGTTACACACACACACACACACACATATATATTTTAAAGCCAAAACATTCGCTGATCAGTTTGTACCTATAATCGGTATAATTGTTAATATAATACAAAAAAATAACTCTAAAGTACGTCAATTTTGATCGATTTGCCCGATTTTTGACCTATTTCCCGCATTTGACCTGACTTTTGACCGTTAACCGAATTATTAGACGACGAAGGTCGAGACGGGCTAGTCACTAAAACGGCACAACGAGCTTCGCAACAGACGTCATTTAAAATACTAACTACATATACCATACTTATTTTTATCTTTATAATTTTAAAGTTGCAAATTTGAAGAACGGACAAGGCTTATGAGCTACCTTTACGATAAGTTATAGCACCGTCCAGCAGCTTTAAGAATGTTTATTTTTGCCACTTATGTTATCATTCTTATGTTCACTCGTTAACACGTATATAAATTATTAACATGCATTATCCTAAAAAGTGCCAGTCGACCCTATAGTAAAAGATAAATTATAGTAATTTTTATTTTAGTAAAATTAAAATGAAAAAGATAGAATAACGTTTTGTAATAGTAAAATGTTACCCCCTCTCTCACATATTAATTTTCTCCAGATAAAAAACACACAATATAAAAAATGTTACTACGTATAAAAGTAGTATACTTTCTGTTTACTTTCCAGTTTACCTTATTCTTTTTCTCTTTCGATTTTATCCACATACATCAAAGACATCTTAAAACTTAATCTTCCTATTATTTTCTATTTACTGAAGTAAATAAACAATTAATTTAGAACATTTAAAAATAAAATAATGGACAATAAAATAGGGACGGAAAACACAGTTATATAAAAAAAGCAAAGTACTCTAGCTTTAATAAAATGTTAAATAAGAGCCTTTCTAGCCAATAACGCGGGAAAGCCTAATACTACGTTAAATTATTTATTTACGGTATTTATTTATTATAAACTTTTTTTTAGGTAAGCGAGGAAACCCTCCTATGAACGAGCAAATTGGCTCCCCCATAGAAGGTAAAAACCTTGGTTAATCAAGCCCCCAAGCGCGAGACCTGGTACCGGGTGAATTGCGCATTATGCGCACCCTTTAGTCACACTCCTTTTTTGAACAATTTAATTATATTAATATTAATAATTAATTGAATATTTGAATTACACATAAAATATAAATATTAATATTTTCTTTGAACGTCCATATTTAATACTATTAGTTATGCCATATAAGATTATTGAATCTACTGCTATTTTAACGTTATATAAAATTTTCTTGAAATATATGTATTTGATATTTGATCCCCCAATAGAGAATTGGTGCTCAATCACTAATGAGCACGACATTACTCACACATATTAAAAGATAAATAATAAAATAATAAAATAATTAATTTACATTATATGTTTATAATTTAATTATTAATTAATATTAATATTAATATATTATTATCCAAACGTACCTAACCGTCTAATCTCTTGGCACCATCATGCCTTATCATTTTCTTTCACATTTTTTAAGTTTAAAATAAAAAATCACAGTGAAACACTAATACAACTGTATTAAATTACACAAATAACCTACAAATAACCTATGTAACAGGATCAAGTTTTACTCAATTCTTAGTATTTCCTTTAATAATTTAATAATGGGAGTATAAGTTTAGTTTTTCGCAACAAATAAAGACCATCAAGTTTTACTTAACATAATAGATAAGGTTATAACTATGATGTAATTAACATATACTTTTAACTATAAAATGTAATGTAATTTATGTATTAGTGAGTTGTATGAATATATAAGGTTAAAAAAGTCATTTAACTTTCAATATTTTGCATATGTAAAGCCCAATTCAGTTGAACTCTCAAGACTTTCCATTGTAAATAAAGTTTCTAATAACAAACTACATAAACTACAACTAGAAATTCAAAATTAAGCAAGTATAATTTAACATCATAAACATGAACACAGCTTATGTTTATGTTGGAAGTGTTAGTAACTAGTATTTTAATTTGCTTACCAATATAATCTCTTTCTAATTTTAATAATAATAATAATAAGGATTTTACTAATGACAATTATAAAAACTTTAGTTGACAATAACATTGATTAGTATATGTTGAGCCAAGATTTATGATTATTGCTTGTAAACAAAATTTAATAAAACTAACTAACCTCAATAGGAGCAAGTTTCCGTTGATAATACATATCAGCAGACTCTGGAAACCCACCAATAACCCGACCCGTTTTCTTACAAACACCCGAATCATGAACACACGAACTAATCTTCCTCCAATACTCGTCACTCGCGACCCGATCCTTCAACCAACCCGAAAAGTCAGGCAAATAATAGTCCTCATACGCACGGTTCATAACGGGTCGACCCGACCCTTTATCCGTTACCACGTAAGCAAATATAACAAACCCAAGTAACACAGCGATAATAAAAAACATAGCCCAAAGATATAAATACATAAGAAAAGTATTCCGGTAACACGCGCCGGCGAACCCCGCGAGTGAGACTACCATGATCGCAACTCCGATAACAATTAACGGCCATTGTAAAAAGGTTAAGCAATCGGTGTTGTTTGCGCGTGTGCTTAACCAAATTCCACCACCAAGAATCGGAATTGATAGTAGGAATGTTAAGAAATTCAACATTCCTATTAAGTGATTACTTGTTCTCATGATTGTTGTGTTTATTTAGTGTTTGTGGAATTGGATGTTTTTGTTATGTTTGAAGGTTGGTTTGGTTACATGTGATGAGATGTATGTGGTATGTATGTTTGTCTGCTGTGTGTGTGTTTGAAGGGAGGGAAGAGTACAAAGAATCAAAGATGAAATAGTGTAGTATGAAAGATGTGTCTTGTGAAATGACTAAATTGGGGTTCATCAAGATTATTTGTACACGTGTATTAACATGTCGACTAAAGATTATTGATCGAACCTAGCATGTTTGTTTGCGGGATATTTAAATATATGAGGTCCCGTGTGTGTGTGTATATATATATATATATATATATATATATATATATATATATATATATATATAGGGGCAGGATCAATGGGGAAGTAATCAATCGGGGGGAAGTAAAATTTTTTTTTTATTCGTTTTTTTTGAAATTTTTTTTTTCCGGCATCAAGATCACACGAAAATATTAACATTTAGAAGAGACACTTCGTGATGAATGTTATTATTTAGGCGGGAAAACGATCGACAAAAATATCATTCAAGATAATATTGTTCGTGAAGAATATGAACGTTTTTTTCATGTTTTGTGAAGTAAAATTTAGCCCGATTTAGAGTTTAGGGTTTAGGGTTTGGTGTTTTGGGTTTATGGAATAAACCCAAAACACCAAACCCTAAACCCTAAACCCTAAACTCTAAACCGTTCGTGTTAAAAACTCAATCTAAATCCTAAATCTAAACCCTAAATCTAAACCCTAAATTTCTAAACCCTAATATCTAAACCCTATAAACCTTAATATCTAAACCCTAATATCTAAACTCCAATAGCTAAAACCTCAAAATACGCTCGAAAAACACGATAATTGTTATATATTACTTCTTCGAGCGTTTTCCCGCCAAAATAAAAACATTTATCACAAAGTGCCTCTACTAAATGTTCATATTTTCATCTCATCTATAATGTTCGTGAACAAAGTTTTTTCAAAAAACGAAAAAAAAAAGTTTTTGCTTCCCCCCGCTTCCCCCCGAATGGTTACTTCCCTCTTGATCCTACCACTATATATATATATATATATATATATATATATATATATATATATATATATATATATATATATATATATATATATATAGTGGTAGGATCAAGAGGGAAGTAACCATTCGGGGGGAAGCAAAAACTTTTTTTTTCTTTTCGTTTTTTGAAAAAACTTTGTTCACGAACATTATAGATGAGATGAAAATATGAACATTTAGTAGAGACACTTTGTGATAAATGTTTTTATTTTGGCGGGAAAACGCTCGAAGAAGTAATATATAACAATTATCGTATTTTTCGAGCGTATTTTGAGGTTTTAGCTATTGGGGTTTAGGTATTAGGGTTTAGATATTAGGGTTTATAGGGTTTAGATATTATGGTTTAGAAATTTAGGGTTTAGGGTTTAGATTTAGGATTTAGATTGAGTTTTTAACACGAACGGTTTAGAGTTTAGGGTTTAGGATTTAGGGTTTAGGGTTTGGTGTTTTGGGTTTATTCCATAAACCCAAAACACCAAATCCTAAATCCTAAACCCTAAACTCTAAATTGGGCTAAATTTTACTTCACAAAACATGAAGAAAAAAAACGTTCATATTCCTCACGAACAATATTTTCTTGAATGTTATTTTTGTCGATCGTTTTCCCGCCTAAATAATAACATTCATCACGAAGTGTCTCTTCTAAATGTTCATATTTTTGTGTGATCTTGATGCCGGAAAAAAAAAATTCAAAAAAATGAAATTTTTTTTTTTGCTTCCCCCGCTTCCCCCCGATTGGTTACTTCCCCATTGATCCTGCCCCTATATATATATATATATATATATATATATATATATATATATATATATATATATATATATATATATATATATATATATATATATATATATATATATTAAAAAGCAAGATAGAATTTTATAAATCACGAAAGATATAATACACGAGATTTAGTACACGAGTGATTACATGCCTAAACTATAAAATATATAAAGGGTTGTAAAGATGGCAACCCATGTACAATGAAGACTAAATCGCAAGATACACACTCAGATTATTCAACCAAATTAACCACTGGAGTTTCTTTTCTTATGCCCTTTGCGAAATCCATTCAAAAGACTCGATTTGAATTTCGTTTGACACGGCCGGAGTACACCACGATTTGTCTAGAAATATCTTGTTATTTCGGTTCTTTCAAATAAAATATGGGAGATGATACTCACACACCAAGAATTGATCCATACACACCAACTTATTATTATACCCTTAATTTAAATTATGAAGGTTCAAGTCCCTAGATAAACTTAAGGTTATAACTGTCAATTTTGTGCTAAAAAGTGTGGATGGATCAATTTTGGGTGTGTGAGTATCACCTCCCATAAAATATGCACACACCCACTCGACCGTTTGTCAAACCTTTTTTTCCTAATTTGACGTTGTAGCCGGTGCCATTCCTTTGAAAATTTCGTTAACACTAAGGTTCGTGAAATTACCAAGACCCCACCAACTAAAAAGACGACTTCACGCACCATAGCTTGCGAACATGAAATGAAAGTATGATCCACAGATTCCAGGCTGTCGTCACAAATGGGGCATCTAACACTATGAAAGTCGATTATCCTTTTGTCAAGTTCAACTCGGACCAGAAGCCGCTTCTTGATTAACCGCCAAACAAATACTTCGAGCTTTTTAGGACCAAACCGTTACGTATCGTTGTTGTAGTACCCACGTGCGAATGCAGCAGAACCTTATCAATTATACCCGATAACTTCTTCACTGTAAATCCTTCGTCACCTGCTAGCTGCCATGTCCACTCGTCTTTGCGATTAGGATTAAATCTGCAATTGGAAACTAGCGTTATAAGGTTATCTAACTCTCCCATGGCTCGTCCAGTAGGTTCGTGCGTCCAGTTCCACACCCAAATTGCCTCTGTACCGTCGCTGTTGAATCTGTCTTTTAATCACGACATCTTTATCAGCTTCTAACGTGTATATTCTTGGAAATCGCTCGTACAATTTGCTGTTATCGACCCATACTTCATGCCAAACCGAGGTAGTAGATCCGTCCCTAATTGACTTTACAAACGAATTCTTGAACGGAATGTTTAAATCTTCCAACGAACAACATGAAAGAATTATGTTTCTCCACTGCCTACGGTAGGAGATTGATGTGAATCTACCCCCAAACTTAGACCTCCACATGGACCATTGATGCTATGAATGACCTTCACACAAAGTGAGTTGGTTTCGGTTTTAAATCTCCACCATCACTTTTCCAAGTGAGCAAGGTTTTTACTTTTGAGATGCCCAATATTTAGCCCCCCATCCCCATAAGTTGATAAAACATTTTCCCATTTGACCCAAGCCATTAGAACCCGAATCCGACCAGCCCCAAAAGAAAGATCGTCTCACACCCTCAAGAATTTTTAGTACACTCGGCGGGGCACGAAAGAGTGAGAAATAGTACAATGGGAGACTAGAAAGAACCGATTTTATAAGAACTAATCGACCACCAAACGACATCGAACACATTTTCAAATTGCAATTCTAGATTGAATTTTATCAATGACCGGCTTCCAATCATTAACTTTTTTCATTCTAAAACCAATTGGCAACCCAAGGTATGTAAATGGAAGCGATCCAACTTGACATCCCATGTAATTAGCCATCGAGTTCACCTCCACCGACTCGAACCCAATGCCATATAAAATACTATTTTGAAAGTTCACTTTTAAGCCCGATGCTAGCTAGAAATATTTGAGAAGGTTTTGAAGGCTAAGAGCATTCAACCGACTCCATTCCCCTATGAAAATAGTGTCGGCCGCGTATTGTAAATGAGAAATTGGAATCTTATCATTTCAAACTTTGATGCCTTTGAACAAACCTATATCACAAGTCGCCTTTGTCAAAATATTTAATCCTTTAGCTGTAAGGATGAACAAAAACGGGAAAAAGGGTCACCTTGTCGGACTCCTCTACCTAACAAAAATTCATTTGTTGGTGAACCGTTAACAAAGATAGAAACCGAGGCCGAATTAAGACATGAAAGTATCTGATATGGCCAAAACGGACGGTTTTATTTGTGCGGTGTCGTTAGGTCGTAACATGTCAGAATCAGCTACCAAAAGAGAGTAAGAGTTTTATCATTTATATTTAGCTGGGGTTTACTAGCTATAACTCACCTTCTTGTCTTCCTTTTAACGAGTAACTGGTAAATATAACTCAGGTTAGTATTTTTGTATGTTTTCTCAGTAACGTGGGACAAAAGTGTCTATATAGTTAACCCTATTGACAAAAGGTGATAGATTAAGAATAACTAATAATACGGTAATTTAACTGGAAAGATAAAGATAGATAGGTATGGAGAATAGAACTCTGATGGTGAATTATCACAAGAGTTCAACTTCCTAGAATAAACACTAAACCTCAATCAACTGGGCTTTGAACCTAATTATTTGTCACAAAGAGTTTAGGCTTTGAAGATTCTGGCTAAGACGGATATCCCTACTCCCAACGTTAACCTAAAAGGGTTTAAACGATCTTATGGATAGAATCCTAGGCACATGAACAAAGTGGAATACCCATAAAGGAAAGTCTCAGCTTTTCTTAATCCTAGTTGGTCTAACTAAAGCAATATTCCACCGCTTAACACTACGCTATGCCTTAACATTAACAGACGTGCAATCTTAGATATTCTAAGGTACTACTAATTGGATTAGAGGTCTCTCCTTTGCGATCACTTATTTAACCCCGGATCATCTTACAACATCTCAAGAACGTTGCTTCTGACGCGAATCATGCTTTTGAGTAAGCCAGTGTTCACTTAACTCTATGCTGCCTACTCTAATCACAACCTAAATGGGCAGCTCTTCTTTGACGAATAAATGGTTACTCGTACGTAGGTACTATTTTCCTATTGTGACGTTAAGCACACATAACTACTTACCTTGTATCCTAGGGTTGATCAGGTCCTAATACTAGGTTATTGCTACGTGAATAAGCGGAAAGGGTGATCCGTAAATTAAACTTCTAAACCGTCAGGGTTTCAGCATAACAATAGGATAAGGTTCAGATAAATTATTCAACATATAATAAACATTTGTAACAGATAGATAAGCATGTAAGATGAAAGCAACTTAAAATAGCAATATAACTTCATTAAATTAAGGAAAGCGTTCACCGTTTACAGACGAGATCTGGACCATTACAAGTGCTGACATCCTCTAGACCGCTCCTATTACAATCTTCGGCGTTCGCCTCCGGGTACTTAATTTCCCGCTCGGAGGTGAGAAGGCCTTGAAAGCTCTAGTGAGAGAAAGTGAATTGTAATGAGAGAGTGAGGAGAGGTGTTTTGAAATTGGATGACAAAAAACCTTTAAATAGACTTGGATTTTGCCTGCAAACGGCTGGCAGGCCGTTTGGCAGGCCGTTTGCAGGGGCCGTTTGCCAGGTCAGCCCATTTGCAAGGGGCCATTTTCCCTGGCCGTTTGGCAGGTCGTTTGTGAGCCAGGCAAGCCGTTTGGCTTGCCTGGTCAGCTAATTTTCCTGGATCGTAACTTGATTTCTTGTCTTTCACCGTTTTCGCTCTAGAATCTTCGTTTTAGCTCCGTTTCTCTTGATTCTTCTTGCATCGTCTTCGTAATTACTTTATCTACAAATTTAACTGAAAAACGATTATTTTACCGACAAAATTTTGAACTTTATGCTTTTGAGACTCGATATCGGGGATAAAAACATGACTTTTTAGCCGATATCAAATATCTCACACTTTGACTTTGCTTGTCCTCAAGCAAACTTTCGAACCTTAAACACTGAAGACTTTTATTCGTAGTGATCAAGTGGTCTTTGTTTCGCATGACGGAGGAGCGAAAACTTAGTTTTATTCTTTTTGTTATTCTCAAACCCTTTTCTGCAAGCATGGGAGGAGGTTACATAACTGAGTCTATCTCACTCGGGTCACTCGTTTCACCAAAGTGTTTAGGGTGTCCTATGATTCTAAGAAATGAAATCGCTCTTAGCCAGTCATGCTCACATCCTTCGTCATAGGCTTGATCAAGACTCAAATCTCCATCACTTATTTGAGAGAATTTTCAGTTATTAACTCAGCTTGGATCGTGAAGAGATGGTGATTTGGAGATTTCTGGGGTGCGAAGGGTTTTGATAGATAGGAGTTTCTTTTGAAAGATCGAATTTTAGTCATCCTTTCAGCTTTTTGTCAGGAGTTTCACGGTGAGCATCCTTCTTTTTGACTGCCAGGAGTTCTTTTACTCGAATCTTTTCAGAACCTTTATTCATCGAAATATTTTTTTTAAATAACAAGCATCTTTCGCTTTTCTCTTCGAGGTCTCCTTTTCTTGGCGGTCTTCTTTGATAGTTGACTCGGATGCTCGCATTTTTTTTAATGCGGTTTTATAGAGGGTTTCCCGAAAGGAATGATTTTGTCAGGATTTATTTCTTTATTTATGAAGCGAATAGAGTAGATAAGTAGTGGTGGATGGAATTGTGGAATGAAGATGGGAATGAAGGTGTGTAATGGGGGATGTTTTTGTCTTCACGAATAGCCGAGGTTCTAACTTCGTCATCCTTGTCAAAATGTGTGATTTCGAAATGTAGATCAAGAGCAAGTTCTGATTCCGAGATGTTAACATTGGCGCGCTCAACGGAAGTATAGTGAAGCACTAAAATTGAGTGCTTATAAAGCCTTATTTGGGGGTGCCTCACAACAATTATAATAGGTCGAATCGTGCCTTTCGTTCTGCAATGCTCTTTTGGAAAATTTGGTTTGATTTTCGCAAAAAGTTTTAACCTTGTTTTACTCTTTGGTCTATTTTGTAGCAAAAACTTTTTGATCTTTTATAGAATTTTATAATCCTTAGTGCTTATAGTCCGGAAAGTTTTAAATTTTGTGAAAAATTTAGTTTTATCAACACTTGAGGGTTTTACAAAAATCGTTATGTGCAATATTTGCTATCCCGCACTTTAAAATAACATTGTCCTCAATATTAAGGATACAGCGTATCCCACACTTAGGTTTTAAAAGAGGCGTTTTGTCATTAAAAGTTTATGTTGATAGGGTTGCCAATCCCACACTTAGTTTTTAAAGTGGTATAGTAGTTTGCGTATATTCTATTTGAAAAAGTGGTGAAGACGTAGTACTCCCCTATGGTTGCTAGGCGTGCAGTCGGATGGTGTGCTAATTATGGTTTCTTCAGTTCTCGTGTTGGCGTCATCCTTGTTCAGCGCGTCTTTGCTCCAAGTTGTGCTTCCATCTCGTATGGTCTCGATCGTCGTTTGTTTGTGACGTTTTATTCATGCAATTTTATTCTAAACATCATACATACTTAAAAACATAAAGTAGTTATGCCCGAGATCGAGCGTACAAACATAGAGTATCATAAGTAATTATCAAAATAGTTCAGAATTAAGGACAGTTATTGTTAAGGTGGAGGATGTGGAAGGGAGTAAGATACACTGGTGCGCGGCTGATAATGCTAAAAACTAACATATATTTCATAGCATTATCCCTCAAGAAAGACAAGCTTTTAGTTGCAATTGTTCTATTTACAAGTGATATTCGTTTAAATAATAAAAGGTAAAGACAAAAGACAGATTGGACGATTTGAAGACGCAAAGGATCAAAATGCTAAAAAGTACAAGATACAATTCAAGTGGTTCAATTTTTTGATGAAGAACGTCTAAAAATTACAAGAGTACAAGCCGCTAAACGCAAAGTACAAGATATCTCAGCGTACAAAAGGACGTTCAAAAATTCGGAACCGAGACATGAACCAACTATCAACGTGCGACGCAACGGACCTAAAATTACAAGTCAACTATGCACATAAATATAATATAATATATAATTAATTATGTAAATTATATATATTATATTTATATATTATAAAAATAAACGTCGGCAGCCTAGGATCCAATTTGTGTGAGCTGGAATTCGAACCTCCGCACTCGCGGAGCTGTGAAGCACAAATGCTCCGCACTCGCGGAGCTGTACAGTGAAACGTGGGCCTATAAAAGGCCGCACATTCTGATCGATTTCAACATCCTTTTTCTTTCTTTCTATCTACGTAATATATATATATATATATATATATATATATATATATATATATATATATATATATATATATATATATATATATAATTTTAATTTTAATTTTAATTTAAGTTTAATAATAATAAGGTTATAGTGGAGAATGTTTTAAGTTTGTAAGTCGAAATTCTGTCCGTGTAACGCTACGCTATTAATACTCATTGTAAGTTATGTTCAACCTTTTTAAATTAATGTCTCGTAGCTAAGTTATTATTATGCTTATTTAAATCGAAGTAATCGTGATGTTAGGCTAAATATTAAAGATGGGGTAATTGGGCTTTGGACCATAATTGGGGTTTAGACAAAAGAACGACACTTGTAGAAATTGGACTATGGGCTATTAATGGATTTTATATTTGTTTAACTGAATGATAGTTCGTTAATTTAATATAGAGATTTACAATTTGACGTATATAAAAATAACCATATACACTCGATCGGACACGATGGGCGGGATATTTATAAATACTAATAATCGTTCATTTAACCGGACACGGGGATGGATTAATAGTCAATGGACTCATTAAAATAGGGGTGAATTATGTACAAGGACACTTGGCGTAATTGTTAACAAAGTATTAAAACCTTGGGTTACACGCAGTCGATATCCTGGTGTAATTATTAAACAAAGTATTAAGACCTTGTTACAGTTTAAGTCCCCAATTAGTTGAATTATTTGACTTCAGGTATAAGGATAATTTGACGAGGACACTGGCACTTTATATTTATGACTGATGGACTGTTATGGACAAAAACCAGATGGATATATCAAATAATCCAAGACAAAGGACAATTAACCCATTGTAATAAATTAAAATCAGCATGTCAAACATCATGATTACGGAAGTTTAAATAAGCATAATTCCTTTATTTTATATCTCATCGCAATTTTATTTACTGTCATTTTATTTATCGCACTTTAATTTATCGCACTTTAATTATCGTTATTTAATTTACGCTTTAAATTAAGTTATATTTATTTTTAATATTTTACATTAGGTTTTAATTGCGACTTAAGACATAAAATCGACAAACCGGTCATTAAACGGTAAAAACCCCCTTTTATAATAATAATACTACTTATTTATATATATATATATATATATATATATATATATATATATATATATATATATATATATATATATATATATATTTTACAATTATAGGTTAAAATAATTATAGCGTTAAACTTGTTTACTGTATCCCTGTGGAACGAACCGGACTTACTAAAAACTACACTACTGTACGATTAGGTACACTGCCTATAAGTGTTGTAGCAAGGTTTAGGTATATCCACTTTATAAATAAATAAATAACTTGTGTAAAATTGTATCGTATTTAATAGTATTTCGTAGTAAATATATAACTATTTCGTACCCCTCTGCTTTAACATCAAGTATTTTTGGCGCCGCTGCCGGGGAAAATTCAACGCCGAAGCGAAACGCTATAAAAAAAACCTGCGTAATTTGAGCCTGCTACTCATTTAAACCTGCATACTCCGCACTCGCGGAGCTTTTTGGCCAGCTAGGATCCGCACTCGCGGAGCCGTCTGACAGGCTGAACCTCAGACTGCATTAATTACGGATTAGGGTTAATTATTTAATTATTATTATTATTAATTAGGGTTTAATTAAATTAGTAATTAGTTTTAAGTTTTAATTAAATTAGTTTTATTAAGTTTTTATAATTATATAAATTAATACTTTTATAAAAAATAATAATATAAAAATAATATTTTTATAAGAAAAAGTAATTTTATCATTTTTTGTTCCTTTTTATAAATCGTATCTTTTTAATCGTTTATTCGTAATATTTGTATATTTTTCGTTCGTAATTAGTTTTAAGACTAGTTTGTGCCGTAGTTATTTTTATATTTCTAGTTTTTAGGCTTTGCCGTAAAATCCCTTAAGTGCTTTTCCTTTAGATTAAGATTTAGACGCCTTAAAATTTTACGACGTCGCTTATCGTTTTAATATTTTATAGATTTTAGTGCCTAATTAAGTTATTGCCGTTTTGGATATAGAATTCCTTTTAAGCTTTAATATCATTAGACGCAACTTTTAGTCTTAAGTTTTTTTTTTTTTTTTTTTTTTTTTTTTAGAATTTTAAGTTTCGACGCCTTACTTTCTTTTTATTATTTTTCGATTTTTATTTTTCAACGTTTTTCGACGCACTTATTCTTTCTTATTTCTCGACGCTCTAGTTTTTAGGACATAGAATTTTTTTTTTATTATTTTCTTTAAATTTCGACGAAAAATTATTTTAAGCGGTTAAATTGATAGACATCCAAAATTTTCTGGTTCGTAATAATAGTTGAATTTGTTAGTGGCGAGTTGTGGGCTTCCGATTTAAAGGGTCCTGGCTACCTGCTGCATCTATTGGCTATTTGAAACGTGGGCAAAATCAGAAAAGTCTATTAATTTGATAACTTATATAATTTTTATTTTTATAACTAATAGGATATTCAGTGAATGCACCGAGCAAAACGTTCACCACCTTTCATACGTTCACCACGTGTAACTTGATTAAGACATCCAGCCAATATTGTCGCCGTTGATTTTTCTTTAGAATAGTCATCTAGTCGACCAAGTACTCCAATTCAAATTTCTGATAATCCATTTTTTGAACCCGACTTCAAAATTGAAAACCCGGAGGATATTCAAGAATAATTCCAAGATCCAGAACCACTAATCATTACTCCTGAACCACAAACCGTTAAATCAGAATCCTCTAGTGATTCGTATTCAACAATTTCAATTATGGAAGTAACGGAACCTCTAAGTATGGAAGATCGAATGAGAGCCACACGCACGGGCCAAGGACACGCCATTATTAAACCATACATTAATACACCAGATTATGAAATCAAAGGACAAATCCTACACATGGTAACTAATCAATGCCAATATAGTGGTACGCCAAAAGAAGATCCAAATGAACATCTTCGAACCTTTAATAGGATCTGTACTCTATTCAAAATTAGAGAAGTTGAGGATGAACAGATCTATCTCATGTTGTTTCCCTGGACTTTAAAGGGAGAAGCCAAAGATTGGTTAGAATCGTTACCTGAAGGGGCGATTGATACATGGGATGTCTTAGTTGAAAATTTTCTTAAACAATTCTTTCCGGCATCTAAAGCCGTGAGACTTCAAGGAGAAATTGTTACGTTCACACAAAAGCCAAATGAAACTCTATATGAAGCGTGGACAAGATTTGGAAAGTTGTTGATAGGATGTCCTCAGCACGGTTTAGATACTTATCAAATAGTACAAATATTCTACCAAGGTATCGACATTGCTACACGAAAAGACATCGACATAGCAGCTGGTGGTTCCATTATGAAGAAAATCGCAACTGAAGCTTACAAAATTGTTGATAACACCACCTCCCACTCGCATGAGTGGCACCAGGAAAAAGATATTTTTCGTTTTTCTAAAGAGGCTAGAGCCGATTCTAGCCATGACTTTGATTCCGTTTTCGCAAAAATAGATGCTTTCGAGAGACGAATGAAAAAGATGAATAAAGATATTCACGCAATACGAATCAGTTGTGAGCAATGCGGTGGACCACACTTAACGAAAGATTGTCACATCGAGCAAACGATGGAACAACGTGAGAATGTTTACTATATGAACCAAAGGCCGGGAAATAATTATCAAAATAATTATCAACCGCCAAGGCCAAACTTTAATTGAAATTAAAACATTCTTTACAATCCAAATGGACCCAACAATAACTCGTACAACCAACAAGGTCCGAATAACCAACCAACTCAAAACAACACTTTCAATCAACAAAGACCTGGCTTGTATAAACCACCATAACAAACCGAAGAGAAAAAGCCAAATCTGGAAGAAATGATGGCAAAGCTAATGGAATCTCAAACACAATTTATTACATCTCAAACCCAAACAAATGAGAGGTTTGATCAGTCATTAAGAACTCAACAACCTTCCATTTTGAATCTAGAAAAACACGTAGGTACTCTTGCTAGCATGATGAGTGAGAGGGAACAAGGAAAGCTACCGAGTAATACTGAAGTAAATCCTCGGAATGAGAATGTTAATATGGTATCAACGAATTCTGAAAAACCATCTCCAGAAGATGGGAAGGTTTTAGATGTGAGTAACAATGAAAAAGTTACACCACCACCACCACCCGAGTATGTAAAGCCAGTGGTGGCACCTTATAGACCACCCATCCCATTTCTAAGAAAAGGAGTTGAGTATGAACAAGTAATAGGTAATAAAGTTTGTGATACCTCTGAAAAGAAGAAGAAGAATAAGAAAGTACAAGAAAAAAAACCCGTAAAGATAAACCCGGTGAAGACAGTTCCACCAAAACCTCCACCCAGGTTGGGTGATCCGGGTGAATTTATTGTTCCTTGTCAACTTAGTGATTGTGTCATGTATGATGCACTAGCAGATTTAGGTGCGAGTGTGAGTGTTATGCCTCTTTCATTATATAAGAGATTAGGAGTAGGTGAGTTAAGTCCAACAGAGACGAGTGTTGGACTCTTTGATCAAACCATTAGGCACCCAGTTGGAATAGCTGAAAACCTACCCGTTCAAGTGGGTAATTTAACCTTTCTAGTCGAATTCATTGGCATTGACATAGAAGAGGACTCAAACATTCCTCTAATATTAGGTCGACCATTCTTAGCATCCACCGAGGCGTTATTTGATGTAAGAAAAGGTAGAATGACACTTAGTGATGGTGACAAATCAGTCACCTTTGTGATTCGAAAGTCTAAATCTCCACCAACCAAAATCGTTGAACCAACAAAAACGATTGGTAATAACCATGTTATTTTACCAACTCCAACGGTAGTGCTTAACAATAATAAAACGCCTAAGTGTAGGGAAAATAAAGTAACACCTAATGATGACTTGATAACAAAGAACCCCGTTGTTGATACGAAATTAAATGACCCCATTATTAATAGTTCAATGAAGAAACTTATTAACCGAATTCGCGATGCTAGAACCAAGGGGAACTTTAAGTTATGTAACCGGTTAGTATCCAATCTTTCGCCTAAAGAAAAGGCGAAACTAGTTGAATTTGTGGATATTACACAGGAATCTGACCAATGGCTTAAAGCAAAAGTCACAGATATGCAAGTTGATTATGGTCCAAAAGAAATTGACGATGAAGTTAATCACAATTTTGACACCACAACTACCTAAGTGTGGGGAGATTCAAATGTTCTAAAAGAAAAACCCTGTCTAGAGTTAGTTGTTCTGTTCTCGTGTAGTTTCGAGAATGAAATTCGATTGGTCTTTTCCACTAGCAGACACTAAAGAACTAGTTTTCTTCCCTCATTCTGAATTTTTTTTTTTTGTAGGTTTTGTATGAAATTAATACGCTTTTTAAATTTAAGTTTTGTGTGAATTTAAAAACAAAATTTACTTTATTTCATTAAGTTTAAAAAAAATGATATCTAAAATTCATCGTAAGTTGAAGACTAGGTCATGGAACCGAAATTGCTTTACCCGAGGGCGGGGCGAAAAATTTTGTTATCATTATTTTTAATTTTATTGATCTAAAGTATACCAAAAAATTTAAAAAACAAAAAATCTTTGCTTTTAAAACAATCGCTTTAAAAACGACAAATTTTAAATTTTGTCGAGGGACGGACTAGGTAAACTTACCGAAACTACCTAAAGTAAAAGGAAACAAAAATTTTAAAAAAATTATTCATTTAAATTGTTTTAATAAATAAAGGTTATATAATATATATATATATATATATATATATATATATATATATATATATATATATATATATATATATATATATATATATATATATTATATATGTTTGTAGTTTATGTTATGTACAAAACAGGGTAAAACAGCTCATTTTCAAAGACTGACATTAAGTTTAGCAAAAGCTACTAATTTTGACGACAAGACGCAAAATATCAAATGTGATATAAAATAATATGTTCGCAAACTCGGTATTTTTAATCACTTTTCTACACTAATCACCCTCATGAATTTATAATTATAGTCTGATTTCATGCAAATGAGGGCATTGCATGATCTCAAGTGTGGGGAAGGGTTATAAATTCTCTCGGGTTTACACTTAGTTTAATTGCCAAATTTTATGAAAATTTGAAAATTTTTCAACTAAATGAATTCAAAATCATGTTTATACATATTTATGAACGATAAAACTAGGTGTTAATGCCGAAATTATTGTTACCTCGGAGAGAACATAAATAGAGAAACAACCCAAAACGTTAGAATTTATTTAAAATGGAATAGAGGAGAATAAAAAGGCAAAGAAAAAAATAAATAAAAGCTAAGTGTGGGAAGAATTTACCAATTTCTTTAAAACACATATCACATATTTGTACAAGATTATTGCAGGTACTTTTGCTTTGGACTAAACTAATCAGTTTTACCCGATTTATTGTAATACCTTTGAAAGAATAGATGGATCTGCACGATGAATCAATTCCATCATTAAAAGGAAGTAAAGTCTTCCAAAAAAGACACGCGCTTCTTGATTTAGGTCAGGAAGTTGTCGTCCAGACCAGTTGTAGAGTCTACGAAAAAACTTGAAAAGTTTTCTCGAAAATCAGCTGGAAATCCACGGACCTCAGCATCAAACAGGGTCGCCAAGTGGTCAGACTTATCCTAACCATGAGAGGATTTGTCTAGTAAAATGGGGAGGGCGCCGTGCAAATTAGCTTGATAAGACTAATGGATCAGACCCCCAGAAAGGATAATCTCCTTAAAGATTAAAAATCAGCTTTTAAGACTGATATTACTCAATCCTTGAGATTGACTTTAAAGATTGAGAATTACAAACTCATGGAATTCGATGATATGTAAACTCGAGCTTGAACGATAAAATATTTTGATCAAATTAAAACCGATTTGTTTTTCTGAAAACCTATTTTCAATGCGTTCATTACCATTGAACGTAAAATCCTAGGAATTCACCTGGAATTCATTAGGTCACCTGAACCAAATCGGGTGTCAACCGTAAGAACGGTGGTTGCATAGCATGTTCGAAGACAGGACCTTGTGCCAGACCGAAAAATTATAGGGTGATCTTTACTATTTCTCCTACAAAGGATAGTAATTGCATCTGACATGTTGTGGACCATGAACATCTGCATGTCATTAGACATTGCCTTAACAGTTGCTTGTTCAACGCTTTCCTTTACAACCGGACGGTAGTTTACCAAAAGGTAATATACGGAGCAAGTATACTGGACGTGTTGCTTTCTCAATACAAGGTTAGCAAGTGGGTGACATAAAACCGCAAGTTTTGAGCTAAAATTTTCAAATCTGAAACCCACAAAACTCACAAAAATATTTTGCAAACACCGGTGAAGGGTTATTCCGGAAAACTTATCTAGGGTAAAAGCTAGATTGAATTTTCAAAAAGATCAAATATTTTCATAAAGATCCAATTTCCTTAAAGGATCTAAATTTTCATAGTCATGTGGGACTGTAAACCACAATGTTACTACCATTGTTCATATCGCCGTATAGAAATCACTGATGTACAAAGTGTGAAGAATAAAGAAGTGATTCTAGTATTTTTATTTCAAGACTATATTGCTTGAGGACAAGCAACGCTCAAGTGTGAGAATATTTGATAATGCTAAAAACGAACATATATTTCATAGCATTATCCCTCAAAAAAGGCAAGCTTTTAGTTGCAATTGTTCTATTTACAATTGATATTCGTTTAAATAATAAAAGGTGAAGACAAAAGACAGATTCGACGATTTGAATACGCAAAGGATCAAAACGCTAAAAAGTACAAGATACAATTCAAGTGGTTCAATTTATTGATGAAGAACGTCTAAAAATTACAAGAGTACAAGCCGCTAAACGCAAAGTACAAGATATCTCAGCGTACAAAAGGACGTTCGAAAATCTGGAACCGAGACATGAACCAACTATCAACGCGCGACGCAACGGACCTAAAATTACAAGTTAACTATGCACATAAATATAATATAATATATAATTAATTATGTAAATTATATATATATTATATTTATATATTATAAAAATAAACGTCGGCAGCCCAGGATCCAATTTGTGTGAGCTGGAATTCGAACCTCCGCACTCGCGGAGCTGTGAAGCATAAAAGCTCCGTACTCGCGGAGCTGTACAGTGAAACGTGGGCCTATAAAAGGCTGCGCATTCTGATCGATTTCAACATCCTTTTTCTTTCTTTCTATCTACGTAAAATATATATATATATATATATATATATATATATATATATATATATATATATATATATACATTTAATTTTAATTTAAGTTTAATATTAATAAGGTTATAGTGGAGAATGTTTTAAGTTTGTAAGTCGAAATTCTGTCCGTGTAACGCTACGCTATTAATACTCATTGTAAGTTATGTTCAACCTTTTTAAATTAATGTCTCGTAGCTAAGTTATTATTATGCTTATTTAAATCGAAGTAATCGTAATGTTGGGCTAAATATTAAAGATGGGGTAATTGGGCTTTGAAACATAATTGGGGTTTAGACAAAAGAACGACACTTGTGGAAATTGGACTATGGGCTATTAATGGACATTATATTTGTTTAACTGAATGATAGTTCGTTAATTTAATATAGAGATTTACAATTTGACATATATATAAATAACCATATACACTCGATCGGACACGATAGGCGGGATATTTATAAATACTAATAATCGTTCATTTAACCGGACACGGGGATGGATTAATAGTCAATGGACTCATTAAAATAGGGGTGAATTATGTACAAGGACACTTGGCGTAATTGTTATCAAAGTATTAAAACCTTGAGATATCCTGGTGTAATTATTAAACAATGTATTAAGACCTTGTTACAGTTTAAGTCCCCAATTAGTTGAAATATTTGACTTCGGGTATAAGGATAATTTGACGAGGACACTCGCACTTTATATTTATGACTGATGGACTGTTATGGACAAAAAAACCAGATGGACATATCAAATAATCCAGGACAAAGGACAATTAACCCATTGTAATAAATTAAAATCAACATGTCAAACATCATGATTACGGAAGTTTAAATAAGCATAATTCCTTTATTTTATATCTCATCACAATTTTATTTACTGTCATTTTATTTATCGCACTTTAATTTATCGCACTTTAATTATCGTTATTTACTTTACGCTTTAAATTAAGTTATATTTACTTTTAATATTTTACATTAGGTTTTAATTGCGACTTAAGACATAAAATCGACAAACCGGTCATTAAAAGGTAAAACCCCCTTTTATAATAATAATAATAATACTACTTATATATATATATATATATATATATATATATATATATATATATATATATTTATATTTTTACAATTATAGGTTAAAATAATTATAGCGTTAAACTTGTTTACTGTATCCCTGTGGAATGAACCGGACTTACTAAAAACTACACTACTGTACGATTAGGTACATTGCCTATAAGTGTTGTAGCAAGGTTTAGGTATATCCACTTTATAAATAAATAAATAACTTGTGTAAAATTGTATCGTATTTAATAGTATTTCGTAGTAAATATATAACTATTTCGTACCCCTCTGCTTTAACATCAGCGGCCTCTTCGAATTCCTCAAAGCGGACTGTCCCTCGTCAGTCATCTCCTCGTTTGTAGTGAACTATTGTTCCAATTCTGCCGTGTTCATACATGAGGATATCCTGAACTGTATCTCATCCGATCTCGCGATCAGTCCTGTGAGCGAGGAGGTGCTCGTGTGAATCATAGGCCCTGTATGCCAACCCATACCTTCCTACAGATCCATACCCCACTGTGGGTTCACACCCATACCATCAATACCCTGCATGACTCCCTCAATCGTATATCGGTTCGCAGCCTGATCCCATACGGAAGACTGAGCGTCGGTGGATGTATCTCCGTGAGTGCTCATGTGGGATGTGTCGAAAAGGTTATCGACGAAACCCGCTGTGACGCCCCATACAAATCAATGTGTACGGATCATCAACAACATGATCATTACAAGGTCAAACACTATATGCTGTTTTAAAAAAAGTTTTGCATTCATAAGAAAAGGTGATGTCTTAATCAACATTAAATGTTTTACAACGAAAGTATGCTTCTATGAATACAAGCAATTAATGACAGTACGTGACCCAATGGTCGTTATGAATACATTGTTCAAAAGTAATAAAGTTTGTGAATACAATATAAACGTTTCATGCGAAGACATCTCTAACACAAGTTGTAACATCCCGCGTTTTTTCGTTAAATTTATTTTAACACCGTCTTTTTTTTAGATAATATCTTTCGTTATCTAAATTCGTATCTTTCGTTAACTAACGTTCTTAATATTTCCATTATTTGATTTAACTTCTCTCGTTTACCCTAGCATTTTTAAAATATTTCGTTTAGGTAATTCACGCACCCGCATCAAAATCGATGGACTAGTTTTGCCACTTGACCAAAGAGGTGGCTAGTAGTTGACTAGTCAACCACCTCCACTCATTCATTCATCTCTTTCTTTCTTTCTTACTTCCTCTTTTTCTCTCAAACACTCAAACAAGAAATCATCATCCATTTCACATCTAGGAAGCTCACAACATATCCGACTACATATTTGGAATCCTCTCTTCATCCTCTACATTTTGATACAAATTTTATCTCGTTTGGGTAACATCTCTAAAACACTAGATTTCTCTAAATTTATTTTATTGACTTGAAATGGTGTTAATTAGTGTCTATGGCTCAAGTCTAACATGAATATATGTTTGGTTTGCTCGATTTGTTGATTTTAGAGTAACTAGCATGAACTTGAAATGGGTGTGCTTAATCCTTGATTTTGGTTGATTAAATGTTGTTTAAATGTTAAAGTTCATGTATTAAATGTGTTACTAGCATCATTGGCTTCATTTTGATGTGTAGGTTGATTTAGAAAAGCTTCATTTACAAAATTGATGAATTCTTGATTCTTGGTTAGGGTTTGATGAACTTTAAAATAGATTTTTGATGCATTGAATGCTATGAAATGTTATTAGTAGGTGTTTAGTTGTATTGAACGTTTAATGATCATTTATTGAGGTTTTCATTGTTGTTAATGCTGGAATTGATTGATGAAATGTGTTTAGTTGTATTCCTCTTTAAATTACCTTTCCAACGATATAAGATACGTGTTTTGAATGTTTACGGTTCATAAGTTATGGTTGTTTAAAGTTGGAATCATCTAAGTGTTAAACTGCCCCAGAATTGCTGAACCAGGTCCAGATGCGGCGCATCTGCCTTGGATGCGGCACATCTGAGGCAGAATACCCAAAAACGTCATTTTTTGTTTAATTCTAGCTATGCTATGCACCCCCGATTGATATGAAACTTGGCCAACATGCTTATACATGACTTCTAAGCTCAGAAAAATAGTTCGGGACCCGATCCGAATGTGTTGACTTTTTTGTTGACTTTGACCAAGTTTGACTTCTAGTCAAACTTAACCAAACACTTATGCAATCATTCTAACATGCTTTTATACTTGATTCTTGCATGAAACTTGATAACGTGACTCACATGCTATATATTCGAGTCGTAACGAGCCATAGGACTAATTGAACACATTTCACCCGACCATGTGTCGTAACCAGTTAATTAATATAACTTACTTGTTTAGGTCAAGGCTAAGCAACTTTCATGCACACGTTTACTTTGTAAAGTACATTTATACTCGTGCACTCGAGGTGAGATCATAGTCCCATCTTTCAACTTTTATACTTTTAAATTATGGAGAAACATATACAGTTTTATACTACATACTTTTATGCTTTACACACAAGTACGAAGAAACAAACATTCCACAGCGAGTTTGAACAAAAATCCTCAATTCGATTATCATTAGTTACACTTGCCGGGTGTAAGCGAGAACTTATGTTGTATGGCCATACGGGTTTGACATGAAGGTTTTTCGTATGCCCGAGAGACATATTTAATTAATGTGGCTAATATGTTATGATCCAAGTCGGGTCATAGCCAATAACAAGCTTACCGACACCTTAAATGTATTTAAGCTTAACGATTAAATCATTAAGTAAATACGCGACACTTGGATTTTAGAGAATTGGTTTTCTAAAATATTATCACTTGAGATAAATTATTTGAATAATTTATATATAATTGTTTATAAGTTTAAATGATTATATTGTGTTATATTTTATAAAAGGTTTATAAAATGTGAAAGTAATATAACAAATACATGTTATATATATATATATATATATATATATATATATATATATATATATATATATATATATATATATATATATATATATATATATATATATATATATAAGTTATAGCATTGTTATAAACATTGAAAGTGGGCAGATTTTGGGACTCCAAGACACTTCCATGCTTGTGTTTTGTTACTTTTAAGACTACACAAGTCCATATATGCATGTGGGACTCTTGGACCAAAGATTGACCAATTCTCTCAAGTGAAACTATAGATTAAAAGCTTGTAAAAAAAAACTGCAAAAAACATTTTGCTGTGTGCTGTTGGCCGTGGCCTTTTTGAGCTCAAAAGGGTGTTCTAAATTTGTTTTTTCAAGCTTATATCAAGTGTCAATCAAATCCTAACTAAAGGCAAAGGTGTTGGGGTTATTGCTTGGGGTATTACACACTTGAGGCTTCAAGTTAGAAGCTTACATTCAATCATCTTCATCATCATCTTGCTCACTTGAAAACAACCCTCAACTAGCTTGAGGAGGTATATATCTTACTTCCTTATTCTTATATGTAAGCATATGTTTCAAGACTTGATAACAATATGGAATTCATTTAAAATGATTTAACATATAAACTTGTTTTTATAAACAATCATGCTTCCGCTTTCTTTAATTATCATAAAATGGTTTTGTGATTATGTTGACATTAAGAACTTGTTGTTATATTGAATTCCATTAATGGTATCTAGAGCCGAAGTCTATGGATTATGCTTCTTATATATTCTTTGAACCCACTATATTTGCATTTTAAGTACATGCATGAAAATAGAATGCAAAAATTGTCGGGTTTGGGTGGGTTTGGTTGTTTGGCCGAATTCAAAAGGGTCCCAAAATGGGTTTTGGGCTCTTCCATTTTGGTCATATTTGTTGTATGTTGTTGTTCACAATCAAGCCTTGACCTTGTGTTTGGATGGTTGAATGCATGGTTGATTTAATTCATTCTTTTGGTATGTTATATTAATTTATTCATTTGGTATGTAATATTAATTTATTCATTTGGTATGTAATATTAATTTTGGTTATGTAATTTATTTTATATTTGGTATGTAAAATAGATTAGGTTGTATTTCATTTTCTAGACAAAATGTATTAGGATATATTTTGTAATAAGATGAAGATGATGATGACATGGAAGAACACAAGAAGAAGCATTTGGATGCAAGATTTAGTGGGAGATATAAAATCTCCTACTTTGTGTTTTGACCCTTTAACCGGCGACTTTGTTTTCGGCTAAACAAATGTCTACCAAATTGGCTTGATTGTGAACATATTTGTTTTGCATGCATGGTTGTTTATTGTGTTTGTATGTTTGTATGCTACAAGTTAATCACACAAGTTAACAACAAGCAAAATGGAAATTTAATTGGTTAAATTAGACATTAATAACGACATGCAAAACGACAATTTAATTGGTTAAATTATAAATGGCTAATTGGATTATAATAATTGGTTATTAAAACACATATAAAATGGTTTATATCAATGTAATGAAATTGGCTTTATTACATAACTGAAAAATGGATTTTCAAATAAACCATACACTAAATGCATGTTGGTGTATGGTACAATAGTTTTCTTAAACTAAAAATAATGAAAACTTAAAATCCCTTATTAACAAGGCAAACAAGTTAAACGTCATCCTTTTGTGTGACACTTAAAAATATTAGGGAACTCATAATGGGATAAAGGTCACCTAACCGTTATGAGCAAACTAATATGATTAAGGTGAATTTCGCACACTTGTGGGATAAAGGTCACCTAACCACTTGTATGTTAAATTTACACGTTTACACAAGTAGGACGACTTGATTTGGGAATCATGAACTTTGGGTCACCGAAGCATGAGGAACAAATAGGGGTTGATGGGATAAATATGCCATGCAAAAGGATTGCATGATCCCATAACTTAGAAGTTGCAAAAGGATTGCAATTGTCATATATTGACTACCTAGCTAAATCAAATGATGGGATAAAGGTCACCTAACCGAAATTTGGTCTACCATTGGATTCTAAAATTTAATAAATATCAATTGGATTTAAAGGGTATTGATTGTTAAATTAAAATTGATACTTAAACAACTTTGTTAAATTTTGTAGATGGCCGCCAATAACAACAATATTCCAAATGCACCAATCAACTTTAACAACCTATCGTTGAGGTCAATCCTCGAAAAGGAAAAACTCAACCATACGAACTTCATGGATTGGTTTCGCTATCTAAGAATTGTCCTCAAACTAGAGGATAGTGTAGTGACCCGAACTTTTCCATGTTTATATATATATTAAATGAAATTGTTATTTACATGATTAAGTGTTTCCAACATGTTAAGCAATCAAACTTGTTAAGACTTGATTAATCGAAATAGGTTTCATGTAGACAATTGACCACCCAAGTTGACCGGTGATTCACGAACGTTAAAACTTGTAAAAACTATACGATGACATATATATGGTTATATATATAGTTAACATGATTTTATTATAAGTATGTATCTCATTAGATATTTTAACAATGAGTTATGTACATAAAAATGAGACTATTAATTTAAGAAACTCGAAAACGATATATATAACGATTATCGTTATAACAACGTCTTACTAGGTACATATGAATCATATTAATATATTGATACACTTGGTTAATTATGTTAAATGATAAGTAAATATATTATTAATTGTATTAACAATGAAATACATATGTAAAAATAAGACTACTAACTTAATGATTTCGAAACGAGACATATATGTAACGATTATCGTTGTAACGATATTTAACTGTATATATATCATACTAAGATATATTATATATCATAATATCATGATAATATTTCAATTTAACATTTTATTTGTTATAATAAACAATGGGTTAACAACATTCAACAAGATCGTTAACCTAAAGGTTTCAAAACAACATTTACATGTAACGACTAACGATGACTTAACGACTCAGTTAAAATGTATATACATGTAGTGTTTTAATATGTATTCATACACTTTTGAAAGACTTCAAGACACTTATCAAAATACTTCTACTTAACAAAAATGCTTACAATTACATCCTCGTTCAGTTTCATCAACAATTCTACTCGTATGCACCCGTATTCGTACTCGTACAATACACAGCTTTTAGATGTATGTACTATTGGTATATACACTCCAATGATCAGCTCTTAGTAGCCCATGTGAGTCACCTAACACATGTGGGAACCATCATTTGGCAACTAGCATGAAATATCTCATAAAATTACAAAAATATGAGTAATCTTTCATGACTTATTTACATGAAAATAAAATTACATATCCTTTATATCTAATCCATACACCAACGACCAAAAACACCTACAAACACTTTAATTCTTCAATTTTATTCATCTAATTGATCTCTCTCAAGTTCTATCTTCAAGTTCTAAGTGTTCTTCATAAATTCCGAAAGTTCTAGTTTCATAAAATCAAGAATACTTCCAAGATTGCAAGTTTACTTCCAAGTTTTCTAAATCCATTCCAAGTAATCATCCAAGATCAAGAAACCTTTGTTACTTACAGTAGGTTATCTTTCTAATACAAGGTAATAATCATATTCAAACTTTAATTCAATTTCTATAACTATAACAATCTTATTTCGAGTGGAAATCTCACTTGAAATTGTTTTCGTGTCATGATTCTGCTTCAAGAACTTTCAAGCCATCCAAGGATCCTTTGAAGCTAGATCCATTTTTTCCCTTTTCCAGTAGGTTTATACAAGGAACTTAAGGTAGTAATGATGTTCATAACATCATTCGATTCATACATATAAAGCTATCTTATTCGAAGGTTTAAACTTGTAATCACTAGAACATAGTTTAGTTAATTCTAAACTTGTTCGCAAACAAAAGTTAATCCTTCTAAATTGACTTTTAAAATCAACTAAACACATGTTCTATATCTATATGATATGCTAACTTAATGATTTAAAACCTGGAAACACGAAAAACACCGTAAAACCGGATTTACGCCGTCGTAGTAACACCGCGGGCTGTTTTGGGTTAGTTAATTAAAAACTATGATAAACTTTGATTTAAAAGTTGTTATTCTGAGAAAATTATTGATATTATGAACATGAAACTATATCCAAAAATTATGGTTAAACTCAAAGTGGAAGTATGTTTTCTAAAATGGTCATCTAGACGTCGTTCTTTCGACTGAAATGACTACCTTTACAAAAACGACTTGTAACTTATTTTTCCGACTATAAATCTATACTTTTTCTGTTTAGATTCATAAAATAGAGTTCAATATGAAACCATAGCAATTTTATTCACTCAAAACGGATTTAAAATGAAGAAGTTATGGGTAAAACAAGATTGGATAATTTTTCTCATTTTAGCTACGTGAAAATTGGTAACAAATCTATTCCAACCATAACTTAATCAACTTGTATTGTATATTATGTAATCTTGAGATACCATAGACACATATACAATGTTTCGACCTATCATGTCGACACATCTATATATATTTCGGAACAACCATAGACACTCTATATGTGAATGTTGGAGTTAGCTATACAGGGTTGAGGTTGATTTCAAAATATATATAGTTTGAGTTGTGATTAATACTGAGATACGTATACACTGGGTCGTGAATTGATTCAAGATAATATTTATCGATTTATTTCTGTACATCTAACTGTGGACAACTAGTTGTAGGTTACTAACGAGGACAGCTGACTTAATAAACATAAAACATCAAAATATATTAAAAGTGTTGTAAATATATTTTGAACATACTTTGATATATATGTATATATTATTATAGGTTCGTGAATCAACCAGTGGCCAAGTCTTACTTCCCGACGAAGTAAAAATCTGTGAAAGTGAGTTATAGTCCCACTTTTAAAATCTAATATTTTTGGGATGAGAATACATGCAGGTTTTATAAATGATTTACAAAATAGACACAAGTACGTGAAACTACATTCTATGGTTGAATTATCAAAATCGAATATGCCCCTTTTTATTAAGTCTGGTAATCTAAGAATTAGGGAACAGACACCCTAATTGACGCGAATCCTAAAGATAGATCTATTGGTCCTAACAAACCCCATCCAAAGTACCGGATGCTTTAGTACTTCGAAATTTATATCATATCCGAAGGGTGTCCCGGAATGATGGGGATATTCTTATATATGCATCTTGTTAATGTCGGTTACCAGGTGTTCACCATATGAATGATTTTTATCTCTATGTATGGGATGTGTATTGAAATATGAAATCTTGTGGTCTATTATTATGATTTGATATATATAGGTTAAACCTATAACTCACCAACATTTTTGTTGACGTTTTAAGCATGTTTATTCTCAGGTGATTATTAAGAGCTTCCGCTGTCGCATACTTAAATAAGGACGAGATTTGGAGTCCATGCTTGTATGATATTGTGTAAAAACTGCATTCAAGAAACTTATTTTGTTGTAACATATTTGTATTGTAAACCATTATGTAATGGTCGTGTGTAAACAGGATATTTTAGATTATCATTATTTGATAATCTACGTAAAGCTTTTTAAACCTTTATTGATGAAATAAAGGTTATGGTTTGTTTTAAAATGAATGCAGTCTTTGAAAAACGTCTCATATAGAGTTCAAAACCTCACAACGAAATCAATTAATATGGAACGTTTTTAATCAATAAGAACGAGACATTTCAGTTAGTATCCGAGCGTTGGTCTTAGAAAACAAGAATTTTGCATTAGTGTGACTTATCGAGTTTGTTAGGATGCATTAGTGAGTCTGGACTTCGACCGTGTTTACTTGAAAAATGATTGCTTAGCAAATTTTGTTGGAAACTATATATTTTTAACATGTGAATATTATGTGATATATTAATCTCTTAACGCGTTTGATATTATGTGATAGATGTCTACCTCTAGAACAAGTCCCATTGACTCACCTAATAATAATGAAGAGTCAAATGTAAATTGGAATGATTCGTGGACTGATTCACAAGTTCCCGTAGAGGAACCGGAAGAAGAGTCGGAACCGGAAGAAGAATCGGAACCGGAAGAAGAATCGGAACCGGATGAAGAAATAGAACCGGTGGGGGAAATAATAAAACGGTTAAGTAAAAGAAAATCCTCAACCAACCGACCAAGGTTAATTATGGTCAATGGTGTTTCCGCCAAGGAAGCAAAATATTGGGAGGATTACCAATTCTCCGATGAATCGGATTCCGACGAGAATTCCGATGATGTTATAGAAATTAATCCAACTGAATTTAAAAAGGCAAAAGAAAATAATAAGGGAAAGGGCATAAAAATAGAGAAATCTAATTCCAACCCCGATGAACTTTATATGTATCGTCAACCCCCGAAGTCCTTAAGTTACGATGTGTTTACTTTGACGCATATATTGCGGGGAACCCAAATGCTATTTTACGCAATGGGTTAAGAAATTATTTTGACTCAATATATCCGAATATTGGACTTCGTGATTTAGAAAAAGCGGCTAACATGCAACATAAAGAAGCATGTTATGCTTACGGATTAGTAATGTTCGCTTCTCACCAAAGTGAGAACAAGAACATCGGGCTACAACTATTAAACAAAACGTTCCCACAAGTGACGGAGTCGGTAATTGGGGTAAGAAATGAGGTTTTTAGATTGTTACGGGACTGTTGGACATTACGTAACCCTCGTCCCTTTGACGACGTTACAACACGCTGTCTTATCAACGGCCATAACGGTTATGTTCCACAAGACCAAGGATGGGAAGTAATCCTAGTAAAACCAGAATGCATGACTTGTTTCTGGACGTATGAATTACGTGTCTTTATTGCCTTTGCTGAACGACTTGTGTACTAGCTAGAATTATCTTCACAACCATCTTGTATCAAATTAATTGTGTGCTATATTTCATGCTATATGTAAAATAAGCGGCATTGTAAGTTTGTAAAATATTGTGTAAAAGTTTGAACGCGAAATATTATTATAATCAGTTTTTCATATAGAATTGTAGTAGTTGAATTGTATATTAGCTACTAAGTATGAACTTAACGGGTAGGTACTACCCGAATTTAAACTTATAAAACGCTAATATGAAGAAAAAGCTTTTATAAATGAGTTCATATTATGCTACGAAATACTATTAACTACTCTTAATATTCTGTATGATTAACTTGTTCCATTTGACTATTTTGAAGGAAATGGCACCGACTACTCGACACACCGTGAATATGAATGAAGAGGAATTCCATACTTTTCTAGCTTCAAACATAGCCGCAGTACAGGCTGCGCTACATACCAACAATAACCTTGGATCTAGCAGTACAGGAAATCGTGTAGGATGCACCTACAAAGAATTCACTGCCTGCAAACCTTTGGAATTTGATGGAACCGAAGGACCGATCGGATTGAAACGGTGGACCGAGAAGGTCGAATCGGTGTTTGCCATAAGTAAGTGTACTGAAGAGGACAAAGTGAAGTACGCTACGCATACCTTCACAGGTTCTGCGTTAACATGGTGGAATACCTATCTAGAGCAAGTGGGACAAGACGATGCGTACGCACTACCGTGGTCAGCATTCAAGCACTTGATGAACGAGAAGTACCGTCCCAGAACCGAGGTCAATAAGCTCAAGACAGAACTTAGAGGGTTACGAACCCAAGGATTTGATATTATCACGTACGAAAGACGATTCACAGAATTGTGCCTATTGTGTCCGGGAGCATTCAAAGATGAGGAAGAGAAGATCGACGCGTTTGTGAAAGGATTACCGGAAAGAATCCAAGAAGATATAAGTTCACACGAGCCCGCCTCCATACAACCTGCATGTAGAATGGCTCACAAACTAGTAAACCAGATTGAAGAAAGAATTAAAGAACAGACTACTGAAGAGGCAAATGTGAAGCAAGTCAAAAGAAAGTGGGAGGAAAACGGTGATAAGAATCACCAATACAACAACAACAGCAATTACAACAATAATCGCAACAATTATCGCAACAATCACAACATCAATCGCAACTACAACAAACGGCCTAACAACAACAACAACAACAACAACAACAACAACAACTACAACAATCATCCCAACAACAATAATAACCGCAACAACAACAACAATCAGAAGCAGCTATGCCAAAGGTGTGAAAAGTATCACTCGGGGTTCTGCACCAAATTTTGCAACAAGTGTAAAAGAAATGGTCATAGCGCGGCGAAGTGTGAGGTCTACGGACCAGGGGTTAATAGAACGAAAGGAACAAATGGTGTCGGAACGAGTAATGGCGGAGCAAGTAGTGTCGGAGCAAGTTATGCCAATGTAGTTTGTTATAAATGTGGAAAACCGGGCCACATTATTAGAAATTGCCCGAACCAGGAGAACACGAATGGACAAGGCCGCGGAAGAGTTTTCAATATTAATGCGGCAGAGGCACAGGAAGACCCGAAGCTTGTTACGGGTACGTTTCTTATTGACAATAAATCTGCTTACGTTTTATTTGATTCGGGTGCGGATAGAAGCTATATGAGTAGAGATTTTTGTGCTAAATTAAGTTGTCCATTGACGCCTTTGGATAGTAAATTTTTACTCGAATTAGCAAATGGTAAATTAATTTCAGCAGATAATATATGTCGGAATCGAGAAATTAAACTGGTTAGCGAAACATTTAAGATTGATTTGATACCAGTAGAGTTAGGGAGTTTTGATGTGATAATCGGTATGGACTGGTTGAAAGAAGTGAAAGCAGAGATCGTTTGTTACAAAAATGCAATTCGCATTATACGAGAAAAAGGAAAACCCTTAATGGTGTACGGAGAAAAGGGCAACACGAAGCTACATCTTATTAGTAATTTGAAGGCACAAAAACTAATAAGAAAAGGTTGCTATGCTGTTCTAGCACACGTCGAGAAAGTACAAATTGAAGAAAAGAGCATCAATGATGTTCCCATTGCAAAAGAATTTCCCGATGTATTTCCGAAAGAATTACCGAGATTACCCCCACATCGATCCATTGAATTTCAAATAGATCTTGTACCAGGAGCTGCACCAATAGTTCGTGCTCCTTACAGACTCGCACCCAGCGAGATGAAAGAACTGCAAAGCCAATTACAAGAACTTTTAGAGCGTGGTTTCATTCAACCAAGCACATCACCGTGGGGAGCTCCTGTATTGTTTGTCAAGAAGAAAGATGGTACATTCAGGTTGTGTATCGACTACCGAGAGTTGAACAAACTTACCATCAAGAACCGCTACCCACTACCGAGAATCGACGACTTATTTGATCAACTACAAGGCTCGTCTGTTTATTCAAAGATTGACTTACGTTTCGGGTATCATCAAATGCGGGTGAAAGAAGATGATATTCCAAAGACTGCTTTCAGAACACGTTACGGTCATTACGAGTTTATGGTCATGCCGTTTGGTTTAACTAATGCACCAGCTGTGTTCATGGACCTTATGAACCGAGTGTGTGGACCATACCTTGACAAGTTTGTCATTGTTTTCATTGATGACATACTTATTTACTCAAAGAATGACCAAGAACACGGTGAACATTTGAGAAAGGTGTTAGAAGTATTGAGGAAGGAAGAATTGTACGCTAAGTTTTCAAAGTGTGCATTTTGGTTGGAAGAAGTTCAATTCCTCGGTCACATTGTGAACAAAGAAGGTATTAAGGTGGATCCGGCAAAGATAGAAACTGTTGAAAAGTGGGAAACCCCGAAAACTCGGAAACACATACGCCAGTTTTTAGGACTAGCTGGTTACTACAGAAGGTTCATCCAAGACTTTTCCAGAATAGCAAAACCCTTGACTGCATTAACGCATAAAGGGAAGAAATTTGAATGGAATGATGAACAAGAGAAAGCGTTTCAGTTATTGAAGAAAAAGCTAACTACAGCACCTATATTGTCATTGCCTGAAGGGAATGATGATTTTGTGATTTATTGTGACGCATCAAAGCAAGGTCTCGGTTGTGTATTAATGCAACGAACGAAGGTGATTGCTTATGCGTCTAGACAATTGAAGATTCACGAACAAAATTATACAACGCATGATTTGGAATTAGGCGCGGTTGTTTTTGCATTAAAGACTTGGAGGCACTACTTATATGGGGTCAAAAGTATTATATATACCGACCACAAAAGTCTTCAACACATATTTAATCAGAAACAACTGAATATGAGGCAGCGTAGGTAGATTGAATTGTTGAATGATTACGACTTTGAGATTCGTTACCACCCGGGGAAGGCAAATGTGGTAGCCGATGCCTTGAGCAGGAAGGATAGAGAACCCATTCGAGTAAAAACTATGAATATAATGATTCATAATAACCTTACTACTAAAATAAAGGAGGCGCAACAAGGAGTTTTAAAAGAGGGAAATTTAAAGGATGAAATTCCCAAAGGATCGGAGAAGCATCTTAATATTCGGGAAGACGGAACCCGGTATAGGGCTGAAAGGATTTGGGTACCAAAATTTGGAGATATGAGAGAAATGGTACTTAGAGAAGCTCATAAAACCAGATACTCAATACATCCTGGAACGGGGATGATGTACAAGGATCTCAAAAAACATTTTTGGTGGCCGGGTATGAAAGCCGATGTTGCTAAATACGTAGGAGAATGCTTGACGTGTTCTAAGGTCAAAGCTGAGCATCAGAAACCATCAGGTCTACTTCAACAACCTGAAATCCCGGAATGGAAATGGGAAAACATTACCATGGATTTCATCACTAAATTGCCAAGGACTGCAAGTGGTTTTGATACTATTTGGGTAATAGTTGATCGTCTCACCAAATCAGCACATTTTCTTCCAATAAGAGAAGATGACAAGATGGAGAAGTTAGCACGACTGTATTTGAAGGAAGTCGTCTCCAGACATAGAATACCAATCTCTATTATCTCTGATAGGGATGGCAGATTTATTTCAAGATTCTGGCAGACATTACAGCAAGCATTAGGAACTCGTCTAGACATGAGTACTGCCTATCATCCACAAACTGATGGGCAGAGCGAAAGGACGATACAAATGCTTGAAGACATGCTACGAGCATGTGTTATTGATTTTGGAAACAGTTAGGATCGACATCTACCGTTAGCAGAATTTTCCTACAACAATAGCTACCATTCAAGCATTGAGATGGCTCCGTTTGAAGCACTTTATGGTAGAAAGTGCAGGTCTCCGATTTGTTGGAGTGAAGTGGGGGATAGACAGATTACGGGTCCGGAGATTATACAAGAAACTACCGAGAAGATCATCCAAATTCAACAACGGTTGAAAACCGCCCAAAGTCGACAAAAGAGCTACGCTGACATTAAAAGAAAAGATATAGAATTTGAAATTGGAGAGATGGTCATGCTTAAAGTTGTACCTTGAAAAGGCGTTGTTCGATTTGGTAAACGAGGGAAATTAAATTCAAGGTATATTGGACCATTCAAGATTATTGATCGTGTCGGACCAGTAGCTTACCGACTTGAGTTACCTCAACAACTCGCGGCTGTACATAACACTTTCCACGTCTCGAATTTGAAGAAATGTTTTGCTAAAGAAGATCTCACTATTCCGTTAGATGAAATCCAAATCAACGAAAAACTTCAATTCATCGAAGAACCCGTCGAAATAATAGATCGTGAGGTTAAAAGACTTAAGCAAAACAGGATACCAATTGTTAAGGTTCGATGGAATGCTCGTAGAGGACCCGAGTTCACCTGGGAGCATGAAGATCAGATGAAGAAGAAATACCCGCATCAATTTCCAGAAGATTCGTCAACACCTTCAACTGCTTAAAATTTCGGGACGAAATTTATTTAACGGGTAGGTACTGTAGTGACCCGAACTTTTCCATGTTTATATATATATTAAATGAAATTGTTATTTACATGATTAAGTGTTTCCAACATGTTAAGCAATCAAACTTGTTAAGACTTGATTAATCGAAATAGGTTTAATGTAGACAATTGACCACCCAAGTTGACCGGTGATTCACGAACGTTAAAACTTGTAAAAACTATACGATGACATATATATGGTTATATATATAGTTAACATGATTTTATTATAAGTATGTATCTCATTAGATATTTTAACAATGAGTTATATACATAAAAATGAGACTATTAATTTAAGAAACTCGAAAACGATATATATAACGATTATCGTTATAACAACGTCTTACTAGGTACATATGAATCATATTAAGATATTGATACACTTGGTTAATTATGTTAAATGATAAGTAAATATATTATTAAGTGTATTAACAATGAAATACATATGTAAAAATAAGACTACTAACTTAATGATTTCGAAACGAGACATATATGTAACGATTATCGTTGTAACGACATTTAACTGTATATATATCATACTAAGATATATTATATATCATAATATCATGATAATATAACAATTTAACATCTCATTTGTTATAATAAACAATGGGTTAACAACATTCAACAAGATCGTTAACCTAAAGGTTTCAAAACAACATTTACATGTAACGACTAACGATGACTTAACGACTCAGTTAAAATGTATATACATGTAGTGTTTTAATATGTATTCATACACTTTTGAAAGACTTCAAGACACTTATCAAAATACTTCTACTTAACAAAAATGCTTACAATTACATCCTCGTTCAGTTTCATCAACAATTCTACTCGTATGCACCCGTATTCGTACTCGTACAATACACAGCTTTTAGATGTATGTACTATTGGTATATACACTCCAATTATTAGCTCTTAGCAGCCCATGTGAGTCACCTAAAACATGTGGAAACCATCATTTGGCAACTAGCATGAAATATCTCATAAAATTACAAAAATATGAGTAATCATTCATGACTTATTTACATGAAAACAAAATTACATATCCTTTATATCTAATCCATATACCAACGACCAAAAACACCTACAAACACTTTTATTCTTCAATTTTCTTCATCTAATTGATCTCTCTCAAGTTCTATCTTCAAGTTCTAAGTGTTCTTCATAAATTCCAAAAGTTCTAGTTTCATAAAATCAAGAATACTTCCAAGATTGCAAGTTTACTTCCAAGTTTTTTAAATTCATTCCAAGTAATCATCCAAGATCAAGAAACCTTTGTTACTTACAGTAGGTTATCTTTCTAATACAAGGTAATAATCATATTCAAATTTAATTCAATTTCTATAACTATAACAATCTTATTTCGAGTGGAAATCTTACTTGAAATTGTTTTCGTGTCATGATTCTGCTTCAAGAACTTCGAGCCATCCAAGGATCCGTTGAAGCTAGATCTATTTTTCTCTTTTCCAGTAGGTTTATCCAAGGAACTTAAGGTAGTAATGATGTTCATAACATCATTCGATTCATACATATAAAGCTGTCTTATTCGAAGGTTTAAACTTGTAATCACTAGAACATAGTTTAGTTAATTCTAAACTTGTTCGCAAACAAAAGTTAATCCTTCTAACTTGAATTTTAAAATCAACTAAACACATGTTCTATATCTATATGATATGCTAACTTAATGATTTAAAACCTGGAAACACGAAAAACACCGTAAAACCGGATTTACGCCGTCGTAGTAACACCGCGGGCTGTTTTGGGTTAGTTAATTAAAAACTATGATAAACTTTGATTTAAAAGTTGTTATTCTGAGAAAATGATTTCTATTATGAACATGAAACTATATCCAAAAATTATGGTTAAACTCAAAGTGGAAGTATGTTTTCTAAAATGGTTATCTAGACGTCGTTCTTTCGACTGAAATGACTACCTTTACAAAAACGACTTGTAACTTATTTTTCCGACTATAAACCTATACTTTTTCTGTTTAGAATCATAAAATAGAGTTCAATATGAAACCATAGCAATTTTATTCACTCAAAACGGATTTAAAATGAAGAAGTTATGGGTAAAACAAGATTGGATAATTTTTCTCATTTTAGCTACGTGAAAATTGGTAACAAATCTATTCCAACCATAACTTAATCAACTTGTATTGTATATTATGTAATCTTGAGATACCATAGACACGTATACAATGTTTCGACCTATCATGTCGACACATCTATATATATTTCGGAACAACCATAGACACTCTATATGTGAATGTTGGAGTTATCTATACAGGGTTGAGGTTGATTCCAAAATATATATAGTTTGAGTTGTGATCAATACTGAGATACGTATACACTGGGTCGTGGATTGATTCAAGATAATATTTATCGATTTATTTCTGTACATCTAACTGTGGACAACTAGTTGTAGGTTACTAACGAGGACAGCTGACTTAATAAACTTAAAACATCAAAATATATTAAAAGTGTTGTAAATATATTTTGAACATACTTTGATATATATGTATATATTGTTATAGGTTCGTGAATCAACCAGTGGCCAAGTCTTACTTCTCGACGAAGTAAAAATCTGTGAAAGTGAGTTATAGTCCCACTTTTAAAATATAATATTTTTGGGATGAGAATACATGCAGGTTTTATAAATGATTTACAAAATAGACACAAGTACGTGAAACTACATTCTATGGTTGAATTATCGAAATCGAATATGCCCCTTTTTATTAAGTCTGGTAATCTAAGAATTAGGGAACAGACACCCTAATTAACGCGAATCCTAAAGATAGATCTATTGGGCCTAACAAACCCCATCCAAAGTACCGGATGCTTTAGTACTTCGAAATTTATATCATATCCGAAGGGTGTCCCAGAATGATGGGGATATTCTTATATATGCATCTTGTTAATGTCGGTTACCAGGTGTTCACCATATGAATGATTTTTATCTCTATGTATGGGATGTGTATTGAAATATGAAATCTTGTGGTCTATTATTATGATTTGATATATATAGGTTAAACCTATAACTCACCAACATTTTTGTTGACGTTTTAAGCATGTTTATTCTCAGGTGATTATTAAGAGCTTTCGCTGTCGCATACTTAAATAAGGACGAGATTTGGAGTCCATGCTTGTATGATATTGTGTAAAAACTGCATTCAAGAAACTTATTTTGTTGTAACATATTTGTATTGTAAACCATTATGTAATGGTCGTGTGTAAACAGGATATTTTAGATTATCGTTATTTGATAATCTACGTAAAGCTTTTTAAACCTTTATTGATGAAATAAAGGTTATGGTTTGTTTTAAAATGAATGCAGTCTTTGAAAAACGTCTCATATAGAGGTCAAAATCTCGCAACGAAATCAATTAATATGGAACGTTTTTAATCAATAAGAACGGGACATTTCAGATAGGGCGTATATGTTGGAAGACCCCATTCCCGATCAACCGGACGAGGATGATACGGAAGGCATGGCTTATTGGGAGAAATATTGCACCTATTCGGTGCAAGTTTCTTGCCTCATGGTTGGGACTATGATAGCAGAACTCCAAAAGGATTTCGAGCATCATAGTGCATATGACATGATCACACAATTGAAGGAGATGTTCCTTCAACAAGCTCGTGTCAAGCGCTTCGAAACGGTTCGAGCGCTTCATGCATGTCGAATGGACGACTCCCAATCCGTTTCATCTTATATCCTTAAGATGAAAAGCCTAATTGATCGAGCGAACCGTCTAAACTGCAACGTGTCTAATGAATTAGCCACGGACCTTATCCTTAATTCTTTGTCAAAGAGGTTTGACACATTTGTAATGAATTACAACATGAATAGATGGGATAAGAGCATTGGCGAATTACATGCCATGCTTAAGACGGCCGAAGCAAGCATGGGTAAAAGGGCTTCACCCATGTTTATGATCAATGAAGGCGGGTCCAAAAATAATAATACTTCTAAGCCAAAAGGGACTAAGAGGAAAGGACCCGCCTACCAAGGCAAGGGCAAGGGAAATGGGAAGATGGTTACCCCAACCAACAATAACAAGAAGCAAAAGGTTGCCGGTAAAGCTAACCCCAAGGAAGATCCGTGCTTTGGTTGCGGTGAAATGGGTCACTGGAAACGCAACTGCCCGGTCTACCTAAAGGAGTTGAAAGAAAAGAGGGATGCAGGGCAAACCTCAGGTAATGTATATATGGTATACATTAAGCTTAGTATTACTGATGATTGTAGCGTGGTGTACGAAATAGTTATATATTTTTAATGCGGAATGCTACAAATTATGACAAGTTTTAATTATTTATTTATCGAGTGGGATATACCAAAACCTTGCTACAACACTATAGGCAGTGTACCTAGTCGCGGAGTAGTATAGTTTTTAGTAAGTCCGGTTCGTTCCACAGGGAGACGGGCTTATGAAACACTTATTTTTATATAAATATTTTTGTACAACAATATAAAAATATATATATAATAATATATAAAAGTGGGGTTTTACCGTTTAATGACCGGTTTGTCGATTTTAAAACTTTAGTCGCAGTTAAAACCTAATGTAAAATATTAAATAAATAAAAGACTTAATTTAAAACTTAAAGTAAATAACGATAATGAAATTGCGAATAATAAAAATGCGATAAAATAAACTTGCGATAATTAAAAAGTACGATAATTAAAAGTGCGATTAAATAACAATAAATAAAAGTGCGATAATTAGAAGTGCAATTAAATATAAAATAAAGGAAATTAAATATGAAATAAAAGAATTATGCTTATTTAAACTTCCGTAATCATGATGTTTGACGTGTTGATTTTAGTTTTATGCCCATGGGTTAATTGTCCTTTGTCCTGGATTATTTAATATGTCCGTCTGGTTTTTGTCCATAACAGTCCATCAGTCATAAATATAAAGTGCGAGTGTCCTCGTCAAATTATTATTATACCCGAAGTTAAATATTCCAACTAATTGGGGATTCGAATTGTAACAAGGTTTTAATACTTTGTTTAATGAATACACCAGGTTATCGACTGTGTGTAAACCAAGGTTTTACTACTTTGTTAACAATTACACCAATTACCCTTGAATGTAATTTCACCCCTGTTTTAATTATTCTAGTGGTTATTAATCCATTCCCGTGTCCGGTTAAATGAACGATTATTCGTACATATAAATACCCCGCCCATCGTGTCCGATCGAGTGTATATGGTAATTTATAGGGACGCCCAATTGTAAATCTTTATATTAACATTAACAAACTATCATTTAGTTAAACAAATATAAAGCCCATTAATAGCCCATAGTCTAATTTCCACAAGTGTAGTTCTTTTGTCCAAACCCCAATTATGGTACAAAGCCCAATTACCCAATTTTAGTAATTAGCCCAACATCATGATTACTTCGTTTTAAATAAGCATAATAATAACTTAGCTATGAGACATTAATTTAAAAAGAAGAACATAGCTTACATTGATTATTTATCGTGTAGTGTTACACGGACAGAATTTCGACTTCAAAAACCCGTAAAATAACCTTTACATAACCCGAACTAATCTAATATAAAACTACCCTATACTATATATATAATATATATATTTATTATTATTTATTACAGAGTATTATTATTTATTTGTGTGTGTGGTGTTAAAAACGAACGAAAAACTGGCAATTTATAGAATGTGAGCTGATTCTGATCCTCATGCGACTCGCATGGGTTTATGCCTATTTTCCATGCGACTCGCATGGCCACGCTGGACAGCTCACATATCTTTTGTCTTCTTGTTCGTCGACATATTTATTAAATATATATAAAATATAAATAATTTTAATAATTATTTATATATTATATTATATTTATGTGCATAGTAGACTAGATATTTTTGGTCCATTGCGTCGGGCGTTTCTTCTTGGCTCGGGTCCCGGTTCCGGATTTTCGGACGTCCTTGCGTACTATTTTATATCGTGTACTTTGCGTTTCGTAACTTGTACTCTTGTTATTTTTAGACGTTCCTCATCAATAATTTGAACCATTTTAATTGTATCTTGTACATTTGAGCATTTTGGACCTTTCCGTCTTCAAATCTCGTTTTCGCCTTTTGTCTTCGCACTTATTTAATATAAACGAATATTACTTGAATATGGAACAATTACAACTAAAATCTTGTCATTTCGGAAGGATATTGATACTAAATATATGTTCATTTAGAGCACTATCAAATATCCCCACACTTGAACGTTGCTTGTCCTCAAGCAATACAGTCTTGAAATAAAAACATACGAATCACTTCTTTATTCTTCACACTTTGTACATCAGTGATTTTGATAGAGCGGTATAAACAATGATAGTAACGATGTGGTTAAAGGTGGGTGTGTCTTTTATAGTTGCCTCGGGTTTAGGTCAACGACACTGGCAATCAAATAGCCGATTTACTTTCGGTTTCCAAAGCAAAGTGCACATTTGAAAGGCAGTTTACAGTCCCACATGACTATAAAAATTTAGATCCTTAAGGAAATTGGATCTTTATGAAAACATTTGATCTTTTGAAAATTCATTCTAGCTTTTACCCTAGACAAGTTTTCTGATTTGACCCACCATCGGTGTTGCAAAATATATTTGTGGATCAATATTTTGGCTAAAAACTTTTAGGTTCGTGTAATCCACTGCTATCCCGGTATCGGAAAGCACACATCCAGTTTACTTGTTCCGTATATTACCTTTCGGTAAACTACTGTCCGGTTGTAAAGGAAAGCGATGAACAAGAAACTGTTAAGGCAATGTCCCGTGACATGCATTTGTTCATGGTCTAATTACGTGTCGGATGCTAGTACTATCCTTGGTAGGAGCAATAGTAAAGATCATCCTATGATTTTTCGGTCTGGCACAAGGTCCTGTCTCCGACCATGCTATGCAACCACCGTTCTTACGGTTGACACCCGATTTGGTTCAGGTGACCTAATGAATTCCAGGTGAATTCCTAGGATTTAACGTTCAATGGTAATGAACGCATTGAAAATGGATTTTCAGAAAACAAATCGGTTTGTATTTTTGATCAAAATATTTTCTCGTTCAAGCTCGAGTTTAGATATCATTGAATTCCATGAGTTTGAATTCTCAATCTTTAAGGTCAATCTCAAGGATTGAGTAATATCAGTTTTAAAAGCTGATTTTTAATCTTTAAGGAGATTATCCTTTCTGGGGATCTGATTCATTAGTCTTATCAAGCTAATTTGCACGGTGCCCCCCCATTGTACGAGATAAATCCTTCTCATGGTTAGGATAAATCTGACCACTTGGCGACCCTGTTTGATGCTGAGGTCCGTGGATTTCCAGCCGATTTTAGTGATGACTTTTCTAGATTTTTCGTCAACCTACAGCTGGTCTGGACGACAACTTCATGACCTAAATCAAGAAGCGCGTGTCTTTTTCGGAAGACTTTACTTCCTTCTAATGATGGAATTGATTCATCGTGTAGATCCATCTTTCTTTCAAAAGTATCACAATAAACCGGGTAAAACTATTAATTTAGTTCAAAACAAAAGCACCTGCAATAACTTTACAGAAACATGTGATAGATAATTTTTAATTGAATAACTTGGTACATTCTCCCCACACTTAGTTTATTTCTTTGCCTTTTTATTCTCTTCTATTCCATTCTTAAATGAATTCAAGCGTTTTGGGTTGTTTCTCAATTTATGTCCTTTTTAAGGTAACGATAATTTCGGTATTAACACCTAGTTTTCATCGTTCATAAATATGTATAAACATGATTTTAAATTCATTTAGTTGAAATTTTTTTCAAATTTTCACAAAATTTGGCAAATAAACCAAGTGTAAACCCGAGAGAATTTATAACCCTTCCCCACACTTGAGATCATGCAATGCCCTCATTTGCATGAAATCAGACTCTAATTATAAATTCATGAGGGTGATTAGTGTAGAAAAGTGATTAAGAATACCTAGTTTGTACTTACAAAGCTCGACGAATGATAGATGGCGCGCCTCATCGTTCATTCCTTCTTGTATTATCACACATGTTTTTCTTCAAAAATGGTTGCTTTTCTGAACTGTTTGCTAATCTTTGAAAATGCATCTTTTACCCTAAATTATTATGCATGTTTATTAACGAGTTATGCACTAACCCGAACCCCTAATTTAACGTTAAGTGGGGTTAGACTTCCCCACACTTAGCTGACGACATGTGAAATCGGTGGAATAAGTTCCACGAATTAAAATAGTGAGCCAGTTATTTGCATCTCGGGTGGTGTATAATATATCAATGGGTTTAAAGTTTAGACTCACCCGATCGTCACTACTTAATTCTTTTTTAAGTGTAGCTTTTAGTAAATGGATATGTCTCTTTTCTGGTTCTTGGTCAAATGGATCGATATACACCGAAATACTTATATCTATAGGGTGGTCAATTCCAAAAGTGTCCTTCCGTTTATTCTCGGGATTAAAGTTTTCACCTCTATTACCCAATTGGGTGAAATCCGAGGTGTCATTATCTATTACAGCTCGTAGTTTATCTTCAGTAGATGACTCGTCTATTGAGAATATTGGGTTGGAAAGTTGTGGGATGGTAAAGTTCGGTTTGGCCTCGGGGGTAAAATTTTCAACGTTATCGTTTTTCCAAGAGTACCAATTTGTCACCCTTTCTTCTTCTTCATCCTCCATTGATGGATTGATTATTTCGTCGGTAGAGGCTAATGTGTCGATATGTTGTGAATTTGATAAGACTGAATAAAAAGTATCATCGGGATAGTTGGTGATTTCGGAGCTCCCGAATTCATCAAAATTCGATGATTTGAGATTTTCTTGCACACGACTCCTCAGATCAACAGGTGTGTAATCTGATAGAGTTTCAGCTTGCCGGTTTACAAACTCTCTCATTTGTTCCTTTTGAGCATCAAGTTCTTCGAGTTTGATTTTCATATTGTCTAAAGAATTTTCGGACACGTAATTTTCCTCGTCTTCTGGTTGTTGAGTTTGGATATATTCTTGGGAATAATCCCAGTTTGAATTGCGTTCTTCATAATCGTTCCATTCAGGTTCTGTGGGTACGTAATTTTCCATAGGAACGTAATAATAACATTCCCATGTTGAGTGATAATCTCCACAGATTTCACAACCAGTTATTGTTTCGTCATTTGTGATCCAAGATTGACTGAACGAATTGTCATCAACACTCGGTTGAGAGTATTGATTTAATTGATTTTGGAGTTCAAAAAGAGTTTCCAAGGCCTTGTTTTCAAAATTTTCCATTTTATTGCGACGGCCAAATTTTAGCTACATTCACAAATGATCCTATTAGTTATAAAAATAGAAAAACTTATATAAGTTGTCCAATTAATAGACTTTTCTGATTTTTGCCCACGTTTCGAATAGCCAAAAGATGCAGCAGGTAGCCAGGACCCTTTAAATCGGAAGCCCACAACTAGCCACTAACAAATCCAACTATTACTACGAACCAGAAAAATGTCAACGTCCATTAACTTAACCGCTTAAATAATTTTTCTTTCCGTTTTGAGAATTAGATAAGAAATAGAGAAAATTCTAGGTCCTAAAAACTAGAGCGTCGAGAAATAAGAAAGAAATAGATTGCGCGTCGAAAAACGTCGAAAAATAAAAATAAGAAAGAAAAACGTCGAAACTTAAAAGTCTAAAAACTAAATCTAAAAAGTTGCGCCTAAAAGTCTAAAGGTAAATGCAATTCTAAAGGAAAAACGGCAATTTATTAGGCACTAAAATCTATAAACGGCGTCGTAAAATTCTAAAGCGCCTAAGTCTTAATCTAAAGAAAAAGCACTTAAGAGATTTTACGGCAAAGCCTAAGGATCTAGAAATATAAAATAATTATGGCAAAAAAAACTAGACTAAAAACTAACTACGAACGATAAAAATACAAATATTACGCTAAACGACAAAATAGAAAAAGAAATAAAAAGTTATAAAATTATATATTTTTATAAAAATATTATTTTTATATTTTAAATTATAAAAGTATTAATTTTATATATTTAATAAACTAATTATAAGTAAATATTATAAATTAATAAAACTAAATAATATTAAACAAATAACCTAAATAGGGTTTTAATAATAATAATATAATATTACACCGTAATTAATGCGTAACTAGGGTAAAACCTGGCCTGTCAGCACCCATCATGCGACTCGCATGGGGTTCAGGCTACGGTCATGCGAGTCGCATGACCTGCAGAGCCGGTTCAAATGGGGGTTCAAACAAAGGTTCAATTTGTATTTAATTTATATTTATTTTTATTTTCTGTTTTTCTAATTTTTAATTTTTCTGGTTTAATATATAAAATATAAAATATATATATAATTTAAATAAAAACTTAATTTTACAAACTAAAATAAAATAAAAATACTTTATAATAAAAACATAAAAATAGATTTATATATATATATATAATTTTTTTTTTCGGTTTTAAAAATTTTTAATTTTTTTTTTTTTTTTTTAAAGATTTTATATTGTTTTTCTAAAAACAAAATATAAAAATTTCGCCGACTCCCCGGCAGCGGCGCCAAAAACTTGATGATTGTAGCGTGGTGCACGAAATAGTTATATATTTTTAATGCGGAATGCTACAAATTATGACAAGTTTTAATTATTTATTTATCGAGTGGGATATACCAAAACCTTGCTACAACACTATAGGCAGTGTACCTAGTCGCGGAGTAGTATAGTTTTTAGTAAGTCCGGTTCGTTCCACAGGGAGACGGGCTTATGAAACACTTATTTTTATATAAATATTTTTGTACAACAATATAAAAATATATATATAATAATATATAAAAGTGGGGTTTTACCGTTTAATGACCGGTTTGTCGATTTTAAAACTTTAGTCGCAGTTAAAACCTAATGTAAAATATTAAATAAATAAAAGACTTAATTTAAAACTTAAAGTAAATAACGATAATGAAATTGCGAATAATAAAAATGCGATAAAATAAACTTGCGATAATTAAAAAGTACGATAATTAAAAGTGCGATTAAATAACAATAAATAAAAGTGCGATAATTAGAAGTGCAATTAAATATAAAATAAAGGAAATTAAATATGAAATAAAAGAATTATGCTTATTTAAACTTCCGTAATCATGATGTTTGACGTGTTGATTTTAGTTTTATGCCCATGGGTTAATTGTCCTTTGTCCTGGATTATTTAATATGTCCGTCTGGTTTTTGTCCATAACAGTCCATCAGTCATAAATATAAAGTGCGAGTGTCCTCGTCAAATTATTATTATACCCGAAGTTAAATATTCCAACTAATTGGGGATTCGAATTGTAACAAGGTTTTAATACTTTGTTTAATGAATACACCAGGTTATCGACTGTGTGTAAACCAAGGTTTTACTACTTTGTTAACAATTACACCAATTACCCTTGAATGTAATTTCACCCCTGTTTTAATTATTCTAGTGGTTATTAATCCATTCCCGTGTCCGGTTAAATGAACGATTATTCGTACATATAAATACCCCGCCCATCGTGTCCGATCGAGTGTATATGGTAATTTATAGGGACGCCCAATTGTAAATCTTTATATTAACATTAACAAACTATCATTTAGTTAAACAAATATAAAGCCCATTAATAGCCCATAGTCTAATTTCCACAAGTGTCGTTCTTTTGTCCAAACCCCAATTATGGTACAAAGCCCAATTACCCAATTTTAGTAATTAGCCCAACATCATGATTACTTCGTTTTAAATAAGCATAATAATAACTTAGCTATGAGACATTAATTTAAAAAGAAGAACATAGCTTACATTGATTATTTATCGCGTAGTGTTACACGGACAGAATTTCGACTTCAAAAACCCGTAAAATAACCTTTACATAACCCGAACTAATCTAATATAAAACTACCCTATACTATATATATAATATATATATTTATTATTATTTATTACAGAGTATTATTATTTATTTGTGTGTGTGGTGTTAAAAACGAACGAAAAACTGGCAATTTATAGAATGTGAGCTGATTCTGATCCTCATGCGACTCGCATGGGTTTATGCCTATTTGCCATGCGACTCGCATGGCCACGCTGGACAGCTCACATATCTTTTGTCTTCTTGTTCGTCGACATATTTATTAAATATATATAAAATATAAATAATTTTAATAATTATTTATATATTATATTATATTTATGTGCATAGTAGACTAGATATTTTTGGTCCATTGCGTCGGGCGTTTCTTCTTGGCTCGGGTCCCGGTTCCGGATTTTCGGACGTCCTTGCGTACTATTTTATATCGTGTACTTTGCGTTTCGTAACTTGTACTCTTGTTATTTTTAGACGTTCCTCATCAATAATTTGAACCATTTTAATTGTATCTTGTACATTTGAGCATTTTGGACCTTTCCGTCTTCAAATCTCGTTTTCGCCTTTTGTCTTCGCACTTATTTAATATAAACGAATATTACTTGAATATGGAACAATTACAACTAAAATCTTGTCATTTCGGAAGGATATTGATACTAAATATATGTTCATTTAGAGCACTATCAATTACTTCTTCTATTACATGGGTATTAGACACATGATGTGGAACTCACATTTGCAATTCTATGCAGGGGTTCAAAAGAAGTAAACAAGAAACGGGAACATCAAGTCTCTTCATGGAAAATGGAGCTAAAGTGCACGTAGTAGCTCAAGGAGACTTTATTTTGAAGCTTCCAAGTGGTTTGGATCTTATTTTAAAAAATGTTTTGTATGCACCCGATTTATCTCGAAACATTATTTCTGTATCCCGTTTGAAACAATGTGGTTTTAACCTTAATTTCATTAATGATGATATCCATGTTTCTTTAGATAATGTGTTCTATTTCAAGGCTTCGCCTTCGAATGGTATTTATGAATTGGTTCATGATGACACATCATACAATAGTTCAATGTTCCATGCAAACACCAAAAAAATCAAAAGGGATTTGAGTGATTCCTACTTATGGCATTGTCGCCTTGGTCACATAAACAAGAATCGAATGCATACACTTCAAAAGAATGGACTTTTGAAATCAAATGAACTAGACTCGTTTGATGTATGTGAATCTTGTTTACAAGGCAAAATGACTAAAGCACCTTTCAAAGGGACCTATGAAAGGGTTAAGGACTTATTGGGATTAATACATTCGGATGTATGTGGACCCTTTAAACCCATGACTAGGAAAGGTGAAAGATGCTTCGTCACTTTCATTGATGACTTTAGTCGTTTCGGATATGTCTACTTATTAAGACACAAGGACGAAACTTTTGAAGCATTCAAGGAATATCAAAATGAAGTACAAAATCAACTCAATAAGACAATCAAGGTACTTCATACCGATAGAGGAGGTGAATACCTAAGCGATGCTTTCCAAGATCATCTTAAAAGCTGTGGGATTATCTCGCAACTCACTCCTCCTGGAACACCCCAACTTAATGGAGTTTCCGAAATGAGGAACCGAACCCTAATGGATATGGTTCGATCTATGATGGCTAGAAGCTCGTTACCTCTATCATTTTGGGGTTACTGTCTATGCTCCGCGATTTGTATTCTAAATATGGCCCCAACCAAGAAAGTGGAACGAACTCCTCATGAGATGTGGTTTGGAAAACCTCCATCTCTATCATACTTAAAGGTATGGGGATATGAAGCTTATCCTAAGCGTTACGTCCCTAATAAGTTGAATGCTCGATCCGCGAAGTGTATCTTCATAGGATATCCCAAGGATGATATGGGATATTATTTCTATGATCCATCCGAGCAGAATGTATTTGTTGCTCGGAAGACTGAATTCCTTGAAACTAAGTTCCTAATGGAAGGTAATAGTGAAAGGAAGATAGATCTTGAGGAGGTTCAAGATCAAGTAGATGATACATAATTGGTTGACACTAGCACTCAACATGAAAATGATCAAATGGATTATCAAAGTGTACAAGACGTTCGCAGATCTGGTAGGATTAGTAATCCTCCTGAGAGATATGGGTTTCTCATGGACGGTTGCTATGTGGTTGATTTAGATGAAGCAACAAACTACCAAGATGCTTTATCAAGGATTGATAAAGATAAATGGCAGGAAGCCATGAACGCTGAGATGCAATCCATGTATGACAACCAAGTTTGGGAACTTGTTGCACAACCTGCTGGCTCAAGGCTAGTTGATTGTAAATGGCTTTTCAAGATGAAAACCGACATACATGGTAACTTGGATACATACAAAGCTAGACTTGTAGCAAAAGGTTTCACTCAAACTCAAGGGGTTGACTATGATGAAACTTTTTTGCCTGTGGCAATGCTAAAGTCTATTAGGATATTACTTGCCATTGCTGCTCATTATGATTATGAAATATGGCAAATGGATGTCAAGACCGCTTTCCTAAATGGACATCTTGAGGAAGATGTCTATATGGTTCAGCCAGAAGGTTTTGTTGATCCGAAATATCCTAAAAAGGTATGCAAGGTAAAGAAGTCAATCTACGGATTGAAACAAGCATCTAGAATGTGGACTCATCGTTTTAATGAGGAGGCCATGAAATTTGGCTTCATTAAAAATGGTGATGAAGCTTGTGTATATAAGAAAGCTAATGGGAGCACTATCGTGTTCCTTGTACTATATGTGGATGATATATTGTTATTTGGAAATGATATCCTGGCAATGCAAGGTGTTAAAACTTGGCTAAGTAAATGCTTCTCCGTTAAGGACCTTGGAGAAGCACAATACATTTTGGGGATTGGGATCTACAGGGATAGATCCAAGAAACTGATAGGTTTGAATCAAAGTGCATACATTGAAAAGATCTTGAAAAGGTTCAAGATGGAGAACTCTAAGAAAGGTTTGGTACCTATTCAAAGGGGAACACTTCTCAGTTCATCTCAGTGCCCTACCACGAAAGATGAACAAAAGAGAATGAAGAAATTCCCATACGCATCTTCTATTGGGTCAATCATGTATGCAATGATATGTACTAGACCGGATGTGTCGTGCGATCTTAGCCTGACAAGTAGATACCAGAATAACCCAGGAAATAGTCATTAGATTGCTATCAAAAGTATATTGAAATACCTTAGGAGGACTAAGGATATGTTTCTAATATATGGGTCTGGTGAGGAGGAACTCGCTGTAAAAGGTTACGTGGACGCGAGTTTCTAAACTGATCGAGATGATTCTCGATCACAATCCGGTTATGTCTTCACATTAAATGGAGGTGCGGTCTCTTGGAAGAGTTCAAAACAAGATGTTGTTGCCTTATCCACTACAGAGTCAGAGTACATTGCCGCCTCATTGGCAGCTCAGGAAGCTGCATGGATGAAGAAATTCATCGACGACTTAGGAGTAGTCCCTTCCATTCAGGACCCTCTTGAGATCTTTTGTGACAACGAGGGTGCGATTGCTCAAATCAAGGAACCTCGTGCTCACTAAAAGACCCGTCATATTGAGCAGAGATTCAACTACATAAGGGATGAAGTTGAAAAGGGAAATATATGTATTCTCAAAGTTCACACAGATCTTAATATAGCGGATCCACTCACGAAGCTCTTACATGGTGCAAAACATCAAGGGCATGTTAGTGCATTAGGGTTTCGATATTCTAGTGATTGGTTATGATCTGTTTTAAGTATTGTAACGGAACGAAATTGTTCAAACTCATTAATATAATTATGGTATTAATTTATTTTGAGTCAAGTTCCTATATTGCATGTTTTATCCATGAATAAGAAATTATTTTAAATTCCGTAGTCGATCACATTCGTGGGAACAAGTGTGAGGTTTAGACTATTATGAACTTGGATTGGTATACATTCACGGGATGAATGTGGGGTAAGGTTGCAACCAAGGTTCATAGATATTTGTGGGATACAAATATTGGAAGACCCACCCTCAAGATTTACTAAATGGAGCCTTTGTGGTTGATCACATGTAATCTTGAGTAAAGGCGAATATTATTGTATCCTCTGACCTGAGATACATATTGGGTTCAGATATTTACCATGTACTGTGCCTTGATCCTTTCCTTCGCTATTCTGAGATATGGTAGTTCATAAGGAAGAGCTCAGGTATAATGCAAGGTATATATTTAGGACGTATGTAGTCAAGATGGAATTTGTCCCTCTTATTCATTGAGAGTCAGATGTTTAAGGCCTGATAAAGTTAAATATAAAAGAGAGTGATCACTCTGTGTCTCTTGGATTTAACATGACATCAAGGATGAAAGGACCCGTTCATATACATTATAAAAGATTCACAATAGTTGATTACATTGCAAGGTATTTGACCTCTATATGATACATTTTACAAACATTGCATTCGTTTTTAAAAGATAAACTTTCTTTACATCAAAAATTGACAGGCATGCATACCATTTCATAATATCCACTATCCAACTATAAATTGATTTAACAATAATATTTGATGAACTCAATGACTCGAATGCAACGTTCTTCGAAATATGCTATGAAAGACTCCAAGTAATATCTTTAAAATGAGCAAATGCACAGCGGAAGATTTCTTTAACACCTGAGAATAAACATGCTTTAAAGTGTCAACCAAAAGGTTGGTGAGTTCATTAGTTTATCATAATCATTTATTTCCATCATTTTAATAGACCACAAGAATTTCATTTCCAGTTCTCATAAATATACGTCCCATGCATAGAGACAAAAATAATCATTCATATGGTGAATACCTGGTAACCGACATTAACTAGATACATATAAGAATATCCCCTATCATTCCGAGATCCTCCTTCGGACATGATATAAATTTCGAAGTACTAAAGCATCCGGTACTTTGGATGGGGTTTGTTAGGCCCAATAGATCTATCTTTAGGATTCGCGTCAATTAGGGTGTCTGTTCCCTAATTCTTAGATTACCAGACTTTAATAAAAAGGGGCATATTCGATTTCGATAATTCAACCATAGAATGTAGTTTCAATTACTTGTGTCTATTTCGTCAAACATTTATAAAAGCGCATGTATTCTCAGTCCCAAAAATATAAAGGGTAAAAAGGAAAATGAAACTCACCATACTGTATTTCGTAGTAAAAATACATACAACGTCATTGAACAAGTGCAAGGTTGGCCTCGGATTCATGAACCTAAATTAATTATATATATTTATGTGTTGGTCAATATTTGTCTAACAAATTAGGTCAAGTCATAGTGTACCACAATCCTAATGCTCGAGACTAATATGCAAAAGTCAACAAAAGTAAATTTGACTCAAAATAATTTCCAAAAATCTATACATGATTAATATATAGTTTAAATATCGTCGTTTTATATTTTTAAATATTTTTAAAAGATTTATTAGAGTAAATAATATAATTTATTTATTAATAAATAAAATTTTATATTAAATTTATATAATAAAATATAATTTTATATATATTAAGTAATAAAATTTATAGGGTTCATTTAATATCATAAAGATAATATGATAGGTATTATTAAAGTAAGTTATTACACGTAGTAAAATATGTTTGTATCACATATTTATTTGATAAAATAATATCTATAATGATAGTAAGTAAAAGTTGTATTATTTTGTAATAATAATAATTATTATAAAAATATCAATATTTATAATTACTAAGATGACATTATGATAAAACGATAATTCTAATTATGATAACTTTAATATTTACGATAATTTTTAATATTATCTTTAAAATAATAATTCTATTTAAAATAATAATAATAATAATGATATTTTATAGTTACAATGACATTTCTATTAAAATGATTATTTTTGTTGAAATGATAGTTTTAATACTAACGATACTTTTAATAATAATAGTAATGATAAAAATAATAAGAACGATAATTTTATCTAAATCAATATCTTATAATATTTTAATTTCATCATGATACTCTTACTCATTATTTCCTAACCGTTTCGTTTAATAGCTTTTAATCATCTTTTATATCGTGTTTATAATAATGATAATAATAGTAATCAAAATAATTAGGTGTTACAAATATTTGTTTTAATTACACTAATATTAATAATGATAGTTACTATAACATTATTAACGATAATACTAATAATTATCTTAATGATAATATAGTAATAATAATAATAACAATAACAATAACCATTTTTAAATAATGATATATATATATATATATTAATAATGATAATAATAATAATAATACTAATAATAATAATAATAATAATATTTGGATGATAATAATAATAATACTAATTATAACTTTAACGATAATAACGATAGTAATAATAAAAAAAATAACAAGTTTAATGATAAATCCCTTTTATTGATAAAGATAATAATAACGATAATAATAAGATAAAACTAGAACGACGATAATAATAATCATTTTTAATAAAAATATCGAAAATTCAATTGATTATAACTTCTAATCCGTTCATCGAAACCATTCGATATCTAAAGGAAAAGTTCTTAATTTTTCACTAGATTTCCAAGGACATGCGTATCTTATACCTTATCTCAACCGCAAGTGTAACTAATTCAAGATTCAACCTAACCTGTCTAAGGGAAATATCAAAAGTACAAGCATGCATAATCCTAAATACTCGAGCACTAGTCAGGGATACACAATTAGTATGTAAAAGTTAAATTATGAGTACTCACGTATCAATATTGAGATTCAATATTGCAGGAAAGGTAAGTAGACGCAACGGAAATGATAAACACTACATTGACCTCACGAGCATACCCATGAACCATACTCAATCACCTCCATAGCTATAACCCATAATTTCCTTAATCCTATCCCACTCGAAAAACAATTTCGAAATCACTCGGACAGCATTCCGTCGTAATATTTTATGTATACTAATAATATATTGAAATAATACGGAGTAAATATATATATGTAAATCGATTGAGAGAGTTTAGAGAAAAATATTTTCAAGTTTCTATGAAATAATGAAACCTATTGAATTCTATTTATAATAGATTTTTGAATTATTAAAGTGAATTATTAAAGTATGAATTATTAAAGTAATTATTAAAGTATGAATTATTAAAGTGAATTATTAAAGTATGAATTATTAAAGTGAATTATTAAAGTATGAATTATTAAAGTGAATTATTAAAGTATGAATTATTAAAGTGAATTATTAAAGTATGAATTATTAAAGTGAATTATTAAAGTTAAAGTAAAGTAAAAATAAAGTAAAGGTAAAGTTTAAGTATAGTAAAAGTATAAAACTATGTACGTATAATACGCGTATAAATATATATAATATTAATTTAAATCGTTATATATATTTAATAAAATAGAATATAAATATCGTTAACTTTATTATACTAGTTAAGTAATGAGTTGTCAAAAGTGGTTCTAGATATTTATAAAAGTTATATACGTTTTAATAATAAAGTTCTTTTTAAACTGAAAACGTTTTTGTACGTTTGAAACTAAATAGATCAATCGAGTCTTTATGAGATTCAATCTTCCACTATCCTTTGTCTAGTTCTCAATGATTGACAATTTGTTCTTATTTATAAATCACTTTGCCATTTTCCGAATATTGTTAAAATGGAAAGATTTCTCAAATCAACGTGGGCCTTTCAACAGAGACTTGTAATCATAATTCAATATATCTGATAATTCAATCATTTGATCTTATCTTCTAATTCCATTGATAAACATTTTGAAATAGATACAATCATATAAAGTATTTAATCTAATATTTTGTTTACGTTTCAAGTTATAATATATATACACATATACATATATAATCATATTCGTTTAATGGTTCGTGAATCGTTGGAACTTGGTCGAGGTTGAATGAATGTATGAACATAGTTTAAAATTCTTGAAATTTAACTTAACAAATATTGCTTATCGTGTCGGAAACATATAAAGATTAAAGTTTAAATTTGGTTGGAAATTTCCGGGTTGTCACAAAGGACGAAAGAATATAATGAAAAATTCACCTATTCATATTCGAGATGGAACTCGAAAGGAATGATGTTATTGAATGACACAAAGTCATAACATATTGGGGGTGATGGACGGTCGTTAGGTGGTATCCGTCACTTGCATTAATTTCTTATGTTTCTCGTGCAAGTAGGAGATTGAAGGTTTTTCATATGCCCGAGAGACATATTTAATTAATGTGGCTAATATGTTATGATCCAAGTCGGGTCATACCCAATAACAAGCTTACCGACACCTTAAACGTATTTAAGCTTAACGATTAAATCATTAAGTAAATACGCGACACTTGGATTTTAGAGAATTGGTTTTCTAAAATATTATCACTTGAGATAAATTATTTGGATAATTTATATATAATTGTTTATAAGTTTAAATGATTATATTGTGTTATATTTTATAAAAGGTTTATAAAATGTGAAAGTAATATAACAAATACATGTTATATATATATATATATATATATATATATATATATATATATATATATATATATATAACAAGTTTATATATAAGTTATAACATTGTTATAAACATTGAAAGTGGGCAGATTTTGGGACTCCAAGACACTCCCATGCTTGTTTTTTGTTACTTTTAAGACTACACAAGTCCATATATGCATGTGGGACTCTTGGACCAAAGATTGACCAATTCTCTCAAGTGAAACTAGAGATTAAAAGCTTGTAAAAAAATTGCAAAAAACATTCTGCTGTGTGCTTTTGGCCGTGGCCTTTTTGAGCTCAAAAGGGTGTTTTAAATTTGTTTTTTCAAGCTCATATCAAGTGTCAATCAAATCCTAACTAAAGGCAAAGGTGATGGGGTTATTACTTGGGGTATTACACACTTAAGGCTTCAAGTTAGAAGCTTACTTTCCATCATCTTCATCATCATCTTGCTCACTTAAAAACAACCCTCAACTAGCTTGAGGAGGTATATTTATTACTTCCTTATTCTTATATGTAAGCATATGTTTCAAGACTTGATAACAATATGGAATTCATTTAAAATGGTTTAATATATAAACTTGTTTTTATAAACAATCATGCTTTCGCTTTCTTTAATTATCATAAAATGGTTTTGTGATTATGTTGACATTAAGAACTTGTTGTTATATTGAATTCCATCATGACAAACCCTCATTCAGACGGTTCGCAACCGTCTACGGATGAAATATATTTTCAAGAAACAGTGTATGTTCTAACACTATTGTGATGGGGTTCTATGGATGGAAAGTTAAGCCTTGATAATTGGGTGCTCGCGAACATACTTTTGGAATGCAAACGATTTAGATAATCAACGTTATGGAAATACTAAATCTTGCAGTTCAAAACAATGTTTATTAATAAACCTATGATTTCACCAACGTTTTTCGTTGACAGTTTTCTATATGTTTCTCAGGTTTATACTTGGCTAATTGATACATGCTTCTGCACACTTTGATTACTTGCTTGTGGTCAAGCATACATGCATACGCTAGTGATAGCACCTTTGGATTCAAACTTATAGCATACATACTTTCGCTATTTATAGCAACCGTGATTTTCAACTTATTATGTCGCAAGTTATTTCATTTATACTTTACAACTTTTGTAAACTTAAACTTGTTGTCGATCCGTTTTGTAAACTAAACTTTGCAAGTCTTGTACGTTTCAAATGAATGCGACATAATTTTGGTCAAACGCGTCTCATATAGGGACTATGTCCACGCAACGGGACCTAAGTTAACGGCGCCGTCAATGACGATTTTGTCGGGTCGCTACACAAGCAGCGGGTGTCTACAGCAAGACTACAACAACGGAAGCAAACAAACCTCTTAAGCACCTGAGAAAAACATGTTTAAAAATGTCAACACAAAGGTTGGTGAGCAATAGTTTAATGTAACAGTAATGTAAGGTAGGCAACGAGATTTCAGTGTTTCAAAACAGTATGAAAAGTATATGTATAACCGTGGGCACTTGGTAACTAACTTAACGTAAATAACACCCCCTAAAAGTACACTTGGCGAGTGCGTAAGTTTACGAAGTATTAAACATTCGTTAAATGCTAGCGCGACTAGCCCGAGTGGGGATGTCAAACCCTATGGATCCATATCTAAGATTCGTGTTCACCGGTTCAAAGACCAATGACTAAACGTTACCGAGCTAAGGGGAAAGTTTATGCCGTTGTATAACCTACACAAATATAAAGTTTAAGTACTCGTGCCTAGTATGTAAAATGTAAAATGCGCATCTATTCTCATTCCCAAAATAGTTAGAGTAAAAATGGATGCTATAACTCACAGTGAAAAGTAGTAAAGTTGATTCGGGAAAGTAAGCAAGTAGTTTGTCCAAAAGGTCCTCAACCTAAGTCAAGAGTTACTAAGTCAGTAAATCGTTCCCAAAAGTTTAAAAGTATGTAAATTAGGTCTTAAGTATCATCATCATTCATCATTAATCAAAAAGTGTAAAGTAAGTTTCAATCAAGAATAGAGTTTGAAATAAAGGCTGACTTTGTTCAGTCGCCACGACCTCTATACAAACTGAAATGAGGTGAGACCAGTGGCCATGGCTCCGTATATGTGTTCCCTAGTTTATGACCAATTTTCAGAACCAAACTCATCTTCGTTTGACCGTGGTGATGGTTTAAGTGCGAGTAGTCCAGAAATTTCAGCACAACGTTAAAAGGGTGTAGTGACTTTCGGAAGGCCATAAATCCTAAACCGTAACTCGGATTAAGACGAGGCCTAAACAGAAAATCATCTACTTGAACCTAACTAGCTGGAAATCAAACTTTAAAGTAGACCAGGTTAATGATCATACCCAGAAAATAGTAGGTAAGGTGCTCCGGTGGGTTCTTGGTGCTTGATGCTCATCACGGTTCTCATCCTTGATGCTTATAGCTTCAAGTGTACAACTCGTTGATGTGTTTCCATCATCTTAACCAAGTTTTGACCATCATAACACTAGTGTAAGTCTATGATACATAGCACAACTCAATTAAGGGTTGTAAGTAGTTTGATGAACCAAAGTTACATCAAGATCTTAGATCTGACACATACATGAGTTCTAATAGTAATATTAAGCTACAAACTTGAAAGTAAACTAAGTAAACAAGATCTTAAGTTGTAAAACTTAGTTCTTAGTTAGATCTTGAAGATCCTAGACTAAAAAGTCTAGATCTAATGTTCTTAAGTTAAACCCTAAGTTATAGAACTTGGATCTTAATTTTAATGAAACCATAAGTCATGAAACTTTGGTTTTAATCTTGTAGAATGTATGTAAGCTTATAAGCTGTTATTTACAACAAAATTAGAAGACCATAAGCTATAGAAACTTAGATCTATCATAAGTATATGAAGTTATAACTAGAAAGTTAAACTTCCATGTTCTTGAACTTACAAAGTTTAACTTTAGTTTCAAGAAATATGAGATCAAGTTTAACTAGTAATACTTGACCAAATTAACAATATCACAACTTTAAAGTACTTACAAAAGAAAGAAATAACTAAAGTTACAAGTATTATGTTCATGCTTGTTTCATACTTAAGAAGATTCAAATCAAAGTTTGGATCTTTGGAAAGTAAACCTTAAGTCTACAAAACATGAACACAAGTAAAATCATAAAGCTTATGAACTTTTAGATCTTTAAAGCATTTTAAGTGTAGAACCATAAGTTATGGAAACTTAGATCCTTGTTCTTGGTTCTTCATCAAACAAAGATGAAAGTAACAAGATTATATGAAGATACAAGCTAGATAACTTGATCTTTAACAACAACAAACAACAAGTAACAAAACAAGAAGAAATGATGATGACAGATGTCAATTTTAATGGAAGAAAAAGAAAGAAAATAAAGCTTTGTTACTTACAAGTTTGAGAGAAAAGAGATGAGAGAAAGAAAGTGTAAGTTTGTGTGTGAGAAAATGAAGTAGTACACTAGCAAATAAGTAACAAAAAATGAAAAGTGGAACTCTCCTCCTAGCCTAGACAAACCGTCGGCCAAGAGCTCCCAAAGGGGGAAGTCAAAAACTCACTTTCAAGTATTGGGAGATGGTGTAAGCTTAAAATGGATTAAGTTAAATGCATGGGAAAGAGGTGTAAGCATGCTTGTGACAAGTCTCCTCAACTTAACTTAATTAATCTAGTTTAAGCCTTAATAAGTTACTAGTAATAAAAGTGGGCTTACTAGTCCATTAAGTGGTGTAGGGTGGGCTTCCAAGTCCATTAAAATAAAGCCCAAGTCCAAGTAAGTAACCAATTAAATAAAAGGCCCAAGTAATTAACTACTAACATTAGTTAATTGAAAATGATTAATAATAATTAATCATGAATGTAAATAATATTCAAAATATTATTCGTGAAGAGTACGTGTGTCACAAAGACAAGTTGGGACATGTAAAGTCAATTACGATAACAAGTAAATGTATAAAAATACATTTATTACAGCGCAAGTATTAATAATAAATATTAATAATATAAGTTGGAAAATCCAGGGTCGTTACACCTGCGACCCCTGTGCTCTATTCCCTAAGAGGAGATGGAATGACTGAACACTGCGTGTAGCGATGCCGAGGTGGAGATGGGGGTCCTGTATACTGATGGCTCGGGCCTGCGCCGCTGGGGTCCCTGTGGGATACTAGTACTGGATACTCATGACGATATGGCGGAACGTTGAGTTGTCTGCCCGCATAATGTGTAAAGTGATCCAGATTCTGAAAGATTGCATGTTGAGCAAACCAACTCTCACGTCCGGGTAGATCTCCCATGTGATAGTGATACGGCAGAAAGCGCGGCCTATCCCCTTCCCCAACTGATAAGTGTCGGCGGGTGTCAGTGGGCCGTCCCTGTGTGGTGGGATCATCCTCATCCCGTGGTTCCTGAGAACCTCGCCGTCTCCGACCATCTCTCATCCTCGTATCAGACCTAAATCCTATTACTCTTAACCCTGGTACTGTCTGGTCCTCTGAGTCAGGTATCGCCGGATTAGCTGCAATGATTAACTATTCACCCTCGATACGAATGTACTCCCAGGTGTTCAGTAGCCTATACCCTATCTCTTCTGACTCGGCTTCGATCCTATACCCAAATCTCTCAACACTCCCCAAAGCATGCATCATACGAAGGAGATTGGTAACAACGGTTCCCAAAATCGGCACAACTGTTCTCGCGGCATTCCTTTCATTGGTGAATGCCTGGGCCAGAAGGTGTGCAACTTGCATATTCTGGTTGTGGATCATGGCATGCATCAAGCGCATATCATTAATGGTGATGGCACCTGATGTGTAAAATTGTGTCTATAATTTATAATGGAAAATGCCGGTAAAAAGATTACTACACACTAACGGGCAGTGCGCCCGATCGTGTAATAGTATAAAATTGGTAATTCCGAAATCGTTCTAAGGACAGTTTAAAAGTGAGAATTAAGATTGTAACTAATAAAATAAACTAAGTTAATCTATGAAAATCGAAAGTACTAGATAGTTTGTTTTGTGGCTATTTAACGATTAGCCAAATCAAAGATTGATTAAAAGTAAAAGATGATATTTTTGTGTTTTTAAGTTTATAAAAATAAATGCTGACTCAACGAAAAGTAAAGATATTTGAATTCAATGGATAAAAGAATGTCCGTCTAGATCTCCTATTCGCAGTGTCGGATGATTTTTTATTAAGCACCAGTTCAATTTATTAATACATGCAACTACAGAGTCGGTTTACCCAGAGTTCTCTTTTAGCAAACACAACAAACTTGGATTTATTGGCTTAGGGTTCCCTTTCACCAAAGACCTCTTTCGTTTGTGACTTAGTAATTAACTAATTACAAGATTAAGATTCAATTGGTTACGCGTTCGTTCCACACAATTCACCCCTGTTTTGTTTAATCTTTGTTACCCGGTTTACCCCTTGGTCCAGTAAGCACCCAATTGGTTAAGACAAATCAACTGAAAACTAGTGTACTAAATTGAAACAGGGTTCCCTTTGTTCAAACAAGATCACTAATCAACCTAGTAACAATAATCAACACCCACAAGAATGGTTCTTAATCAAAACTCATAATTATCATGCATTAATCAATAAAACATTAAAGTATCATCCAAACATATACGAATATTCAATCTAGACAAACATTAAAAAGCTTAGCCAATCATGGCTGGAACAAAAAATCACGAATAAACAATTAAGAGTATTCATAATGATGATAAGAATTAAACCTAATGAAAATTGTGTTCTTGATTGATGAATGGATCGAGACGCGTTTTTGGAATGATTGATGTGTTAGAATGACCTTGGGAATCCCCAAAAATCACCTTGGTTCGTCAAAAAGCTGTTGGAAATCGTCTGGATGCAAAAGTGGTAAGTTAGGGTATTTTTCGGGCCTTAAATACCTGCCAAATATATCTGAACTGACAGACCTCCGCGCCGCGGCCATATTTGTCGCGCCGCAGCCTATAACTGATTTTGGACCTTTCTTTAGACCCCTTCCTGATATCGAAATCTTTAGATTACCGCGTCGCGGCCAAGGACTCCGCGCCGCGGCATTCAACGTGTGCTGATTCCAACCTTCCATTGCACTTTTATAACACTTAATAAAAACTTAGAACCAAAATACCCGATATAAACTTAACGTTTCCAACCCCGGAGCACCAATAATAATAATCGATTAACAAATGCCTCAAAAACTACATAAAACGCCACTCTTCAACAATAAACTTTTCAAACTCGGATGTTCTCAATATCTTCATTATAACCGCCAAATCGTATCCAAACGGACTAAAATGTGATCGATATCGCTAAGGAAAACGTGTATAAAATATGCGATATCAAACCACCCCACACTAGAGTTTTGCTTGTCCTCAACCAATAGAACTCGAAAATAATCTTCTACCATATAATAACTTCTTCAACATGTATGTAGAACCAAACGAAAAACCAACAAACCAAAAACTAGCATGGGCACGATTTTTGAGTAAACAACAACCATGGTTCCTGATGTGTGCGAGGTGGTGTACAAAATAGTTATATTTTTACTACGAAATACTATTAAATACGATACAATTTTACACAAGATATTTATTTATTTATAGAATGGATATACCTAAACCTTGCTACAATACTTATAGGCAGTGTACCTAATCGTACAGTAGTGTAGTTTTTAGTAAGTCCGGTTCGTCCTCAGGGAACTCGCCAAGTTTAACGCTATATTTTTTTAACTTATAATTGTAAAAATACCAAAATATATATAAGTAGTATTATTATTATAAAAGGGTATTTTTACCATTTAATGACCGGTTTGTCGATTTTAAAACTTAAGTCGCAGTTAAAACCTAATGTAAAATATTAAAAATAAATATAACTTAATTTAAAGCGTAAAGTAAATGACAATAATTAAAATGCGATAAATAAAATAATGTTAAATAAATTTGCGATAATTAAAAGTGCAATAAAATAAAATTACGATAATTAAAGAGTACGATAATTAAAAGTGCAATTAAATATGAAATAAAGGAAATTAAATATGAAATAAAGGAATTATGCTTATTTAAACTTCCGTAATCATGATGTTCGACGTGTTGTTTTTAGTTTAGTACCATGGGTTAATTGTTCTTTGTCCTGGATTATTCGATATGTCCATACAGATTTGTCCATAATAGTCCATCAGTCATAAATATAAAGTGCGAGAGTCTTCGTCAAATTATCCTTATACCCGAAGTCAAATATTCCAACTAATTGGGGATTCGAATTGTAACAAAGTCTTAATGCTTTGTTTAATGAATACACCAGGTTATCGACTGCGTGTAGTCCAAGGTTTTACTACTTTGTTAACAATTACACCAATTACCCTTGAATGTAATCCACCCCTATTTCAACAAGTCTATTAACTATTAATCCAGTTCCGTGTCCGGTCAAATGAATAATTATTGGTATTTATAGATATCCCGCCCACCGTACCCAGTCAAGCGTATGTGGTTATATATAAATACGTCAAATTATAAGTCTATATATTAAATTAACGAGGTATCATTTAGTTAATATAAAGCCCATTAATAGCCCATAGTCTAATTTCCACAAGTGTCGTTCTTTTGTCCAAACCCCAATTATGGTACAAAGCCCAATTACCCAATTTTAATATTTAGCCCAACATCACGATTACTTCGGCATTAAATAAGCATAATAATAACTTAGCTACGAGACATTAATTTAAAAAGGTTGAACATAACTTACAATGATTAAAAATAGCGTAGCGTTACACGGACAGAATTTCAACTTACACCCTTACAACATTCACTAACATACCCTTATTATTAGAATTTAAAATTAAAATTAAAATTAAAATATAATATATATATATATATATATATATATATATATATATATACACGTTTGAGTAAGAAGAAGAAAAAGATATATTAAAGTTCACTCAAAACTGCGAAATTTATAGGCATGTGGCCACAAAAAGTGGCCCATGCGATCGCATGGATATTAAGCCTACAGGCCATGCGATCGCATGGAGGTAGGTACCAGCTCACATTGCTTTGTTTTCTTTCTTGCCGACGGTTTTTATAAATAAATATAATATATAAATAATTTTAAGAATTATTTAAATATTATATTATATTTATGTGCATAGTTGACTTGTAATTTTTAGTCCGTTGCGTCGAGCGTTGAGAGTTGACTCTGGTTCTGGTTCTGGAGTTTCGAACGTCCTTGCGTACAATTTAATATCTTGTATTTTGCGTTTTGCGTCTTGTACTCTTGTAATTTTGAGACGTTTCTCATCAATAATTTGAACCTCTTTGATTGTACTTTGTACTTTTGAGCTTTTTGGTCGTTTGCGTCTTCAATTCGTCGAATCTGTCTTTTGTCTTCACCTTTTATTATTTAAACGAATATCACTTGTAAATAGAACAATTGCAACTAAAAGCTTGTCTTTCTTGAGGGATAATGCTATGATATATATGTTCGTTTTTAGCATTATCAAATATTCCCACACTTGAGCGTTGCTTGTCCTCAAGCAATATAGTCTTGAAATAAATATATACTAGAATCACTTCTTTATTCTTCACACTTTGTACATCAGTGATTTCTATACGGCGGTATGAACAATGGTAGTAACGATGTGGTTTACAGTCCCATATGACTATAAAAATTTAGATCCTTAAGGGAATTGGATCTTTATGAAATAAGTTTTCCGAAATAACCCTTCACCGGTGTTTGCAAAATATTTTTTTGTGGGTTTGGTGGGTTTCAGATTTGAAAATTTTAGCTCAAAACTTGCGGTTTTGTGTCACCCACTTGCTAACCTTGTATTGGGAAAGCAACACGTCCAGTATACTTGCTCCGTATAGTAAAGCTCACCCTATAGTTTTTCGGTCTGGCACAAGGTCCTGTCTTCGACCATGCTATGCAACCACCGTTCTTACGGTTGACACCCGATTTGGTTCAGGTGACCTAATGAATTCCAGGTGAATTCCTAGGATTTTACGTTCAATGGTAATGAACACATTAAAAATGGGTTTTTCAGAAAACAAATCGGTTTGTAATTTTGATCAAAATATTTTCTCGTTCAAGCTCGAGTTTAGATATCATCGAATTCCATGAGTTTGAATTCTCAATCTTTAAAAGTCAATCTCAAGGATTGAGTAATATCAGTCTTAAAAGCTGATTTTTGATCTTTAAGGAGATTATCCTTTCTGGGGATCTGATTCATTAGTCTTATCAAGCTAATTTGCACGGTGCTCTCCCCATTTTACGAGACAGATCCTCTTATGGTTAGGATAAGTCTGACCACTTGGCGACCCTGTTTGATGCTGAGGTCCGTGGATTTCCAGCTGATTTTCGAGAAAACTTTTCAAGGTTTTTCATAGACTCTACAACTGGTCTGGACGACAACTTACTGACCTAAATCAAGAAGCGCGTGTCTTTTTCGGAAGACTTTACTTCCTTTTAATGATGGAATTGATTCATCATGTAGATCCATCTTTCTTTCAAATATATTACATTAAATTGGGTAAAACTGATAAAATTGTCCAAAACAAAAGTATCTTCAGTTATTTGTACAAAAATATGTGATATATGTTTTAAATAACTTGGTAAATTTTTCCCACACTTGGCTTTTATTTTCCTTTCTTTGACTTTTTATTGTCCTCTATTCCATTTTAAATGAATTCTAATATTTTGGGTTGTTTCTCAATTTATGTCCTTTATGAGGTAACAACAATTTCGGTGTTAACACCTAGTTTTATCGTTCATAAATATGTATAAACATGATTTTGAGTTCATTTAATTGAAAATTTTGAAAAATTTTACTAGAATTGAGTAGTCAGTATATAAGACTAGGGCTGTTCTTTATTATCAGAGAGCACTAGATTCTAATACAACTACTGCGTTACTAGTATTTTTAATGGTAACTAAGTGTATAAGTTAAAATTTTAAAAATCCGAAAGAATTTAACCCCTTCCCACACTTAAGATCTTGCAATGCCCTCATTTGCAAGAAATCAGTAACAATTTTAAATTATTGAGGGTGATTAGCTTAGAAAAATGATTAAATTTTACCAAAGTTTCCAAACATATTGGCGTTTGTTTGCTGAATGATAAATGGTGCACATCATTTGTTCATTCCGTCTTGTTGTTACATCACATTTGTTTTTCGTTTTGTCGTCAAACTTAGTAGCTTTTGCTGAACTTAATGCCAGTCTTTGAAAATGCGCGGTTTTACCCTGTTGTGTACAATTGACAATATACATACATACAAATAATAACATGCATGGTAATTTGAAATGGGACTTAAAATCCCACTTTCAAATCAAATATGAAACATTAGTACAACATAATAAAAATATTAAACAATACATAAAAGTATCAATATATTATATGTTTAAACATAAATAAATAAAAATAATAAATAGATAAAAATCATAGAAATCACCAACAGGAACTATATCAATCTGGATAGGGGTTCCAGTTCATGTTGTCGTCCTAGTTCCATGGTTGGTGATAGGTGTACTGGTAGGCTTGGTTAGGGTCGTAGAGAGTATATGGTGGTCTCGTCTCGGGCTGGTGTGGAGGATAGTAAGCGGGTCGGGTCGGGTCGGGACGTAGTGATCTTGAGGTGATAGCTGGCTCATGATCTGACGCTGATGATAGTCCCATCTATCATGCTGTCGTTTCCTAGAATGCTCGTACTCATTCCGGGCTTGCCACTGCTCCATCCGACTAAATCTCTCCCCGTTTGTCATATCTACCTCATCTACACGCTAGTAGACGTCAGTCATAGCCTCGCTAATGACATCCCTAATGTCATCCGCTTCCTTCATTTCCTCATCTGAACCTCTCTCTACCTGAGGATGACTACCGACATAGGGTATTGCCTGATTGCGTCTACTCTTCAATACCTTAGCACCCTGATAGACCCTCAATCCTAAAGGCTCAACCTGTTCCCTACATTCTAAAAGTGGACCCCCTTGATCCCTATCTACACCCAAATACTCTCCAATGAGAGTAACAAAAATACCTCCTCCTATTATTCCCCCTTCCTGTATTCCTTCTACCATCTTAGACAAATAAAAACCAACACAGTAAGGGATATTAACAAAGCCTCTTGGGTTTCGAATACACTTTAGGTAAAATAAATCATGTAAGGTCATTTTCTCCTTGTTGTGACCTCTCTGTGTAATCGAGTTAGCCAAAAATCTATGAATTATACGAAGCTCGGCTTTGTTAATATGTAAGTAGGAGTGTTTTCCTCCCAGCGTAAAAACATTATAATCTGACATACGCATCCAGACGGCGTTTGCGTCAAAATTCATATCTACCCTTTCACCACGATAAATCAAATTCATACAATCGAGTAGTAGTAATTCACCAGGAGTATAAATCTGTAATGCCCTGGCCATGTCCAGCATGGACATCCTGTACATCCTACGGCCAAGTGTAAATCTGGAATACCAATCTATTTCAATTGACACTCGGTTTAAATCCCAAAAACCTTTGGGTGCCATAGCTTTTGGCTATGAGTTGTGTTGTCTAAGCAAACACAAGCACGTAGCTATTGTTCCTAAAAAGGATAACACTGGTAAAGCTCTAGGCTCCTCTTCCCACAGTATCACACCATTGAATGATGTAATAATAAAATGATATAGTTTCGGAAGTCTGCTATACCAAGTAACTAAAAGTTTGTGATCAGACACGTGATTCGGTCACAATCACGCTATGCAATCACCGCTCTCTCACAATTTACACCCGTTTTGGTACAGGTGACCTACTATTGAGTTCCCCGAACTCGTAGGATTTCATGTCCAAAATAATGAACATGTGGGACAATTTTGGCTTCTTTGAAAACACGAATTATACCATAAAATACCAAGCCAATTTTAATAATAAAGGTTTTGGCTGAATTTTCAATTGTTTTTCTACTTTTTTTTATTTATTTTTAAACTAACTTTTCTGTTTTTTTTATTTTATCCCTAATTTTTCAATTTTTTTTACGACCAAAACCCGTGAAACGTCAAGTCTTTTTAAATCAAAACTAAGATGATGATGATTCCATTAACAACCAACCCGAGAGATTTTACATCCCCACCCCACACTTGAGATCAAGTAATGTCCCCATCACTTGAGATCAAAAATTAGATAAAAATCGAAAGGGTTATGTGAGAAAGAAAATAATAAAAACTTATCGAGCTTAACCACTGATTGTGGAATGCCAGTGACAGATGGCGCTGAACTGACTGCTAGCATAAGAACATCGTCCATTCCCGATCATCACACCAATATCATCAATCATGCGGTTTTGCTGAACTTAATGCCAGACTTGAAAAATCGTTTCACCAACAAACCTAAGAAAATAAAAACATACGAACTACATAAACGGGACAAGGTGGCACCACCCGATGCCGAAACGCCTTGTCCCTCAAATAAGTTGCAGAGTACATAAACAGAAAATAAAATTATTCAAGTAGAGACCAAATGAAAAGGAAATAGTTTCAAACAAATTACAACATAATCAACGGGCTCGCAGGCCCTCCTCACTGAAAACCATCATACGGCCAATTGCCGTACGGATACTGCTGCTGAAACCTCTTATGCGCATCCTCCAACCTTTCCTGCTCACTGTAAATCGGGGCCTGCACTTGTGGCCGAACTGGACTGCGATAATACACGGGTGGCTGAGCAGTAGTACCATAATAATGATCCGGGTTGTAGTAGAAAAGACGAGCATTGTGCCTTTGCCAATCGTTCCCATATGCCATCCATTGCTGGTCATGTAAAGACTCAGCCGACCTCTCATCGACCCTCTGCTGACTTTCCCACATACGGTCATTATGCGACCGTTGTTCTCCCCGAAACTCATCAAAGCTGTCTGACACACCGATTTGCACGTTATCAACCCGCGAGACCAAGTTATCCCAAATTTCTTGGGAAATACCCCATGGCTGACATCCTGCAGGAACATTCTGGGCACCCGGCTCCGCCGCATCACCTCCTTGATCATGATCACCACCCTCTTGCGCTTGTTGCCGAACATACGCCACTAAACCAACTCGATTTGCATCCCACATTAGAAAATTTGCACTAATATAAAACCTTACATTAAAAGGTTTCATAACCTGTAATGGATCGGTCAATTTCGTACACCTGCTGAAATCAATGTTGAAAAACCTCGCAATTTTTGTCACAAAATTACCACCAAGAAGTGGCCTTGATCCCCTTGTTTCCCTCGCATGATGAGATAAATAAGTAGCAATTAACATACACAAATAAACATGCGCATCGACCCGAACTCGGTGCATAATCCACAACTCGGTCGAATTGACTTTATCTTTCCCATTTCTTCGACCGCAAAAAGTACACGAAAGCAATTTATGAAGTAACCGTAGCTGTCTGCTCCGAATATCGGACCCCTTCGACTCATTGGAAACAAAATGAGTCAAACCTGAAATTTCATACCAAAAGTCTCGCTCGTTATAATCCTCCGGGTGTCCTATAAACTCAGTTTCTTTTTTCAAGTACCGTGTTAAAGACTTCTCATCCAATTCCTCGTACAAATTTAGTGCTCGAGCCAGATCCATTCTACTCATGGCTCGATTCTCTCCACCTAGCTGAAATGTCATAAACCCCTGATCCGTAGGATCCCTTCTTGAACGCACACTTAACGAGGAGAAAAACTTAACCACCAACTCTCGATAAAGATCATCTCTCAAAGCCATGGCACGTTCCCAAGTGCCTAGATAAACTCTGTTTCTTGACATTGCTAACAAATCAGTGATTTCATCCCTGATCTCACTAGTAGCTCTATTCAACTCATCCCAACTGAAATACCAAGTCGCTTGTATACTTCGAACTAAAATAAATTCAAAGTATTGTGAGTAGTTTTCGGCAACTCTTTGCAACCAAATCTCTGGGTTCGTTCATCTCTCTTTATCTCTTCGTGATTGAGATGTTGAAGACGAAGGGACATCTACTCTGCTTCTCTGCACACATGAAACAAGAACCAAACCAAACACAAAACCTTGAAAAGTTAGCGTTAGGACAATTATAATAATCAAACCAACATGTTCCACATACATGCATCAACTATCATTAATTCTCGTTTCAATTTCAATTAAGAATTTAAACAAAAGCAAGTATTTAAAACATGTGTTTTGTTCCATGGCACCAATATCAAACTAATTCTCAAAACACTAAGTCATGAAAGTGCCCCATTAAACAATCCTCACTTAACCCAAGTTCACAACTCATCTACATAATTCACCAACCAACAATAAATCATTCCTATAATCACAAGTTAACTTCTAATTTGCAAGAAGATTAAACAATTCCAACAACCAAATAAACATCTCACAAATCACAAAAATCATCATGCTTAACCAATTACCAAAATCACATACGACCCGCCCAAATCACCCCACACTATCTTTAAACATGTATCTAGTAACAAACATCTCTCTCACAAACAAAATCCCCAAACTTTCAACATCGAATTCGGATTTATCGCTACCCTAATCTCAAGAATCAATATTATGCATCAACTACACAAAAATTCATGAAGAAAACACAATAATATCATATTCATCAACAATTCATCACATAGTAAGGTATAAAAGTCTCAATTAAACAAACCCCACAAACTTTCAAGCATGAACCCTAGAATTAATAAAATTAATCAAGAAACATGAGAGAAAAAGCAAGAGAATAGCAAAATCGGACCTTAACCGACATGATTGAACAAGAAATTGAAGAAATTAGGCAAGAATTAGTGATAATTGAACTTAGGGTTTTAAAGCTCCAAGTGTGTTAGAGAGATGAGTGTAAGAGTGATGGGTAAAAAACAGATCCAAAACCCCTAAAAAGGGTGAATTCCCGTCGGGTTTAATGTTGGGTCGGGTTGACCCATTTGATTTAAAACTTTTACCGTCGGGTTAGAATCTGTGCAGCAGGAATGTCGCGCCGCGACATAAGTGGCCGCGCCGCGGCGATGTGCTATACCTGATTCTAATTCCTCTTTATTAACAGACCTCGAAATCCTATGAAACCCCGCGCCACGACCTCAATTGTGGCGACGCGGAAATGAACGTAGTTTTGTCCCAATCTAAATGGCTTCCTGACTTTGAAAACTTTGAAACCTCGCGCCGCGACCTCAATTGTCGCGCCGTGGCAATGAACGTGGTTATGACCCTTTCTAAATGGCTTCCTGACATTGAAAAGTTTGAAATGTCATGCCGCGACCATTGGTGTCGCGCCGCGGCAATGAACTTGACCTGATCCCTCGACGTAATAAGTATCCAGCAACCTAAAATCACTTTAAGAACCAAAACAACCAACAAAATTCGCAAGAAATCAATCATAATAAATCATATAGCAAATAAAACGCAGCAAACCCGTGATCACACATATTAATACAAACTATACAACAATGTGAACCATATTTAACGAGTCGTCCACACAACTCGTCCCCAACTTCAAGTGGCATTGGGATCGGGTTCAATGTGAACCCCGTCATCAATCTCCAATGGACCATCAAAATATTTCTTCACTCGATGTCCGTTAACCTTAAAGGTAGTACCACTCGCATTTTTCAACTCAATTACACCGTATGGGTACACCGTAACAACCTCAAATGGTCCCGTCTACCGGGACTTAAGTTTTCTCGGTAAAAACTTCAATCTAGAGTTAAACAAGATCACTCGATCGCCCTCCTTAAACTCTTTCGGACCCTTTAACCTTCTATCATGCCATTGCTTGGTTTTCTCTTTATAAATTAACGAATTCTCATACGTATCAAGGCGTAATTCACCAAGCTCATTCAATTGCCCCGCCCTTAGGCGTCCGGCTTCCTTCAAATCCAAATTGCACTTTTTAAGTGCCCACATCGCTTTATGCTCAATCTCCAACAGAAGATGGCACGCTTTTCCATAAACCAACCGATAAGGAGTGGTACCAATTGGCATTTTGTAGGCGGTTCGAAACGCCCACAAAGCTTCATCGAGCTTATTCGCCCACTCCCTCAGATTTGACCCCACAGTTTTCTCAAGAATCCCTTTAAGAGCTCGATTGGTATTCTCAACTTGTCCGCTCGTTTGGGGATGGTATGAAGTAGAAACTTTATGGAGAACTCCATATCGCTTCAATACCTTCTCCATTTGGGCGTTACAAAAATGAGTACCCCTATCGCCAATTAAAGCTTTAGGAGTTCCAAATCGAGAGAATAAATGCTGAAGGAACGAAATCGCAACTCGTGCATCGTTTGTAGCCAAAGCTTACGTTTCGGCCCATTTGGACACGTAGTCAATGGCAACGAGTATGTAACTATAATTCTGAGATTTCGGAAATGGCCCCATAAAGTTAATTCCCCAAACGTCAAATACTTCGCAAACTTGGATGCTTTGTTGAGGCATCTCGTCCTGTTTGGTGATTTTACCGGCCCTTTGACAAGAATCGCACGATTTGCAAATCCGGTGGGCATCCTTGAAAATTGTTGGCCAAAAGAAGCCGGCATCATAGATTTTATGCCCCGTGATTTGGGGTCCAAAATGCCCACCGGTAGGCCCACTATGGCACTCGGTCAAAATACGCCTACACTCCTCACCGGAAACACACCGGAGGATAACCCCATAGGGACAACAACGAAAAAGATAGGGAGCCTCCCAGAAATAGTACTTAAGGTCACTGAAGAATTTCTTCCTCTTTTGATGTGACCACCCTTTTTCCAAGAATCCCCCAACGAGATAATTAGCAATGTCCACGTACCATGGCTCATCCACCTTGTCCATCGCCATGAGATATTCATCGGGAAAATCATCATGGATACTCGATTCGTGAAGGACTTCGAGATTTGGATTCTCGAGTCTGAACAAGTGGTCAGCCACTAGATTTTCAGCACCCTTCTTATCCCGGATCTCGATGTAGAATTCTTGCAAAAGCAAGATCCATCTAAGCAGTCGAGGTTTTGCATCCGGTTTCGAAAACAGGTACTTCAGAGCAGAATGGTCCGTAAAAACATAGTCTTAGACAAGACTAAGTAGGACCGAAACTTATCAAACGAAAAGACCACCGCAAGGAGCTCCTTTTCAGTGGTAGTATAATTCAATTACACTCCCTGCAAGGTCTTGCTTGCATAGTAAATGGGTCGGAAATGTTTCTCGACCCTTTGACCCAAAACAGAGGCAACAGCAAAATCCGAAGCATTGCACATAAGCTCGAATGGAAGGGACCAATTCGGAGCAATTATAATGGGTGCATTGATCAGTTTCTCCTTAAGAAGATTGAATGCCTTTAGGCACTCTTCGGAGAAATTCCAAGGTATGCCCTTTTCGAGGAGTTTCTTCATCGGGTTAGCAATTTTAGAAAAATCCTTAATAAACCACCGGTAAAAACCGGCGTGCCCGAGAAAACTCCGAACACCCTTAACATCGGTGGGAGGTGGAAGGTTCTTAATAGTCGTTACCTTCACGGGATCCACCTCAATACCGTCCTTAGAAATCTTAGGCCCGAGAACTATGCCCCCTTGAACCATGAAATGGCACTTTTCCCAATTGAGCACAAGATTAGACTTTTCACACCTTTCCAACATCCGTTCTAAATTAAGAAGGCATGATTCGAAAGTGTCACCGAAGACCAAAAAGTCATCCATGAACACCTCCATGCAATCCTCTATCATATCATGGAATATGGCCATCATGCACCTTTGAAAAGTGGCCGGAGCATTGCAAAGATCATAGGGCATGCGTCGGTATGAAAATGTGCCATACGGGCACGTGAAAGTAGTTTTCTCCTGGTCTTCGGGCGAGATAGGAATTTGGAAATAGCCCGAAAAACCATCAAGAAAACAATAAAAGCTGTTTCCCGCCAACCGCTCTAGTATTTGATCCATAAAAGGTAACGAGAAGTGGTCTTTGCGTGTGGCGTCGTTCAACTTACGATAGTCAATACAAAAACGCCACCCCGTGACAGTCCTAATGGAAATTAACTCATTTTTATCGTTGGTGGTAACAGTCATACCACCTTTCTTAGGTACACAGTGTACAGGGCTAATCCAAGGACTGTCAGAGATCGGGTAAATCAGACCTGCATCGAGGAGCTTAATGATCTCTTTCTTCACGACATCTTGCATGTGCGGGTTGAACCTCCTTTGTCGTTGCACCACAGGTTTGGAGTTATCCTCCATTAGGATTTTGTGGGTGTAATAGGAGGGACTAATACCCTTAATGTCGTGAATTTTCCATGCAATGGCCGGTTTATGGGCCTGCAGTATGGTTACAAGCCCAGTTTTCTGGCCTGTAGTAAGAGAAGAAGAAATAATTACCTGGAGCTTAGATTCCTCCTGCAAATAAGTGTATTCCAAATGATCTGGAAGTGGCTTCAATTCTAACTCTAGAGGTTCTTCAATTGAAGACTTGCTCCGGTAATTCGCATCATGTTCGAGTTCCTTGAACTCCTCCTTAGTCGGCTCATAGCCGTTTTCCATCAAGGTGGTCAAAATATCCACCTCCTCAACCTGCAACTCTTCATCAATTTAAACCAATGAACATTCTCCTGAACCCTGTAACTCTGGGAATTCCTGCAACAACTCAGACTGGACATTCACAGTGTTAAGAAAATAACATGTATCATCAGTGTAAGCAGGGTATTTTAAAGCATGGTCGATTGAGAAAGTTGCATGCAAATCATCTATCCTAAGGGTCAACTGTTGGCCATAAACATCAATGATACACCTAGCAGTATTTAAAAATGGCCGACCCAAAATCAGTGGAATCCTCTCATCCACTTCCATATCCAACACCACGAAATCGGCCGGGAAAACTAACGACCCGATCTTAACTAGCATATTCTCTATAATTCCATGAGGGAATTTAATGGAGCGGTCAGCTAGCTGAATAGCCATACGCGTGGGTTTCAACTCCCCGGGGTCTAGCTTCAAGTAAATAGAATAGGGAATTAAATTTATGCTAGCCCCCAAATCTGCCAACGCCCTCATACAATCCAAGTTACCCAGTAAACAAGGAATGGTGAAACTCCCAGGATCCTCAAGCTTCTCGGGAAGCTTCTTTGCAACTACCGCTGAACATGCGGCATTCAACCTGACTGAAGACACGTTCTCCAGCTTCTTCCTGTTAGTTAGCAAGTCCTTAAGAAACCTTGCATACTTGGGCATACCTGCAACCACATCAATAAAAGGCAAATTAATATTAACTTTTTTAATCAAGTCCATGAACTTGGACTTTTCTGCCTCTAGCTTCTCCAATCTCTGCTTCCTCGGGAATGGGAGAGGTGGTTGATACTCTTTAACTACCAGTTTCACAGCAACAATTTCCGGTACCCTCACAACCTTCTCAATCACCTATTCCAGCTCCTTATCCCCCTCCGATTCACTAACAACAACCGGCTCACTATCCTTAACCAACGGCACTCGCAAGTCATACTCCTCGGGCTTCCTCGATGAATCATATGCTAAACCACTTCGGGTGGTGATAGCATTAACGTGCCCATTCTTCGGGTTATTATCTGTCTTACTCGGTAACTCTCCCGGTTTCCTCTCATTATTCTGATTAGCAAGTTGACCAATTTGTTTCTCCAGATTCTGAATAGCCGCTTGTTGATTTCAAAACATTTGATCATTCTTCTCATTGTTCTGAGTAACAGTAGTAACAAGCTGAGTTTGACACATCACAAGCTTCTCGATCATAGCTTCAAGGTTGGACTTTTTCTCTTCGGCTTGGGGTTTCTGAAAATACCCGGGAGCTTGCTATTGATATCCTCCACTAGAACCTGGCTGAAACCTCGAACCTTGATTACCTTGAGGATTATAGGGATTGTTGAAATTCCTATTAAACTGCGCACGTCCCTGAAACTGATTGTTGTTCTGTTGACTAATATAAGGGATCTCTTCCTTTTGCCCTATCGTTAGCCCCGCATCACAATCTTTTGTCAGATGTAATCCCCCACAATACTCACAACCAACCTTCATACCATGAATATCCTTATTTATCTTCTCCAAATTCCTACCAAAAGAATCCAACTTAGCACTTATAGACCCAAAATCGTCATATGCACCAGTGGTTTCGGTTCTCTTAACTGAAGCTGAACGAGTTGATTCATGATCTTGATGCCATTCGTGAGTGTAAGCAGCTTGCTTTTCAATAATCTCTAGTGCCTCTTCTTTGGTTTTATCCATTAAAGTTCCACCTGCTGCTTGATCAATACTCTAACGAGTTGGGATGTCACACCCCTTATAGAAAATCTGGACCTTCTGTAAATCATTCAACCCGTGTTGCGGACACGAGCGCAACATATTCGAATAACAGTCCCAAGCATCAAATAGTGTCTCACTGCTCTTTTGTCTGAATTGAGAAATATCTTCTTGAAGTCTAGCAGCTCGAGACGCAGGAAAAAACTTTGATAAGAACTTATCTACCAACGTATCCCAAGAGGTAATCGCTCCTTCCGGTTGCTTATCTAACCATCTCTTGGCTTCTCCCTTAAGAGTCCAGGGAAAAAGCCTCGTATTGATCGAAGTATCGGCAACCTCATGCAGTTTGAAAAGGTTGCAAACATCATTGAAAATACGAAGATGCTCGTTATCATCCTCGCTATCCTTGCCATGAAATTGGCAGTCAGAAGAAATCAAACTCAGGATCGGCCCTGTAATTTGAAAAGGCTGAGTGATGTTCGGTTGAGTAATCGAATTGCCTTGGCCCCCTCGTGTGGCCTTCAACTTTTTATGCCATATTCTGAGGACGATTCGGTTAATCAGCTTGGTCAGCCATATCTTCAGTTTTGAAAAGATCTAATGAAATGTAAGATTCTTCTTCTTCTCTGATTTCAGGTGGTGTATCGGGCACTACAGTCTCAGAACTACTACCCAAATTAATAATATTAGCACTCGAAGAAAAAGATGAATCCACCGTAGACTTTTGTTCTTGACTTAACGCTCTAAATAACTCTCTTTCGGGTTCTGCAAATGGTTGAAGAATCGGAGAATTAGAAGAACGCGTATGTGGCATGCACTACCTGTTATCTGCGAAATCACAACTAACAACTGATTAAACGCACCGATTCAACTGAGAATAATGAAAAGAAATAATAAACTATAACTAAACTAAACTAAGAACAATTAGATAATAATCTTAATTTTTGACACAACTGTCCCCGGCAGCGGCGTCAAAAACTTGATGTGTAAAATCGTGTCTATAATTTATAATGGAAAATGCCGGTTAAAAGATTACTACACACTAACGGGCAGTGTACCCGATCGTGTAATAGTATAAAATTGGTAATTCCGAAATCGTTCCAAGGACAGTTTAAACGTGAGAATTAAGATTGTAACTAATAAAATAAACTAAGTTAATCTATGAAAATTGAAAGTACTAGATAGTTTGTTTTGTGGCTATTTAACGATTAGCCAAATCAAAGATTGATTAAAAGTAAAAGACGATATTTTTGTGTTTTTAAGTTTATAAAAATAAATGCTGACTCAACGAAAAGTAAAGATATTTGAATTCAATGGATAAAAGAATGTTCGCCTAGATCTCCTATTCACAGTGTTGGATGATTTGTTATTAAGCACCAGTTCAATTTATTAATACATGCAACTACAGAGTCGGTTTACCCAGAGTTCTCTTTTAGCAAACACAACAAACTTGGATTTATTGGCTTAGGGTTCCCTTTCACCAAAGACCTCTTTCGTTTGTGACTTAGTAATTAACTAATTACAAGATTAAGATTCAATTGGTTACGCGTTCGCTCCACACAATTCACCCTTTTTTGTTTAATCTTTGTTACCCGGTTTACCCCCTTGGTCCAGTAAGCACCCAATTGGTTAAGACAAATCAACTGAAAACTAGTGTACTAAATTGAAACAGGGTTCCCTTTATTCAAACAAGATCACTAATCAACCTAGTAACAATAATCAACACCCACAAAAATGGTTCTTAATCAAAACTCATAATTATCATGCATTAATCAATAAAACATTAAAGTATCATCCAAACACATACGAACATTCAATCTAGACAAACATTAAAAAGCTTAGCCAATCATGGCTAGAACAAAAATCACGAATAAACAATTAAGAGTATTCATAATGATGATAAGAATTAAACCTAATGAAAATTGTGTTCTTGATTGATGAACGGATCGAGACACGTTTCCGGAATGATTGATGTGTTAGAATGACCTTGGGAATCCCCAAAAATTACCTTGGTTCGTCAAAAAGCTGTTGGAAATCGTCTGGATGCAAAAGTGATAAGTTAGGGTATTTTTCGGGCCTTAAATACCTGCCAAATATATCTGAACCGACAGACCTCCGCACCGCGGCCATATTTGTCGCGCCGCGGCCTATAACTGATTTTGGACCTTTCTTTAGACCCCTTCCTGATATCGAAATCTTTAGATTACCGCGCCGCGGCCAAGGACTCCGCGCCGCGGCATTCAACGTGTGCTGATTCCAACCTTCCATTGCACTTTTATAACACTTAATAAAAACTTAGAACCAAAATACCCGATATAAACTTAACGTTTCCAACCCCGGAGCACCAATAATAATAATCGATTAACAAATGCCTCAAAAACTACATAAAACGCCACTCTTCAACAATAGACTTTTCAAACTCGGATGTTCTCAATATCTTCAATATAACCGCCAAATCGTATCCGAACGGACTAATCATTGTAATCCTACTGATCATCGTTCGACTCGAATCTCCAAGTTGCCATAAATTCTGCGTATGGCTCCTCATACACCTTTTCAATTATTTCAAACAGTTTTTGCCAGGCTCTGTTTGTTTTCTCGTATGCTGTAAAGTTCAAAATTGCTCTAAGCTCATCGGCCCATCCACAGTGTTCCATTATTACCCAGTTAATATATTTGTTGGCTCTTTTTTGCCGATTAATCCAGTTCCTCATAAACGGTTCATTGTCTGCTGGATCATCTTGCCCGCGAAGGTAATGGGGCAACTCATAATCTGCTGGTATATGATTAGCCATCTGCAAAGGTCAAGTAACATAGGTTATGTTCCAAAATATTAAGACTTCAAATAATACTTAGAATTTAAAAATGCATATATTTTTCGAAAAAAATTCGAAATGAAGAGCTTTAAAAATGGCATTTTTCAAATTCCTGTTATAGTCAATTATAGCCAACATTACCGCAAACAATATCTAATCTTACTACAAACTTATTTTCAAGCAAAATTCAAAGCGTACCCGTGATTGTAATAAATAATGCTAAAAGCGAGTTAGTCGTAATAAGCAATTTTGATTAAAATGTGATGATTTTTAAGCATACAATGATTCTAATAACCATTTTCGATTATCTTAAATATTTTTAATCATCAAACTTGAGCTATAACATTCTTAAGTCATGGATTAAGACCGTTTTACCGAAAAATAATCATTTTGTTAAAAACGTACAAAATAAGAAAAATCAAAGACTGGGCTAAATTTTCATTTGCAAGTCAATGATATCTTTATTTAGGCTAGTTTTAAGGCAAACCTAAATTTTAAAAACGTTTTAACTATAGGAATAACCATAATCCTAATTAAGTGTAGTTTTACCAAAACATCAATTATCAAGCAAACAAGCCTAAATTGTTCCAAAATTAGTTTTTAAGCATCCTAAATGAATCACTAAGCCTAAATAAGCTAGCAAAACATCAAGTTTCCAAAAATTTCACCAATTTCTAGCCTAAAACCTCAACTAACGAATCGAGAGCTAAAAACTATCCAAAATGGTTCAATCGAACCTAAAAACTAACACATATCAATCATATTATCTAACTAAGCATAAAGGAATTCAAAATTGAGCATAAAACACAATTTTTCTCAAAAGTCAAAAATTTGACTTTGAGTAAAAACTCGAATTTTAACCGTGAAAGAGTACCTTTTACACCAAATTGATGATGGAAACGTGTTTAGGAGGCACGAGAGAGTCGGATTTGAGCTTTGATTTGTCAAAGATGGTCAAGATTTGAGGTTGGAGTGATGGTGGTGAAGGCGTCGGTCGAGAGTCACAGAAGGAGAAGAAAAAGAGAAAAAGGAAGAAGAAAAGGAAAGGAAGAGAGAAAAGAAGAGGAAAAAGATGGGCCCGTGTGACTCACGGGCTTATTTACTCGACCGACTCGTGAATTTTTTTACTTTTTAAAATTTTAAAATTTTAACTAGGTTAATAAAAGATAAATAAAATTTTGCTTCAGATTTTAATCCGGTTATTTTATTAAATAACCTAAAATTCCAAAAGAAAAAGACAAATGGACGGAGTAAAATTAAAATATTTTATTTTTTTTAAAAATACAAATTATACAGGTTCCACAACTAAGTTCCAGAAATGACGGGGAAGGAAAGACAAGTTTAAAACTTCTTTGACCATCCAGAGTAAATCAGCGGAGTGTACTGAAAGTATTTCAAAATCACTTAGCATTTTACGCTCACGCTTTTGTAAATCTTCGATATCGTCCATAAGTTTAACCAAAGCCCTTCTCACTTTTTTAATGTTCGAAATTCCATCCCTAGGTCCAGTATCTTGATAATTAAGTTCAAAGAGAAGTTTTGACACCGTGTCTTGAAATAAAAGATCTTCCACGCAGTTAGGATCACCGATAGTAAATTTAAAATTTTCAGATATTTCCCGAATGATCTTTCTTTGCGGAGTTGTAAATGGAAATTTTGACATAGTGAGAATTTGTACGAGTTCAGAATATATTTCCTTTCTTTTTGCGAAGAAATTCTGATGTATTCTTTCCTCGGTAGAATCCGAAAAAACTTCAATTGATCTTTTGATGAGAAATGAGGCTGGATCAAAGTAAAAGAAATCTCGGTTTCCATATTTTGAAATAGGGTTAGGTTTCTTGCTTTCAATCCAAAATTCTAATTCAGAGATCATTGCGGCGACATAACGATTTATATGAATTGGAGAAACTTCTTTATTGCTGAAGTGAGGGAGAAAACTGACGAATGACTCTAGATCGAATTTGAAATCAATTTTTGCATCCTGATACTTGACAAAAATATCATCCCTACATTCTTTTAATAGTTTGTGAAGAGAACGAACTTGAGAATGCAGCTCTTTTAACAGATTGATTTGAAATGTTGAGAACGGAAAGTCTGAGGAATAGAGGTGCCAAATGAATTCTCTATAGACGTCTAAAATTCTACTAGGATTTAACAGATTTCCAGTAAACAGAGCTTTTGTTTATCAATGTGTCGTTTCTCTTTGGGATTAAATTCAAACAAGTCTGGATAATTGAAAATAGTTGGAAATTCTTCCCGTATTTCATCTTCTATAATCAGGAGTTCGTTAAGACTGAGCCTCCCTTTTGGATCGTGAAGAGGGTTGAATCCTGGTTCATTTGAGTAAAACTTATCCAAAAGCAATGAAATCTCTAAGTCAGATGAAATTATCTGGCTTCTTGGACTACAAGGATCAAGAACTAATTCTTGATGAGACTCATCAGGGTTTAGATTTGCTTTGGTTTTATAAAGGAAAACTTCGCCGGTTTTCGAAGTCGTGGGAGAGCAACTTCCTTTCGCACTTTCTTCGTAGTCGGTTAAGTTTGAACTGAAATCTACAGAAATTAATACCATAATTAATATTTTATTTTTTTAGTTTTAAAAGGGGGTTTACTATAATGGCGACTTTAAATCCTATACCGACAAACTCCATGTTTGTTAAACTTTTGTGTGTCTTATCAATTTATCTTTGAAACAAGTGGCCAGGCCGACAACGGAGAGGCAGGATCCTTTTGGTTCCAATATAATTGGAGACTGTTCGGAAAATCTAACAACCAACTCCGTGTATAATTGTCTTTCTTAGACACCACTCAAGAGTCTCAGATATTTTGACAGAATCAACAATTACCTTAACAGACAGAAAATAAATCCCCGGCAGCAGCGCCAAAAACTTTACTTCTACTTATGATATGGCTAAAATGGACGGTTTTATTTGTGCGGTGTCGTTAGGTCACAACACGTCAGAATCAGCTACCAAAAGAGAGTAAGGATTTTATCATTTATATTTAGCTGGGGTTTACTACTATAACTCACATACTTGTCTTCCTTTTAACGAGTAAGTGGTAAATATAACTTAGGTTCGTGTTTTTGTATGTTTGCTCAATAACGTGGGACAAAAGTGCCTATATAGTTAACCCTAGTGACAAGAGGTGATAGATTAAGATTAACTAAAAAATACGATAATTTAACTGGAAAGATAAAGATAGATCGGTATGGAGAATAGAATTCTGATGGTGAATTATCACAAGAGTTAACTTCCTAGAATAAACACTAAACCCCAATCAACTGGGCTATGAACCTAACTGATTTATCACTAAGAGTTTAGGCTTTGAAGATTCTGGCTACGACGGATATCCCTGCTCCCAACGTTAACCTAAAAGGGTTTAAACGACCTTATGGATAGAATCCTACGTACATGAACAAAGTGGTATACCCATAAAAGAAAGTCTCAGCTTTTCTTAATCCTAGTTGGTCTAACTAAAGCAATATTCCACCGCTTAACACTACGCAATGCCTTAACATTAACAGACGTGCAATCTTAGATATTCTAATGTACTGCTAATTAGATTTGAGGTCTCTCCTTTGCGATCACTTATTCAACCCCGGATCATCTTACAACATCTCAAGAACGTTGCTTCTGATGCGAATCATGCTTTTGAGTAAGCCAGTGTTCACTGAACTCTATGCTGCCTACTCTAATCACAACCTAAATGGGCAGCTCTTCTTTGACGAATAAATGGTTACTCGTACGTAGGTACTATATCCCTATTGCGACGTTAAGCACACATAACTACTTACCTTGTATCCTAAGGTTGATCGGGTCTTAATACTAGGTTATATCCACGTGAATAAGTGGAAAGGGTGATCCGTAAATTAAACTTCTAAACCGTCAGGGTTTCAGCATAACAATAGGATAAGGTTCGGATAAATTATTCAACATATAATAAACATTTGTAACAGATAGATAAGCATGTAAGATGAATGAAACTTAAAATAACAAGATAACTTCATTAAATAAAGGAAAGCATTCACTGTTTACAGATGAGATCTGGACCATTACAAGTGCTGACATCCTCTAGACCGCTCCTATTACAATCTTCGGCGTTCACCTCCGGGTACTTAATTTCCTGCTCGGAGGTGAGAAGGCCTTGAAAGCTCTAGTGAGAGAAAGTGAGTTGTAGTGAGGGAGTGAGGAGAGGTGTTTTGAAATTGGATGACAAAAAGCCTTTAAATAGACTTGAATTTTGCCTGCAAACGGCTGGTAGGCCGTTTGGCAGGCCGTTTGCAGAGGCCGTTTTCCAGACCAGCCCGTTTGCAGGGGCCGTTTGCCCTGGCCGTTTGGCAGACTGTTTATGAGCCAGGCAAGCCGTTTTGCAGGCTGTTTGGCAGGCTGTTTGGCAGGCCGTTTGGCTTGCCTGCTCAACTGATTTTCCTGAATTGTAACTTGATTTCTTGTCTTTCACTATTTTCGCTCTAGAATCTTCGTTTTAGCTCCATTTCTCTTGATTCTTCTTACATCGTCTTCGTAATTACTTTATCTACAAATTTAACCGAAAAAATTATTATTTTGTTGACAAGGTTTTGAACATTATGTTTTTGGAACTCGATATCGGGGATAAAACATGACTTTTTAGCCGATATCAGTATCCATTTCTGCCACTTGGTACCAACGCCCATACTTTCATCACCTCTATTAGAAATTCCCAAATGATACAATCAAATGCCTTTTCAATATCCACCTTAAAAATGATGCCTTTTTGCTTTTTTGATTTAAGAAATTCAAGACATTCATTCATAATTAATGCCCCGTCTAGAATGAGTCGCCCTTTCAAAAATGCACTTTGTTCCGGGCTCACAAGCGATGGAATAACTTTTCAAAGCCAGTTTGAAAGAATTTTGGCAATTATTTTGTAATAAATACCAATTAGACTTATAGGATGATAATCACCAAGATTCAGCGGGTCACTTTTTTAGGTATAATAGTAATTAACAATGCATTACATCCCTTAGAGAATTCCTCTTTTTTCCAAAACCACTTGATTGCATTGAAAAGATCGTTTTTGATAAGATCCCAATATTTTATAAGAAAACCTCAAATTAAAACCATTCGGACCCGGGGCTTTCGTGCTCCCGCAATCCAAAATGGCTTCGTGTATTTCTTTTTTTCAAACGCTGCCTCAAGTTCGTTTGCCTCACTTTCTAACAGAACGGATACTCCATATCCTCTAAACTCGAATGATTAATATCACCTTCTTCGAACCTATATTTAAAATGATTAAAAGTCTCCATTTTGATGTCACTTGGCGTGTCATTCTACACACCATTGATCGTAAGTCCACAGATAGTATTAACATTGTTCCTCCTACGAATTACCGAGTGGAAGAACTTTGTGTTTTTATCCCCGTCAACAATCCACTTAACCCGAGCTTTTTGTTTGAGCATATTTTATTTAATTCTCTCCTTTTCGAACCATTATTTCCTCGCATTCCTCCATAATTCAACCTCTACTTCATTGAGAACACACATTTCGGCTTTTAATTCGAGATTTTGTACTACAGTTTTGTGGTGCTCGATGTCCCATCTAAACTATCATTCTTATTTTTGCTCCACGACTTGAGTGCATTTTTGACATTTTTAACTTTATTTGTAAAGATATAATCTTTTCTATTGCCTTCGAGAACCTCACACTTCCAAGCATCTTGAACAATACCATCTACATCCTCATCATCAAACCAAGCATCAAACACTTTAAAAGGTTTAGGGCCAAAGTTCCTCTCTTCATCTTTTAGAATGACCGGACAATGATCTGAAAGATGTCTATCTAACACGACTGATATCGGTCAAAAAATCACATTTTTATCCCCAATATTAAGCCCTAGAACAATACAGATTTAAATTTTATTGGAAAAATTATCGCTTTTTCGGCTGATTTTGTAGATTAAGTAATTACGAAGGCGATGCAAAAAGAATCAAGTAAAACGGAGCTAAAACGAAGATTCTAGAGCGAAAACGGTGAAAGACAAGAAATCAAGTTATGATCCAGCAAATCAGCAAGCCAAACGGCTTGCCAAACGGACTGCCAAATGGCCTGTCAGTATGGAAAATGGCCTTATAAATGGTCAGATCAAACGGGCACCTTAAACGGGCAAACTTCTCAAACGGGCCCTGCAAATGGCTTGCCAAACGGCCTGCCAGCCGTTTACAGGCAAATTCCAAGTCTATTTAAAGGGATTTCTCCATCCATTTCAACACACACTCAATTTGTAATTCATTTCATATTTTGAAGCTTTTAGTTAGTTTTTAGTAGTAGTTAGCTTAGCTTTTATTTTCTGAAGGATATCCCGGCGAGTCCCTACGATCTCGGGCAGATTTCTTCGGCTTTTTCAGGTTTTTATCCGAAACGCATGTCTTTTGTATTAAACATGTGTTCTTACTTTTTATGTTTAATAATACGTTCCGATATTACCATGATAGCTTAATTAATCTGTATGTTGCCATGATAGAAGTTTGGGTTAGCGTAATTATGTTAAATTAGTACGATTACTGTTATAATACTGAACTAGGAAGTCTGATAGATTTGTATGCTAGCATCTTAGGGATTGACCAACCTAGGTTGTGATCAGGACTTATCCACCTATATGAAATTAGCTACTTCATAGGATTAAGACCCCTGGTTATACTGTATCTGAAGATTCTATGAACTCGGTATGGCCGGAGTTCCCGAGAGGCATTTAATGCGCTTTTATGCCTATTGAATGTTCTGAAGAGACTTCTTAGGAGCTGTTAAGATCTATTTAGTGCCTTCACTGTGTTACCCAAGCCTGTTGCATGTTCTTGTTTAATTTTTCCCTTAGGTCTTAGTCATATCAACTGTTTAGGTACTCATTAGGTTTCTATCTGCTTTACTATGAGTATATCAACTGTAATGTTGTATAATGTTTGAATTAATATGATCTCATTAGTATGATGGAATGGATGTTAGTTTTCATTTAAGGTTTTGCCAACTTAAACTGACGAATTTCTTCCGTTTATGATCAGTGTTTAATCAACACGGCACATTGTTATTCAGTTAACTAAACTGATAACGAGGGTTAGAATTAGAGCTTAACTCACTAATAAACCTAGTACTTTACTGAGTATAACCTCCGAGGTATTGCTACCTTTCAATTATACGACCAAGTGACATACTTCTCACTGTTCATAGAGAACTCCGAGAGTTCAGAGATAAGTAGGTCTGTGTAATTGGCTCATCCAACCAGATCTACATCATTCCAAGCATAGTCTTAACATAAGCATAATTACCTTTCCCTAACCCAACACTGATATCTTGGTCAACATTTCCCTGATCTGCATACTCCAGATATCCTTCCACTTATTTACTTTCCTGCACTTAGGACTTTTAGCTAAAATCAACTACTATCTTTTATCTAGGTAATTTAACTAAAAGACAATTATCCACTTGATATTCAATTCGTTAATCCATAAAAAACACGACACTAGGTTAACTTACACCTTCTACACCTTAGAAAGTAAAAGTAAATTTAGGCCCCGCACAATATAAATAAACGAAGACACTGTGTGCTACCGAATCGGACATCCTGTGACCTAACGACACCACACAAATAAAACCATCCGTTAGTAGCATATCAACGATCGCCATCAAATCTTTCCAAAGGTGAAAAAAATTATTCGTCACAAGAAACCTATCCAACTTACTAAACTTGATACCATCTTCACTAAACCCTTGTAAACTTTCTACCTCATAATGGGATTTCCATCAACCTATTGTTGGATATGAACTCGTTGAACTACTTAGTTCTATGTTTGATAAACTCATAGTTAAATCGTTGTGTTTGATCCCTAACTTCATTACTATCCCCACATAGTATCCATGCCTCATCAATACCCGACATTAACTTGGTATAATCATCCCATAATTTTTGCTTCATGTTTTCATCATGTGGACCATATACATTCATTATGTTAATCGTACATCCTGAGTTTTTCCATTTTCCCTTAATCCCAATCCCATGATCTATCCTAAACACAATTCTGCTTCGAACTTATTTGTATCCCACAATAATAGTTGACCACCCGATTTTCCCACTTTTTCTTTTGTATAAAATCACAATCATCACATCCCCATAATATGCTAATCCACATACTATCAACCAAATTTAATTTTGTTTCTCGGAGAACAACAATGGAAGGCTTCTCTTTGTACAATAACCTACGAACCCACCCGAATTTATCATCCTTAATTCTAGACCCGAAACCTTTAATATTAAGATAAATAATCTTCATAATTTACCTAAGATGAACGAAATAGGATAAAATAACTTACAGAGTATGAACCTTCTTCTTCCATTTTAACCCTAGCTTACTTCCATACTCGTAGACCCCTTGAGACTGTAGTGAAGTGCTTCGTCCATTTGAAGGATTTAAATTGATTTGTTTGCTTTGTTGGCACATGAGGTGCATTGTGATCTTAATGGTTGATTTTCAGGCCTTACTTTCCTAGCACTACTTTTAATGTTCATCATTCTGGATGATGATTTCCATCTGCCAAGGTTTTTCCAACTGCAATCCCTCTTTACTTGAGTATTAGCTTTTGTTTTTGTTTTTGCTGCTCTCTTGCCTTTTTCGATCTTCTTTTTTCTCTTATTCCCCACTATTTCATTCATCGAAGAGCCCTCTCGCCTAGAATTATTATTTTTTCCATCAAGTCCAATTGTCTGTATTTTGGGCCAGAAAGTCCACAACTATTGATGGGATATGATCTAAAGGGCCCAGATCATTTACGTTTAGCTAAAACATCATTATCCAGGATTGTGGAAGTTAATAGTGATACATGTAATCGCCATATTATCAAGAGATCAATTGTCGGGGTTGTGAAAGACTGGAATCTAATTCCACAATTCACAAAACTTTGTATGGAGGAGGGGTTAGTTAATTGTGAAATCAGATACTTAGGAGGGTTGGATGTTGTGCTGATATTTAAGTCCACCTTCGAAGCTAAATCAGTTCTTAATAATAAGGACCACGCAATTCATAGATGGTGTTCTTCCATTTATATGTTGGATAACACCCTATTTAAAAGGAGTAATAGAAGGTTAGTTTAGGCTGATGTTAAGGGGGTGTCGGTTGGATGTTGGTACCCAAATACTTTCAAATCTGTAGTTAACTTGTGGAGTGATATTATTGAAACTAATAATTGCTCCCTAACAGGAGAACATCAAAATATGGTACAAAGTAACAATTAGTGTGTTAATTCATGCTTATGATCATGTCCACATCGAGGGTATAGTCATGGTTAAATCTGGGGATTACAGTTTTCAAGTTTTTATTAAAGAAAACCCTAGTTGTCATATTCATATGGAGGATGATTCGGTGATGGAGGATGTGGGGTTAGTTATTGAAAGGACCCGTCCTAATCTATCTGGACGAAGTCACCAACATTTGGTTCCATTGCGATGATCGACTCCAAATAATGTCTTTAAAATGAGCAAATGCACAGTGGAATGTTTCTTTCATACCTGAGAATAAACATGCTTTCAAGTGTCAACCAAAAGGTTGGTGAATTCATAGGTTTATTATAAAACAATAAAATTCATCATTTTGATAGACCACAAGTTTTAAATGTTGCATGGTACAAATGGACCCGAATCCTATACCCACCTGTAATGTACATGCGATATCTTTTAAATACAGTACACCTTTCTCGTGTACGAAATTCTTTTTCATAAATCTTAATAACCGTACACATGTCTCGTGCACAAAAATAACATACACATAACCTGTGTATAAAATCATTCTCTCGATACATAACATTCATATCAATTGGTGGCAATTATCCTGTCCATATAATTCAATGGTGGCAATTATCATGTCCACATAATTCAATGGTGGCAATTATCATGTCCACATAATTCAATGGTGGTAATTATCATGTCCACATAATTCAATAATAATCCGCAGAACTTCTGTCTGCATAATAATTCATTCGAGAAATGTTTTGCTTGTGTCTATCTCATCAAACATTTATAAAAGCATTTCATGTATTCGCAGTTCAAAATATATTTCAAAAGCATTTAATAAAAACAGTTGTAAAAGTAGCGCATGTATTCTCAGTCCCAAAAATGTAAAGAGTAAAAGGGAATCAAATGAACTCACCATACTGTATTTCGTAGTAAAAATATACATACGACGGAACTGAACAATGCAGGGTTGGCCTCGGATTCACGAACCAATATCATTTATGTATATTAACACATATAATAACAACTAACAAGTTTATATATTAATAATTTACATATCATATTACTAAATAAGTTATATTTATCCTATATACTTTAAATAGTAACTATTTATTTATATAATACATTTATTAATATAGTAAATACTTATTAGAGTAGTTTAATATTATAATATTTATCATTTATCATAATATATTAAAATAGAAATTTATTTTAAGGTTTATATGTGATAAGAATATATATATTTATATTAATTAATATATTATATATATATATATATATAGCTTACTAAATGTCATTTTAATAATAAAAATCTAGTAATATGTAATATTAATATATTTGTAATGTATTTTGTAAAATAATATTTATTTGTAATAATAACAATAATAGTGATAATAATAATAATAATGATAATAATAATATAATGATAATGATATAAATAATAGTGATAATAAAAATGATACTTTTGAAAATGACAATTTTAATAGGAATGATAATAATAATATTAATAATCTTTGTAATAATAATAATATCAATAATAATGATAATGAAAACAATACTTTTGATAATAATACTTAATACCTAATAATAATAATAATAATAATAATCTTATTACTAATGATCATAATGTTATTTAATGATAATCTAGGAATGTTAATAATATTAATGATAACAATAATAATAATACTAATAATTATAATTGTAACTAATATCATGATAATAATAATAAAATTTATAATACTAATACTAATAATAATAAATAGAAACAAAATAAGAGTGTATACCCCTTTGAAATCTTTTTTTAAAAATAATGCCCTGGACCGGGCTCGAACCCGCGACCTCTCGTTCATCCGAGTACACCTTAACCATTCTTCTATTTTCGTTATTCTGATTTATACTCCGTATTAAAACCATATAACTTGTTACAGATCTGGCCCAACATGAATTCCTAAATCCATTTGTGGTGATATATTTTAAATGGCCCGATAAAAACAATAAGCCCAATTCGATTTGAATTAAATGGCCCTAGTACAATTGGCCCAACACAATCGGCCCAACACTAGTAATAAATCAAGTCCACCTTAATAAATCTTATATCCGTAATTAAAGTGAAGGTGGGGATCGGTTCTTTCTCTTTTCTTTTAACTCGATAGCTACATCCCAAATATAATAGCAGCCGTTAATCTTCATCAACATATTATATCATCATCATCGTCATATCATTACCTTCATCGGACCATCATCATGATATCATCTAGTCATCATCATCGTTCGTGAAAATATAATGGGTTTCGATGGTGGTGCTTTTGGGTTTGTGTTAGGGTTTCAACTTGAACACAACAGTCGTAAAAGAAAAAAATATGCAGTTGCAACTCACATCCATGATCATCATCCCTATTACTAATCATTGTCACTTCCGGTATCATTTTCACTGTTTGGACAGAAATAGGTGCAGCAGCAACAATATGGGACAGTGATGGTAGCGATTGTGGACAGAAAAATACAGTAGCCACAAAACATGAGTATGATAGCAGGTGTAACGATTTATTGGTGATGGTTTTTCTCTGTCAGGAAAACGAAAACAAGTCAGTCACAATTGCATAAGTTTAAATGGGTTTGATGATTGTTGGTTTGAGTTCATTCAAAACGAAAGTCAGGAGGAGAATATCATTAGTTAAATGGGTATGGGTGGTGCTCACGGTGTTCTTGAGTGGTGGTTCAAAAACTTGAAAATAGAAAGAAAGGGAGCAGCATGCATAGACGATGATGATTTTCACAGTGGGGTAGTTATGGGTTTGTTTGAATTGAAAAGGGAACATGGTAGCAGCATGTTGTATGATTTCATTTGAAGTAAAAACATAAAACGAGTAGTATTAATAGTTGTTGGGTGGTTGCTCGTGGTGGTGTTCGGTTATACTCAAAACAGAAAAACGGAAGGAAAGATAATAAAGAGGATGTTGGTGGTGGTTCTTGGTAATCGATGGGTTATGGTTTGGTCAGGAAATAGAAAACATTACAGCAAGAAGACGGGTTTTTGTTTGGTGTTGAAGTCGAACATGAGCAGTCGGCAATTTCATTGGGGTTTTGGGTGATCAAAAAATGGTGATTGAAGGTGTAATGATTATGTTAAACTTTGGGTAGCAATCGAACTCGATGATTGTGTTGGGTGTTCTTGGCCACAGTGGTTAGTCGAAGGGTGGTATTTTAATGGTCATCAAATAGATGGTAGCCGTGATGGTTTTGCGAGTGTAATGCCAGAGTGTAATGCATATTGTATATGTATATATATAGATAGAGAATATATAGATGAGATAGATGGTTTGTCTTGGGGTTTATGATGTATGTAACATATATAATATATACACTGTGTTCTTAAATGGGTGAAGAGAGAACAAACAACTAACAGTAACATATAATAATAAAAAGTAATATAATAACAAATTTAATATCAAATGCATTATGATCGTGCACACCAACAGTTCAGCAACCGTCTCATTTGTATTCTTCTACCGACAGTTTTCACGGACTGTGTTATAACGTGGTTCATTGCTAAACAATTAAAATATAAAAGTGTTCCTAAAAATCCTAAATTTTTAGATTAAATATATTTAATTATTTCACTCATTAACTGTTTGAAACCTGATCAAAAAGTTTCAATAATTATTTATTTTCTGTTCCAATTTATATGTACGGAGTGCTAATATTTAATCTTAAAAAGGTAAAAATATTTTTTGACAAATCTAAAATTTTCGTAATCAATTTACAGTCAAACTTTTATTTCAATCCTTCATGAATATGTACAATATCTATATTAAAACTAACAAAACATCAACCGAGTGTTATCGACGTTTACTAATTAAGCTCAAAATCATTCATTTTCTATTTACTCTCTCTCTCTCTAAATATAATCAGTTTTAAATAACAAGTCTTTATCACATAAATATATATTATATATTTTTAAACAAATAGATTTAATATTATTTTATATATTTACAAGTAGTATTTATATACATATATATATATATATATATATATATATATATATATATATATATATATATATATATATATATATATATATATATATACATTTGTAATAATAGTTTTCATTATATCACATATTATTTTACATATTTATTTCCAACAATTAACTCATATATTATTTCAATTAATATTTCAAATTATTATTATATATATATATATATATATATATATATATATATATATATATATATATATATATATATATATATATATATATATTTAATTATACATGTATCTATTTACAATTAGTTGTTCGTGAATCGTTGAAATCTGGTCGAGGTTAAATGAATGTACGAACACAGTTTAAACTTTTTGAGATTCAACTTAACAAACTTTGCTTATCGTGTCGGAATAATATAAAGATTGAGTTTAAATTTGGTTGAAAATTTCCGGGTCACTACAGTACCTACCCGTTAAAGAAATTTCGTCCCAAAATTTGAGTAAGGTCGTCATGGCTAACAATAAAAATGTTTTAATGACGAATATGAGTTGATGAATAGAGTTTTATCATTATTGATTAATATAGATAAAACAATTCGATTACTCGAAGAGTACGAATGAAGCTATCACTAAATAGTGAAATGAGATAGACAAGTTTCACCATAACTTTTCACTAGTCATAGTTGAATTCCGGAATTCAAGGGTTTTAATTTTTTTTTTCGAAATCTAAAAGATTTGATTCTTCAGCGAGTAAAGAGATTAAGATCTCTATAATTAAATACGGTGATCTACTTCGATTACTCTGTCTGATATTCCCCTTATAAATTAAGCTCTTCCTTTCCATTATTCTCACCATTCCTATACTCAATTCTCAAATTCAAAAGATTGTGAAAATGCTTAATCAAGTTCTAATCCTTGTCCTTATCATGACTATTGCCACAATCATTCTCCTTTCCAACTTCCACCGGGAGAATCTGTTTTCTTCTACTTCGCCCTTGGCGTTATAGTGTTTTCAATTCTCCCGTGTCTTTATGTTGCGATGAACATTGATATACATGGTTTGTAATTCCTATGTTTGTGATCGGCTTTATACTTTCCTATATTTTTCGGAGCTCCATGCTCTTGTTTTCTCTTCCCGACTCCAAGTCAAGCGAATAATGGTCCAGAATTCGTAGATATAGAGTTTCGAATGATTATAATGTTCAAAGCAGGGTAGAACGTGATAGCACGATTTGATTTTCAAATTTATCAAACATACAGACGATAGAACTATCAAGAATATATTCTTCTTGATATTTTCGGAGGTTATGAAGAATGAAAGAGTTATGTAACATGACACATGATGATGGTATAATCTACTGTGAATTATCATCACGTTTCATTAGAAACTCAGCATGACTTACTATAATATAATCACGTTGATCAAGTGTCATTATATTATACTAACTCATGCATCAATTCCCAACACTACTTCAAAACATTCATATTTTAAACTCGAAAGTTTACAGAATATAGAAACTAACAGTTTCTATATGATGTAACACTGATAGCACGAAGAGATTAATGATTTTAGATAAGAATAGTTATGAAAATATCTTCAGAAATATGGAGGATATTTATAATGAAAGATACTATAATATCTTAGAATTTCTAATATCGAAGGATGGTGAAGAAAATTTGTCCGCAAGAGTTTGGAGTAAGGAGTAAGATATTCGCTAAAGACTTCAGCAGACATTGAATTATTTGGATTCTTTGAAGTCAAACTTATTCTTTGTAATTTGTCACGGCTTCCTTCATAGTTTCGCATAATCCGCTTTTCGGTACTAAATTTTCTATTGAGTGTTTCCAATACTCCATTCTTCATCATCAAACTTTTGACGGTTAAGGTCGTGTACAGTTTTTGCCGCTGTATTCAGCTTTTTTAGAATTTATGGTATTGATTTGTAGACTGGGTGCTTTTCAGAATTTCAGAATGAAAGATCATAATCCTAAGAGATAAATGTTATACATATAACGGTTGATGTAAATATGCTGTGAGTTTTCAAAGTACTGATTGCTGATTCCCGATAATTGGTATGGCAATTTTTGTTACAAGATGTAGATGAGTACATGATAGAGTTTCAACGAACAATAATGATTTTTCGGAAAGTCAAAGATCAATGAAGTTGCTGGTAAGTTTACCGCTAATGTGGTGGAATATAAATGGTTCTCCGGTAACGATGACGAAAGGTAAACTTATATATCAAAGTTATAGTAGAGTTTACTCGAATGAAAAGTCGAAATTGATTTGTTGAAGCTGTGACAAATTTGGATAATTTGAAAAGGAATTGCAATGTTATTTTCGGTAATAACAATACCAAAGGAGTTAGCACAGATACGTGTTAAACGTTTACTCAGGTTCTAAGTGTTTTCAGAGGCATAACTATATGTAACAATCTTTTCTTCCGTAGATGAAGTGCGGTTGGTTCATCCTCTCGATTGAGGTGTTTTCAGGAATTATGAAAAGTTTAAACACAGATTGTAATCATGAAGATACAAATGAGGTTTAAGACGAATCAAGTGGCAAACTTGAAGAATTATTTAGTTTCATATATTATAATCAATATTTTAATTCATTTTAATTGTCCAATGTCATTAGTCCACAGTTGATAGTCCACAGTTAGCAATTCAATAATTCATATATAGTTTAATATATAATATTCGAATTAATTAATACGTATCATGACCCGTATTCGTCTCAGACTCGATCACAACTCAAAGTATATATATTATTATAGAATCAACCTCAACCCTGTATAGAGAACTCGATCATTACTGCATATAGAGTGTCTATGGTTATTCCAAATAATATATATATATATATATATATATATATATATATATATATATATATATATATATATATATATATATATATATATATATATATATGCGTCGATATGATATGTCAAAACCTTGTATACGTGTCCCGATATTTAAAGTGCGTAAAATAAATGCAGAATTTAAATGACGATAAATAAAATGCGTAAATAAATAACAGAAATTAAATGACGATAAATAAAATTGCGATAATTAAATTGTGATAAATAAACTGAGATAAATAAAAATGTAATCAGTTAGCTAGGAACAGTTAGCGTGGATTCTTAACAAAATTTCCTATAGTTAATTTGTTTGTTTCTAATAAATTTTTTTTTTTTTTTTTTTGCCAATGTTTTTCTTCATTATGCCACTTGTTGGATTCTGATAGGTCAAAATCCCAATATGAAATTGAATGAAAATGGTTATTCTGCGGTGAACGGATTCGTATCTCTAGGGATGTAAGTAGAATAGTAAATGACTTTTGAATCAGATTCGAAGAACGTACAGTGTAACTTATTAATGTAAAATCTAAATATTCCCCGGGTATTACCTACCCGTTAAAATATTTTCACCATTAACAGTTTGTACGAAAGAATTTTTAATTACAATCTTTATGAAAATATACTTACATATATATTTTCTTCAGATGTAATCATGGATTTAATGAGTTAATATGATATTAAACTCATTTGATTTACCGTTAGAATAAGAATATATAATCTCTAAAACATTAGAGATTACATAATTGCCATGTCAAACAAAGATAACCGATGTAGAACGATTTGTAGAACGATGATTATACTTGAGGTACAGAATGAGATGTTGAGGTATGTGAAGTTGAAACTTGGTTTGCTGGTGGTATTGTTGGTGCTGGTAATGTTGCTGAAGCTGATAAGTTTTGCACCATATTCTCCAAATTAATTACTCGAGCGCGAAGCCCGTTGACTTCTTCTATTATTCTGGGATGATTGTCGGTTATAACGAGTGGATGAATAAGGTTTAGAGTTTTAGATAGAATATAATTGTGGTGAGATATTCGGGAAATGAGGGTGAAAATGGTGTTTCGGACTGGTTCGCCGGTAAGTGCTTCAGGTTCATCACCAAGAGGTAAATTCGGTTGGTGAAAAGGATAGTCGTCTCCATTGATTAAGTCGACTACGAACCCATCAGATGAATTGGGGATGGCTGATCGATTGATTCATTCTGGTGACACCGCTTTCGGAGCTTAGGTGAATATTCATGTCAGAATAGCTGTCGGAATAACTATCCGAATAGCTATAGAAATCTGAGGGACTCAAACTGGTTGAGGGATTCATCTCGTACGATCAGATGAAGGATTTCTTTGATAAGAAAAAGATTATAGGATGTAGATTAGTACCCTGCAATACATAATTTACATACGCATATATAATACTAAAATCCCATAAGTTACGGAGGAATGTACGGAATATGTCAGGCAAGGTTTACAGTAACAGATACGCTAAGATACAAATTTATCTATACACTATCTATGCAATAGAGGCAGTAAGATGTGTCTAGACTTTAAGGATGATAAGCAAGTAACTTTCTACACGAAAAGATAAGCAAAACTTTTGACATGCTGACACGGTCGAAGTCCAGACTCACTAATGCATCTAAACAACTATCAGTTAGACACACTAATTCAAGACCTGGTTCACTAAGACCACCGCTCTGATACCAACTGAAAGGACCCGTCCTAATCCATCTGGATGAAGTCACCAACATTTGGTTCCATTGCGATAATCGACTCCAAATAATGTCTTTAAAATGAGCAAATGCACAGCGGAATGTTTCTTTCATACCTGAGAATAAACATGCTTTCAAGTGTCAACCAAAAGGTTGGTGAATTCATAGGTTTATCATAAAACAATAAAATTCATCATTTTGATAGACCACAAGTTTTAAATGCTGCATGGTACAAATGGGCCCGAATCCTATACCCACCTGTAATGTACATGCGATATATTTTAAATACAGTACACCTTTCTCGTGTACAAAATTCTTTTTCATAAATCTTAATAACCGTACACATGTCTCGTGCACAAAAATAATATACACATAACCTGTGTATAAAATCATTCTCTCGATACATAACATTCATATCAATTGGTGGCAATTATCCTGTCCACATAATTCAATGGTGGCAATTATCATGTCCACATAATTCAATGGTGGCAATTATCATGTTTACATAATTCAATAATAATCCGCAGAACTTCTGTCTACATAATAATTCATTCGAGGAATGTTTTGCTTGTGTCTATCTCGTCAAACATTTATAAAAGCATTTCATGTATTCGCAGTTCAAAATATATTTCAAAAGCATTTAATAAAAACAGTTGTAAAAGTAGCGCATGTATTCTCAGTCCCAAAAATGTAAAGAGTAAAAGGGAATCAAATGAACTCACCATACTGTATTTCGTAGTAAAAATATGCATACAACGGAACTGAACAATGCAGGGTTGGCCTCGAATTCACGAACCAATATCATTTATGTATATTAACACATATAATAACAACTAACAAGTTTATATATTAATACTTTACATATCATATTACTAAATAAGTTATATTTATCCTATATACTTTAAATAGTAACTATTTATTTATATAATATATTTATTAATATAGTAAATACTTATTAGAGTAGCTTAATATTATAATATTTATCATTTATCATAATATATTAAAATAGAAATTTATTTTAAGGTTTATATGTGATAAGAATATATATATTTATATTAATTAATATATTTTATATATATATATATATATATATATATATATATATATATATATAGCTTACTAAATGTCATTTTAATAATAAAAATCTAGTAATATGTAATATTAATATATTTGTAATGTATTTTGTAAAATAATATTTATTTGTAATAATAACAATAATAGTGATAATAATAATGATAATAATAATATAATGATAATGATATAAATAATAGTGATAATAAAAATGATACTTTTGAAAATGACAATTTTAATAGAAATGATAATAATAATAATAATATTAATAATCTTTGTAATAATAATAATATCAATAATAATGATAATGAAAACAATACTTTTGATAATAATACTTAATACCTAATAATAATAATAATAATCTTATTACTAATGATCATAATGTTATTTAATGATAATCTAGGAATGTTAATAATATTAATGATAACAATAATAATAATAATACTAATAATCATAATTGTAACTAATATCATGATAATACTAATAAAATTTATAATACTAATACTAATAATAATAAATAGAAACAAAATAAGAGTGTATACCCCTTTGAAATCTTTTTCTAAAAATAATGCCCTGGACCGGGCTCGAACCCGCGACCTCTCGTTCATCCGAGTACACCTTAACCATTCTTCTATTTTTGTTATTCTAATTTATACTCCGTATTAAAACCATATAACTTGTTACAGATCTGGCCCAACATGAATTCCTAAATCCATTTGTGGTAATATATTTTAAATGGCCCGATAAAAACAATAAGCCCAATTCGATTTGAATTAAATGGCCCTAGTACAATTGCCCCAACACAATCAGCCCAACACTAGTAATAAATCAAGCCCACCTTGATAAATCTTATATCCGTAATTAAAGTGAAGGTGGGGATCGGTTCTTTCTCTTTTCTTTTAACTCGACAGCTACATCCCAAATATAATAGCAGTCGTTAATCTTCATCAACATATTATATCATCATCATTGTCATATCATTACCGTCATCGGATCATCATCATGATATCATCTAGTCATCATCATCATTCGTGAAAATATAATGGGTTTCGATGGTGGTGCTTTTGGGTTTGTGTTAAGGTTTCAACTTGAACACAACAGTCGTAAAAGAAAAAAAATATGCAGTTGCAACTCACATCGATGATCATCATCCCTATTACTAATCATTGTCACTTCTGGTATCATTTTCACTATTTAGACAGAAATTGGTGTAGCAGCAACAATATGGGACAGTGATGGTAGCGATTGTGGACAGAAAAATACAGTAGCCACAAAACATGAGTATGATAGCAGGTGTAACAATTTATTGGTGATGGTTTTTCTCGGTCAGGAAAACGAAAACAAGTCAGTCACAATTGCATAAGTTTAAATGGGTTTAATGATTGTTGGTATGAGTTCGTTCAAAACGAAAGTCAGGAGGAGGATATCATTAGTTAAATGGGTATGGGTGGTGCTCACGGTGTTCTTGAGTGGTGGTTCGAAAACTTGAAAACAGAAAGAAAGGGAGCAGCATGCATAGACGATGATGATTTTCACAGTGGGGTAGTTATGGGTTTGTTTGAATCGAAAAGGGAACATGGTAGCAGCATGTTGTATGATTTCATTTGAAGTAAAAACATAAAACGAGCAGTATTAATAGTTGTTGGGTGGTTGCTCGTGGTGGTGTTCGGTTATACTCAAAACAGAAAAACGAAAGGAAAGATAATAAAGAGGATGTTGGTGGTGGTTCTTGGTAATTGATGGGTTATGGTTTGGTCAGGAAATAGAAAACATCACAGCAAGAATACGGGTTTTTGTTTGCTGTTGAAGTCGAACATGAGCAGTCGGCAATTTCATTGGGGTTTTGGGTGATCAAAAAATGGTGATTGAAGGTGTAATGATTATGTTAAACTTTGGGTAGCAATCGAACTCGATGATTGTGTTGGGTGTTCTTGGCCACAGTGGTTAGTCGAAGGGTGGTATTTTAATGGTCATCAAATAGATGGTAGCCGTGATAGTTTTGCGAGTGTAATGCCAGAGTGTAATGCATATTGTATATGTATATATATAGATAGAGAATATATAGATGAGATAGATGGTTTATCTTGGGGTTTATGATGTATGTAACATATATAATATATACACTGTGTTCTTATATGGGTGAAGAGAGAACAAACAACTAACAGTAACATATAATAATAAAAAGTAATATAATAACAAATTTAATATCAAGTGCATTATGATCGTGCACACCAACAGTTCAGCAGCCGTCTCATTTGTATTCTTCTACCGACAGTTTTAATGGACTGTGTTATAACGTGGTTCATTGCTAAACAATTAAAATATAAAAGTGTTCCTAAAAATCCTAAATTTTTAGATTAAATATATTTAATTATTTCACTCATTAACTGTTTGAAACCTGATCAAAAAGGTTCAATAATTATTTATTTTCTGTTCCAATTTATATGTACGGAGTGCTAATATTTAATCTTAAAAAGGTAAAAATATTTTTTGACAAATCTAAAATTTTCGTAATCAATTTACAGTCAAACTTTTATTTCAATCCTTCATGAATATGTAGAATATCTATATTAACACTAACAAAACATCAACCGAGTGTTACAGACGTTTACTAATTAAGCTCAAAATCATTCATTTTCTATTTACTCTCTCTCTCTCTAAATATAATCAGTTTTAAATAACAAGTTTTTATCACATAAATATATATTATATATTTTTAAACAAATAGATTTAATATTATTTTTTATATTTACAAGTAGTATTTATATACATATTTATATACATATATATATATATATATATATATATATATATATATATATATATATATATATATATATATATATATATATATATATATATATATATATATATATATATTGTAGTGACCCGAACTTTTCCATGTTTATATATATTAATTGAGATTGATATTTACATGATTAAATGTTTCCAACATGTTAAGCAATCAAACTTGTTAAGACTTGATTAATTAAAATATGTTTCATATAGACAATTGACCACCCAAGTTGACCGGTGATTCACGAACGTTAAAACTTGTAAAAACTATATGATGACATATATATGGATATATATATATATATATAGTTAACATGATACTATGATAAGTAAACATATCATTAAGTATATTAACAATGAACTACATATGTAAAAACAAGACTATTAACTTAATGATTTTTAAACGAGACATATATGTAACCATTATCGTTGTAAAGACATTTAATGTATATATATCATATTAAGAGATATTCATACATGATAATATCATGATAATATAATAATTTAAAATCTCATTTGATATTATAAACATTGGGTTAACAACATTTAACAAGATCGTTAACCTAAAGGTTTCAAAACAACACTTACATGTAACGACTAACGATGACTTAACGACTCAGTTAAAATGTATATACATGTAGTGTTTTAATATGTATTTATACACTTTTGAAAGACTTCAATACACTTATCAAAATACTTCTACTTAACAAAAATGCTTACAATTACATCCTCGTTCAGTTTCATCAACAATTCTACTCGTATGCACCCGTATTCGTACTCGTACAATACACAGCTTTTAGATGTATGTACTATTGGTATATACACTCCAATGATCAGCTCTTAGCAACCCATGTGAGTCACCTAACACATGTGGGAACCATCATTTGGCAACTAGCATGAAATATCTCATAAAATTACGAAAATATGAGTAATCATTCATGACTTATTTACATGAAAACAAAATTACATATCCTTTATATCTAATCCATACACCAATGACCAAAAACACTTACAAACACTTTCATTCTTCAATTTTCTTCATCTAATTGATCTCTCTCAAGTTCTATCTTCAAGTTCTAAGTGTTCTTCATAAATTCTACAAGTTCTAGTTACATAAAATCAAGAATACTTTCAAGGTTGCTAGCTCACTTCCAATCTTGTAAGGTGATCATCCAACCTCAAGAAATCTTTGTTTCTTACAATAGGTTATCATTCTAATACAAGGTAATAATCATATTCAAACTTTGGTTCAATTTCTATAACTATAACAATCTTATTTCAAGTGATGATCTTACTTGAACTTGTTTTCGTGTCATGATTCTGCTTCAAGAACTTCGAGCCATCCAAGGATCCGTTGAAGCTAGATCCATTTTTTTCTTTTCCAGTAGGTTTATCCAAGGAACTTAAGGTATTAATGATGTTCATAACATCATTCGATTCATACATATAAAGCTATCTTATTCGAAGGTTTAAACTTGTAATCACTAGAACATAGTTTAGTTAATTCTAAACTTGTTCGCAAACAAAAGTTAATCCTTCTAACTTGAATTTTAAAATCAACTAAACACATGTTATATATCTATATGATATGCTAACTTAATGATTTAAAACCTGGAAACACGAAAAACACCGTAAAACCGGATTTACGCCGTCGTAGTAACACCGCGGGCTGTTTTGGGTTAGTTAATTAAAAACTATGATAAACTTTGATTTAAAAGTTGTTATTCTGAGAAAATGATTTCTATTATGAACATGAAACTATATCCAAAAATTATGGTTAAACTCAAAGTGGAAGTATGTTTTCTAAAATGGTCATCTAGACGTCGTTCTTTCGACTAAAATGACTACCTTTACAAAAAAGACTTGTAACTTATTTTTCCGACTATAAACCTATACTTTTTCTGTTTAGATTCATAAAATAGAGTTCAATATGAAACCATAGCAATTTGATTCACTCAAAACGGATTTAAAATGAAGAAGTTATGGGTAAAACAAGATTGGATAATTTTTCTCATTTTAGCTACGTGAAAATTGGTAACAAATCTATTCCAACCATAACTTAATCAACTTGTATTGTATATTATGTAATCTTGATATACCATAGACACGTATACAATGTTTCGACCTATCATGTCGATACATCTATATATATTTCGGAACAACCATAGACACTCTATATGTGAATGTTGGAGTTAGCTATACAGGGTTGAGGTTGATTCCAAAATATATATAGTTTGAGTTGTGATCAATACTGAGATACGTATACACTGGGTCGTGGATTGATTCAAGATAATATTTATCGATTTATTTCTGTACATCTAACTGTGGACAACTAGTTGTAGGTTACTAACGAGGACAGCTGACTTAATAAACTTAAAACATCAAAATATATTAAAAGTGTTGTAAATATATTTTGAACATACTTTGATATATATGTATATATTGTTATAGGTTCGTGAATCAACCAGTGGCCAAGTCTTACTTCCCGACGAAGTAAAAATCTGTGAAAGTGAGTTATAGTCCCACTTTTAAAATCTAATATTTTTGGGATGAGAATACATGCAGGTTTTATAAATGATTTACAAAATAGACACAAGTACGTGAAACTACATTCTATGGTTGAATTATCGAAATCGAATATGCCCCTTTTTATTAAGTCTGGTAATCTAAGAATTAGGGAACAGACACCCTAATTGACGCGAATCCTAAAGATAGATCTATTGGGCCTAACAAACCCCATCCAAAGTACCGGATGCTTTAGTACTTCGAAATTTATATCATATCCGAAGGGTGTCCCGGAATGATGGGGATATTCTTATATATGCATCTTGTTAATGTCGGTTACCAGGTGTTCACCATATGAATGACTTTTATCTCTATGTATGGGATGTGTATTGAAATATGAAATCTTGTGGTCTATTATTATGATTTGATATATATAGGTTAAACCTATAACTCACCAACATTTTTGTTGACGTTTTAAGCATGTTTATTCTCAGGTGATTATTAAGAGCTTCCGCTGTCGCATACTTAAATAAGGACGAGATTTGGAGTCCATGCTTGTATGATATTGTGTAAAAACTGCATTCAAGAAACTTATTTTGTTGTAACATATTTGTATTGTAAACCATTATGTAATGGTCGTGTGTAAACGGGATATTTTAGATTATCATTATTTGATAATCTACGTAAAGCTTTTTAAACCTTTATTGATGAAATAAAGGTTATGGTTTGTTTTAAAATGAATGCAGTCTTTGAAAAACGTCTCATATAGAGGTCAAAACCTCGCAAAGAAATCAATTAATATGGAACGTTTTTAATCAATAAGAACGGGACATTTCAGTTGGTATCCGAGCGTTGGTCTTAGAGAACCAGAATTTTGCATTAGTGTGTCTTATCGAGTTTGTTAGGATGCATTAGTGAGTCTGGACTTCGACCGTGTTTACTTGAAAAATGATTGCTTAACAAATTTTGTTGGAAACTATATATTTTTAACATGTGAATATTATGTGATATATTAATCTCTTAACGCGTTTGATATTATGTGATAGATGTCTACCTCTAGAACAAGTCCCATTTACTCACCTAATAATAATGAAGAGTCAAATGTAAATTGGAATGATTCGTGGACTGATTCACAAGTTCCCGAAGAGGAACCGGAAGAAGAGTCGGAACCGGAAGAAGAATCAGAACCGGAAGAAGAATCGGAACCGGATGAAGAAATAGAACCGGTGGGGGAAATAATAAAACGGTTAAGTAAAAGAAAATCCTCAACCAACCTACCAAGGTTAATTATGGTCAATGGTGTTTCCGCCAAGGAAGCAAAATATTGGGAGGATTACCAATTCTTCGATGAATCGGATTCCGACGAGAATTCCGATGATGTTATAGAAATTACCCCAACTGAATTTAAAAAGTCAAAAGAAAATAATAAGGGAAAGGGCATAAAAATAGAGAAATCTAATTCCAACCCCGATGAACTTTATATGTATCGTCAACCCCCGAAGTTCTTAAGTTGTAACAATGACCCGGGAACATCTAAACCACCAGGTTTTTCTAAACCAATGTGGAAAACGACGGCTCGTATTAGGGGAACATCATATATCCCTAGAAACTTGGCAAAACGAACCAAAACCGAAGAAGAAGAAACAAGCGAGTCGGAATAAGATAGTTGTATTCGTGTGGTGTAATATATGTAATATATTGTATTAATAAGTATTTTTTTTATGAATCTAACTCTTGTCTATTTTACAGTATAAAAACACAAAATGGATAGACAACCCAATATTTTAAGAGACCTACCCGGAGACATGATTGATGAAATCTTGTCTAGAGTCGGTCAGAATTCTTTGGCACAACTATTTAAGGCGAGATCAGTTTGTAAGACATTCGAAGAACGTTCTAAGAATGCCTTGCTTTATAAAAGGCTTTCGTTCGAAAGATGGGGGATATCACATTGGGAAATCCATAAGTTACGATGTGTTTACTTTGACGCATATATTGCGGGGAACCCAAATGCTATTTTACGCAATGGGTTAAGAAATTATTTTGACTCAATATATCCGAATATTGGACTTCGTGATTTAGAAAAAGCGGCTAACATGCAACATAAAGAAGCATGTTATGCTTACGGATTAGTAATGTTCGCTTCTCACCAAAGTGAGAACAAGAACATCGGGCTACAACTATTAAACAAAACGTTCCCACAAGTGACGGAGTCGGTAATTGGGGTAAGAAATGAGGTTTTTAGATTGTCACGGGACTGTTGGACATTACGTAACCCTCGTCCCTTTGACGACGTTACAACACGCTGTCTTATCAACGGCCATAACGGTTATGTTCCACAAGACCAAGGATGGGAAGTAATCCTAGTAAAACCAGAATGCATGACTTGTTTCTGGACGTATGAATTACGTGTCTTTATTGCCTTTGCTGAACGACTTGTGTACTAGCTAGAATTATCTTCACAACCATCTTGTATCAAATTTATTGTGTGCTATATTTCATGATATATGTAAAATAAGCGGTATTGTAAGTTTGTAAAATATTGTGTAAAAGTTTGAACGCGAAATATTATTATAATCAGTTTTTCATATAGAATTGTAGTAGTTGAATTGTATATTAGCTACTAAGTATGAACTTAACGGGTAGGTACTACCCGAATTTAAACTTATAAAACGCTAATATGAAGAAAAAGATTTTATAAATGAGTTCATATTATGCTACGAAATACTATTAACTACTCTTAATATTCTGTATGATTAACTTGTTCCATTTGATTATTTTGAAGGAAATGGCACCGACTACTCGACACACCGTGAATACGAATGAAGAGGAATTCCGTACTTTTCTAGCTTCAAACATAGCCGCAGTACAGGCTGCGCTACATACCAACAATAACCTTGGATCTAGCAGTACAGGAAATTGTGTAGGATGCACCTACAAAGAATTCACTGCCTGCAAACCTTTGGAATTTGATGGAACCGAAGGACCGATCGGATTGAAACGGTGGACCGAGAAGGTCGAATCGGTGTTTGCCATAAGTAAGTGTACTGAAGAGGACAAAGTGAAGTACGCTACGCATACCTTCACAGGTTCTGCGTTAACATGGTGGAATACCTATCTAGAGCAAGTGGGACAAGATGATGCGTACGCACTACCGTGGTCAGCATTCAAGCACTTGATGAACGAGAAGTACCGTCCCAGAAGCGAGGTCAATAAGCTCAAGACAGAACTTAGAGGGTTACGAACCCAAGGATTTGATATTACCACGTACGAAAGACGATTCACAGAATTGTGCCTATTGTGTCCGGGAGCATTCGAAGATGAGGAAGATAAGATTGACGCGTTTGTGAAAGGATTACCGAAAAGAATCCAAGAAGATATAAGTTCACACGAGCCCGCCTCCATACAACAGGCATGTAGAATGGCTCACAAACTAGTGAACCAGATTGAAGAAAGAATTAAAGAACAGACTACTGAAGAGGCCAATGTGAAGCAAGTCAAAAGAAAGTGGGAGGAAAACGGTGATAAGAATCACCAATACAACAATAACAGCAATTACAACAATAATCGCAACAATTATCCCAACAATCGCAACATCAATCGCAACTACAACAAACGGCCCAACAACAACAACAACAGCAACTACAACAATCATCCCAACAACAATAATAACCGCAACAACAACAACAATCAGAAGCAGCTATGCCAAAGGTGTGAAAAGTATCACTCGGGGTTCTGCACCAAATTTTGCAACAAGTGTAAAAGAAATGGTCATAGCGCAGCGAAGTGTGAGGTCTACGGACCAGGGGTTAATAGAACGAAAGGAACAAATGGTGTCGGAACGAGTAATGGCGGAGCAAGTAGTGTCGGAGCAAGTTATGCCAATGTAGTTTGTTATAAATGTGGAAAACCGGGCCACATTATTAGAAATTGCCCGAACCAGGAGAACACGAATGGACAAGGCCGCGGAAGAGTTTTCAATATTAATGCGGCAGAGGCACAGGAAGACCCGGAGCTTGTTACGGGTACGTTTCTTATTGACAATAAATCTACTTACGTTTTATTTGATTCGGGTGCGGATAGAAGCTATATGAGTAGAGATTTTTGTGCTAAATTAAGTTGTCCATTGACGCCTTTGGATAGTAAATTTTTACTCGAATTAGCAAATGGTAAATTAATTTCAGCAGATAATATATGTCGGAATCGAGAAATTAAACTGGTTAGCGAAACATTTAAGATTGATTTGATACCAGTAGAGTTAGGGAGTTTTGATGTGATAATCGGTATGGACTGATTGAAAGAAGTGAAAGCGGAGATCGTTTGTTACAAAAATGCAATTCGCATTATACGAGAAAAAGGAAAACCCTTAATGGTGTACGGAGAAAAGGGCAACACGAAGCTACATCTTATTAGTAATTTGAAGGCACAAAAACTAATAAGAAAAGGTTGCTATGTTGTTCTAGCACACGTCGAGAAAGTACAAACTAAAGAAAAGAGCATCAATGATGTTCCCATTGCAAAAGAATTTCCTGATGTATTTCCGAAAGAATTACCGGGATTACCCCCACATCGATCCGTTGAATTTCAAATAGATCTTGTACCAGGAGCTGCACCAATAGCTCGTGCTCGTTACAGACTCGCACCCAGCGAGATGAAAGAACTGCAAAGCCAATTACAAGAACTTTTAGAGCGTGGTTTCATTCGACCAAGCACATCACCGTGGGGAGCTCCTGTTTTGTTTGTCAAGAAGAAAGATGGTACATTCAGGTTGTGTATCGACTACCGAGAGTTGAACAAACTTACCATCAAGAACCACTACCCACTACCGAGAATCGACGACTTATTTGATCAACTACAAGGTTCGTCTGTTTATTCAAAGATTGCCTTACGTTCCGGGTATCATCAAATGCGGGTGAAAGAAGATGATATTCCAAAGACTGCTTTCAGAACACGTTACGGTCATTACGAGTTTATGGTCATGCCGTTTGGTTTAACTAATGCACCAGCTGTGTTCATGGACCTTATGAACCGAGTGTGTGGACCATACCTTGACAAGTTTGTCATTGTTTTCATTGATGACATACTTATTTACTCAAAGAATGACCAAGAACACGGTGAACATTTGAGAAAGGTGTTAGAAGTATTGAGGAAGGAAGAATTGTACGCTAAGTTTTCAAAGTGTGCATTTTGGTTGGAAGAAGTTCAATTCCTCGGTCACGTAGTGAACAAAGAAGGTATTAAGGTGGATCCGACAAAGATAGAAACTGTTGAAAAGTGGGAAACCCCGAAAACTCCAAAACACATACGCCAATTTTTAGGACTAGCTGGTTACTACAGAAGGTTCATCTAAGACTTTTCCAGAATAGCAAAACCCTTGACTGCATTAACGCATAAAGGGAAGAAATTTGAATGGAATGATGAACAAGAGAAAGCGTTTCAGTTATTGAAGAAAAAGCTAACTACGGCACCTATATTGTCATTGCCTGAAGGGAATGATGATTTTGTGATTTATTGTGACGCATCAAAGCAAGGTCTCGGTTGTGTATTAATGCAATGAACGAAGGTGATTGCTTATGCGTCTAGACAATTGAAGATTCACGAACAAAATTATACGACGCATGATTTGGAATTAGGAGCGGTTGTTTTTGCATTAAAGACTTGGAGGCACTACTTATATGGGGTCAAAAGTATTATATATACCGACCACAAAAGTCTTCAACACATATTTAATCAGAAACAACTGAATATGAGGCAGCGTAGGTGGATTGAATTATTGAATGATTACGACTTTGAGATTCGTTACCACCCGGGGAAGGCAAATGTGGTAGCCGATGCCTTGAGCAGGAAGGACAGAGAACCCATTCGAGTAAAATCTATGAATATAATGATTCATAATAACCTTACTACTCAAATAAAGGAGGCGCAACAAGGAGTTTTAAAAGAGGGAAATTTAAAGGATGAAATACCAAAAGGATCGGAGAAGCATCTTAATATTCGGGAAGACGGAACCTGGTATAGGGCTGAAAGGATTTGGGTACCAAAATTTGGAGATATGAGAGAAATGGTACTTAGAGAAGCTCATAAAACCAGATACTCAATACATCCTGGAACGGGGAAGATGTACAAGGATCTCAAGAAACATTTTTGGTGGCCGGGTATGAAAGCCGATGTTGCTAAATACGTAGGAGAATGTTTGACGTGTTCTAAGGTCAAAGCTGAGCATCAGAAACCATCAGGTCTACTTCAACAATCCGAAATCCCGAAATGGAAATGGGAAAACATTACCATGGATTTCATCACTAAATTGCCAAGGACTGCAAGTGGTTTTGATACTATTTGGGTAATAGTTGATCGTCTCACCAAATCAGCACACTTCCTGCCAATAAGAGAAGATGACAAGATGGAGAAGTTAGCACGACTGTATTTGAAGGAATTCATCTCCAGACATGGAATACCAATCTCTATTATCTCTGATAGGGATGGCACATTTATTTCAAGATTCTGGCAGACATTACAGCAAGCATTAGGAACTCGTCTAGACATGAGTACTGCCTATCATCCACAAACTGATGGGCAGAGCGAAAGGACGATACAAACGCTTGAAGACATGCTACGAGCATGTGTTATTGATTTCGGAAACAGTTGGGATCGACATCTACCGTTAGCAGAATTTTCCTATAACAACAGCTACCATTCAAGCATTGAGATGGCGCCGTTTGAAGCACTTTATGGTAGAAAGTGCAGGTCTCCGATTTGTTGGAGTGAAGTGGGGGATAGACAGATTACGGGTCCGGAGATTATACAAGAAACTACCGAGAAGATCATCCAAATTCAACAACGGTTGAAAACCGCCCAAAGTCGACAAAAGAGCTACGCTGACATTAAAAGAAAAGATATAGAATTTGAAATTGGAGAGATGGTCATGCTTAAAGTTGCACCTTGGAAAGGCGTTGTTCGATTTGGTAAACGAGGGAAATTAAATCCAAGGTATATTGGACCATTCAAGATTATTGATCGTGTCGGACTAGTAGCTTACCGACTTGAGTTACCTCAACAACTCGCGGCTGTACATAACACTTTCCACGTCTCGAATTTGAAGAAATGTTTTGCTAAAGAAGATCTCACTATTCTATTAGATGAAATCCAAATCAACAAAAAACTTCAATTCATCGAAGAACCCGTCGAAATAATGGATCGTGAGGTTAAAAGACTTAAGCAAAACAAGATACCAATTGTTAAGGTTCGATGGAATGCTCGTAAAGGACCCGAGTTCACCTGGGAGCGTGAAGATCAGATGAAGAAGAAATACCCGCATCTATTTCCAGAAGATTCGTCAACACCTTCAACAGCTTAAAATTTCGGGACGAAATTTATTTAACGGGTAGGTACTGTAGTGACCCGAACTTTTCAATGTTTATATATATTAATTGAGATTGATATTTACATGATTAAATGTTTCCAACATGTTAAGCAATCAAACTTGTTAAGACTTGATTAATTGAAATATGTTTCATATAGACAATTGACCACCCAAGTTGACCGGTGATTCACGAACGTTAAAACTTGTAAAAACTATATGATGACATATATATGGATATATATAGTTAACATGATACTATTATAAGTAAACATATCATTAAGTATATTAACAATGAACTACATATGTAAAAACAAGACTACTAACTTAATGATTTTTAAACGAGACATATATGTAACGATTATCGTTTTAAAGACATTTAATGTATATATATCATATTAAGAGATATTCATACATGATAATATCATGATAATATAATAATTTAAAATCTCATTTGATATTATAAACATTGGGTTAACAACATTTAACAAGATCGTTAACCTAAAGGTTTCAAAACAACACTTACATGTAACGACTAACGATGACTTAACGACTCAGTTAAAATGTATATACATGTAGTGTTTTAATATGTATTTATACACTTTCGAAAGACTTCAATACACTTATCAAAATACTTCTACTTAACAAAAATGCTTACAATTACATCCTCGTTCAATTTCATCAACAATTCTACTCGTATGCACTCGTATTCGTACTCGTACAATACACAACTTTTAGATGTATGTACTATTGGTATATACACTCCAATGATCAGCTCTTAGCAGCCCATGTGAGTCACCTAACACATGTGGGAACCATCATTTGGCAACTAGCATGAAATATCTCATAAAATTACAAAAATATGAGTAATCATTCATGACTTATTTACATGAAAATAAAATTACATATTCTTTATATCTAATCCATACACCAACGACCAAAAACACCTACAAACACTTTCATTCTTCAATTTTATTCATTTAATTGATCTCTCTCAAGTTCTATCTTCAAGTTCTAAGTGTTCTTCATAAATTCTACAAGTTCTAGTTACATAAAATCAAGAATACTTTCAAGGTTGCTAGCTCACTTCCAATCTTGTAAGGTGATCATCCAACCTCAAGAAATCTTTGTTTCTTACATTAGGTTATCATTCTAATACAACGTAATAATCATATTCAAACTTTGGTTCAATTTCTATAACTATAACAATCTTATTTCAAGTGATGATCTTACTTGAACTTGTTTTCGTGTCATGATTCTGCTTCAAGAACTTCGAGCCATCCAAGGATCCGTTGAAACTAGATCCATTTTTCTCTTTTCCAGTAGGTTTATCCAAGGAACTTAAGGTAGTAATGATGTTCATAACATCATTCAATTCATACATATAAAGCTGTCTTATTCGAAGGTTTAAACTTGTAATCACTAGAACATAGTTTAGTTAATTCTAAACTTGTTCGCAAACAAAAGTTAATCCTTCTAACTTGAATTTTAAAATCAACTAAACACATGTTCTATATCTATATGATATGCTAACTTAATGATTTAAAACCTGGAAACACGAAAAACACCGTAAAACCGGATTTACGCCGTCGTAGTAACACCGCGGGCTGTTTTGGGTTAGTTAATTAAAAACTATGATAAACTTTGATTTAAAAGTTGTTATTCTGATAAAATGATTTCTATTATGAACATGAAACTATATCCAAAAATTATGGTTAAACTCAAAGTGGAAGTATGTTTTCTAAAATGGTCATCTAGACGTCGTTCTTTCGACTGAAATGACTACCTTTACAAAAATGACTTGTAACTTATTTTTCTGACTATAAACCTATACTTTTTATGTTTAGATTCATAAAATAGAGTTCAATATAAAACCATAGCAATTTGATTCACTCAAAACGGATTTAAAATGAAGAAGTTATGGGTAAAACAAGATTGGATAATTTTTCTCATTTTAGCTACGTGAAAATTGGTAACAAATCTATTCCAACCATAACTTAATCAACTTGTATTGTATATTATGTAATCTTGAGATACCATAGACACGTATACAATGTTTCGACCTATCATGTCGACACATCTATATATATTTCGGAACAAAATATATATAGTTTGAGGTTGATTCCAAAATATATATAGTTTGAGGTTGATTCCAAAATATATATAGTTTGAGTTGTGATCAAAACTGAGATACGTATACACTGGGTCGTGGATTGATTCAAGATAATATTTATCGATTTATTTCTGTACATCTAACTGTGGACAACTAGTTGTAGGTTACTAACGAGGACAGCTGACTTAATAAACTTAAAACATCAAAATATATTAAATGTGTTGTAAATATATTTTGAACATACTTTGATATATATGTATATATTGTTATAGGTTCGTGAATCAACCAGTGGCCAAGTCTTACTTCCCAACGAAGTAAAAATCTGTGAAAGTGAGTTATAGTCCCACTTTTAAAATCTAATATTTTTGGGATGAGAATACATGCAGGTTTTATAAATGATTTACAAAATAGACACAAGTACGTGAAACTACATTCTATGGTTGAATTATCGAAATCGAATATGCCCCTTTTTATTAAGTCTGGTAATCTAAGAATTAGGGAACAGACACCCTAATTGACGCGAATCCTAAAGATAGATCTATTGGGCCTAACAAACCCCATCCAAAGTATCGGATGCTTTAGTACTTCGAAATTTATATCATATCCGAAGGGTGTCCCGGAATGATGGGGATATTCTTATATATGCATCTTTTTAATGTCGGTTACCAGGTGTTCACCATATGAATGACTTTTATCTCTATGTATGGGATGTGTATTGAAATATGAAATCTTGTGGTCTATTATTATGATTTGATATATATAGGTTAAACCTATAACTCACCAACATTTTTGTTGACGTTTTAAGCATGTTTATTCTCAGGTGATTATTAAGAGCTTCTGCTGTTGCATACTTAAATAAGGACGAGATTTGGAGTCCATGCTTGTATGATATTGTGTAAAAACTGCATTCAAGAAACTTATTTTGTTGTAACATATTTGTATTGTAAACCATTATGTAATGGTCGTGTGTAAACAGGATATTTTAGATTATCATTATTTGATAATCTACGTAAAGCTTTTTAAACCTTTATTGATGAAATAAAGGTTATGGTTTGTTTTAAAATGAATGCAGTCTTTGAAAAACGTCTCATATAGAGGTCAAAACCTCGCAACGAAATCAATTAATATGGAACGGTTTTAATCAATAAGAACGGGACATTTCATATATATATATATATATATATATATATATATATATATATATATATATATATATATATATATATACATTTGTAATAATAGTTTTCATTATATCACATATTATTTTACATATTTATTTCCAACAATTAACTCATATATTATTTCAATTAATATTTCAAATTATATATATATATATATATATATATATATATATATATATATATATATATATATATATATATATATATAATTATACATGTATCTATTTACAATTAGTTGTTCGTGAATCGTTGGAATCTGGTCGAGATTAAATGAATGTACGAATACAGTTTAAACTTTTTGAGATTCAACTTAACAAACTTTGCTTATCGTGTCGGAATAATATAAAGATTGAGTTTAAATTTGATCGAAAATTTCCGGGTCACTACAGTTATAGGTCATATCATGATGAATATCGAAGATACAAGTGAAAGAATGAGATTCGGATGAACAGTGCTCAGATTCGATAAGACCAAAACTTGTATTAATAAATATAGAAGTTCACTAATCCACACTTACTCTAGCAAAAGACCAAAACCAAATAAAGCTTAAGCCACACGGTTTGGTCTACGGTGAATCGCAGGTCAGACCGTGGAAGCCCTGCATCCTGATTTATGAAACTAGGTGTGCACGGTCGACCCCACGGTCAACCGTGGGTCGACCGCATATGGTTCTTTCCAAACGTTTGATCAAATAAGGTTTGACCACTTTGGGGCATCTATAATTTATGAAACTTGTTTAAACATACTTAGAACAGTTGCCCCTTCATACCCAAAAGAGTTTTGGTCACTAGAACGCTAATCTTGGTTAATCACTCCTAATGATACCTTAATAACGATTTAACCTTGATTAAGAACAACACATAAGTGTTACAGGAAAACATGTTTTCCTAAAATGTATCTAGGCATACTTAGGATGGTCATCAAGTCCTAACCAAAAGTTGCTTCTTCCTTGTACATGTGTTGGACATTAATGTATACTTATACATTAATCTTGCAAATGCCACATTACAAGTAAACCTACAAAGCCTTGGTACAATGCTATGTCGTCACTATATGTTTAATCCTATATTAATTAGTGATCTATTACTAGTCATTACATAAGTATTACTTGACTACTTGTTATTAATATATAAGTATTATTTGACTATGTGCTAAATGCCAACTTGCTAGAAGTTACTTAATATATATATTTATGAACTTTGTCTTGCTTTGTACTACAAGTTAGAAAACCATCAACTTATATTTGGACTACTTCATTATACTTATGCAACTTGGATAATAATTGAAGAGTCATAATCTTATGGTCTTAAAAGGATAAAGAATTATTAACACACATATGAAATTTGCTTAAGTCTAGAAACAAGTTAAAGAATGGACTTAATGTCTTACAACATGCTTAATTGATATGACTTGTTTCACTTGTTAAGACATTATGAACACACTTAATTAATCAATAAACAAGCTTAAAGATGAATATCAATTTGCCTTGTGATTGAGTGGGTTATTGTCATCAATGACATGTTGACCAATCAATAGGACTTTAGCATGTGTGTTAATTGCAAACAAAAGATTATGACAAAACTGAGATTGTCTCAAATGACTATCATGACTTGTGTATTAGACTTACCACTCTGAACTTGACAAGTCACTATCAAGGCAATACATCCAAGATAAATGAACACTTAATGCATATAGTACTTGTATAGGATGTTGGGTATCTTTTGCAGGTATTATATGAAGTAAAGAGTCCAAAGATTTGAGTTCAAAACTGATTCAAACGGCTATACAACGGATACATGTTTTGGACTGTACCGCGTGCGGTCGACCCATGGTTGGCCGTGTTCTGAGCCGCAGCAACGGCTAGTTTATTTTCACCCTCCATATAAATAGAAATACTTTGAGAGCTTTGAAGATTCAACCCTCTTGAATGCTTCAACTCTAATTCATCAGAGATCACAGAGACCTAAGTCATATTTATATGGTGATCAAGCAAGAAAATATTCTATGATCTTATACATATAGAATTGGTGTAAACTTACTATCAAAATTATTATCTTGCGAGTTTACTTAGTGTTATAATATCCTTAGAATTGTCTTAGGATTATTATCACTAAAGAGTGAGTCTTGTACTTTATAACTAGAAGCATATGCTAACTTAGTTATCTTCTTCCTTAAAGGGATCTAGGTAGTTAATTAATCCCATTGGGGTTAATACTTGTCCAAAGTGAAGATAAGTTGATATAAGTTAGAGGTAATCTTTCGACGGGATAGAAGAATTAGGTTTGTTGTCTACAAAGGAGTACAAGGCTTGTAAATCGAATCTCCACGGGGTTTGGAGAAAGAGGCTTAGTGAAGCAAAACTCCCGATTATTAAATTTGAGAGTAGATTAAGGTGGATTAGTTAACATCCATCCGAACCACTATAAATCCTTGTGTTTATGTTCTTTACTTTATATTCCGCATTACTTCAAACATAAACACTACACCTTTTGAGTTTGAGTTGATTAAGTTGATCAAGGATTGTTCAAATCTTGTTGATCATCGAAATTTTATTAAAAACATATTAAGTAACTATTCAACCCCCCCCCCCCCCTTTAGTTACTTACAACGTCTTTTTAGATGATATCAGGGAGAGAGTATGCCATGAATGTTAGTGGTATGTGATGAGGAGGAAATATGAAGGAAATTGAGGGAAAATGCTGATGTGGTGCTGATATGGCAGTCTGTCATGGAGAGGAAGGACGTCATGGATGAAGCTAATTGTATAAATTAACATTTGAATTCTGGTAAGTTATTTTTGTTGGACCATAAGGAAGGTAATGTTGATAGTTATCAATTTAATATTTGATTAATGGTTTAAATAATGCAACTATTACGTTCATAGGTGACCAAATTATAGTCATATAACTTCAATTAGTAATTTTTCCAAAATTGTAAACGCTTTATGTGACTTTGTGCAAAGTTACCTTACAAAGCTACTGACAAACTATATCAAATATTTGCACATTAAATAGGTCAAAATAACCTTTCACTAAGAATACAATTTATTGACATTTGAACAACTAAACAAAACCATAATGTTAGTTTACTTATCATTGAACATAATATGAAGCGATGTTGCTTAGTTCAAAAGTACCAATTTTAAACATATAAATTACTCATTTTGGTCATTGTAGGGTTCTACATAACTAATATAATTCACAATACTATGAAACTTGAATGACATAAATAACATTTTACTCACGTTTTCTACGTCATTCAAGTCTTATAATGCGGTGTTTTGTTCACATTATCTATGCTCAATTCAAGAGAACCAACCAATATTTAAAAATTCAAAAAATATCAGTCAATTAAACCACAATCTTTTAGAGGTTATTTGACACCATTATAAATCAACCCTTTCCATTTATGAGAATAGTTACCAAACCATTGAGAAAAAAATAACCAAATCATTGAAGTTTATAAAATGCATATAGCAAATAATTACAAACGAAAGCTTGTCACAAATATTTTGCCCGGAACATATGTATTCGAAATAATCAAAGATAAACGACAAACATATTGATGTACCTAACTTGGACAGAATAAATGAACTATCTTCATTCTCCACCACTATCTTCCAATTTTCATCACAATTACTATTTTCATTGTCATAAAATGTTACATTACAACTTTTTATTGAGACATGTACTTAGCATACATATGTAGCGTAGTTAATCCCGTAAAAAGAATCACCATTTGAATAATAATAATAATTATAAATAATAATAATAATAATAATAATAATAATAATAATAATAATAATAATAATAATAATAATAATAATAATAATAATAATAATAATAATAATAATAATAATAATAAAGTTTGCTTAAAATTAAATATTTATATTTTTATTGTTAATAATAATTATTTGTAATAACAAATGCCTCTTGAAATTTAAAAAAAAAAAATTAAAATACAATTATTATATGAAGGTTGTACAATATGTTTCAAAATTGCTACATCATGGGGTGTTTTGTAAAAAATTGTACAATTTGTTTTTAAGATTATACATATGGTCATGGGAGTGTTTATCATAAGGTTGTACAGAATGCTTCAAATATTTTATATATAGTCATGGGGTATTTTATCATAATGGTTGTACATTATGCTCTAAATATTGTACATATGATCATGGAGATATTTTACCTTAAATTTGTTTATACTGCTTCTCATATTGTACATTTGTTTAACATTTTTAATTTTTATTAAATATAAAATACTTACTTTAATGACTTCATCATGGATGTCTTAGAAATTTTTATTAAATACAATTAATTACTCCATTTTAATGACATCATCATAAGGGACTTAGAATTTTTTTTCTTTATTTTTGAATTTTTTTTAAGCTTTAATAATCCTTATTTATTATACATATACTATTTGACATTGGTCGTTTGCACAAGGTGAAAACGACATCTCAAACCATATTTACAAACTCCCTCCCTCAACTATCGTTCAAACTACAATTTTCTAGGGGTATAAACCGTCAAATCATATTTCTATTAAAAAATGTTAACCAAACTTCACCAAAACGTTTACCGGCCCGTATCTTCCTGCTCTCCGAGCGTTAAATTTTTTCAGCACCACCGTTCAACTCGGAATAATTTACGAACACAACGCAACTAACTATACGCGAAACGGACATCTTTTAAAAAAACATTAAACACACCGACATGTAAAACAGGGCTTAACAGATGGGCCGTTTTCGCTTATGTAAATACATAACGCTACATTAAGTATGAATATGCAATCCGAAAGACCTCGCCGCAACGCTCGGGCTGATCCGGATCTAGTTAGATACTATATATAGAATAGATAGATAGATAGATAGATTGGTGATAATTTTAAAAGTATATATTGAATTGCTCGGTATATGAGGCATGAATATGATCCAATCTTCGGCCAAGCCCACCAATGATAAATAATGATCAGCCAACTTGTTGTTCCTTTTAGCCCAATGATCCAACAATTATTAGAATCCACTGATTTACAAAAACGCTCACATGATGTTCAGCTTTTAGCATCATTTCAACTTTTACAGAAACAATACAAATGGAAGTCGTAGCTTTTTAAAGTACGAACGTGTGGGCTCTTTGAATCACCTAATTCCGAGTCCGCATGCCCAAGTTATGGCCAAAACTGTGGAGACACACGAAAGAAAATCTAAACCTTCTTCAACCCTCATCTTTTTAAATTTTAGCTCCGAAACCACATCTTTTCAACCAAATACCATCAACACTTAATTGACCATATATCTCTCTTTTAATCTCATAAGAACTCAGAAATCTTCAAGAAACAAACAAAACCATATAAACGAGAACCGATAAAGCATCCAAAAGTACGTAAAAATTGGGCGTTATCATAGGTACAAACCATATCTTCTAATATCTTCTGCCTAACTAACATCCCAACAATTATGGAATGGATACACATCATGATTTTTGACAACTATACATTATATCTTAAACAAAATATATATGAGATGTGTACACGGCTTATGATATATACACTGATAATAGTTTTCAACACTGGCATCTAACTATCTTATACGTACAGATTTCTTGTGCTTATTTTCTTGCGTTTATGTTACAAACTTGTTAGAACATTTTCATGTAATCAAAGGTAATCAAGGTGAAATTATGGACAAAAGTTGGGTTCGTGATCAAATAAAAAGTAACAATTTCAAAGATGGAATTATGAATTTTACTGATTTAATTTGCTCGTATTAAATTTTAGAGGATCAATTGTATGTCCTTGTCATAAATGTTGTAATTCTAAATCGTTTTGCGTTGACACCGTTCATGCTCACATACTACGTTCTGAATTTTCAATGGGTACACAATATAATATGGACGCTTCATGGGAAACGTGTGGTACCTTTTATCACTATCACATTCTAATGTTATTCGAAAAAGTCTTTTGGTCAAGATGGCATAAGATGTTTGGTTCACAATGCATTAGGTGTAAGTTCCTAGGTGTAACTTCTTGCCTTTTAATGATGCACAAGAAATGGAGTCAACCGTGAACCTGACAAAGATTATGATCAAGAAGTTATAGGTGATACATATCACAAGCTGTTAGAAGAATGTGACAAAGAACTATATCATGGTCGCAAGTATTCCAATTTGTGCTCTACATTACACTGGTATGATATCAAATGATGAGCTTTTGGAAGGATCGACTTGATTTGATCAAAGAACTATCTAACCGCAAAGGTAAAATCAACAAGTTCTTAAGAACTAATTTCAAGTATATGGTGACTACATTATTCACCTTTGTATTTAAGTTCAACTAACCTGACTAACTAACTTTTCTAACATATAATATAAATGAACTTTGTCAGTTTGTGGGAAGGGAGTGAGAGCGGATCAAAAGTAGTATCTTTTACACTAATAAGTGTTTAAATCCACTAAATTTTGACACTGTTTTTCCACAAGAAGCATCAAAAAATTATTATTAGTAACCCTTCAAAGCATGATTAAAAAAATAACATTTAGTAACCCTTCAAAGCTGGAGAAATTATTAAATGAAAAATAATTAAAAATGCATCAACAATTATCCACTTAGTTGTAGTGCGATTATTGTATTAGGTGTGATCTGTATTGCTCTTGAAGACATTGTACACAAATATAGATGTTCATAAAATGATTCATAATTTGTTAATGTAAGACTTTCCCTTTATATTTATTATTATTTTAAATCAGATATTAATATTAATATTAACATAAACAACCACTGATCAAGTACTATTACAAAAATGTACAGTAAGAGCTACTATTTTTAAACTGTTTTAAAGTTCCAGTTAGTGTATTCTGAACTCAGCCCATTATAATTAATATTCTCACTAATTCACTATATGCTCCAACTAATCAAGCACTTATTGACCCATATAAATATGGAACATATGCCCAAGAATATTATGCCATCCTCACCTTGTTATATTTAAAACATTTGTTACACATAACAATTCACATTTCATAAGTATCAGTAGAAGGAATAGAAGCTGAAAACCTAATTATATTCTTTGTAGCCATGAATGCTGAACAACAGACACTTAATGCCCCCTCCAAAGGTGGATGGATCACCTTTCCTTTCCTCATAGGTAACTTTTATTTCGCGAATTCTAGCAATGTTTAATTACTTATTACTTATTAGTTATGGGTCGTCCAATATAACTGGAAACTGTTTTATTGTTTTAGCAACAATGGCGGGGTTGACACTAGCAGTCGGAGGATGGTTTAATAATATGATCGTTTATCTAGTTAACGAGTTTAACGTTAAAAGCATTGATGCAGCTCAGATTGCAAATATTGTCGTCGGTTACGGTTCCTTTATCTCCATTGGTGCAGCCATATTGGCCGACTCATTTATTGGACCGTTCACTGTCATTTTTATGTCGTCTATGCTGTCTTCTGTAGGCCTAATACTACTAACACTAACTGCGACAGTTGATTCGTTAAAGCCTCTACCATGCGAAAATGGATCAAATCTTTGTGTGGGACCAACACATGGTCAACTCGCGATCTTGTATACTAGCCTGGCTCTTTCATTATTGGGTCTTTCGGGTACAAGGTTTACGCTAGCCGCAATGGGAGCAGACCAATTTGACAACCCAAAGCACCAAGAGGTATTCATTAACTGGCACATCTTTACCATGTTTGTAGGGATGCTTGTTAGTGGAGTTGGGATCGTTTATGTTGAAGACAATGTGAGTTGGGGTGTTGGTTATGGTCTATGTGTAGCGTCTAACATCATCGGGTTAGGTATCTTTGTGTTGGGTAAGCGGTATTACCGGCTATTGAAGACCCGGTCTAGCCCATTTACCCGGCTGGCTTGTGTTGCAGTGGCAGCTTTCCGGAAAAGGAAAGTTTTTCTGTCATCAAAAAGTGAAGATTATATGCAAGATCAAGGAGCTCAAGAAACAGAGATAATTAGAACGACTCCCACAAATAGCCTCAAGTAAGTAGGAGAACCAAAATGAACACATTGGGTGTGTTTGATTACATCTTAATTGAATGGTTCAGCTGAACGTTGAATCATTTCAGCATTTAGCGTGATTGTATATGATCACTGAATGACATATGGTGCTGAATGGTTCAACATTCAGTGCTTCAAAATTATATACTCTCTTAATCGTTAGACACCTAATATTTCGTAGTATCCTCTTTAAATTATATCAAGAATACTTATTTAACAACTATATTATTTTTTTCATACAAAAAGTTAATAATGTAATTATACATCATTCACATTGTTCATTAATGATTATCAAATATGATATTCTCATAACTAACTTCGTTAAGAACTTTTAAATCATTTTCAAATTATGAACAATTTGGTACTTGATCATTTAATTTTATCAAATGCACTAATACTTGGATTGCCAATAAAACAGGTTCTTGAATCATGCAGCTCTAGTGACCGATGGAGATACTACCTCGGACGGCTTCATCAAAAAACCGTGGAACCTATGCACAATACAACAAGTAGAAGATCTCAAGACTCTTATCAAAATCTCACCACTTTGGTCAACCGGTATACTATTGAACACGCCCATAACCATCATGATGGGACTAGTCGTCCTCCAAGCACTAACCATGAATCGTCATCTCAATCATCATATCGAAATCCCAGCCGGGAGCATGACAACCATAATTTTGCTCTCCTCTTCCATTTCTCTAGCCCTACTCGAGCATTTGCTACTTCCCGCTTTTCGAAAACTTACCAGCATCTCACTCACGCCTCTGCAAATAACAGGAGTAGGTCATGCTCTAACCATTTCAACCATGGCTATTGCAGCATTGGTTGAGTCGAAAAGACTTGCTATGGCGCGATCACACAACCTTGATGGCAATTCAATTGTGCCAATGTCTGTGTTTTGGTTGGTTCCGCAACTAGCACTTGTGGGTGCGGCGGAAGCGTTTCATTTCCCTGCTCAAGTGTCATTGTACTACCAAGAGTTTCCAAAGTCACTTAAAAGCATGGCGGTTGCAATGGTGGGAACGTTTGTTGGGATTGCGTTTCTTTTAGGCACTGCAGTGGTTGATTTCCTTCGTAGAATAACTGGATGGTTACCTAATGGTATCAACGAAGGGAGAATAGATAATGTGTATTGGGTTCTTAGTGTTTTCGGGTTGATCAACTTTGGATACTTTCTCTTATGTTCGTTGTTGTATAAGTGCCAAAACGTCGCAAAGGAAGATCTTGATCGTTCTAGTCCCTCTTAGGCGCGTTATGAATAGTTACGAAATCACTGCTTTCATACCTAAAGAGGCAGGGGAATTGTACATCTGTGGTTCTTTTGATCGACTTACATATGTTTGTAAACATTTGCATCCCTTTGTATTCACATGAATTGTATGTATGAAAATGATATGTTTGTGCTATTCGTTGTTTAAAATGTTCTTATTTAAGCTTTGCAGTTAGGTTGTTCATAAAGAATTATATAAGGTTGCAGCGATCAAAATCTATAACTGTAATAAACATAAACATAACATAAATAATAAGTGACCCAAAGATCAGTGTAACTATCCAAAAATGACCCAACGGTTAAGTCCTGATTTCCACAAATGAGATTTCGGGTTCAAAAATCACTACTGGCACATCTTGAGTTGGCTAGGGAAAAGGGTCGGTCAAGGGATAACATATCTGAATAACATATCTTAGTAAAAATACTTCCCCTTTCGGGTAAGCTGAAATAAATCAAAGATCAGAGTGTAACCAACCTGAAAATTTGATAAACACGAACACCAAATTTTTTTTTTTTTTTTTCCTTAGTAGTTAAAAGTTTTTGAAAGACCATCAATGTTAAAAATTAACAAATTTTTGTACTAGCAAGTCTAATAAACACGAGTAATCAATTAGGGTACTAAAGAATTTTTTTTCCATAGCGGTATGGATGTGATCTTAAATATCTATCTATAAAAATAATTGAATTCAGGTCAGAAATCGAAGTCGAATATTGTATGATATATGACGTGTATAAGTATTGCTCTTGAATACATTTACTCGTATGTATATATATATATATATATATATATATATATATATATATATATATATATATATATATATATATATATATATATATATATATATATATATATATATATATATATTGGTAGGATCGAGAGGGAAGTAACCAATCGGGGGGAAGTAAAAACTTTTTTTTTTCGTTTTTTGAAAAAACTTTGTTCACGAACATTATAGATGGGATGAAAATATGAACATTTAGTAGAGACACTTTGTGATAAATGTTTTTATTTTGGCAGGAAAACGCTCGAAGAAGCAATATATAACAATTATCGTGTTTTTCGAGCGTATGTAGAGGTTTTAGCTATTGGTGTTTAGATATTAGGGTTTAGATATTAGGGTTTATAGGGTTTAGATATTAGGGTTTAGAAATTTAGTGTTTAGGGTTTAGATTTAGGATTTAGATTGACTTTTTAACACGAACGGTTTAGAGTTTAGGGTTTGGTGTTTTGGGTTTATTCCATAAACCCAAAACACCAAACCCTAAACCCTAAACTCTAAATCGGGCTAAATTTTACTTCACAAAACATGGAAAAAAAACGTTCATATTCTTCACGAACAATATTATCTTGAATGTTATTTTTGTCGATCGTTTTCCCGCCTAAATAATAACATTCATCACGAAGCGTCTCTTCTAAATGTTTATATTTTCGTGTGATCTTGATGCCGGAAAAAAAAAATTCCAAAAAAAACGAGAAAAAAAAAAAATTTGCTTCCCCCGCTTCCCCCCGATTGGTTACTTCCCCATTGATCCTACACACACACACACACACACATATATATATATATATATATATATATATATATATATATATATATATATATATATATATATATATATATATATATATATATATATATATAGATGCTCATAGAATGAATTCTTGATTTATTTAAGTATCACTTGCCCTTTATATTTATTTATTTCAAATTCGACATTAACAACCACTGATCACTGATCAAGTATATTATTCCTAAAGAAAAAGGTACTTTTGTTAAACTGTTTTAAATTTGCACTTCTGTATTCTTAACTCTTGCCCATTTTCTTCACAAGCCATCATCACTATATGCTCCCACTAATTAAGCACTTATTGACCCAGATTAACTTTGAATCATATGCCCAAAACTTTTTATATACGTCATCCTTATCGTTATATTTACCACATTTGTAACACATAACAAATTAACAATTCACATTACTCGAGCATCAGTATAAGGACTAGAAGCTGAACAACTATATATTGTAGCCATGAATGGTCCCCCCTCCAATGGTGGATGGATCACCTTCCCTTTCCTCATATGTAAGTTTTAAATATTCTATTTCGCGAATTCTACCGTTTAATACAACTGAAAACCATTAATTTCTGTTTTAATGTAGCAACAATGGCGGGGTTGACAATAGCTGCAGGAGGATGGATGAATAATATAATCGTTTATCTAGTAAACGAGTATAACGTTAAAAGCATTGATGCAGCTCAAATTGCAAATATTGTAACGGGTTGCAGTTCCTTTTTTCCTGTTCTTGGAGCAATATTGGCCGACTCCTATCTTGGGCCGTTCACAGTCATTTTGGTTTCCTCTATTCTATGTTCTGCAGGCCTAATACTACTAACCCTAACGGCCACAGTTGATTCATTAAAGCCTGCACCATGTGTAAAGGGATCAAATCTTTGTGTGGGCCCAACACATGGTCAACTCGCGACCTTGTACACTAGCCTGGCTCTTTCAATCTTGGGTCTTTCGGGTACACGGTACACGCTAGCCGCAATGGGAGCAGATCAATTTGACAACCCAAACCACCAACAGGTTTTCATTAATTGGCACTTCTTTACCATGTTTGTAGGGACGCTTGTTAGTGGTGTGGGGATCATTTATGTGGAAGACAAAGTGAGTTGGGGTCTTGGTTATGGTCTATGTGTAGCGGCTCACATAATCGGGTTAGGGATCTTTGTGTTGGGTAAGAAATATTACCGGATTTTGAAGCCACAAGGAGTCGGGCCTAGCCCACTTACCCGGCTGGCTTGTGTTGCAGTGGCAGCTTTCCGAAAAAGGAAAGTTCCTCTGTCATCAAAAAGTGAAGACTATATGCAAAATCCAAGAGCTCAAGAAACAAAGATAATTAGAACGACTCCCACAAATAGCCTCAGGTAAGTACCAGAACATTACTATTTTTGAGATTTTTTTTAGCATACAATTAGTCGAAAATGCTTTAATAAATGAATCAATACTAGGATATCCTATAAAGCAGAGCCTTCCCGTTTTCCCCTAGTCCTTTTGTATTCTCTGTTTTTTTTTTTTTGGACATCGGTTTGGATCACCCAGGGGACTAAACCACTCGCGTTCATCTCCCGTAATAGCATAACCCGCCCCCAACTACTGCGCTGGAGGAAACCCGGACAATCCGAGGGCATGGCCGGTAAAACCCCCTCCCTGCTGCCCCCGTACTAAGCGAAAGGCGACCTAGGTGGATACTTGGGTGGATACTTCAGGTCAGAGATAACAATGAGTACAATGTTGCAGCCCAGCGAAGTCGAACTCCTGACCTCTCGCTAAGAGAGGCAGACCACTACTAGTTGAGCTACAACTCAATGTTCTTTTGTATTCTCACGTCCTCGTTTTTATATGAGTATTCGTTTTTTAGCCAAAAAAATATAAATAAAGCACTAAAATGAATAGGTGGCTAAGTAAAATAAATAGGTGGCTAAATTAACAGTATGGCACAGGTTCTTGAACCATGCAGCTCTAGTGACCGATGTAGATATTACCTCGAACGGCTTAATCAAGAAACCGTGGGACCTATGCACAATACAACAAGTAGAAGATCTCAAAACACTGATCAAAATCTTCCCACTTTGGTCAACTGGTATACTCTTAAGCACCCCTATAACCATCTTGATAAGCTTTGTAGTCCTACAAGCTCTAGCCATGGACCGTCATCTCGGTTCACACATCTAAATTCCCGCAGGGAGCATCACAACAATAATTTTGATCGCCTCTTCCATTTCACTAGCCTCAATCGACCGTTTCATTCTTCCCATGTTTCAAAAACTTACCGGCATTTCACTCACACCTCTACGACGAACAGGGGTTGGTCACGTTCTTACCATTTTAAGCTTGGCGATTGCAGCATTGACCGAGTCAAAAAGACTTTCTATAGCTCGATCACACAACCTTGTTGGAAATTTAGTTGTGCCGATGTCAGCATTTTGGATGGTCCCACAACTAGTAGTTGTGGGTATTGCAGAAGCATTTCATTATCCGGCTCAAGTGTCATTTTACTACCAAGAGTTTCCAAAGTCGCTTAAAAGCCTGGCAGCTGCAATGGTGGGCACGTTTATTGGGATTGCGTACTTTTTAGGCACTGCAGTGGCTGATTTCCTTCGTAGAACAACGAGGTGGTTGCCTAACGGTATCAATGAAGGGAGGATAGATAACGTGTTTTGGGTTCTTAGTGTAATTGGGTTGATCAACTTCGGATACTTTCTTCTATGTTCACGGTTGTATAAGTGCCAAAATTACGCAGAGGAAGACCTCAATGGTTCTAGTCCCTCTTAGGCATTATGAATGGTCACGATATCACTACATTCATATACAAAGTAGGGAATTGTGCATCTATGGTTCTTTTGACTTAGCAAAGGGCCATTGGCGCAACGGTATCGAGGTGGCCCTTCAAACCAAAAAGTTGAGGTTCGAGTCCTGCTTAGGAGAATTTGTATATAATTCGTGGTTAATTCGTGTAGTGGTGTGTGTGAAAGTTTGCCTTAAAAAAAAAATGGTTCTTTCGACTTAAATACATTTGTAAACATTCACATCCGTTTGTAATCACATGAACTGTATGAATGAAAATGGGAAGTTTGTGCTATTCGTATTTTGAAGTGTTCTAGTTTAAGCTTGCTCTATATATACGTAAACCCACCCACCAACATGCAGTGAGGATATTCATGAAGATCCGTTTTCATATACGCATACCCACCCACATGGCAGGGCCTTGACCCGCAATGGGTGCAGATCAATTTGAGAACCCGGAGCGTCAACAGGTTTTCATTATGCAGCTATGCTTGTTAGTGGCATGGGGATATTTTTACATTTAGAACAATGTGATTTGGGGACTTGGGTATGTTCTAAGTGTTGCGGTTAATTTGAATGGGTTAGTGATCATGGTGTTAAAACGATTTTACCTCCTATTGAAGCCATGAGCAGCCAGCCCTAGCCCGGTTATCAGGTCAGCATGTGTCGCAGTTGCAGCTTTCAGATAAACTAAGCTTTTTGTTATCGTCAAAGAGTGAAGGTTATATGCAAGAGCCACTAGCTGAGGAAGAAACATAATTAGAACAATACCAACAAATAGTCTCAAGCAAGTATACGATAACGCAATTGTTGCCTGATGGCATCAACGAAGGGAGAATAGATCATTTGTTCAAGGTACTGACTGTTACTAACTTAACAACTTCGAATATTATCTCCTATGTTCATAGTCGTACGAGTACCAATATGTCGAAAAGCGGATATCACTAGTGCTAGTCCTTCCTAGGTATTATATAAACAGGAAGACAAACACTGTGTATACAATCCTAGATTAGTTGAAATGGTTGCTTGTATGTGTGTTTTACAAGATTACAAAAACTTGCTATACATAAAATACCGATACATGTAGTGACAATACATAATCAACATGATACCGGAACCAAGAATGATATTACCAAACTAAGAGTTTCAGACCATATCGGTATCCTAATCCTAAATCAGATTAAAAATGAAACTTACAAATTTCTAGCCACCTGAGATCAATTAGTCCAACCACAATATCTATGCCAGCATTTGCAGTCATCGGTTGTATTGTTGTACAGATCAGGTGAAGTGAGTGGAAATAAAAGATATACAAAACTCACCACCCCTGCCACAAACGCCACACTCACCATCCCTGAAATTGTAAACGAAACGGGAGTTTAAAATATACAATTTCCAACGATGAACAGTTGGCAATATTATAACGTGATCATTGTGTTATGTACCTGTCTTGTGCGAGAAGAATACGGGAAGTCCCATGTAATTGCAAAACACGTGTGACACAAGTGGTGCAGCTATATGTCCTGCATTTGACAAAACAGATGATATAGATTGCTAACAGGTACTGTGCATATTCATTGGTAAACCAAAGAAAAAGAATATGTAAGATATTTAAGCAACGAATAAAAAATGAGGTTATTCATGAAGATCTGAATTTATATAATACAGATAAAACAATTTATAAAAGAGCTTTGTAATTATCACCAACCGGTTCGGACAAAGAGAAATGATGCATATGACCCAAAGATCACAGTGTAGCCAAGCTGAAAACCTGAGAAATGGTATAGAAAATTTTTGTAAATATATATAAATATATGAAAAAGACATAAGTGGAAATTTTGACCAGAACATGGGTCAATTTGGGTTATATATTATCTCTGATGGGTCAAGCAAGTAAATTGAAGAAGTAGCTAAAATAGAAACTGGCTGAACAGACCAACAGATGGAAAGTCAGCACATAAGTATAGAATGCTCAAAACCTCCTTAATTATTTTATTCAAGATTTATATTACTAATGGAACTATAAAAAATTTACTCATAATAAAACAGAAAGGATAAACACCATAAGTTAACAGCACGTCCACCCGATCGATTATTTGCATGTAGTGTACTACAAAATTGTATACCTGGCAATTGAGACCCATAATATCAAATTCGGGTCAAATGGGTCAAGTTTCAAGTCAATTGGGTCATGAAAAAAATTAAGCCTGGCAATGTAAACCAAAACTTAAAAAAAGGTCCACTGAGTTTTTCTCCAACCTATTGGGTGTTATACAAAATATAAAAGAGCAGTTCAAATGGGTATCAAAACCTAAAGTCTAACAAATAGAGACAGGTCTAATGAGTCTTGTGAATGGGTCAAATGGGTCGAGCATAACAAATTTTATCCATCAATTATTTATGAAAGCATTAATAATTATATCAATTATTATGTATATTAATATTAATATTTTCTTATATATATAATGAAAATATTAATAACTAGTAAAAAATCAAATGTAAAAGTATATGACCCATTTGACCCATTACCTGTTTCGGCCTGTTACACAAACCGACCCAACCTGACTCGTTTGGACCCGTTTAAAATTTTTACCCGTTTGACCCATGACCCATTTCAACCCAAAACCGTTTTGAACCATTACCCAAACTAACCCAACCGTTTGCCATGTATACAAAATTGTAAGGAAGTTTTCAAAGCATCACATACCTACAACCATGGCAGCTCTCAAAAAACCGGAATCTTGTTGCATGTAAAACTCTAATAAATGATTCAGGTGAGCTGGAAAAAATATGGTTGTAAAAAGAGTTTTAGAAAGAAAAAAAAATGAAATATATCAAAAAGAGAAAAAAAAAACAATTTTACGTAAAGAAACTAATGTCACTCACCTAAACTGAAGAAAACGGGAGAGAGAAGTATTACTGTATACGGTTTAAATCCTCCACATAAAAGCAAAGGTATCATACATGCCCTGAAAACCAACTCTTCTGTAAGTGGAGCCTGTCAAGTAAACCGTTTATAAACTTTAATTACATTGATTTGATATTTTGAATACCTTCAGAAAATAAAAATAACTTCAAATAATTCCACGCACATCTCGAATCCTAAATGTAATTTTATTCAACCTTTTCATTTAACATAGGTTTAGGATAAGATTTGGAGACATCTCAACGTTTCAACTTCAGCGAACATACAATCTTACATCTTTAAATTAGTAATAAGAATAAATATAAGTTATTAATCTATCATCTGAAAGGTGAAATCCTTATTCAATAATTGTTGGTTCAAGAACTGAGGCAATTGCATGGATAAAAGAATCTAACTGAGTGAATAGTGATTGTTATGAAAAACATAATCATAAAAAATATACAGAGTAATAAAGAGGGTATGACATTGAAAGTGTTTCGTGCCAATAATTTATAATTTAATGTATAATTTAGTGGCTTAAAAGACTCGTTCTGGCAAGTGAATAGAACGTTCAAGTAACTGATTTAATGTACTGACCACGATATAAATTCTCCAAGCTGAAATATTATCAACCAGGGATAGCATCCAATTAACGAACTTTTGAAGAATACGTTTTAAGCCATCAAATGATAAATTGATCTGGTCATCACTATCCTCAGCCCACGTGCTCCAAAGTGAGACAATTTTAAGGACAAATGATCCGGCATACATTGATGATGTCAGAAAAAGAGGTAGAACCACACCTTCCCACTGTTTTCGTAACAAAATTTCCCATTTTTAGCACGAAACTTAGCAATTCATTTCCATTACATAACTGCATGAATAAAACGTTATCTATATTTGATGCACCATTTAAGAATGTAATGGTTACTTACTGTGTGGTGTAGACGAATACCATATGCGCTAAGCAAGTAAGAAACCTCCCAACTCTTTATCTATAAGAATAATAAGACAATCGGTAACACGCCAACTAGTAAAACAAGATTCCCCTACAGAATTGAAAGCATAATCGCATTCAAATTTTTGAAAGTCTATTGTTTCAAATTTAATTAAACAAGTATATAGATAACATAATCGCATTCAAATTTTTGCAAGTTTATTGTTTCAAATTAAATTAAACATGTATCGATAACATAATCGCATTCAAATAAGCTCTTATTTGCATAGAAGCTGAGAAGCTAGTGTTACTTATTAGTAAGCTAATAAGCCATTAAAAATGAAATTAGCAGGTTTTCAAATATAATTAAACATGTAAACTCTTATAATTAGGTCATAAGCAGTTGTAAATAAGCTAAAATCTAAACTACATAAAATTCAACATGAGGTATTATGAATAACACAATTTCATTAATGTATGTAAACTTACGGGGAGAATAAAAGCGCAAACAATAAGTGAAACGACGGTGGATATAGCAGCGCAAATGAACCGTCGGATCATGAAGCTTTTGTAAGATGATGGCGGTGGAAGACGGAGGACGACTGTCGGAGAGTATAGTATGGCCACATAGAAGAATGTCATGGCGGTACACGCAGCGATTGCTACCGGTACCGGAACGCCGTCGGTATCGCCGCCGTGGGATTCCATTATTGATGGAATCGGAGGTTTTTCCAGATCGGAGGGTTTTGCAAAGGGGGTGGTTTTGTTGTAATCGTTTTTTTCACTTCAAACGACTAAGCTGTTTTTACTGCACTTTTTGCAAAAAAAAAAAAAAAAAAAAAAGGTTGTAATGAACATATTGAGTGTTAAATTTATACATTGGATGACATTGTGGGTTAATATGTAGTCAACGGGGGTCGAACTCTTGACCTCCCGTAAAGGAGACAGGTCACCAACCGCTGGACCACATCACAACTTCACGTTATAATTTGGCCATGGATATTTGGTCTCGTGTATATAAGTGGTGGGGTCTCGGCACTTTTACAAACTACAACGTGAATGAAACTTTTATCGACAATCCTAATCGAGCTACTTCGGCAATTGGATCAAAGATTTGGCAAGCGGTGGAATGGTCATGTGGATATTTAATTTTGAAGAATCGAAACTGTAAGGTTACCGAGAATAAGGTTTGGAATGGTCTTACGGCTCTTAACAAGATTCAAGTGACAAGTATCGAGTGGATTTCCAAGAGAATAAAGGAAAAGAACTATCAAGTGGCATGAATGGCTATCGAATCCGCAATCACACTTGGCTTAATCACGGTTATGTTTCAGGATGCTTACTCTTCATCCTTTCGAGTATAGCTGTTGGTTTTAGTCGTTGCCAAATTCTTAGTTCATGTTTGTTTTATTTTGTTTTACTATTCTCGTGACTTTTGCATTCATGCTTGGGTATGCGTCATTGTGTTTTACCAAATTCTTGTTGTTTTATACTGTAATATTTGTCTTACCTTTTAAAAAGGAATGTGATCCTTACACATCAGTTTTTGATCCATCTACACTTTTGTCTCATAAATTCACAGTTATACCCATAAATTAATCTAAGATGTTGAACTTATATTATTATTATTCTAAGTACAATTAAGAATAGAATAGTAAATTAGGTGTAGATGAATCAAAAAGTGGTGTGTGATGATCACCTCGCTTTAAAAAAGTGTTATGGATATGAATTCAGGAGGATTTTACACAAAATTTAGGTATTTAATGGTTAATAGAGTGTTTCAACTCTGAACAATTATTAATACTAAATATTTAACTATTTATCATTATATGTCATTTATTTATTTATTTATTTTTTACTTTTGGCGAAATATAAATATATATATAAATAGATCATAAAAATCAGGCGGAGATTACAAATTGATCAGATCTGATGATCTGTTGTGCGAGAACCTACGTTCCCGTAAAACTACATACATTGAAAGAGAACAAACATGTGACTAAAACCTAACACAAATTAAAAGAAACACGAGCAACTAAACAACCAGCTGCAACACCGCCCAGCCCCCAGATCCAAACCTATCCATACAAAACCCCGCAAGCTCGACCAAGCCCGCAAAGGACCTCCCGATCAACCAAACGCCAACCCGTCACAAAGAGCAACACTAGACCAAAATGCCAACCTGCAAGCCCCGTCCACCGGGAAACCCAAGAACACCCATCCTGAGACCAGCAAACCTAAGAAGTCAAGCAACAATGGACCAAACCACCGATCGTGTGACGACCCGGAAATTTCCGACCAAAATTTAAACTTAATCTTTACATGATAACATTATTCCGGCATGATAAGTAATAAATTTTGACAAGTTTTAAAACTTTTAAAATAAGTTTCATACAAACAATTGACCAATCATTTGTTCGACGATTCACGAAGGTCATAAATTGTATTAAACATATACTTATGTATATATATGGATATATGGATTATATCTAACTTGAAAAAAATATGATAATTAAATATCTCATTAAGTATATTAACAAAGTATTATATATATATTTTCATACTACTAATTTAAAGAGTTTTTTGAATAATATATATGTTACTATTTAAACGACGTAATTAACTTATGTTAAAATGTATTTACATATAATGTATTACGAGTGTAAATACATCCTTACAAGTATTGAATACACTTTATAATATACCAATACATATAAAGGATAGCTATACTCGTATTTTCGTTCAATTTCCTCAAGAATTCTACTCGCATTCATATGGTATTTTTTTTACCCGTATTATACACAGCTTCTAGAAGTATTTACTATTGGTATATACCAATAGAAATCTGCAATTATTTGTGTAATATGTCATCCATGACCTAATCAATTTAATATGTCATCCATGACTTAATACATTTTAACTTTTCTTAGATATTTTCACTAAAAACTAAATTTTCAAGCCTATAAATAAGCACCATTTCTAACTCATTTTTACACATTCATTTTCTAAATTTTACTTCCAATTTTCACACACACTTGCAAGAACTCTCTCAAGTTTTGTTCTACTACTTCTTTCCAGCAACTTTACATTCTAAACTTGAGGTTCGTGAATCCAAGGACGACGGCCATATTTTTAATAAGTTGAAAACTTATTATTAATATACTTTTACTACCGTGAGTATATAGTTCCATTTTTAAACTCTAAAAATATTTTGGGATGAGAATACATGCATTTTATGTTTTACGCCATAGACACAAGTACTTAAAATATATTCTACGTTGAGTTGTACCACATTGCATATCTTCCCTAATAGCTTGGTAACTAATATTTACATGTTGTAAGAACATGTAAGCGCGAATCCTATTGATAGATATATCGGGTTTGACAACCCCAACCAGGCTAGTCGCTCTAGTATCGTAAACGGTTGCATAGTACTTCGTTTTTACTACACTTGGTACAGTGTAGGGAGATTTCATAATAAAGGGAATATGCCACATTAATGGTTAAGTATGGTTACCGAAGCGCTCAACAACTTATAGAATACTTTTATACACTTGCGAGTGTACATATATTTATAACTATGAAATCTTGTGGTCTATATTTATATCGATGCTAGCTTTAAACCTATATATCTCACCAACCTTTGTGTTGACTGTTTAAGCATGTTTATTCTCATGTCCTTAAGAAAGTCTTCCGCTGTTGCATTATCTGAGCAAGCTGTGCATGGAGTCTCATGCTTTTGTTTAAATGAAGTGTTGCATTCAATAAAACCTTTGTCATGTATTATATTCGACTGTTATGTCACGTGTGTAGTATTTGGAAACCGATGTATCATGGGGATTATTTCTTAAATAATCGCCCACTTGTTTAAAACATACATTATGTATAATAATGGTGTGCTTTTTATAAAACGAATGCAATATTTTTCTAAAACGTATCATATAGAGGTCAAATACCTCGCTATGGGACCAATGAATAACGTACTACGTTTGTAGTAATATGGACGGGTCATTTCAGATCGGGCGGTTGTAAAATCCAAGAGAGACCACCCCTTAAAACCTAATTTTTCGAAACCAACCAAAGTTGATAGCGGCGGCAACGACGTCAAAACAGCCCGAACCAGATGAAATGAAATGCCCCGTTCTTATTGATTAAAAACGTTCCATATTAATTGATTTCGTTGCGAGGTTTTGACCTCTATATGAGACGTTTTTCAAAGACTGCATTCATTTTTAAAACAAACCATAACCTTTATTTCATAGATAAAGGTTTTAAAAATCTTTACGTAGATTATCAAATAATGATAATCTAAAATATCCTGTTTACACACGACCATTACATAATGGTTTACAATACAAATATGTTACAACAAAATAAGTTTCTTGAATGCAGTTTTTACACAATATCATACAAGCATGGACTCCAAATCTCGTCCTTATTTAAGTATGCGACAGCGGAAGCTCTTAATAATCACCTGAGAATAAACATGCTTAAAACGTCAACAAAAATGTTGGTGAGTTATAGGTTTAATCTATATATATCAAATCATAATAATAGACCACAAGATTTCATATTTCAATACACATTCCATACTTAGAGATAAAAATCATTCATATGGTGAACACCTGGTAACCGACATTAACAAGATGCATATATAAGAATATCCCCATCATTCCGGGACACCCTTCGGATATGATATAAATTTCGAAGTACTAAAGCATCCGGTACTTTGGATAGGGTTTGTTAGGCCCAATAGATCTATCTTTAGGATTCGCGTCAATTAGGGTGTATGTTCCCTAATTCTTAGATTACCAGACTTAATAAAAAGGGGCATATTCGATTTCGATAATTCAACCATAGAATGTAGTTTCACGTACTTGTGTCTATTTTCTAAATCATTTATAAAACCTGCATGTATTCTCATCCCAAAAATATTATATTTTAAAAGTGGGACTATAACTCACTTTCACAGATTTTTACTTCGTCGGGAAGTAAGACTTGGCCACTGGTTGATTCACGAACCTATAACAATATATACATATATATCAAAGTATGTTCAAAATATATTTACAACACTTTTAATATATTTTGATGTTTTAAGTTTATTAAGTCAGTTGTCCTCGTTAGTAACCTACAACTAGTTGTCCACAGTTAGATGTACAGAAATAAATCGATAAATATTATCTTGAATCAATCCACGACCCAGTGTATACGTATCTCAGTATTGATCACAACTCAAACTATATATATTTTGGAATCAACCTCAACCCTGTATAGCTAACTCCAACATTCACATATAGAGTGTCTATGGTTGTTCCGAAATATATATAGATGTGTCGACATGATAGGTCGAAACATTGTATACGTGTCTATGGTATCTCAAGATTACATAATATACAATACAAGTTAATTAAGTTATGGTTGGAATAGATTTGTTACCAATTTTCACGTAGCTAAAATGAGAAAAATTATCCAATCTTGTTTTACCCATAACTTCTTCATTTTAAATCCGTTTTGAGTGAATCAAATTGCTATGGTTTCATATTGAACTCTATTTTATGAATCTAAACAGAAAAAGTATAGGTTTATAGTCAGAAAAATAAGTTACAAGTCGTTTTTGTAAAGGTAGTCATTTCAGTCGAAAGAACGACGCCTTGATGACCATTTTAGAAAACATACTTCCACTTTGAGTTTAACCATAATTTTTGGATATAGTTTCATGTTCATAATAAAAATCATTTTCCCAGAATAACAACTTTTAAATCAAAGTTTATCATATTTTTTAGTTAACTAACCCAAAACAGCCCGCGGTGTTACTACGACGGCGTAAATCCGGTTTTACGGTGTTTTTCGTGTTTCCAGGTTTTAAATCATTAAGTTAGCATATCATATAGATATAGAACATGTGTTTAGTTGATTTTAAAAGTCAAGTTAGAAGGATTAACTTTTATTTGCGAACAAGTTTAGAATTAACTAAACTATGTTCTAGTGATTACAAGTTTAAAACTTCGAATAAGATAGGTTTATATGTATGAATCGAATGATGTTATGAACATCATTACTACCACAAGTTCCTTGGATAAACCTACTGGAAATGAGAAAAATAGATCTAGCTTCAAAGGATCCTTGGATGGCTTGAAAGTTCTTGAAGCAGAATCATGACACGAAAACAATTTCAAGTAAGATTTCCACTCGAAATAAGATTGTTATAGTTATAGAAATTGAATTAAAGTTTGAATATGATTATTACCTTGTATTAGAAAGATAACCTACTGTAAGTAACAAATATTTATTGATCTTGGATGATTACTTGGAATGGATTTAGAAAACTTGGAAGTAAACTTGCAATCTTGGAAGTATTCTTGATTTTATGAAACTAGAACTTTTAGAATTTATGAAGAACACTTAGAACTTGAAGATAGAACTTGAGAGAGATCAATTAGATGAAGAAAATTGAAGAATGAAAGTGTTTGTAGGTGTTTTTGGTCTTTGGTGTATGGATTAGATATAAAGGATATGTAATTTTGTTTTCATGTAAATAAGTCATGAATGATTACTCATATTTTTGTAATTTTATGAGATATTTCATGCTAGTTGCCAAATGATGGTTCCCACATGTGTTAGATGACTCACATGGGCTGCTAAGAGCTGATCATTGGAGTGTATATACCAATAGTACATACGTCTAAAAGCTGTGTATTGTACGAGTACGAATACGGGTGCATACTAGTAGAATTGTTGATGAAACTGAACGAGGATGTAAATGTAAGAATTTTTGTTAAGTAGAAGTATTTTGATAAGTGTCTTGAAGTCTTTCAAAAGTGTATGAATACATATTAAAACACTACATGTATATACATTTTAACTGAGTCGTTAAGTCATCGTTAGTCGTTACATGTAAATGTTGTTTTGAAACCTTTAGGTTAACGATCTTGTTGAATGTTGTTAACCCATTGTTTATTATAACAAATGAGATGTTAAATTGTTATATTATCATGATATTATGATATATAATATATCTTAGTATGATGTATATACAGTTAAATGTCGTTACAACGATAATCGTTACATATATGTCTCGTTTCGAAATCATTAAGTTAGTAGTCTTATTTTTACATATGTATTTCATTGTTAATACACTTAATAATATATTTACTTATCATTTAACATAATTAACCAAGTGTATCAATATCTTAATATAATTCATATGTACCTAGTAAGACGTTGTTATAACGATAATCGTTATATATATCGTTTTCGAGTTTCTTAAATTAATAGTCTCATTTTTATGTATATAACTCATTGTTAAAATACCTAATGAGATACATACTTATAATAAAATCATGTTAACTATATATATAACCATATATATGTCATCATATAGTTTTTACAAGTTTTAACGTTCGTGAATCACCGGTCAACTTGGGTGGTCAATTGTCTATATGAAACCTATTTAAATTAATCAAGTCTTAACAAGTTTGATTGCTTAACATGTTGGAAACACTTAATCATGTAAATAAAAATTTCATTTAATATATATATATAAACATGAAAACGTTCGGGTCACTACAGTACCTACCCGTTAAATAAATTTCGTCCTGAAATTTTAAGCAGTTGGAGGTGTTGACATATCTTCTGGAAATAAATGCGGGTATTTCTTCTTCATCTGATCTTAACGCTCCCAGGTGAACTCGGGTCCTCTACGGGCATTCCATCGAACCTTAACAATCGGTATCTTATTTTGTTTAAGTCTCTTAACCTCACGATCCATTATTTCGACGGGTTCTTCAATGAATTGAAGTTTTTCATTGATTTGGATTTCGTCCAACGGAATAGTGAGATCTTCTTTAGCAAAACATTTCTTCAAATTTGAGACGTGGAAAGTGTTATGTACAGCCGCGAGTTGTTGAGGTAGCTCTAGTTGGTATGCTACTGGTCTGACACGATCTATAATCTTGAATGGTCCAATGTACCTTGGATTTAATTTCTCCCGTTTACCAAATCGAACAACGCTTTTCCAAGGTGAAACCTTAAGCATGACCATTTCTCCAATTTCAAACTCTATATCTTTTCTTTTACTGACCGCGTAGCTCTTTTGTCGACTCTGGGCGGTTTTCAATCTTTGTTGAATTTGGATGATTTTCTCGGTAGTTTCTTGTATTATCTCTGGACCCGTAATCTGTCTATCCCCCACTTCACTCCAACAAATCGGAGACCTGCACTTTCTACCATAAAGTGCTTCAAACGGCGCCATCTCAATGCTTGAATGGTAGCTGTTGTTGTAGGAAAATTCTGCTAACGGTAGATGTCGATCCCAACTGTTTCCGAAATCAATAACACAAGCTCGTAGCATGTCTTCAAGCGTTTGTATCGTCCTTTCGCTCTGCCCATCAGTTTGTGGATGATAGGCAGTACTCATGTCTAGACGAGTTCCTAATGCTTGCTGTAATGTCTGCCAGAATCTTGAAATAAATCTGCCATCCCTATCAGAGATAATAGAGATTGGTATTCCATGTCTGGAGACGACTTCCTTCAAATACAGTCGTGCTAACTTCTCCATCTTGTCATCTTCTCTTATTGGCAGGAAGTGTGCTGATTTGGTGAGACGATCAACTATTACCCAAATAGTATCAAAACCACTTGCAGTCCTTGGCAATTTAGTGATGAAATCCATGGTAATGTTTTCCCATTTCCATTCCGGGATTTCAGGTTATTGTAGTAGACCTGATGGTTTCTGATGTTCAGCTTTGACCTTAGAACACGTCAAACATTCTCCTACATATTTAGCAATATCGACTTTCATACCTGGCCATCAAAAATGTTTCTTAAGATCCTTGTACATCTTCCCCGTTCCAGGATGTATTGAGTATCTGGTTTTATGAGCTTCTCTAAGTACCATTTCTCTCATATCTCCAAATTTTGGTACCCAAATTCTTTCAGCCCTATACCGGGTTCCGTCTTCCCGAATATTAAGATGCTTCTCCGATCCTTTGGATATTTCATCCTTTAAATTTCCCTATTTTAAAACTCCTTGTTGCGCCTCCTTTATTTGAGTAGTAAGGTTAGTGTGAATCATTATATTCATAGATTTTACTCGAATGGGTTCTCTGTTCTTTCTGCTCAAGGCGTCGGCTACCACATTTGCCTTCCCCGGGTGGTAACGAATCTCAAAGTCGTAATCATTCAACAATTCAATCCACCTACGCTGCCTCATATTCAGTTGTTTCTGATTAAATATGTGTTGAATACTTTTGTGGTCGGTATATATAATACTTTTGACCCCATATAAGTAGTGCCTCCAAGTCTTTAATGCAAAAACAACCGCGCCTAATTCCAAATCATGCGTCGTATAATTTTGCTCGTGAATCTTCAATTGTCTAGACGCATAAGCAATCACCTTCGTCCGTTGCATTAATACACAACCGAGACCTTGCTTTGATGCGTCACAATAAATCACAAAATCATCATTCCCTTCAGGCAATGACAATATAGGTGCCGTAGTTAGCTTTTTCTTCAATAATTGAAACGCCTTCTCTTGTTCATCCTTCCATTCAAATTTCTTCCCTTTATGCGTTAATGCAGTCAAGGGTTTTGCTATTTTGGAGAAATCTTGGATGAATCTTCTGTAGTAACCAGCCAATCCTAAAAATTGACGTATATGCTTCGGAGTTTTTGGGGTTTCCCAATTTTCAACGGTTTCGATCTTTGCCGGGTCTACCTGGATACCTTCTTTGTTCACTATGTGACCGAGGAATTGAACTTCTTCCAACCAAAATGCACACTTTGAAAACTTAGCGTACAGTTTTTCTTTCCTCAATACTTCTAGCACTTTTCTCAAATGTTCTTCGTGCTCTTGATCATTCTTTGAGTAAATAAGTATGTCATCGATGAAAACAATGACAAACTTGTCAAGATATGGCCCACACACTCGGTTCATAAGGTCCATGAACACAGCTGGTGCGTTAGTCAATCCAAACGGCATAACCATAAACTCGTAATGACCATAACGCGTCCTAAAAGCAGTTTTTGGAATATCATCCTCCTTTACTCGCATTTGATGATATCCAGAACGTAAATCGATCTTCGAATAAACCGACGAGCCTTGTAGTTGATCAAATAAGTCGTCAATTCTCGGCAGTGGATAACGGTTTTTGATGGTAAGTTTGTTCAACTCTTTGTAGTCAATACACAACCTAAATGTACCATCCTTCTTCTTTACAAACAAAACAGGAGCTCCCCATGGTGATGTGCTTGGTCGAATGAAACCACGTTCTAATAGTTCTTGCAGTTGGCTTTGCAGTTCTTTCATCTCGCTGGGTGCGAGTCTATAAGGAGCACGAGCTATTGGTGCAGCTCCTGGTACAAGATCTATTTGAAATTCAACAGATCGATGTGGAGGTAGTCTCGGTAATTCTTTCGGAAATACATCGGAAAATTATTTTGCGACGGGAACATCATTGATGCTCTTTTCTTCAGTTTGTACTTTCTCGACGTGTGCTAGAACAGCATAGCAACCTTTTCTTATTAGTTTTTGTGCCTTCAAATTACTAATAAGATGTAGCTTCATGTTGCCCTTTTCTCCGTACACCATTAAGGGTTCTCCTTCTTCTCGTACAATGCGAATTGCATTTTTATAACATACGATCTCTGCTTTCACCTTCTTCAGCCAGTCCATGCCAAATATTACATCAAAACTCCCTAACTCTACTGGTATCAAATCAATCTTAAATATTTCGCTACCCAGTTTAATTTCTCGATTCCGGCATATATTATCTGCTGAAATTAATTTACCGTTTGCTAATTCGAGTAAAAATTTACTATCCAATGGCGTTAATGGACAACTTAATTTAGCACAAAAATCTCTACTCATATAGCTTTTATCCGCACCCGAATCAAATAAAACGTAAGCAGATTTATTGTCAATAAGAAACGTACCCGTAACAAGTTCCGGGTCTTCCTGTGCCTCTGCCGCATTAATATTGAAAAATCTTCCGCGGCCTTGTCCATTCGTGTTCTCCTGGTTCGGGCAATTTCTAATAATGTGGCCCGGTTTTCCACATTTATAACAAACTACATTGGCATAACTTGCTCCGACACTACTTGCTCCGCCATTACTCGTTCCGACATCATTTGTTCCTTTCGTTCTATTAACCCCTGGTCCGTAGACCTCACACTTCGCCGCGCTATGACCATTTCTTTTACACTTGTTGCAAAATTTGGTGCAGAACCTCGAGTGATACTTTTCACACCTTTGGCATAGCTGCTTCTGATTGTTGTTGTTGTTGCGGTTATTATTGTTGTTGGGATGATTATTGTAGTTGCTGTTGTTGTTGTTGTTGTTGTTGTTGTTGGGCCGTTTGTTGTAGTTGCGATTGATGTTGCGATTGTTGGGATAATTGTTGCGATTATTGTTGTAATTGCTGTTGTTGTTGTATTGGTGATTCTTATCACCGTTTTCCTCCCACTTTCTTTTGACTCGCTTCACATTGGCCTCTTCAGCAGTCTGTTCTTTAATTCTTTCTTCAATCTGGTTCACTAGTTTGTGAGCCATTCTACATGCCTGTTGTATGGAGGCGGGCTCGTGTGAACTTATATCTTCTTGGATTCTTTCCGGTAATCCTTTCACAAACGCGTCGATCTTCTCTTCCTCATCTTCGAATGCTCCCGGACACAATAGGCACAATTATGTGAATCGTCTTTCGTACGTGGTAATATCAAATCCTTGGGTTCGTAACCCTCTAAGTTCTGTCTTGAGCTTATTGACCTCGGTTCTGGGACGGTACTTCTCGTTCATCAAGTGCTTGAATGCTGACCACGGTAGTGCGTACGCATCGTCTTGTCCCACTTGCTCTAGATAGGTATTCCACCATGTTAACGCAGAACCTGTGAAGGTATGCGTAGCGTACTTCACTTTGTCCTCTTCAGTACACTTACTTATGGCAAACACCGATTCGACCTTCTCGGTCCACCGTTTCAATCCGATCGGTCCTTCGGTTCCATCAAATTCCAAAGGTTTGCAGGCAGTGAATTCTTTGTAGGTGCATCCTACACGATTTCCTGTACTGCTAGATCCAAGGTTATTGTTGGTATGTAGCGCAGCCTGTACTGCGGCTATGTTTGAAGCTAGAAAAGTACAGAATTCCTCTTCATTCATATTCACGGTGTGTCGAGTAGTCGGTGCCATTTCCTTCAAAATAGTCAAATGGAACAAGTTAATCATACAGAATATTAAGAGTAGTTAATAGTATTTCGTAGCATAATATGAACTCATTTATAAAAGCTTTTTCTTCATATTAGCGTTTTATAAGTTTAAATTCGGGTAGTACCTACCCGTTAAGTTCATACTTAGTAGCTAATATACAATTCAACTACTACAATTCTATATGAAAAACTGATTATAATAATATTTCGTGTTCAAACTTTTATACAATATTTTACAAACTTACAACACCGCTTATTTTACATAAAGCATGAAATATAGCACACAATAACTTTGATACAAGATAGTTGTGAAGATAATTCTAGCTAGTACACAAGTCGTTCAGCAAAGGCAATAAAGACACGTAATTCATACGTCCAGAAACAAGTCATGCATTCTGGTTTTACTAGGACTACTTCCCATCCTTGGTCTTGTGGAACATAACCGTTATGGCCGTTGATAAGACAGCGTGTTGTAACATCGTCAAAGGGACGAGGGTTACGTAATGACCAACAGTCTCGTAATAACCTAAAAACCTCATTTCTTACCCCAATTACCGACTCCGTCACTTGTGGGAACGTTTTGTTTAATAGTTGTAGCCCGATGTTCTTTTTCTCACTTTGGTGAGAAGCGAACATTACTAACCCGTAAGCATAGCATGCTTCTTTATGTTGCATGTTAGCCGCTTTTTCTAAATCATGAAGTCCTATATTCGGATACATTGAGTCAAAATAATTTCTTAACCTGTTGCGTAAAATAGCATCTGGGTTCCCTGCAATATATGCGTCAAAGTAAACACATCGTAACTTATGGGTTTCCCAATGTGATATCCCCCATCTTTCAAACGAAAGTCTCTTATAAACCAAGACATTCTTGGAACGTTCTTCGAATGTCTTACAAACTGATTTCGCCGTAAATAGTTGTGCCGAAGAATTCTGACCGACTCTAGACAAGATTTCATCAATCATATCTCCGGGTAGGTCTCTTAAAATATTGGGTTGTCTATCCATTTTGTGTTTTTATACTGTAAAATAGACAAGAGTTAGATTCATAAATATAAAAAAAATACTTATTAATACAAGCAATTTTTACATATATCATAAAGCATAAGCACACTATATTACATATATTACACCACACGAATACAACTATCTTATTCCGACTCGCTCGTTTCTTCTTCGGTTTTGGTTCGTTTTGCCAAGTTTCTAGGGATATATGATGTTCCCCTAATACGAGCTGTCGTTTTCCACAACGGTTTAGAAAAACCTGGTGGTTTAGAGGTTCCTGGGTCATTGTTACAACTTAAGGGCTTCGGGGTTGACGATACATATAAAGTTCATCGGGGTTGGAATTAGATTTCTCTATTTTTATGCCCTTTCCCTTATTATTTTCTTTTGCCTTTTTAAATTCAGTTGGGGAAATTTCTATAACATCATCGGAATTCTCGTCGAAATCCGATTCATCGGAGAATTGGTAATCCTCCCAATATTTTGCTTCCTTGGCGGAAACACCATTGACCATAATTAACCTTGGTCGGTTGGTTAAGGATTTTCTTTTACTTAACCGTTTTATTATTTCCCCCACCGGTTCTATTTCCTCCTCCGGTTCCTCCTCTTCCGGTTCTGATTCTTCTTCCGGTTCTTCTTCGGGAACTTGTGAATCAGTCCAATATATATTCGACTCTTCGTTATTATTAGGTGAGTCAATGAGATTTGTGCTAAAGGTAGACATCTATCACACAATATCAAACATGTTAAGAGATTAATATATCACATAATATATACATGTTAATAATATATAGTTTCCAACAAAAATGTTAAGCAATCATTTTTAAAGAAAACACGGTCGAAGTCCAGACTCACTAATGCATCCTAACAAACTCGATAAGACACACTAATGCAAATTTCTGGTTCTCTAAGACCAACGCTCGGATACCAACTGAAATGTCCCGTTCTTATTGATTAAAAACATTCCATATTAATTGATTTCGTTGCGAGGTTTTGACCTCTATATGAGACGTTTTTCAAAGACTGCATTCATTTTTAAAACAAACCATAACCTTTATTTCATAGATAAAGGTTTTAAAAATCTTTACGTAGATTATCAAATAATGATAATCTAAAATATCCTGTTTACACACGACCATTACATAATGGTTTACAATACAAATATGTTACAACAAAATAAGTTTCTTGAATGCAGTTTTTACACAATATCATACAAGCATGGACTCCAAATCTCGTCCTTATTTAAGTATGCGACAGCGGAAGCTCTTAATAATCACCTGAGAATAAACATGCTTAAAACGTCAACAAAAATGTTGGTGAGTTATAGGTTTAATCTATACATATCAAATCATAATAATAGACCACAAGATTTCATATTTCAATACACATCCCATACCTAGAGATAAAAATCATTCATATGGTGAACACCTGGTAACCGACATTAACAAGATGCATATATAAGAATATCCCATCATTCCGGGACACCCTTCGGATATGATATAAATTTCGAAGTACTAAAGCATCCGGTACTTTGGATGGGGTTTGTTAGGCCCAATAGATCTATCTTTAGGATTCGCGTCAATTAGGGTATCTGTTCCCTAATTCTTAGATTACCAGACTTAATAAAAAGGGGCATATTCGATTTCGATAATTCAACCATAGAATGTAGTTTCACGTACTTGTGTCTATTTTGTAAATCATTTATAAAACCTGCATGTATTCTCATCCCAAAAATATTAGATTTTAAAAGTGGGACTAAAACTCACTTTCACAGATTTTTACTTCGTCGGGAAGTAAGACTTGGCCACTGGTTGATTCACGAACCTATAACAATATATACATATATATCAAAGTATGTTCAAAATATATTTACAACACTTTTAATATATTTTGATGTTTTAAGTTTATTAAGTCAGTTGTCCTCGTTAGTAACCTACAACTAGTTGTCCACAGTTAGATGTACAGAAATAAATCGATAAATATTATCTTGAATCAATCCACGACCCAGTGTATACGTATCTCAGTATTGATCACAACTCAAACTATATATATTTTGGAATCAACCTCAACCCTGTATAGCTAACTCCAACATTCACATATAGAGTGTCTATGGTTGTTCCGAAATATATATAGATGTGTCGACATGATAGGTCGAAACATTGTATACGTGTCTATGGTATCTCAAGATTACATAATATACAATACAAGTTGATTAAGTTATGGTTGGAATAGATTTGTTACCAATTTTCACGTAGCTAAAATGAGAAAAATTATCCAATCTTGTTTTACCCATAACTTCTTCATTTTAAATCCGTTTTGAGTGAATCAAATTGCTATGGTTTCATATTGAACTCTATTTTATGAATCTAAACAGAAAAAGTATAGGTTTATAGTTAGAAAAATAAGTTACAAGTCGTTTTTGTAAAGGTAGTCATTTCAGTCGAAAGAACGACGTCTTGATGACCATTTTAGAAAACATACTTCCACTTTGAGTTTAACCATAATTTTTGGATATAGTTTCATGTTCATAATAAAAATCATTTTCCCAGAATAACAACTTTTAAATCAAAGTTTATCATAGTTTTTAGTTAACTAACCCAAAACAGCCCGCGGTGTTACTACGACGGCGTAAATCCGGTTTTACGGTGTTTTTCCTGTTTACAGGTTTTAAATCATTAAGTTAGCATATCATATAGATATAGAACATGTGTTTAGTTGATTTTAAAAGTCAAGTTAGAAGGATTAACTTTTATTTGCGAACAAGTTTAGAATTAACTAAACTATGTTCTAGTGATTACAAGTTTAAAACTTCGAATAAGATAGGTTTATATGTATGAATCGAATGATGTTATGAACATCATTACTACCAAAAGTTCCTTGGATAAACCTACTGGAAATGAGAAAAATAGATCTAGCTTCAAAGGATCCTTGGATGGCTTGAAAGTTCTTGAAGCAGAATCATGACACGAAAATAATTTCAAGTAAGATTTCCACTCGAAATAAGATTGTTATAGTTATAGAAATTGAATTAAAGTTTGAATATGATTATTACCTTGTATTAGAAAGATAACCTACTGTAAGTAACAAAGGTTTCTTGATCTTGGATGATGTAAGACCCGAATATTCGTAGTGTACATAGGTGTATATGAGTTACTCAAGTTTGGGGTTTTTGTTGCACATAATTAAAAAGACAAAAGATGCTGAACTGGGAGGGTCGTGCGCCGCGCGGCTAGGTGGAGCGCCGCGCCATCTGTCTGCGACAGATTCCCCTTTTCTTTTTAATTAGATATTTTGAGGGCATTTTGGTAAAATCACCTTGGGGTCCGAATTTAATGTCTTAGGATCAGTTTGGTGAGCTCATTACTCCATTTCTCAACCACCAAACATCATCCATTCATTCTAGAGAGAGAGGGGGTGGTTAAGTGTGAGAAAACTTAAATCGGGGAAGAAGAAGCTCATTTCGGGTTAGAACTCGGGAGTTAAAGTTGTTCATCTCCTCCTTAGCTACGTTTTGATTGTTGTGGTAAGCCCTAAACTTGATTACCTTAGTTTAATGTGTTTAAGGGTTAGGGTTTGGGTTAGTGATGCATACAAAACCCACTTGCTAGTAATTTGGGGGTTTTGGGTGAATTTGGGTCATGTAGACTCAAAGGTAACTAATTAGGGTTTTCAAAGTGTTAATTTATGTTTATGAACCTAATTAGTTAGTTAAAGTACTAGAACACTTCAATGATATGTAAATGGGTGTTAATTGGGCATGGATGACCCAAATGGGTGTTTTGACCTTGAAATGGGTCAAATGGGTCTTTAATGACCTAAGTGGTCTTGCATGTGTGAAAATGAGTTAAATTGGTGATGTAAAAATGTAATAAGACCATATTTGACTAGAGTTAGGGTTTTTGGTGAAGTTGACCCATTATTAGGGTTAATGGTGCAAAATGGGTCGGGATTGCACTTTGGGTCAAAATGACTTAGGAATGGTGAAAGAGTTGGTTGACCGACTTGAGTTTGCGTTTGATAATATGTATAATGTGATAGGTACGTTACTTTGAGGTTTTGCAAGCTCGGGTATCTTTTCACAAGACTTTGAGGTGAGTGGAATAATTATATGCGTATGTATATAATGTATCTATTTGTTGTAGCATGAAAGGTGTAGTGTCGAGGTGTTAAGACACCACGTTTCACGTGAAGAGTGTAGCATCGAGGTGTTAAGATGCCACTCGGGTGTAGCATCGAGGTGTTAAGATGCCACCTAGGAGTGTAGTGTCGAGGTGTTAAGACACCACTCCGTAAAATAATGAGTGAAGCATCGAGGTGTTAAGATGCCACTCGGGGTGAAGTGCCGAGGTGTTAAGGTGCCACCCTAGGGGTTAGTGGTGCGAGGTGTTAAGTGCCCTAACGGATGTTATGAACACCGATGGCGTTTTCGCGAGCGCCGTTCCCTTGTACTATTGGTCGACCATGGTTATTTGTGTTGTAAGCATATTATATTATTCGAGTTATATTTATATGCGGTTGTTATGCTAGCTTGTGGTATTGGAGATTTAGAGCTTGTTATTGTGACGATAAGCTAATTATGTTCGCTAGCGTGTTTGCGGTTTGTGTAAGTGTTTGCAAGTAGGTATAATTATATATGTATTCGTATAATTATTGCATTCACTAAGCTTTGCTTACCCTCTCGTTGTTTATCATTTTATAGGTTCGGTTTTGGACAAGGGTAAGGGCATCGTTTTGGACTAGAGATCCCGCTTGATGCTAGGGGACGCTTTTGGCTTTAGTAGCTCTTGGAGTTTGACCGATAGTTGGGTAGATTAATCCCAAACGCCATGCTCATTGTGTAGTTTGGAACTTAAACTTTTGGTGGTCGAAACTCGTAAATAGTATTAAACTCGTAAAACGGCCGATGTGGGCCCCGCCTGTAAAACATTGATTTTATATTTGAAACAAGTTAGTTTTACATATTTGGATGTATGGTAAAAAGCGTTTCGTCTAAAAGTGTCGGGAACTAGTCAATCTTTTTCGCATTATGAGACTTCCCGGACAGTCCACTTTGGCGCGCCGCGCCCCTATCTGGCGCGCCGCGCGGGTATGCTGCACAGGATTTTTTTTTTTATTTTGTATTTTCGCGTGGTTTGGTCGAGGGTTGGTTTGGGTTGTTACAAGTGGTATCAGAGCATGGTCTAAGGGATTTAGGTGACTTGAGATAGGCGCCTAGACTTAGACTTTTTGTGTGCGCATTTATGCGGGACTTGTAGGACTTTGGGTCGGATCGGGATTGGTTTGTGCATAGGTTTATGTAAACTAATCATGTGCTATTGGTTATGTATGTTTAGCGAGCATCGAGCGAGATGGACGTTGTACTAGCAAGTTAATGCGACGTGCTCGCGTAACAATGATTAGCTACCATTGTTACGGGCGCAAATCGTGTCGAACGAGCAATGTACGACGATTGTTGAGCAAGATGGGGTAGTGTGGTGTATATGTATATACATACGTGTTATGTCTTTTTGTTTCGCCGCTTAACCTACTTCGTTTTATAGAATGAAGACGAGAAACGGACCCGATCATGATAACGGAAGTACAAGTGAGGACGCCGAGTTTTCGGCCAAGGTTGAGGCCGTCTTTAAAAAGTTAAAATCGGATTTTCTTACGGACGTCCGAAAGGTCTTCCAAGATTCGGTCGATGGGCAAGTGACCGATTTGATAAATGAACGAATGAAGGCCACTATCGAAGAGGCCCTTGATGCTAGAAACATTTATCCTCGTGGTGAAGGAGGTGAAGGAAGGCGGGACTTCCACTACAAGAATTTCAAGGACGCTCAACCCCCGATGTTTAATGGGGTACGAGATCCTTTAAAAAGTACATGTTGGATCTCCGACATCGAGGGAGCTTTCCGTACCTCGGAATGTCCTCCCGAGAAGAAGGCGAGGTATGGCTCTAGCATGCTACGAGAAGAGGCTAAGTTATGGTGGGATGATAAAATCAACTTGTATGGTGAGGAACAATGTATGGGCTTGACGTGGGAAGAATTTAAGAAGGAGTTTTTCAAGGAATACCGAACTTCTTCCGACCTCGATAGAATCCGGGACGAGTTGCACCATTTGCAACAAGGCTCAATGGACTTAGTTACTCTTAAGTCTACATTCTTGGCAAAGACTCGTTTTTGCCCGGAATATGTTGGTGATGATCATAAGCTCATGAAGGATTTCTACCGTACTTTGAATGATGAGTACAAGGGGAAGATTAGTCGGGGTATGGCTAAGTCTTTTGAGGAATTGTTCGAGTTGGCTCGGGGTTTTGAGCCGGAGGTTCCAAGAAAGAGTGATTTCATGTTTTCCAAAAGAAAATTTGAGGGTTTTAGTTACTCTAACGCCTCAAGCAAGAAGAGCAAGAGCAAGAGGGGGGCCGAAAGTATCAATAGTGCAAAGAAGGGCACTACCGGCGAGTTTTCTTATACGTCCTACAATTGTGGGCAATCGGGTCATATGGCTCGTGAGTGTCCGAAACCACGTTCCGGAAACAAAGTCACTTGTTTTAATTGCGGCAAAGAGGGGCATAAGAAGCCGGAGTGTCCCGATTTGCGAAATGATAATGTGAAGCGGTTAGAGAAGGCGGCGGGTACGGCTAGGGGTCGCAACTATTTGATGACCAATGATGAAGCCAAACAATCGCACGAAGTTGTCTCAGGTACTTACATGGTTAATTCTAATCCGGCAAGGATTCTTTTCGATAGCGGTGCAAATTTGTCGTTTGTGTCTCCTAAATTTGTGCCTAAACTTAATAGACCGTTAGCTAAGTTAAGTCGTCCGATAGAAGTCGAAATAGCGGACGGCAAGACGGTGCTAGCGGTTGATGTGTGTGAAAATTGTGATGTTGTTTTTGGTTCCGAAACCTTTAAAATTGATCTTATTCCAATGACCTTAGGCGACTTTGATATTGTCGTTGGTATGGATTGGCTCGATCGTTATAGAGCCGATATTGCATGCCATGATAAGTTTATTCGTGTGAAGGCCCCAAGTGGGGGAGAGTTAATTATTCATGGTGATAAGCGAAGGAGACCGGTGCCGATATGCACTTTTGCACGGGCACGTCGTTTTGTTGTTACCGGTGGCATGGCTTTCCTTGCTCATGTTGTTGATACTCGCAATGAGCCACCACCTATTCGTGAAATTCCGGTTGTTAGTGAATTCGAAGACGTTTTTCCGGACGAATTACCGGGTGTTCCGGCGGAAAGACAAGTTGAGTTTCGTATTGAGTTGGTTCCGGGAGCTACTCCCATTGCTAAAACTCCTTATCGTTTAGCACCAACAGAAATGCAAGAGTTGTTAAATCAAACCCAAGAGTTGCTCGAGAAGGGTTTTATTCGACCGAGTGCTTCGCCATGGGGCGCTCCGGTGTTATTTGTGAAGAAGAAAGATGGTAGTATGCGTATGTGCATTGATTACCGTGAGTTGAATAAAGTGACGATCAAGAATCGTTATCCATTACCTAGGATTGACGATTTATTTGATCAACTTCAAGGTGCAACGTATTTCTCTAAGATCGACCTACGGTCCGGCTATCACCAAATGCGGGTCCGTGAGGAAGACATAGAAAAGACGGCTTTTCGAACGCGTTACGGGAATTATGAGTTTGTAGTTATGCCCTTTGGTCTTACGAATGCACCGGCGGCATTCATGGATCTTATGAACCGAGTGTGCCAACCTATGTTGGACAAGTCGGTAATAGTGTTCATTGACGACATACTAGTCTACTCGAAAAGTATGAACGAGCATGAACGTCATTTGCGTGAAGTATTGAAGACGCTACGAAAGGAGAAGTTGTATGCAAAGTTCTCCAAATGTGAATTTTGGCTAAGGGAAGTTCAATTCCTTGGTCATATCGTGAACGAAAACGGTATTCAAGTAGATCCGGGGAAGATCGAAACGGTGAAGAGTTGGGGACGACCGACTACGCCTACGGAAATCCGAAGTTTTCTCGGATTGGCCGGTTATTATCGTCGGTTTATCCAAGACTTTTCTAAGATTGCTTCTCCATTGACGAAATTGACAAGGAAGAATGCGAGGTTTGGTTGGGAGAACGAGCAAGAAATTGCTTTTCAATTGTTAAAAGAGAAGTTGTGTCAAGCTCCGGTGTTAGTGTTACCGGAAGGTGTTGAAGACATGGTGGTTTATTGTGATGCTTCCTTAAATGGTCTCGGGTGTGTTCTAATGCAAAGAGGTAAGGTTATCGCTTATGCCTCTCGACAATTAAAGGAACATGAAACGAGGTATCCGACTCATGATCTTGAGTTGGCGGCGGTAGTGCATGCGTTGAAAATTTGGCGCCATTACTTGTATGGTGTCAAGTGTACGATTTATTCGGATCATAAGAGTTTGAAACATCTCTTTAATCAACGAGATTTGAATTATCGCCAACGTAGGTGGATGGATGTGGTGAAAGACTACGATTGTGAAATACTTTATCATCCGGGTAAGGCGAATGTGGTCGCGGATGTGTTGAGTCGAAAGAGTCAACATCCGGCGATAAAAGTGGGGTCGTTACGTTTGATTATTACCAACGATTTTCTTGAAAAGCTTGGTGAGATTCAAATAGAGGCTTATGTTCACAACAAGCGTACGGAGCGAATCGTGGGCCAAACGGAGTTTATTACTATGGGTCCGCGTGGGATGTTGTCCTTTCAAGGAAGGGTGTGGGTGCCTAAGATGGGTGATTACCGACGAGTGCTACTTGATGAAGCACATAAGTCAAAATACTCCATTCATCCGGGCGCGACGAAAATGTATCTTGACTTGAAGAAAGATTATTGGTGGCCGGGCATGAAACGTGATGTTGTGAAGTATGTTGAGCAATGTGTCACGTGTTTACAAGTAAAAGCCGAACACCAAAAGCCGTATGGTAAGTTGCAACCATTAGAAATCCCGAAATGGAAATGGGAGCACATTACCATGGATTTCATTACAAAGTTACCTAAAACGGCGAGAACCCAATTCGATTCGATTTGGGTTATAGTTGACCGATTGACAAAAAGCGCTTTGTTTCTTCCTATTAAAGAAGCGATATCGTCGGAGACCTTGGCTAAGTTGTTTATCAAGGAAGTGGTCTCGCGACATGGGGTTCCTATATCTATTATTTCGGATCGAGATACCCGTTTTACATCTCGGTTTTGGGAAAAGTTTCATGAAGATATGGGTACGCAATTGAAGTTGAGCACGGCGTATCATCCTCAAACGGACGGTCAAACTGAACGTACGAATCAAACTTTGGAAGATATGCTACGAGCGTGCATCATTGACTTCGGTGGTAGTTGGGATGAGCATTTGCCTTTGGTGGAATTCTCGTACAATAATAGTTATCATACTAGTATCGGGATGCCACCTTACGAAATGCTTTATGGGCGTAGGTGTCGAACTCCCGTTTGTTGGGGAGAAGTGGGTCAAAGAGAGATCGGGAGTACCGATTTGGTTTTAGAGACCAATAGCAAGATCGATTTGATTCGGGAACATTTGAAGAAGGCTCAAGATAGGCAAAAGTCGTATGCCGATAGACGTAGGCGATCGATTGAGTTCCAAGAAGGCGATATGGTGATGCTTAAGGTTTCGCCATGGAAGGGTATTATCCGATTTCGAAAACGGGGAAAGTTAGCTCCTCGGTTTATTGGGCCATTCAAGGTTTTAGCTCGTGTTGGTGAAGTTGCATATCGATTGGAATTACCCGAAGAGCTTGCGGGGATCCATAATACATTTCATGTTTCCCACCTCCGTAAGTGTCTTGCGGATGATTCCTCATGGATGCCTTTAGACGAGATCGAGCTAAACAACAAGTTAGAATATGTCGAGGAACCGATTGCTATCCTTGACGAGAAGGTGAAAATGTTGAGAAATAAAGAGGTGAGAACTTTCAAGGTTCAATGGCGACGAAGTAAAGGTTCCGAGTTCACTCGGGAACCCGAAGAGTTCGTGTTGGTTTATCTTCCCTCGTGTCATGCGGCTTGGATTGCGAGGACGCAATCCGAATAAGTGGAGGAGAGTTGTAAGACCCGAATATTCGTAGTGTACATAGGTGTATATGAGTTACTCAAGTTTGGGGTTTTTGTTGCACATAATTAAAAAGACAAAAGATGCTGAACTGGGAGGGTCGCGCGCCGCGCGGCTAGGTGGAGCGCCGCGCCATCTGTCTGCGACAGATTCCCCTTTTCTTTTTAATTAGATATTTTGAGGGCATTTTGGTAAAATCACCTTGGGGTCCGAATTTAATGCCTTAGGATCAGTTTGGTGAGCTCATTACTCCATTTCTCAACCACCAAACATCATCCATTCATTCTAGAGAGAGAGGGGGTGGTTAAGTGTGAGAAAGCTTAAATCGGGGAAGAAGAAGCTCATTTCGGGTTAGAACTCGGGAGTTAAAGTTGTTCATCTCCTCCTTAGCTACGTTTTGATTGTTGTGGTAAGCCCTAAACTTGATTACCTTAGTTTAATGTGTTTAAGGGTTAGGGTTTGGGTTAGTGATGCACACAAAACCCACTTGCTAGTAATTTGGGGGTTTTGGGTGAATTTGGGCCATGTAGACTCAAAGGTAACTAATTAGGGTTTTCAAAGTGTTAATTTATGTTTATGAACCTAATTAGTTAGTTAAAGTACTAGAACACTTCAATGATATGTAAATGGGTGTTAATTGGGCATGGATGACCCAAATGGGTGTGTTGACCTTGAAATGGGTCAAATGGGTCTTTAATGACCTAAGTGGTCTTGCATGTGTGAAAATGAGTTAAATTGGTGATGTAAAAATGTAATAAGACCATATTTGACTAGAGTTAGGGTTTTTGGTGAAGTTGACCCATTATTAGGGTTAATGGTGCAAAATGGGTCGGGATTGCACTTTGGGTCAAAATGACTTAGGAATGGTGAAAGAATTGGTTGACCGACTTGAGTTTGCGTTTGATAATATGTATAATGTGATAGGTACGTTACTTTGAGGTTTTGCAAGCTCGGGTATCTTTTCACAAGACTTTGAGGTGAGTGGAATAATTATATGCGTATGTATATAATGTATCTATTTGTTGTAGCGTGAAAGGTGTAGTGTCGAGGTGTTAAGACACCACGTTTCACGTGAAGAGTGTAGCATCGAGGTGTTAAGATGCCACTCGGGTGTAGCATCGAGGTGTTAAGATGCCACCTAGGAGTGTAGTGTCGAGGTGTTAAGACACCACTCCGTAAAATAATGAGTGAAGCATCGAGGTGTTAAGATGCCACTCGGGGTGAAGTGCCGAGGTGTTAAGGTGCCACCCTAGGGGTTAGTGGTGCGAGGTGTTAAGTGCCCTAACGGATGTTATGAACACCGATGGCGTTTTCGCGAGCGCCGTTCCCTTGTACTATTGGTCGACCATGGTTATTTGTGTTGTAAGCATATTATATTATTCGAGTTATATTTATATGCGGTTGTTATGCTAGCTTGTGGTATTGGAGATTTATAGCTTGTTATTGTGACGATAAGCTAATTATGTTCGCTAGCGTGTTTGCGGTTTGTGTAAGTGTTTGCAAGTAGGTATAATTATATATGTATTCGTATAATTATTGCATTCACTAAGCTTTGCTTACCCTCTCGTTGTTTATCATTTTATAGGTTCGGTTTTGGACAAGGGTAAGGGCATCGTTTTGGACTAGAGATCCCGCTTGATGCTAGGGGACGCTTTTGGCTTTAGTAGCTCTTGGAGTTTGACCGATAGTTGGGTAGTTTAATCCCAAACGTCATGCTCATTGTGTAGTTTGGAACTTAAACTTTTGGTGGTCAAAACTCGTAAATAGTATTAAACTCGTAAAACGGCCGATGTGGGCCCCGCCTGTAAAACATTGATTTTATATTTGAAACAAGTTAGTTTTACATATTTGGATGTATGGTAAAAAGCGTTTCGTCTAAAAGTGTCGGGAACTAGTCAATCTTTTTCGCATTATGAGACTTCCCGGACAGTCCACTTTGGCGCGCCGCGCGGGTATGCTGCACAGGAATTTTTTTTTTATTTTGTATTTTCGCGTGGTTTGGTCGAGGGTTGGTTTGGGTTGTTATAGATGATTACTTGGAATGGATTTAGAAAACTTGGGAGTAAACTTGCAATCTTGGAAGTATTCTTGATTTTATGAAACTAGAACTTTTGGAATTTATGAAGAACACTTAGAACTTGAAGATAGAACTTGAGAGAGATCAATTAGATGAAGAAAATTGAAGAATGAAAGTGTTTGTAGGTGTTTTTGGTCGTTGGTTTATGGATTAGCTATAAAGGATATGTAATTTTGTTTTCATGTAAATAAGTCATGAATGATTACTCATATTTTTGTAATTTTATGAGATATTTCATGCTAGTTGCCAAATGATGGTTCCCACATGTGTTAGGTGACTCACATGGGCTGCTAAGAGCTGATCATTGGAGTGTATATACCAATAGTACATACGTCTAAAAGCTGTGTATTGTACGAGTACGAATACGGGTGCATACGAGTAGAATTGTTGATGAAACTGAACGAGGATGTAAATGTAAGAATTTTTGTTAAGTAGAAGTATTTTGATTAGTGTCTTGAAGTCTTTCAAAAGTGTATGAATACATATTAAAACACTACATGTATATACATTTTAACTGAGTCGTTAAGTCATCGTTAGTCGTTACATGTAAATGTTGTTTTGAAACCTTTAGGTTAACGATCTTGTTGAATGTTGTTAACCTATTGTTTATTATAACAAATGAGATGTTAAATTGTTATATTATCATGATATTATGATATATAATATATCTTAGTATGATGTATATACAGTTAAATGTCGTTACAACGATAATCGTTACATATATGTCTCGTTTCGAAATCATTAAGTTAGTAGTCTTATTTTTACATATGTATTTCATTGTTAATACACTTAATAATATATTTACTTATCATTTAACATAATTAACCAAGTGTATCAATATCTTAATATAATTCATATGTACCTAGTAAGACGTTGTTATAACGATAATCGTTATATATATCGTTTTCGAGTTTCTTAAATTAATAGTCTCATTTTTATGTATATAACTCATTGTTAAAATACCTAATGAGATACATACTTATAATAAAATCATGTTAACTATATATATAACCATATATATGTCATCATATAGTTTTTACAAGTTTTAACGTTCGTGAATCACCGGTCAACTTGGGTGGTCAATTGTCTATATGAAATCTATTTCAATTAATCAAGTCTTAACAAGTTTGATTGCTTAACATGTTGGAAACACTTAATCATGTAAATAACAATTTCATTTAATATATATATAAACATGGAAAAGTTCGGGTCACTACATGAAATACCCCGTTCATATCGATTATAAACGTTCCATAACAATCGGTTTCATTGAGAGGTTTTGACCTCTATATGAGATGTCTTTCAAATCCTGCATTCGTTTTTCTTTTAAAACAAACCATAACCTTTATGTTATCGACAAAGGTTTAAAAGATAAAACGTAGATTATCAAGTAATGATAATCTAAAATATAACGTTTACACACTACCATTACATAATGGTTTACAATAATATGATACAACAAAGTGTTTTCCGAATGCAGTTTTTAAACATTATCATACAAGCATGCTGACTCCAATTCTTGTCTTTATTTAGCATGCGACAACGGAAGCTCTTAATAATCACCTGAGAATAAACATGCTTTAAATGTCAACAAAAATATTGGTGAGTTATAGGTTTAACCTATATCATAAATCGTAATAATAAACCACAAGATTTCAATTATTTAACCGCACACATATCTCGTGTACAAAACATGATATACATAACCTGTGTATAAAAATCATTCATATGTTGAACACCTGGTAACCGATATTAACAAGATGCACATAGAATATCTCCAAAACAGAATCCTCTCGTCTGTAATAATAATTCGAAGTACTAAAGCATCCGTAAGTCGGATGCGGCTTGTTGGGCCCGATAGATCTATCTTTAGGATTCGCGTCAATTAGGGGCCAGTTCCCTAATTCTTAGGCTATCAACCTAAAAGGGGTGATATTCGGTATTCGTAATCCATCATAGAATGTAATTTCAAGTACTTGTGTCTATTTTGTAAAATATTTACAAAACTGCATGTATTCTCATCTCAAAAATATTAGGTAGTAAAAATGGGACTATAACTCACTTTCACAGATTTTCAATTCGTCGGAAGTAAGACTTGGCCACGGGTCGATTCACGAACCTATAACAAATATATACATATATATCAAGGTATGATAGAAATATATTCACATCATATTTTTATTTACGTGATGACAATTTAAGTTGTCAAGTTAGTAGTCCAACGTTAGTAGTCCAAAATTAGTAGTCCAATGTTAGTAGTACGTATATAATTCAATATATCACCATGTAATAATCAAAACATAGTATACACGTATTGTATAAGACTCAATCATGACCCACGATACCGCTATTGTAGTTACACATATTGTGTTTGTGGGTCTTTTGATTTATCCGACGTATTGTGTAACTAATGTCTTAACTAATCAAGATTACATGATATTGTATCGGACTCATCAGAGACTAGTATATTACATGGAAATACTCATAACATGTTAGAATACATGTATAATGTAGTGACCCGAACTTTTCCATGTTTATATATATTAAATGAAATTGTTATTTACATGATTAAGTATTTCCAACATGTTAAGCAATCAAACTTGTTAAGACTTGATTAATTGAAATAGGTTTCATATAGACAATTGACCACCCAAGTTGACCGGTGATTCACGAACGTTAAAACTTGTAAAAACTATACGATGACATATATATGGTTATATATATAGTTAACATGATTTTATTATAAGTATGTATCTCATTAGGTATTTTAACAATGAGTTATATACATAAAAATGAGACTATTAATTTAAGAAACTCGAAAACGATATATATAACGATTATCGTTATAACAACGTCTTACTAGGTACATATGAATTATATTAAGATATTGATACACTTGGTTAATTATGTTAAATGATAAGTAAATATATTATTAAGTGTATTAACAATGAAATACATATGTAAAAATAAGACTACTAACTTAATGATTTCGAAACGAGACATATATGTAACGATTATCGTTGTAACGATATTTAACTGTATATACATCATACTAAGATATATTATATATCATAATATCATAATAATATAACAATTTAACATCTCATTTGTTATAATAAACAATGGGTTAACAACATTCTGTAACATCCCGCATTTTTCCGTTAAATTATTTTAACGCCCGTATTTTTCTTTTTAAATAATACCCTTCGTATCTAGATTCGTATCCTTTGTTATGTAACATTTTAAATATTCTCGTTGTTGGAAGATAACATCTCCCGTACTCTCGTGTAATTTAAAATATTCGATCGGTTAAATCCCGCACCCGCTTCTAAACTCGAGGGACTAAAATTGACACGGGGCAAACTAGTTGACTAGGTCAACTAGTCCACCCCAATCACCACCATTCAACCATCTCCCTCTCTCTCTCTTTCTCTCTAGCAAGAACACACACACAAACCCCAACTTCATAAAATCATCATCTAAATTCGGGATTGGAAGCAAACTTCAAAACAAATTACATTTTCGTGATCCTCTCTTCATCCTCTACATTTTGGTACCAATTTCATCGAGTTTGGGTAACTTTCTAAAAACTCTAGATTTCTATAAATTCGTGTTTTTGACTTGAAATTGTGTTAGTTAGTGTCTATGGCTCGTGTCTAGCATTAATATATGTTTTGTTTGCTCGATTTGTTGATTGGGAGTAACTAGTATGAACTTTGAAATGGGTGTGCTTAATTGTAACATCCCAAACCAATACGCGACAAAAACCATTGTAAATTTGTGACACAAAAAAAAATTTTGTTGGCTGACCATCTGCGTGCCGCGCGGACACCCTTGCGCGCCGCGCAAATACGGGCTGTCCCCGGTGCACTTTAATGCGAAAAAGATGAGGTACTTCCCGACACATTTAGCCAAAACGCTTTTAACCGTACATTAATTTATGTAAAACTAGCACATAACTAAGGTATGAACGAGTTTTACAAAGTGGGGCCCACACGTGCCCAAAATACCACTAAGTGTAAAATACAAATAAGAGTTTCGACCACAAAAAGTTTAATTGCCAAACGACACAATGAGCATGGTGTTTGGGGTTAAACTACCCAAGCCTCGGTCAAACTCCAAGCCAAAGCCAAAAAGCGCTTCCTAATCATCAAAGCGGGAAACTCAATCCAAGGTAATGCCCTTACCCTTATCCACACAAGAACCTATAAAAAGGTAAACAACGAGAGGGTAAGCAAAGCTTAGTGAGCAAAATAATTATACATATACATATATAATCTACCTACTTGCATCACTTACACAACATCATACTCGGTTTAACATTTCGACAATCATACAACAATATTATGCATATACCATAAACCGCAAATCCACAAGTAGCTAATAATACAATAGCATACGATTCATAATTAAATACTTTCAATACATAATTCACGCAACCTTGGTTAACCAATTGGAACAAAGGAAACGGTACTTACAAGACCGTTGGAGTTCATAACATCCACTAGTGTTACTTACACACCGCGTAATCACTAATCCCCCGGGTGATGTCTTGAACACCGCGACTAACTCACCCTTACGACAATGTGGCGTCTTAAACACCGCGACGAATCCACACTTCATTCAATACAATGAGTGGTGTCTTAAACACCGCGACAATTCCACTCCCATGACAATGTGGTGTCTTAAACACCGCGACAATACCACATGTCAATTAAACAATGAGTAGTGTCTTAAACACCGCGACAATACCACTCGTCAAACATACAATGAGTAGTGTCTTAAACACCGCGACAATACTACTCGTTACCTAGAATGTGGTGTCTTGAACACCGCGACAATGCCACATTCACGCAACACAAATAAATAAATTATATACACATACGCATAATTATTCCACTCACCTTAGCACCAAGATGATGATTATGCACTTCCGATCTTCAAAGCAATCGTACCTAATACATAAGTACACATTCAATTACGCAACTAGTGGAATTAACCACAATACTTACACTTGAGCATTTAATGACCCAATATGCATTAAATAGCTCGACTATACCAAAACCGCCCATAAATGGCCAAGACTCAACTTTAATCACTAAAACTAGCGAATTATAGTCTACTAACTTCAACTAGAATAAACTTAGGATATTTCATACCCGTTTCATCCCTTTCGATCAACCTTGACTCATTTGACCCATTTTCAAGTCTTTCATCATTCATAAGAGTGCTAATGACTAGCAACTCAATTCAACACTTACAAAACCTCAAACACAAGAATGAACTCTAGGTTAACACCCTTTGGGTCATTTTTCACCAATTTAACCCAACTAGGTCAACATTACTCATCTTGACCCATTTTAACACTTAACCCTAAAATCGGGTCATCTTTCGCCAAAAACCCTAACATTAACCAAGTTAGATCCTAAAACAACTTTTAACGCTAGGTTTGTGCATTAATCACAAGCATTACTATCCTAGGTCCATTTTGACCCATTTGACCAATTTAAAGTCAATACACCCATTTGGGTCATCCACACCCAATTAACACCCATTTACTTATATAAATGTGTGCTAGCAATTAACTAACCTATTAGGGTTCATAAACATCAATTAGTACTATGAAACCGTAGGTTAGTTACCATTTAGTCTTCATGACACAATTTACCCAAGAACACTCCAAAATCACTAATAAATGGGTTTGATGTTCATCCTTTACTCCAAACCCTAACCCTTAAACAATTTACAACAAGGAATTAGGTTTAGAACTTACCGCCACAATCACCACGTAGCTAGTGACTAGATGAACAACTTTAGAACTCGCAATTCGACCCAAAATCGCCTCCTTCTTCCTTGATTCAAGCTTTCTCTCACTAAGTATCTCTCTCTCTCTCTAAAGTTTAGGTGGAAGGAGATAAGGTTGGTGGTAATGAAGCTATAACACTCCACAAACTGATCTTATGGCCTTTAGTTCGGATTCCATGTGATTTTACCAAAATGCCCATGCCATAAATTAAATAAAAAGAGGTGAGCTGTCAGCTCGATTTCGCGCGGCGCGCGAGTGGGTCGCGCGGCGCGCACCCGCCTAGATCAGCTTCTTTCCTCGTTTTAAATTATGTAACGAAACCCCACCATCCGAATCACTTATAATTACATGTTCACAATAAAATACACGGGTCTTACAACTCTCCCCCACTTAGAATCGATCACGTCCTCGTGATCCACGTCACTTAACCACCCGGAACCACGCTCTATGGTACTTAACAAACGTTACGATCCGATTTCCTTCACAAAATGTATTAACCCACCGGTTGACCCAAAAGTAAATACACATTTGCACGCATCCCAAAACGTGCAATACACACAATATCCGAAGTCTATAACGATAACTCAGAATACGCGAGAATGCCACGTACCCTTAGCGTACCCTTACCTGGTACAATGCTAAAACAACCAAAATTCTCAACCCAAGGTCAACGACCCAAACGATGAAGACCGGACAAAAGAAAATCCTTACGGATAACACTTATTACTCAACATTCTTAGTAGCGCGCAACCACGACTAGTACACAGCTATCGTAAGATCGTAAGCAAGCGACCAAAAACCGTTAATGTCGAAAACTACTATTACTTACCACCACATGCACAAAACGGCTAAGTGTACAATTTACACGGGCAATTAACATCATAAACCTACTTGTAACCACCTTGTAGTACACAATAATGGCCATTGTGTAACTATCACTCAAAGTATACGAGAATGAGGCATCGTGCCCTTTCTCAAAGTCCCATCATGCTATTCCCAAAGGTAACCAAACGGCTAACACAATCGAGCCAAGAACCACCCATATTGCGCATAGGCACAACAATAATCCCCTAGAAGAGAATCCGGTACGCACATCCCTTAACCGAGGGACCTTACCTTACTTGTCGAATACGTCAATTATCTCCCAATGAGATTTACCACATTACCACCTTGGTGATAATTTAAACCCAAAACCATAAGCACAACTTATTCCAAATTGTACTTTTACCACCGTCGACCAATGTAGGTCTCAACACTAGCTTCGTATCCATACGAGCATCATCCAAAGTAACAATACAATAGAGCACCTTCGTGCGAGGGTACAACTCCCCCACTTAAGACTCCGTTCCGTAACCAAATAGTTGAATAATAGCATCCCGTGGGAGGTCCACTTATCCACATACACAATCGATGTCCTCATTGGTCATAGTCCTTGAATTCTCGCGAATTGGTCCTCAACAATAAATCCCGACGATAAACACATACCCACTTTCACAGAAAGAGTGACCACTAACCTAACAACTAATTCGCCAGAACGCATTATCGAAATTCCTATAAGAGAGACAAGGTTCACCCGTCTTGCATCTCTTAATACGCACGTCACCAAAACCTTGCTCCAACCCTGAGCATACGAAGGAATCTAACCTAAACTTAAACACTTTAAACGAAGAGTTTACCACGATTTACACAACCTTGCACTTGCAAAAATCCCATTGCTATAGCTCATCAAATTTCCACCTGGTCACTCATGTACTTAAGGGTTTCTCCCCGGTACCCTAAGTACAATGTGACCGCACACCATCGGAGTCGGACACCACGCTAGTACGTATGGAAGAGGCACCTAACGTCGCGTCCCGAAGACTCCATTACCAACATTTATCTAGATCAAACACTTGGTCTTAATGGTTCAATCCACCCGACGAACCTCATGGCTCATCAATTTCCACACGAAAACGAGCACGCTCTAACATCCAAAACCAAAGCCCGTCCCCATGGCTTGGTAGAAAACATTTCCCAAACAGTAAGGAATGCTTGGTTGCACCAAGTCTTACACCCTGCAGTCGACAATCCCAACTCCAACGTAGGGTAATTCCATTAGGAACGCTACCCGTAACAATACCATGTATTTACACTAATGCATTCGCCCCTAGGTTGCACCCTTGTGAGTCGACGACTCGGGCGCCGACCTAGTGTACCATCATAGAAATTCCTAACCCCGCACCCATAAGGATACAAATGGGATATATGCTCACTCGAGACAAATTTAGGCCTCGAAACGAAATTTAAATCTCTAAATTCACAATCGGATCCAAATTTTGCCCAACGGGCACTCGCGAGCCTTATGTCCCCATTGCCCACATTTGTAACACTTTAGCCCACCGGGGCCTGACGCTCCCTTCTTCATGCTACTAGCCGCCTCAATTACACTTCTACTTTGATTAATAAACAACTCGGGACACTCCGACCTTCGGTGTCCCTTCCTTCGACACTTGAAACATATGTCGTTTTTAGGAGGCGCATTCGTGCAATCACGCGACAAGTGACCCTTTTCAGCACAATTATAACACGTAGGTGCATGGCCTCCCTTACACTTCTTCTTCACGTTTCCGACGCCTTCAGGCGCACTTCTTGTCCTCTTACCAGGAGCACGTGACTCCAACCTTGCAAGTACATTCTCATCGCCACCACCTCGAGGTTTAGAAAACCTCTTCTCAAACTCTTCCCTTACAACCTTAGTCACTTGGTCTCGGACCATTTCGGTTACTCGTCCTTCGATTGACTCTTTGACCACTTGGCCAACTCCGTTGGCGAAACCCGAGACACGTTGTCCAATCGCGGCTTCAACCATTACCGCTAATTCGTTCTTCCTTTCATTAGTAGGCCCTTCCGTTCCGTATTCATCTTCCGTCTTCATTCTTAAGAAATGAAATAGGTTAACCAATGGAACGAAAAGACATAACACGTATGTATATACATATACATATACCACACTACCCCATCTTGCTCGACAATCGTCGTACATTGCTTGTTTGACACGATTTGCACCCGTAGTAAGGGTAGCTAATCATTACTACGCGAGCACGTCGCGTTAACTCGCTAGTACAACGTCCATTTCGCTTGATGATCGCTACACAACACAAACAAATAACGCATGATTAGTTCATATAATCTATGTGCTAACCAAGTCCCGGTCCGACCCAAAGTCCTACAAGTCCCGCACAATGCACACACAAAAGTCTAAGTCTAGGCGCCTATCTCAAGTCACCTAAATCCCTTAGACCAGGCTCTGATACCACTTGTAACATCCCAAACCAATACGCGATAAAAACCATTGTAAATTTGTGACACAAAAAAAAATTTTGTTGGCTGACCATCTGCGCGCCGCGCGGACACCCTTGCGCGCCGCGCAAATACGGGCTGTCCCCGGTGCACTTTAATGCGAAAAAGATGAGGTACTTCCCGACACATTTAGCCAAAACGCTTTTAACCGTACATTAATTTATGTAAAACTAGCACATAACTAAGGTATGAACGAGTTTTACAAAGTGGGGCCCACACGTGCCCAAAATACCACTAAGTGTAAAATACAAATAAGAGTTTCGACCACAAAAAGTTTAATTGCCAAACGACACAATGAGCATGGTGTTTGGGGTTAAACTACCCAAGCCTCGGTCAAACTCCAAGCCAAAGCCAAAAGCGCTTCCTAATCATCAAAGCGGGAAACTCAATCCAAGGTAATGCCCTTACCCTTATCCACACAAGAACCTATAAAAAGGTAAACAACGAGAGGGTAAGCAAAGCTTAGTGAGCAAAATAATTATACATATACATATATAATCTACCTACTTGCATCACTTACACAACATCATACTCGGTTTAACATTTCGACAATCATACAACAATATTATGCATATACCATAAACCGCAAATCCACGAGTAGCTAATAATACAATAGCATACGATTCATAATTAAATACTTTCAATACATAATTCACGCAACCTTGGTTAACCAATTGGAACAAAGGAAACGGTACTTACAAGACCGTTGGAGTTTATAACATCCACTAGTGTTACTTACACACCGCGTAATCACTAATCCCCCGGGTGATGTCTTGAACACCGCGACTAACTCACCCTTACGACAATGTGGCGTCTTAAACACCGCGACGAATCCACACTTCATTCAATACAATGAGTGGTGTCTTAAACACCGCGACAATTCCACTCCCATGACAATGTGGTGTCTTAAACACCGCGACAATACCACATGTCAATTAAACAATGAGTAGTGTCTTAAACACCGCGACAATACCACTCGTCAAACATACAATGAGTAGTGTCTTAAACACCGCGACAATACTACTCGTTACCTAGAATGTGGTGTCTTGAACACCGCGACAATGCCACATTCACGCAACACAAATAAATAAATTATATACACATACGCATAATTATTCCACTCACCTTAGCACCAAGATGATGATTATGCACTTCCGATCTTCAAAGCAATCGTACCTAATACATAAGTACACATTCAATTACGCAACTAGTGGAATTAACCACAATACTTACACTTGAGCATTTAATGACCCAATATGCATTAAATAGCTCGACTATACCAAAACCGCCCATAAATGGCCAAGACTCAACTTTAATCACTAAAACTAGCGAATTATAGTCTACTAACTTCAACTAGAATAAACTTAGGATATTTCATACCCGTTTCATCCCTTTCGATCAACCTTGACTCATTTGACCCATTTTCAAGTCTTTCATCATTCATAAGAGTGCTAATGACTAGCAACTCAATTCAACACTTACAAAACCTCAAACACAAGAATGAACTCTAGGTTAACACCCTTTGGGTCATTTTTCACCAATTTAACCCAACTAGGTCAACATTACTCATCTTGACCCATTTTAACACTTAACCCTAAAATCGGGTCATCTTTCGCCAAAAACCCTAACATTAACCAAGTTAGGTCCTAAAACAACTTTTAACGCTAGGTTTGTGCATTAATCACAAGCATTACTATCCTAGGTCCATTTTGACCCATTTGACCAATTTAAAGTCAATACACCCATTTGGGTCATCCACACCCAATTAACACCCATTTACTTATATAAATGTGTGCTAGCAATTAACTAACCTATTAGGGTTCATAAACATCAATTAGTACTATGAAACCCTAGGTTAGTTACCATTTAGTCTTCATGACACAATTTACCCAAGAACACTCCAAAATCACTAATAAATGGGTTTGATGTTCATCCTTTACTCCAAACCCTAACCCTTAAACAATTTACAACAAGGAATTAGGTTTAGAACTTACCGCCACAATCACCACGTAGCTAGTGACTAGATGAACAACTTTAGAACTCGCAATTCGACCCAAAATCGCCTCCTTCTTCCTTGATTCAAGCTTTCTCTCACTAAGTATCTCTCTCTCTCTCTAAAGTTTAGGTGGAAGGAGATAAGGTTGGTGGTAATGAAGCTATAACACTCCACAAACTGATCTTATGGCCTTTAGTTCGGATTCCATGTGATTTTACCAAAATGCCCATGCCATAAATTAAATAAAAAGAGGTGAGCTGTCAGCTCGATTTCGCGCGGCGCGCGAGTGGGTCGCGCGGCGCGCACCCGCCCAGATCAGCTTCTTTCCTCGTTTTAAATTATGTAACGAAAACCCACCATCCGAATCACTTATAATTACATGTTCACAATAAAATACACGGGTCTTACATTAATCTTTGATTTTGGATGAGTAAATGTTGTTTAATTGTTAAAGTTCATGTATTAAATGTGTTACTAGCATCATTAGCTTCAATTTGATGTGTAGGTTGATTAAGAAAACTTCAAAAACCCGATTAAGGATTTTGTGATGTTTGACTAGGGTTTGATAGACTTTGAAACGAACTTTTGATGCATTGAATACTTGTTAATGTTGTTAGTAAGTGTTTAGATGCAATGTATGATTAATTACCTTCGAAACGGCATATCGTATGTGTAAATTGGATTCCCGAATCATAAAATACGTTTTACGAACTTGAAACTTTGAAAATGGACTTTTATTGATCACTTGATGAGATTTCGGCTATCGTAAATGATGTTTTTGTTTGATGATATGTGGTTAGTTGTATTGCTCGTCAAAATACCTTTCCGAGGATATAAGATACATGTTTTGGTTGTTTGCGGATCATAAATGGTGAATGTTTGATGTTTGGTTCGTGCATACTTTGAAAAACTGACCAGAAATCTCTGCCCAGATGGTGGCGCGGCGCGCCCCATCCCCGCGCGACGCGCGGATTGGCCTGGCCAGATTCTGCTTTGTTTGGCGCATTTCACGCGAAATGTTTGACTAGCTATCGACCTCCGATTCACATGAAACTTGTTTTAATATACTTGTATATGAATATTTAGCATAGAAAAATAGTCCGGGACCCGACCCGAACGTGTTGACTTTTTTTGTTGACTTTGACCAAGTTTGACTTTTAGTCAAACTTAACCAAACTTTTATACAATCGTTCTAACATGCTTTTGTACGTGATTCTTGCATGAAACTTGACAACGTGATTCACATGCTATACTATTCAAGTCATATTGAGCCATAGGACTAATTGAACACATTTCACCCGACCTTGTGTCGTAACCGGTTAATTGATACAACTTATTTGTTTAGGTCAAGGCTAAGCAACATTCATGCACACGTTTACTTTGTGAAGTACATTTATACTCGTGCAATCAAAGGTGAGATCATAGTCCTACTTTTACTCTTTTTGAACTTATATTTGGGATGAGAAAACATAAACGATTCTTTTGAACTAAGTGAACACAAGAACGGGAAAACAAACATTCTACATACGAGTTTAGAACAAAAATCCTCAATTCGATTATCATTAGTTACACTTGCCGGGTGTAAGCGAGAACTTATGTTATATGGCCATATGGGTTGACAACCCTCATCCTTGACGGTTCGCTACCGTCTACGGATGAAATATATTTTCGAGAATCAGTGTTTGTTCTAGCACTATGGATGGGGTATACAATGGAAGGAATGTTAAGCTTTGATAATTGGGTGCTCGTGAAACAAACTTTTGGAATGTATTACTATTATTTCATTGATGCAAATCTTGTGGTTCACTTGTACTTACTTACTTAAACCTATGATTTCACCAACGTTTTCGTTGACAGATTTCTATGTTTTTCTCAGGTCTTGCACGATATGTGAAACATGCTTCCGCTTACTATTTGATACTTGCATCCGATGTCGAGTATACATGCATTTCATGGAGCGTCTTTTGACTTTACTTTAAACCGTGTCGCCTAGATTTCAATCGTATCTATAACGTTGTAACTTAACTTTTGGTTGAACAATTCTTGTAAACTTTGAAACAATCTTTATTTTGAAATGAAGGCGACATATTTTGGTCAAACGTTATCTTAAAGACTTATAATCAGGTAATGGGACCCACGTAGCCGACGCCGTCACTTGACGATTTGTCGGGGTCGCTACAGGTGGTATCAGAGCCTTGGTTGTAGGGATTTAGAGTTCATTTGTGTTCACCCCGAGTCATAGGGTACATAGGTGAATCTAGACTACAACCGGCATATAGACTGAAGTAGGAATTATTTGACTAACTGTGCATTTATACTCGAACTCTTCTATCATATCTAACTCGTATTCGATCTTGATCTTACGTTGATAAATTTTGTTGGTGCGCCACCTTGACTTTATGAAGTAATGTTAAATGCACATGAGAATCAGGGTAATATAATTTCCGGGATTATATTACGGTGATTCACATGGACGTTCCGACATTATGACATAGAGAATTTAAGGCGAGTCAAGGAAAATTTTCTCTCTATCCTTATTCCATGCCACGGTTAGTATTGTTGAAAATACTAACCAACGATATTCTTGTCTCATGAAGGAACAATGGCTCACCAAGGTCAACACAATACTCCTCTCGAAACTCTAGAACAAGCTCTTCAACGAATGATAACCACCGCCGTGGGTACGGCCGTGGCCGATCACTTTTCTAACAACAACAATCATGGAGCCGGTAATTCAATCGAAGGTTGCTCCTACAAGAACTTCATGAAGTACAATCCTCCCACTTTCGATGGAACCGGGGGACCGGTTACTCTCACCCGATGGTTTGAACAAATGGAGACCGTTTTTAACACAAGCGGTTGTCGAGACCAAGATAAGGTCAAGTTCTCCACCCTCACTTTCACCGGTATTGCTCTCTCATGGTGGAACACGTATGTACAATTAGTGGGAAGCGATGAAGCCCACACACTCTCTTGGACCGAATTAAGAGAAAGAATGATCACCGAATACTTCCCGCGCGACGAGACTCGAAGGCTCGAACAGGGTCTAAGGAATTTAAAAACGGCCGGAAATGACCTCAAGGCTTATAATCAACGGTTTACCGAACTAGTCTCGATGTGTCCAATTCTCATGACTCCCGAATCCCTAAGAGTCGAACTTTACATGGATGGCCTCCCTAAGAGCATTCAACACAAGGTAATGACATCCCAACCCACTAACCTACAAGAGGCTTTAACAATGGCCCGCCAAGCCTTAAAAACGGTGAATGAAATGGAAGCACCGGCACCAATGGTCGAGAACCACCCGAGTAACAACAAAAGAACATGGGAAGCCTCTCAATCAAGCAACCACAACAATAACAACAACCCCGCCAAGAAGCCTTTTACCTCCAACGACAAGAAAGGCTATGCCGGAAAACTGCCTTTTTGTGACGAATGCCACAAGCATCACTTTGAAGGATGTGGCAGGTTTCGCCACCGGCGCCAAGGACCCGTCGCTCGAAAGATGCCCAACGCACACAGAACGGGTGCTTGCTTCGAATGTGGCCAACTGGGTCATTTTAGGAATGTGTGCCCAAATAAGAAAATCAACCCCAACGCACGCTGTTGAACCTTCGACATCGACACCAAGGATGCCCGGAACGACGATGGACTAGTAACGGGTACGTTTCTTCACAACAAACCGTATATTTCATACTTGTTCGATTCGATTACCGCTAGACGTTTTATAACCAAGGATTTGACTCATGCTCTTTATATTCCACCTCTTTCCCCCAGATACTACTTAGACGATTTAAGTGACCGACGGAAAAATATTGTGTGCCTATAAATTTTATTGGAGGAAATACGTTAAGACTTTTGACTTGACACCTATAGAACTAGGGAGCTAGGGACCTATTCGTAAAAAAAAAAAAAAAAAAAAAAAAAAAAAAAAAGTTTCCCCATCATCTTGTATGGATTATTGTGAACTGAGTAATTTTCGGTTGGAAACCGATACCCTCTCCCTCGCATCCATGACCTCATGATTATTTGCACGAATCCCGTATGTTCCAAATCGACCTCCGTTCCGGTTATCATCAATTGGGGGTTAAGTGAGACGATGTCTCCTAAGCCACTTTCCGAACTCGCAACGTTAGTTGTAAATCTCTCTTAGTACCGCTTGATTTATTTAGGGCTCGCCCGTACCCATAAACCTCTTGAACCGCGTATGCAAATTGATATAGACTAATCTGTTATCGTATTTATAGATGACATCTTAACTTATTTAAGTAAAGAAGGAAAACGAACAACATCACCATCTTACGCTCGAACTTTTGAGAAAAGAGCAACTTTATACCAAATTCTCCGAGTGAGAATTTCTGTTGAACGAAGTCCAATTTTCTAGACCATGAAGTTAATGGTCAAGGCATTACAATCAATCTCGAAATCAAGCCACATGTAATCAGGAAACTCTCCCAACTCAGACTTGTATTCGTAAAAATCTTAGATCTCACCGGTTGTTACCGAAGATTCATTTCTGACTTTTCTCGTATTACACGACTTTAATCTCTCCGCGATCGAACCTTGAGCGTGATTCTTCACACCAACATTTCTAGCTAAATTCGTACAACACCAGATGGGACTCAAATATGGAAATATTTCTACTTGGACGCCGAAAGGCATACTCCCTCGACTCGAAATCAACGGGACGGAAATTCGTTATTTTGCACGAAGAATTCGAATACTAAATTGTGGATCCGATCAATATTCTTGTCATCACGTACCACACTACATACCTCTGTTATTTCACCGTTACCGTCTGATATTACTGGAAATTAAGATAACACACAATCCAACGATACTTCACTCTTCTTTGACTTAACGCCCTTGTGTTTCTGATAATCGGTCAACTATTATTCAACCCCGAACTATACAACTACGTGTACTACCTCGTTTCTCTTTCAGACTTCAACTTTTGACAACTAGAGGCACGTTATAGCAACCTCGAGATGTAAACTCATCCTATTCTAAGTCCTCATTTCACTACTATCTTTACCGTTCGCATTTCCGTTTAAAGAAACTCCTTGTAACATTTCTCCATGGATAGAGAAACTCCTCATATTACATAAGTATTCGCCACGAGGGTGAATAGTCCTAACGAACATTTTTCGAACTCTAACTAACTTGTTCAAACGTATCTTAAGAGATTCTATTCCAACACGGTGTATCTTTGTCAATTATTTTGTATCGAAATACTCGTTTCACTTCTAGTTTTACAAGAAACCTTGGGAACCCGCTTAGACATGAGTACCGCGTACCACCCACAAACTGACGAACCGAGCAAACGAACGATTTACGTCTTGGAAAGACATCTCACAAACTCGTATTGTCACCTTTAGTAGATCACTCTTACAACAGTAGTTACCACTCGTGTGTTCACGCGCACTTTTCGAAACCTTATATGACCGCTAATGTCATACCCCTGTTCATTTAACCAAAGCATCAACCACCGAAATCTGAACTCCATCAAGAAACAACAATTGAGATCGTTCAAGTCCGAGAAGGGCTCGAGACAACCCATTGTCGCCAGAAGAGTTATACCAAACTTAGAGGAGAACCTCACAAATCCCAGTGTGTAACCGCGTAATATTGAGAACCCGCACCTTGGAAGGGTGTAATCCGTTTCGGGAATCAGGGAAAGTTAAACCCGCGACATGTTAACCCTTTTGAAACCTTGGGGCGTATTGGAACCGCTCCCTACCGTTTAGAACTTCCGACTCAATTAAGTTTCCGTTTACCCTACATTTCGTGTAACAAACTTAGAAACGTGTCCTGCGGAACAGGAACGTGCAATCCTGCTGGATACATCAACTATCGATGACAAACTTCTCTTCATAGGAAAACCAGTTGAAACCGGGGATCGTAAAAACCGAACCTTAATGCAACGTAAAACCCTGACTATCCAAATTCATGAGAACCCTCAAGAACGTACTTTCACTTATTCATAGCATTGACAACGTAAAGTCTCGAGTAAGAGATATCGACTACTACTTCCAACTAAATTTCGGGACGAAATTTCTTTTGAGGTGTGGATAATGTAACATCCCGCATTTTTCCGTTAAATTATTTTAACGCCCGTCTTTTTCTTTTTAAATAATACCCTTCGTATCTAGATTCGTATCCTTTGTTATGTAACATTTTAAATATTCTCGTTGTTGGAAGATAACGTCTCCCGTACTCTCGTGTAATTTAAAATATTCGATCGGTTAAATCCCGCACCCGCTTCTAAACTCGAGGGACTAAAATTGACACGGGGCAAACTAGTTGACTAGGTCAACTAGTCCACCCCAATCACCACCATTCAACCATCTCCCTCTCTCTCTCTTTCTCTCTAGCAAGAACACACACACAAACCCCAACTTCATAAAATCATCATCTAAATTCGGGATTGGAAGCAAACTTCAAAACAAATTACATTTTCGTGATCCTCTCTTCATCCTCTACATTTTGGTACCAATTTCATCGAGTTTGGGTAACTTTCTAAAAACTCTAGATTTCTATAAATTCGTGTTTTTGACTTGAAATTGTGTTAGTTAGTGTCTATGGCTCGTGTCTAGCATTAATATATGTTTTGTTTGCTCGATTTGTTGATTGGGAGTAACTAGTATGAACTTTGAAATGGGTGTGCTTAATCTTTGATTTTGGATGAGTAAATGTTGTTTAATTGTTAAAGTTCATGTATTAAATGTGTTACTAGCATCATTAGCTTCAATTTTATGTGTAGGTTGATTAAGAAAACTTCAAAAACCCGATTAAGGATTTTGTGATGTTTGACTAGGGTTTGATAGACTTTGAAACGAACTTTTGATGCGTTGAATACTTGTTAATGTTGTTAGTAAGTGTTTAGATGCAATGTATGCTTAATTACCTTCGAAACGGCATATCGTATGTGTAAATTGGATTCCCGAATCATAAAATACGTTTTACGAACTTGAAACTTTGAAAATGGACTTTTATTGATCACTTGATGAGATTTCGGCTATCGTAAATGATGTTTTTGTTTGATGATATGTGGTTAGTTGTATTGCTCGTCAAAATACCTTTCCGAGGATATAAGATACATGTTTTGGTTGTTTGCGGATCATAAATGGTGAATGTTTGATGTTTGGTTCGTGCATACTTTGAAAAACTGACCAGAAATCTCTGCCCAGATGGTGGCGCGGCGCGCCCCATCCCCGCGCGGCGCGTGGATTGGCCTGGCCAGATTCTGCTTTATTTGGCGCATTTCACGCGAAATGTTTGACTAGCTATCGACCTCCGATTCACATGAAACTTGTTTTAATATACTTGTATATGAATATTTAGCATAGAAAAATAGTCCGGGACCCGACCCGAACGTGTTGACTTTTTTTGTTGACTTTGACCAAGTTTGACTTTTAGTCAAACTTAACCAAACTTTTATACAATCGTTCTAACATGCTTTTGTACGTGATTCTTGCATGAAACTTGACAACGTGATTCACATGCTATACTATTCAAGTCATATTGAGCCATAGGACTAATTGAACACATTTCACCCGACCTTGTGTCGTAACCGGTTAATTGATACAACTTATTTGTTTAGGTCAAGGCTAAGCAACATTCATGCACACGTTTACTTTGTGAAGTACATTTATACTCGTGCAATCAAAGGTGAGATCATAGTCCCACTTTTACTCTTTTTGAACTTATATTTGGGATGAGAAAACATAAACGATTCTTTTGAACTAAGTGAACACAAGAACGGGAAAACAAACATTCTACATACGAGTTTAGAACAAAAATCCTCAATTCGATTATCATTAGTTACACTTGCCGGGTGTAAGCGAGAACTTATGTTATATGGCCATATGGGTTGACAACCCTCATCCTTGACGGTTCGCTACCGTCTACGGATGAAATATATTTTCGAGAATCAGTGTTTGTTCTAGCACTATGGATGGGGTATACAATGGAAGGAATGTTAAGCTTTGATAATTGGGTGCTCGTGAAACAAACTTTTGGAATGTATTACTATTATTTCATTGATGCAAATCTTGTGGTTCACTTGTACTTACTTACTTAAACCTATGATTTCACCAACGTTTTCGTTGACAGATTTCTATGTTTTTCTCAGGTCTTGCACGATATGTGAAACATGCTTCCGCTTACTATTTGATACTTGCATCCGATGTCGAGTATACATGCATTTCATGGAGCGTCTTTTGACTTTACTTTAAACCGTGTCGCCTAGATTTCAATCGTATCTATAACGTTGTAACTTAACTTTTGGTTGAACAATTCTTGTAAACTTTGAAACAATCTTTATTTTGAAATGAAGGCGACATATTTTGGTCAAACGTTATCTTAAAGACTTATAATCAGGTAATGGGACCCACGTAGCCGACGCCGTCACTTGACGATTTGTCGGGGTCGCTACACATTCAACAAGATCGTTAACCTAAAGGTTTCAAAACAACATTTACATGTAACGACTGACGATGACTTAACGACTCAGTTAAAATGTATATACATGTAGTGTTTTAATATGTATTCATACACTTTTGAAAGACTTCAAGACACTTATCAAAATACTTCTACTTAACAAAAATTCTTACATTTACATCCTCGTTCAGTTTCATCAACAATTCTACTCGTATGCACCCGTATTCGTACTCGTACAATACACAGCTTTTAGACGTATGTACTATTGGTATATACACTCCAATGATCAGCTCTTAGCAGCCCATGTGAGTCACCTAACACATGTGGGAACCATCATTTGGCAACTAGCATGAAATATCTCATAAAATTACAAAAATATGAGTAATCATTCATGACTTATTTACATGAAAACAAAATTACATATCCTTTATATCTAATCCATACACCAACGACCAAAAACACCTACAAACACTTTAATTCTTCAATTTTCTTCATCTAATTTATCTCTCTCAAGTTCTATCTTCAAGTTCTAAGTGTTCTTCATAAATTCTAAAAGTTCTAGTTTCATAAAATCAAGAATACTTCCAAGATTGCAAGTTTACTTCCAAGTTTTCTAAATCCATTCCAAGTAATCATCCAAGATCAAGAAACCTTGTTACTTACAGTAGGTTATCTTTCTAATACAAGGTAATAATCATATTCAAACTTTAATTCAATTTCTATAACTATAACAATCTTATTTCGAGTGGAAATCTTACTTGAAATTGTTTTCGTGTCATGATTCTGCTTCAAGAACTTTTAAGCCATCCAAGGATCCTTTGAAGCTAGATCTATTTTTCTCATTTCCAGTAGGTTTATCCAAGGAACTTGAGGTAGTAATGATGTTCATAACATCATTCAATTCATACATATAAAGCTATCTTATTCGAAGGTTTAAACTTGTAATCACTAGAACATAGTTTAGCTAATTCTAAACTTGTTCGCAAATAAAAGTTAATCCTTCTAACTTGACTTTTAAAATCAACTAAACACATGTTCTATATCTATATTATATGCTAACTTAATGATTTAAAACCTGTAAACACGAAAAACACCGTAAAACCGGATTTACGCCGTCGTAGTAACACCGCGGGCTGTTTTGGGTTAGTTAATTAAAAACTATGATAAACTTTGATTTAAAAGTTGTTATTCTGAGAAAATGATTTTTATTATGAACATGAAACTATATCCAAAAATTATGGTTAAACTCAAAGTGGAAGTATGTTTTCTAAAATGGTCATCTAGACGTCGTTCTTTCGACTGAAATGACTACCTTTACAAAAACGACTTGTAACTTATTTTTTCGACTATAAACCTATACTTTTTATGTTTAGATTCATAAAATAGAGTTCAATGTGAAACCATAGCAATTTGATTCACTCAAAACGGATTTAAAATGAAGAAGTTATGGGTAAAACAAGATTGGATAATTTTTCTCATTTTAGCTACGTGAAAATTGGTAACAAATCTATTCCAACCATAACTTAATCAACTTGTATTGTATATTATGTAATCTTGAGATACCATAGACACGTATACAATGTTTCGACCTATCATGTCGACACATCTATATATATTTCGGAACAATCATAGACACTCTATATGTGAATGTTGGAGTTAGCTATACAGGGTTGAGGTTGATTCCAAAATATATATAGTTTGAGTTGTGATCAATACTGAGATACGTATACACTGGGTCGTGGATTGATTCAAGATAATATTTATCGATTTATTTCTGTACATCTAACTGTGGACAACTAGTTGTAGGTTACTAACGAGGACAGCCGACTTAATAAACTTAAAACATCAAAATATATTAAAAGTGTTGTAAATATATTTTGAACATACTTTGATATATATGTATATATTGTTATAGGTTCGTGAATCAACCAGTGGCCAAGTCTTACTTTCCGACGAAGTAAAAATATGTGAAAGTGAGTTATAGTCCCACTTTTAAAATCTAATATTTTTGGGATGAGAATACATGCAGGTTTTATAAATGATTTACAAAATAGACACAAGTACGTGAAACTACATTCTATGGTTAAATTATCGAAATCGAATATGCCCCTTTTTATTAAGTCTGGTAATCTAAGAATTAGGGAACAGACACCCTAATTGACGCGAATCCTAAAGATAGATCTATTGGGCCTAACAAACCCCATCCAAAGTATCGGATGCTTTAGTACTTCGAAATTTATATCATATCCGAAGGGTGTCCCGGAATGATGGGGATATTCTTATATATGCATCTTGTTAATGTCGGTTACCAGGTGTTCACCATATGAATGATTTTTATCTCTATGTATGGGATGTGTATTGAAATATGAAATCTTGTAGTCTATTGTTACGATTTGATATATATAGGTTAAACCTATAAATCACCAACATTTTTGTTGACGTTTAAAGCATGTGTATTCTCAGGTGAATACTAAGAGCTTCCTCTGTTGCATACTAAAATAAGGACAAGATTTGGAGTCCATGTTTGTATGATATTATGTAAAAACTGCATTCAAGAAACTGATTTCAATGTAACACATTTGTATTGTAAACCATTATGTAATGGTCGTGTGTAAACAGGATATTTTAGATTATCATTATTTGATAATCTACGTAAAGCTTTTTAAACCTTTATTTATGAAATAAAGGTTATGGTTTGTTTTAAAAATGAATGCAGTCTTTGAAAAACGTCTCATATAGAGGTCAAAACCTCGCAACGAAATCAATTAATATGGAACATTTTTAATCAATAAGAACGGGACATTTCATATAATATAAGAAAAGTTAGCTAGGATGTGGTTAGTATAGATTTTTGTAAAATCATCACGTAGTCATTTTAGCCATTTTTAACCAATATTGTTTTGCTCATAACTTCTTCATTATTAATCCGTTTTGAGTGAATCAAATTGCTATGGTTTCATAACAAACTAAAATTTGTAAAACTAAACTGAAAAAGTGGTGGTTTATAGTCGAAGTTACAGGTTACATGTCTATTTTTAAAGAGGTAGTCATTTCCGTCGAAGAACGACATCTTGATGACCATTTTGAAAAACATACTTCTACTTTGAGTTTAACCATGATTTTTGGACATAGTTTCATGTTCTTATGAAATATCATTTTCTCAGAAAAACAACTTTTAAATCAAAGATTATCATAGTTTTTAATTATCCAACCCAAAACAGTCCCCGGTTTTACTACAACGGCGTATGTCCGGTTTTACGGTGTTCTTCGTGTTTCCAAGTTTTAAATTATTAAGTTAGCATATCATATAGATATAAAACATGTGTTAAGTTGTTTTTAAAAGTTAAGTTAGAATTATTAATTTTGTTTGCGAACAAGTTTAGAATTAACTGAAGTATCTTCTAGTGATTACGAGTTATTTTCATCGAATAAAATGATTATATAAATATGAATCGAAAAATGTTATGAACATCATCACTACCTCAAATATAGTAGGTAAACCTACTGGAAATAACAAGAAATGATCTTGAGCTTCAAAGGATCTTAGATGGCTTGAAAGTTCTTGAAGTAGAATAATGACACGAAAACATGTTCAAGTAAGATTACTACTCGAATTAAGTTAGTTATAGTTATAGAAATCGAATCAAAGTTTGAATGTGAATATTATATTGAATTAGAAAGATATCCTACTGTAAATAACAAAGGTTTATTGAACTTAGATGATTACTTGGAATGCTTTTGAAAGCTTGAAAGTAATCTAGTAAACTTGAAAGTGTTCTTGAAGTGTTCTAGAGTAGTTGTTTTGTATGATGATTAAAGGTTGGATTTATGAGCTAGATTGGTATAGATTTTGATGAAGATGATGAAGAACACTTAGAACATGATGAGAGAACTTGGGAGAGATTAGTTTGATGCATGAAAGTTGAAAAATGAATGTGTTTGTGTGCTTGCAAGTTCACGTGAATATGGGGAGTCAATATAGGCTCCATTAGTTTGTTGTTTTGTTAGATATTTCATGCTAGTTGACAAATGATGGTTCCCAAATATCTTGATGACTCATTAAGGCTGCTAAGATCTGATCATTGAAGTGTATATACTAATAGTATGTACACCTAGAAGCTGGGTATAATACAAGTACGAATACTGATTGAATACGAGTAGAACTGTTGATGAAAACGAATGAGAATGTAATTGTAACCATTTTTGTTAAGTAGAAGTATTTTGATAGATGTATTGAAGTCTTTCAAATGTGTATTAATACATCTTAATACACTACATATATATACATTTTAATCGAGTCGTTAAATCATCGTTAGTCGTTACATGCATGCGTTGTTTTGAAACCTTTAAGTCAACGATCTCGTTTAATGCAATTAATCCCTTGTTATTATATCTAATGAGGTGTTAAATTGTTATATTATCATGATAACATAGTGTATTAATATATCTTAATACGATATATATATTAAGACGTCGTTACAACGATAATCGTTACATATAAATATCGTTTCGAAATCCTTAAGTTAATAGTCTTGTTTTATGTATATAGTTTATTGTTAATATACATAATGAGATACTTAATTATCATTTCATCATGTTAAACATATATATATGTCCATATATATATTATCATGTCATATACAAGTTATAACGTTCGTGAATCATCGGACAAACTGAGTGATCAAACGTTTACATGAAATCCGTTTCAATTAATCAAGTCTTAACAAGTTTGATTGCTTAACATGTTGGAAACATTTAATCATGTAAATATGAATCTCATATAATATATAATCATGGAAAAGTTCGTGTCACTACACCAGAAATGACGACAGAGCGAATGGAGTGAAACATAACCAACCAGCAAGCAAGAGACCAAGCCCACCCAAAAGACCGACCTAATTCCCGGCGGCCAAAAACAGGCCACCACAACTAGGCCGGAGACCGATAAAGAACGCGGCACAACCACGAGGCATATACCACCGATTTTTAAAAAATAAAAGGAAAAAGCAACGATGACAGAAAACCCGCAAACACAACCGGCAAAAAGCCGTCGGCAAAAAGCCGTCGGCAAAAAGCCGTCGGCAAAAAGCCACCGCCCTTCAAATTTGACGGCCGAGAGGGAGAAGAAAAACGACCCTAACAAAATGAACCTCCACCCTCAACGTACACAGATCTCGCTAGCAAGATCGTCGCCTGTGACGAGGAGGACAGAAGCCGGAGAGTCGACGGAGATTAAACTGGACAAACAGCCAACCCTAACCACATAACGAACGGAAAGAAAAAAGAAAAGAGGAAACTTACCCAAGTAGACAACCGTAAACAGAATGACGTGAAAACACGTCATTCGTCGCCTGCTATGGAGTCGAGTTAGAGAAGATGGCCGGTATCCTCATTTCTTCGTGGAAAGGGTGACGAAAATCATCAGATCTAAGAGGAAAGGAAAAGATACAGCGAAAAAATGGAGACCGGAAACTATTCTGATCACCGGAAAAAAGGAAGAAAGCCGGACCACCGACGAGGTGCTGGTGGCCGGAGGAGGGACAACCCGGGGTCTACAAAACGAGAGTCAAGGGAGAACTAGAAGATCGGCGAAGAAGATGAAAGGAGTTGCCGGAAAATTGAAACGGAAAAGGAAAAAGTAGTAAGGGGAAGGCGTGAATCTCAAGAGAGAGAAAAGTGTGAATTGACTTGTAACACTAAGACCACTCCCTATGGTTCCATTATCCGTCATTACCCGCTCATTACCCGTAGTTACCCGTAATGAACCATATGCACGATTTAGTTACCCGCGTTAGTTACCCGCACTCACCAGTGGCTTTTTATTGTTGGACTTGATGTTTTTTATAGGAAGTGTTTAGTTATGAGTTAGTTATAGAATATTGGTGTTGATGTGGCACTGATGTGAAAGGTTAAGAGGATGAATAGTTTAGTTAGGATAAGGAGTGACGTAACAATTGCTCCATTATTTATATGTCATTTATATGTGAGAAACAAATGAAAAAATAAACGTCAGAACCATTAAATTCAATTTGTTATAATTCAGTAGGCTTATAACTACCTTTAATGGTTATAAGAACAAAGAGAGAAAAAGAGATAAGAAGGAGAGAAGAAATATTGATATTGATATTTCAAGAGAAATGGTGCACCTTAAATGGTTACCATACATGTCTATTTATAGTATAAAATATTACTATGCAAGAAATATAATAATAATAAAATTAACATCCAATCTAGATATTTTATAACACAATCTAGATATTTTATAACACTCCCCCTTGGATGACAATTTTATTAGAGAATAACTAGTATTGCCTCGTTAAAAACCTTGCTAAAGAAAACTCATTGGGATAAAACTTTAGCTAAGGGAAAAAGAGTGCAGCATAAAGTTGACTCCCCCTCAAGTAGGCAACGCCTGAGTTGTTACATCTTCTGAACATGCCTCATGCCAATATTATGAACGTGTGTTCTGAAAATAGCAGTTAACAGTGCTTTGGTATAAAGATCAGCAGAGTTGTTGATTGAACGTATCTCATTTTAATCTGGTTGTCTTTTACGATATCTTGAGTATATGAGAAAAATCTGAGGTTTTCATCTGAAACTGTATCATCTAAATCTTTTATGTACAAGTTTGGCCCTCGTGATTTGTCTACAGTCTCCTTCATGGTTTGTTCAAACCGTTGTTTCAGTTCCTATTCCCTTTCAGTCTTTTTCTGAGCCTTACCAATATACCATTCTTTTCCATCAAACTTATGACCGTTAAGACCGTTTATAGCTTTAGCGCCTCGTCAGCATTTATGTTTTGTTCTGTCATTTTTGATACTCTTCTTTCATTTGTATTATGTAAGCTGTATTATCTTCATAGATAGTTGTTACGCTTTTATAGCGTTCTAGTCCACAAGAATCAATAATGATTTGTATCATTGATCTTAACTAAAATCATTCCCGAGTAGCTTCATGTAATGCAATCACTTCGGCATGATTTGATGATGTTGCAACAAGTGTTTGTTTTGAGAACGTCATGATATTGCGGTGCCTCCATTTAGGAATACATATCCAGTTTGAGATTTAGCTTTATGTATATCGGATAAATAATCTGCATCTGTATAACCAAACAAATCTTGTTTCGAGTTGTTAGAATAAAATAATTATAAATCAGTAGTTCCCCGAAGGTATCAAACTATTTGTTTGATCCCATTCCAATGTCTTTTGGTAGGGGCTGAGCTGAACCTTGTCAACAAATTAACTGCAAAAGAAATGTCAGGTCTTGTACAATTTGTAAGATACATAACAGTCCCAATTGCACTAATATATGGAACTTCTGATCCGTTAATATCTTCATGATCTTCTTGGGGATGAAATGGATCAGTGTCAATATTGAGTGATCTAACAACCAATTGGTTTTATCTTTAAAAAATGTTTTAAAATCTTTTCAGTATAAGTTGTTTGATGTACAAGTAGACCATTAGGCATATGCTCAATTTGCAATCCAAGGTAATACTTGGTTTTTTCAAGATTTTTTATTTCAAAATAATTCTTTAGAAGTTGAATGGCTTCATGGATCTCTTTTTTTGGTACCTATGATATTAAGACCATTGACATAAATAACTACGATATATATCTGGTCATTGTTTTCATAATTAAAACACATGTGCAAATAAGTTTATATGTATACACTTTTCTTATCAAGTAATCACTTAATCCGTTATACTATTGTATCAATCCATATAAAAATCTTTGTGATTCAATGGAATACATTTCTTTAGGTTTTGCGTTAGATGTTTCTGATACCTTAAACCCTTCAGGTATATTCATATATATCACTATCAAGTGATCCATATAGATAAGTAGTAACAACATCCATGAGATGCATTTAAGTAACTACCAGGTTGATTAAGTATCTAATAAGTAATTGTATCCATTACATAAGAATAAGTTTTCCTCATAATTCATTTCTGGTCTTTGTGGGAAACCTTGAGTTACAAGTCTAGTTTTGCCTTGTATCTTCATTTGCACATTTCTTTTTCGGATAAAAATTCATTTATATCCCATACGTTTCACATCTTTAAAAGTGATAACGATTGATCCGAAAACTTTTCTTTTATCGAGCGATTCTGATTCAGCTCGTATTGCTCCTTTCCATTGAGCTCAATCATGTCCATTTTGTATATTCAATGATAGATTTTAGTTCCAGATCATCATCTTTATTCATGAAGTCATTGTAACATTATATGAAAATATCTCATAGAAATTTTAATTTCATTTTGGTTCCATAATATTGCATAATTTATCGCAATTTTAGTATTTTCATTTATCAATATCCTCTGCAGAAGGAGTATTGATTTGTGGTTCTTGTTGAACACTTTCTTTTACCTCATTATCAGCTGATTTTTTTTCTAGGATTTTTATCTTTGGAACCAATTGGTCTCCCACGTTTCTGCCGTAGCAAAGACTCATGAGTGACATTATTGCCAGCTTTTGTAATTTCAATTCTAGCTGAAGCATTTACTGCTGGTATATATGATTTAGTCACTTATTTTTTGTATCTTTAAATGCATAAAGTAATTAATTTGCATGTTCTTGCATATGCATTATATTTGAACTTTCTTTTCGCATTCTTTTGTGCGATGATCAATATTCCTTAATTGATGTTCACACCATGAAACATCATTTTATTTATATTTCATTTCTCCCCCTAATATAGGGAACAATGTTTCATTAAAGTGACAATTGACAAAACTTGCTGTAAAAACATCACCCGTCATGGGTTCAATATATCTTATGATTGAAGATATTTCATATCTAACATATATTTCAATCCTTCTTTGAGGAACCATTTGTTGTGGTTGTTCAATTAAAAATACACTGCACAATCAAATGTTCTAAGATGGAAAATATTTGGTCTCCACCAAAATTAAGTTGGTAATGGAGAATATTTATAACTTGCACTTGATTTAATGCGAATTAATGTCACATCATGTAAATTTACATGTCCCCATATAAATATTGAGAGTTTTGTACTCATTTCTAATTGTCTAGTTATTAGCTGTAAGCGTTTATCTATTGATTCAGCTAAACCAATTTTGTGTATGCACATGAGCAACTGGATGTTCAACAACAATCCTTTTAGACATATAATAATCATTAAAAGCTTGAGATGTTAACTCACCAGCATTATCAAGTCTCATCCTTTTAATGGTGTAATCAGAATAATGTGTTCTTAATTTAATAATTTGTGCAAGAAACTTTGCAAATGCCATATTATGGCTTGATAACACACAAACATGAGACCATGCGTTAGATGCGTCTATTAGAAAAATGGTCCACATGATGGATGAATTGGTCCATATATATACCCTTGAATTCTTTCAAGAAACATTGGTGATTATTTCTCAATGTGCTTTTCATTAATCGCCATATGTGATTTTCATTAATCACCATATGTGTTTTTCGTTAATCACTATATGTGCTTTTCATTAATCACTATTTGTGCTTTTCATTAATCACCATATGTGATTTTCATTAATCACCATATGTGCTTTTCATCATATATCATTTTCACCATATGCGCTTTTAATCATATGTGCTGCGCTTTTCGTCATATGCACTTTTCATTATATGCGCTTTTAATTATATGCGATGCGCTTTTCATCATATGCGCTTTTCATCATATGCGCTTTTAATCATATGCGCTGCGCTTTTCATCATATGCGCTTTTTATCATATGCGCTTTTAATCCTATGCGCTTTTCGGTGCTACATAGATATTTCTCATTTTCGATTATCATTGACTGATAATCATATCCATTATGATATATATCAGAGAAACTTAACAAATTTCTCTTTGATTTGGGAGAAAACAAGACATTGTTTACCAAAAAATTCGTACCATTTGGTAATATGAAATTTTGCCTTTTTCGTTTCTTATATCAAGTTTGCAAGAGCTGATATAGTATTTATAATTCCTTCATTTGATTTAAATCAATGAAATATTTCTTAGATTTGATCATAGTGTGTATGTTACTACTATCTGCAATACATAGGTCTTTACCATTTAATTGATGTTGTATTTCTGCAGGATTCATACTAAAACTTCAAATAAGATATGCAAATAATGAGTTATATTTCAGCAAGATAATCAAATTATATTACCTGCAAACAAGTTATAATCTGAAGTACATAAAAGATAACACTTAATAAAACATATGCGTTATGGTCTAAAACCATTTATTTATGAGTGATACATAAAAAAACTAGGCATCTTAGAAAATTCAAACCATTCAAGTCTCAAGGTAGCTCAGGGTTAATTTAATCAAGATTTGTCAACAGATTCACTCTCGTTTTCTTTTCTTTTGGGACTTATTTGTAGAGCTAAACAAGATGTTCATGTATTCAAGAAATACTAGACTGGTGATCCACGTTACCAGATCATTAATAAGAATCTCCGAAATTCTTATAAGAGCGTCTACTAATATCTTTAATTTTATTCTTTCATGGATCACTGTTATTATTTTTTATTTTTTATTTTATTTTTTATTTTTTTTTATTTTTTTATTTTATTTTTTGATAATTAATATCGTATCTATCTTTGAGTATTTTCCATAATACACTTGGATTTTCGATCATATAATATGTAGATTCTAAGGACTCGTCAATATGTTTGCTAAGAAAAATACTTACTATTGCTTTCTCTTGTTCGGAATAATTGTTATTTTCATTCAGGGTTTCTAAATTACAGTTTGATTCGAGATGTTTTTCTACATTCATAACCCATGTTAAGTAGTTGTTCCCACTTGTTCTAAATGAGCAAATTTAAGCCTTTTCAAATTCGACATTTTCTATTATCATAAAGATGAATAACATAAATCATAATCATAATCAACTTCTATTCATAGACAAATAATAAAATGAAATTAGAATCATTTTAAATTCATAAGCAGCAAACAACAGAATAATGGTATGATTACAAATAATAAAACCACAAGGGCAGGATAGAATATAGGTTCACCCGGTGGTATATTAGCAACAATGATGATAGTTAATATGACCAATACAATAGGAAAAATCATCCTTGTGTGAATCATTTTTACAAAAACTTTTTGAGAGTAGTAATCTGAAAAAGGAAGATTGATTTGTAAAAATGTGAAAACGGAGATGTTTATTTTATATTTGAAAAATATAGTTGTTGTAACGTCGTCAGTTGACGTTAACAACCGTTATGTATATATGACCGTTGTAACGTCGTTAGTTGACGTTAACGAATAAAGTCACTATATCAAAACGCGTATGAGTAATATAAAGGACAAGATTTTTTTTCTTATTTTAACTTTTAAGATTTACTTTTAATAAAAATACAAACTACTTTTTCTTATTTTAACTTTTAAGATTTACTTTTAATAAAAATACAAACTACTTTTTCTTATTTTAACTTTTAAGATTTACTTTTAATAAAAATACAAACTACTTTTCTTATTTTAACTTTTAAGATTTACTTTAAATAAAAATACAAACTACTTTTTCTTATTTTAACTTTTAAGATTTACTTTTAAGAATAAACATTAGTATGCATGAAATAAATAATGATTAATTGCATAAGTAATCATAAATGTTAGATAACATATAAAGACCCCATCGTATTCGTATTGATCGGAATTAATCTCGACCCATGGTACCGTGTTGTCAAATGACGTGTTGCGTACATAAAGTACCGTGTTGTCAAATGACGTGTTGCGTACAATCATGAGGTCTTATTAACATAAATATAAATGTTAGTGAAGTTAATAAGAGTCAGATTACAGAAAATATAATTCAGGCGGTATAACCGACCATATATAACTTAAATAACATAAATATAAATGTTAGTGAAGTTAATGAAAGTTAGATTACAGAAATATAATTCAGGCGGTATAACCGACCATATATAACTTAAATAACATAAATATAAATGTTAGTGAAGTTAATAAAAGTTAGATTACAGAAATATAATTCAGGCGGTATAACCGACCATATATAACTTAAATAACATAAATATAAATGTTAGTGAAGTTAATAAAAGTTAGATAATTTCTTACCTTGATTAGTGACGTGTGCTTGCTTAGATAAACCTTGATTATAAGGAGCACTTCGTGCTGATAACGTGTTATAATTCAGTAGGCTTATAACTACCTTTAATGGTTATAAGAACAAAGAGAGAAAAAGAGAGAAGAAGGAGAGAAGAAATATTGATATTGATATTTCAAGAGAAATGGTGCACCTTAAATGGTTACCATACATGTCTATTTATAGTATAAAATATTACTATGCAAGAAATATAATAATAATAAAATTAACATCCAATCTAGATATTTTATAACACAATCTAGATATTTTATAACACAATTCAATTATTAAGAATTAAACAAACCTAAATAAGACTTGTACGCTGTAAAATAAAAGAGAATAATCACCTAAAATTAGACTTTCAAACACCTAACTCTGGATATATTTGGTTTGTAGTCCTAGAAAAGAGTCAACTTTCAACACCTTAGAATCATCATTTTTACTACAAAAACAGGTGAACCAAAACTGGCAAAACATCTCTGCTGCCATTGAAACAGCAAAAATGGCAGTTGAAGCTAAGAAGAAGATAATATCAGCAGCGTCAGCTAGGTCACACACCAGAAAATCCAGATCCAATTCTTCTTCTTCATCTTCATCTTCAGGTACGCATTGTATTCTCCTTATTATGTCATTTTCAATTGTGTACTATTTTGATGCGTTATTTGTATATTTGATTCTGATCTTTATTAAGAAAATGAGTAATACTGTATTATTGATTTAATTAGACTTATTCAGTAGATGTTTTAGCAAAAAAAATAGTTAGATTTAGATTTGATTTAGACTTGTTTTGGTCAAATGAGTCATTATTGTTAAGCTGCAACTTAATTTAGGTTTACCTTTCTAAGTTTGATCGAATAAGCGTATCATCGACTGTTATTATACATGGATGAATTAATGAATTATACTAATAATAAGTTATGCTTTCATCATCACTATTTAATTAATTAAAATGTCAATTCTAGATCTTAAGAAATCAAGTGGTAGGTGTTTGCTGAAAACGTATCAATTTTTTGCCCTAAATTCTACTCAATTGAAGTTTATAATGTCTATGTCAAGCTTATAGTTATTGCTATTGTTTCTATGTAACTAATTGAAAGTTCAACCAAAATTGTACCATATGTTATCATCATTGTAATTGTAACTTTTTATACATAAAATAGAATTTTAGGTAAATTTTGATAGATCATCAATTGACACTCAAGTAGTCAACTAGGTCAAGGTAAGTATGAGTAACCTATTTACTCTGAGTTATTTGGATGTACATTTGACTTACATATGTATAGGAAAGCTAAGAAATAGTTATAAGTAAATTGATTATATTGATTTTGATATAAATTATTAAATACCCTATCGATCTCAATGGTTGAAGCTCTTGAAACATTTCAGGGATTGTTATCAAATTTCTAGCCGTCTTCGTTATCGGTTTTTTTGCATGGGCATATCAAGTAGGTTGTCCGCCCGCACCCAAGAAAGTGGGACCACCCGATGGACTCCCCATAACATCACCTAGAATCAAGCTTCGCGATGGAAGACATCTGTCCTATAAAGAATACGGTGTACCAAAAGAGTTAGCCAAATACAAAATCATATTTTCCCATGGCTTTGACTCTGTCAAGCATTATAATGTTATTGCCACATCCGCATCTCCGGTATGTAATTTTATTTTCTTTTCTTTATAGTTGGTTATGGTGATCATTTATTAGTTTTGGCATTGGAGTTGACTGAGTACTTGTTGTTTGACTTTGGCAGGCTCTGGTTGAAGAGTTAGGTATATATATTGTTTCATTTGATCGACCCGGTTATGGAGAGAGTGATCCCGACCCTAAACGAACTTTGAAGAGTTTGGCTTTAGATACCGTGGAGCTTGCTGATCAACTAGAACTTGGATCCAAGTTTTATGTAGTAGGCTTTTCTATGGGCGGACAATTGATTTGGCCGTATTTGAAGTACATTCCTCATAGGTATGCTTCTAAATTAGCAGTCTCGAGTATTGCATATGACTCCTTAATAATTTAAAATAGTCATAGCCTGGTGAATTTGGGTCTAGGAAACAATCTTTGTGCTAAATGCAAGTGGAATGTTGTGTACAAAGAGTCAACCCTCTTTCGCGCGCCGTTTGAAACCAAGGGGTTCAGGCGCACTTTTAAAACCAAGTGTTGTCATTAGAGGTGGCATGACCCATTTAGATATAAATGGGTCAGTTCTGATTGTATTGTATTTCGAACAAGACAAATGGGCTGGTAAGAGGTTAGTTAATGAACAGGTCATATGCATGAAACATCTTAATTCTTTTTTTAATCCAAATAGTTATTGAATTAATATAACTTTTACTTAAAGACAAGCAATTTTTTGGAGATACACTATTCTGGATTAACACAAGCCGATCGACCCGCGGAAAATTTTTTGTTTTTACAGTTAGTTAACTCCGTGATAAATGGTTGAAAAGATCTCTATAAAGGGTTGGATTTTAGAACCACTGCTTGAAACGATGAAATTTGAATATGACGAACGATTTCCATTTGGATTTTTATTTAACTGTAAAAGGTTAACTTTCCTTTATATATATTTTTTTGAACGGCGATTTTTTGGCATCAGTAGATCATTTATTTCAACGACCCTCATCATTTGCACGTATCTCACATGTCCAGGCGGAAACCCGAACCCGATCGACGGTACCCGGGAACACATCCATTCGGGCAGTGTTCCTGGGTAGAGGTCCGTGAACGAATCCGGTAAAACCTCTTATAGGGTCCATATATACCACCGTTATTGGTGTTCAATTGTTTTAAAGAAAATCATGTCATCTCTAAGGATCGAACCCATGACCTCTCCCTATCCCATGACACAAAGTACATGGGGGAACCTTTGGGCTATGCCCGCAAGTTCAACTTTCCTTTATATTGATCTGATTGAAGTTAATTTAATTTATAATATTAAAACAGGTTAGCAGGAGCAGCTCTTATAGCACCGGTAGTTAATTATTGGTGGCCTAACTTACCAGCAAACTTATCTCGACAAGAATTTTCGAAGCTGTTTATCGAAGATCAATGGAGTTTTCGGGTTACTCACTACGCTCCGTCACTGACCTACTGGTGGAATACTCAGAAATGGTTTCCTTCTTGCACTGTTATTGCGCGCAGTCCCGATGTTCTTACTGAACAAGACCGACAACTTAAGCCAAAATATACTGCTGGAAGAGAACTCGTTCAGGTACTTCACTTAAGTACCATGTTTAAAACTAATCACCTATTATCACTAACTTCATAAGCACAATTATGTAATTGTCTAAAGAATTTAACCAATTTGATTATGAATGAGTTTGTTTTGGGTTGTGTACTTGTTTTAATCCCAAATTGGTCAAACCACACAAATGTTAGCCAAAAAGGGTGCAAGTCAAATGGGTCAAACCAATTGATAGTGGCCCCAAAGTCTAATTTTGGTAACCTCCAAAATCTTGTTTATTTGAAAACCATATTTTTTTTAGAAAAGCAGTAGTTAGTATTAGCTATAATAAATAAATTTGATTATGAAAGTGTGGATCTAATGTTTACCATTTTCATGTGGTCTAAAAGGGTCAAGTAAGACAACAAGGAGAATTCGAGTCAATCCACCGCGACTTAAATATTGGATTCGGTGACTGGGAATTTGATCCAACCGAAATTGAGAATCCATTTCCAAACAATGAAGGATCGGTTCATATATGGCAAGGTGATGAAGATAAACTTGTACCTGCAACACTGCAACGTTACATTGCCCAACAACTTCCATGGATAAACTATCATGAGATCAAGGGTGCTGGTCACATGTTCCCTTATGCTGATGGAATGGTCGACGATATTCTAAAAGCGCTGTTACTTGGTGAAAATTAGCTTGTAGTTGTACCATGTTTTTTTGCTCTCGACTTATTGTAATGACTTATTGTAATGTATGTAAGCCTTTAAACTTTGTCACACCCATTTTTTAACAAACCAATAGTTGTGTAAGATATAATGTGTTATTTGGCGGGTCTTATTTTTTACTTGTTTTGAGTATTTTGGTGCAAAAGGTGTATATTTGGCAGGAAAAACCCCGCCTCTGTGTTTTCTTTGGAAACCCACCAGACCTACCACGAAAGAGTCGGATGCCGGAAAATTACCTCCACTGGGTCCTCATACATGTGACGGGCCGGAGCAATTATCATCGCACTGTTACAAGAGTTGTAAATTTTTGCCGCGAGCGAGGATTGAACCTGCGTCTATTTTAGGTCCAAACTTCCACATGGTGGCTCCCAGCTTCAAAGGTACCGGGTACCACTGAGCTATTGCTACATTGGTTGTTTCGAGTATTTGCTATTGTGAAAGAACACTTTTACTTGATGATCAGGGAACGAGCTCTTCAATGAAAGTGCGTTTAGTTGCAGAAAAATGTAGGTACATCAATGAACATCTTTTATTTAATTAAAGCATATGCGAAATACAGTAATAAATTACTTGACCGTATTTTTAACAACCATATGTACCATATCTTTCAGGCAAAACATTAACAAGAGATTGCAGGTGACTTTGAGTTCCTTGCAAGAGGTATAATGTTCGAATCCTGTCTAGGACGAATATCTTGTGGTGGCTAGCGAATGGTTGGAAACAGCCATAGACTAATCCTGCTAGGCTCCCGGGTAGCTCGAACAGGAAAAACCTTATACCTTATTAACATGTTGATGTACTAACTTGTTATTAGTAATATATATACTTTGGGCATTGATCTAACGATATCGGATTATTTGGGTTCGAGTTCTGAAGATAAGAAAAATGTGAATACTTTGGGGCTTTTCAGATCTCAGTTATGAAAATGAAATGTGCATATTGTACAATTAATAGGATTTTTCAATTAATACAATCAGTTAAAATCCCATATAATCAGTTTTTTATGTCTGTCAATCTATACGTATGTCTATATTTAGTAAAAAAGGAAAAAGAAAAATGTTTGATAACAACCTTAAAACAAGTTAAAAGATGATTCCCTAAGTTTTCTATTTTACTTTTTTAAAATGAACCATTAATGCTATTTCACTACATTTGTCAAGAGTCTGAGTATTTGATGACACCACAAACTCAACTAAATCAAATTAAAGCATCACCTCCTTCAATTGCAACAAGAGCAACAACAATGGCGGTTGAAGTAAAGAAGAATAAATCAACAACATCAAGTAGATCCAAAACTATGAAACCCAGAAAAACAAAATCTTCCTCTATTCTTTCTTCAGGTTCTGTTCTCATTTTCTGATTTTCCCCCCCTTTTTTCATCTTACTTTTGTTTCTTACAATTGCAAACTTACTTGATGCATGCATGCAAATTTCGTATGTTGTTATTATTTATTTAGTTACTTTTGTGTAAACATCACATTTTTCATCTTGTTCATTGCATATTACTGACATGCAGAATGGATTTTATTCATATGGTTTTAGGATCTTAAGATTTGACTTTTTTGGTCAATGTACTTAACTACTTATGATTTGGGCTTTGTAGTCCATATATAAAATACAAGAGTATATATTAGAAATGTGTATATCATAATTTTGGATCAAATAGTTCACAAATAAGAATGTACAGCCTTACAGGTATATTATAAGGATGCTGATCACAAAATTCACTTAAGGTTATGTTGTATTCTTTGTTAAATTGGGGTATTTGCATTAATTGAAACCTTGTGTTGTAGCTCATGTAGACCACAGTAGTGGTCTGACTCTCTTAGAGAGAGGTCAGGAGTTTGACTCCCGTGGGGTGCAGCATTGCACACAAGGTTGTTCCTTTACCCTTGAATTACACCTAAGGGTGTCTTCCACACATTGCGTTGCGGGTGCAGTGGGGAGGGGGGTTTTACTGCCAATGCCCTCTGATTGGGCCAAGTTTCTTCCTGGGCAGCAGTTGTGGGCGGTTTATGCAACTGCGGGAGATGAACGCGTGGGTGATCTCGTACTGCTTTTTTATATAAATTTTTTTTTGCATTAATCGAAGGTTACCATTTATGGTGCCTTTTATGTTTTACTAATAGACGCCAAGGTTAAAATTTACTTTGAACCAGAAAAGTTTAGAAGCTTTTGAGAGTTCTGTACAAAAGTTTCTCATGTGATGAAACTGTTTCAAGTTGGTTGGATCAAATTTGTAAATTTTATGGTTTTGCTAAAAGAAAGATAGAAATTTATGGTTAGAGTTATTTATACTGTGACGTAGTCGCAATCGACCTGTGTTTAGCCAACTGATATTAGCTTGTTTGTGCTTTGAATAACTTAAAATATTTCAGCTAATTTCAAGAAATTGCTACTCGGCTTCATGATTGGGTTACTGGCATGGACTTACCAATCCATTTGTCCACCCCCACCGAAGAAACTTGGATCTCTGAATGGACCTCCCATTACGTCACCTAGAATCAAGCTTCGTGATGGAAGACATTTATCCTATAAAGAATTCGGTGTACCAAAAGAGATGGCGAAATATAAAGTGATATTTGTCCATGGCTTTGATTCTTTCAAACATCACAATGTTATTGCCACCTCAGCCTCTCCGGTATGATTTCTATCATATGTTGTTGCTCACATATCTATCATGTGTTTGCTAATGCTTATTCTATTGCTAATCTTTTTATTCGAATTGGTTATGGTTATCATCTTACCCAATACACAAGGAAAAAAGTAGGTTTTATACAAAAAAAAGTTTAATATAAGCAAATTCATAATAGAACAACAACAACAACAAAACCCAATACCACATGCATTGATCAATCCTAAATTAGATGTTAAGGATCTAATTTAGGAATTGAGTGCAATGAGGGGTGGATGGTGGTGTTGTTAATGTTTTTGGGACTTTATAATCGTCTTTTACTTAGATTCAAGTGATTAATCACCATGTCCCGGTCATGATTGCATTACCTTAGCTCGATTATGATTGATATTTGGGCGTAGTCACAAGTGAATCACAAAGACCAGAGCAATTGCACAGTATCAACAACCTAAAATGAGAGGCCAAACTCTCTATTTATAGGTTTGGAATATTCGCAGAACCAATGTTCGCGTATACATAACAAATCCGCAATGTTTATGCGTGACATCTTCGCAATCTCAATTTATGCGGACTTCCGCAATGTTATAGCGCAATACGCAGTTGTCATTTATTTATGCGGCTCTGTTTGCACATGCATTTGTATTGCCTTGGCACTTAAAATATGCATATACATGCCTATGTATATGATCGCGTGGTGTAGGGGAGGTGAGATGTCGACAATCATTCCTCTATCTTTGAATAAAGAGAAGTTATTTCTCCACACACAGAGTGATACACTCCACGAAGTAGAGAAAGTCTCCTATCTCTGTTCGACGGATAAAGAGATTGCTTCCGAATGGACCTCCGGCCAATAAGTAGGAAAATTTTTTGAAAAAAAATAATAAAAAATAAAACACGAGACGCCATGAAAATGGTAGGATCAAATTTCCATGGATTCTAAATCTTAGACATTCAATTTAGGCTGTAAGTGTCAGTCAAGTCGCCAATAAATACCATCCCAAAATAGCCTATTGATTGGGTCCGAAAAGAGGTCTCATATTCAAACCTTAGAAACTGTATATCTTTATGGTCCGAAATAGTCATAGGATAACCCGATTAGGCCGCATACATGTGGGAAAACATACTTCTCTTTTTTTTGCTTCCTTTCAGGCTCGGGTTTCCGACTCGCTTTTTTTTTTTTTTTTTGGTAAAGGGTAAATATATCCTTAGTAACTGTTTCCGACTCGCTTTGCGAGCCAACTAATTTCGAGACGACAACCTGCTTTGCAATGCAAGAACTTATTGCTTATTCATCTGCTTATTATTGCTTGTTTCAACAGCAGATACGTAACACCAAACACTAAATTGAAGCCATTTATTTTCTTAGCTTATTATATGCAAAAAGTAAACAGGTTGATACCTACTCATGTTTTAAGCACGTTATATAATAAATAAATTTGGAAATGACTCTACTTGGTTGGCTTTTAAAAGGCTCTTATCCAAGATTTGGGAATCTACATTGTTTCATTTGATCGACCGGGTTATGGAGAGAGCGATCCGGACCCAAACCGAACTTTAAAGAGTTCGGCTTTGGATATAGAGGAACTTGCTGATCAGCTCGAACTCGGATCCAAATTCTACGTAGTCGGTTTCTCTATGGGTGGACAAATCATTTGGACTTGTCTCAAGTACATACCTCACAGGTATTCATGTTAGAAGTTGGATACATAAGAACTAAGTAAAGTTCATTATAGTATAACTAAATTAATAATCCAATTTAAAACAGGTTAGCAGGAGCAGCTCTTATAGCTCCGGCAGTTAATTATTGGTGGCCTCGTTTACCGACACAGTTATCTAAAGAAGCTTATTCCAGGCAATACCTTCAAGACCAATGGTGTCTAAGTGTTGCTCACTACCTTCCATGGCTGACTTACTGGTGGAATACTCAAAAACTGTTTCCTTCTTCTAGTGTTATTTCTCGCAGCCCCGAAATTTTCTCACGCCAAGACTTGGAACTTGTGCCCAAGTTCGTCACTCCTAAATCCATTGAGGTAATTTTTCTCTATTAATCTTCATTTAATTTTAAATATCACTATTACTTTTATGGGCCGAGTGTCTGAAAGTGTATCAAACTATAATTAAAACTTTACGTGTATGTACAGTTTTTTAAAACTTTGTATTATATGTAATAACCATTGGTTATCTACTTTCGGATGAAATTATATTTATAACTTGTAAGTCGAGTTGGTTTATGTTCACTTATGTTTGTTACGTAAGTGTAAAATAATTGTTACTTGATGAAAAGGTCGTTGAATGCGCTCATTAAGAGTTTCATACATACAATTGAACCTTTTGAATTTGAATTATCAATAAAGTTCAATAAATACCCAATTCCACGAATGTGGGGTATGTAGAGGTGATTCATCTAATTTCGAACACTTAACCCTAAATTTATTTCTGAAGGTAGATGGTTGTGTATGTTGATCAACCTATGGATCGTATATGAACTCTACTTACTAAATTAAATGTTACTATTTTTTGTGTGTTACAAGGATCAAATAAGACATCAAGGTGAATACGAATCCATCCATCGTGACTTGAATATTGGATTTGGTAAGTGGGAATTTGATCCAACGGAAATTGAGAATCCATTTCCAAACAACGAAGGGTCGGTTCATATATGGCAGGGTGATGAAGATATACTTGTGCCTGAAATCCTACAACGTTATATAGCCCAACAACTTCCATGGATAAAGTATCACGAGCTTAAGGGTGCTGGCCACATGTTCCCTTTTGCTGAAGGGATAAGTGATGCTATCCTTAAAGCGCTTCTACTTGGTAAAAGTTAGCTTAAATATGCTTTTGGGGTTTGCTTTCTAGTTATGTTAGTCTCTTAGACTTTGGTGCAAACCTTTTAATGTCTGTATGAATAAGGTTTTACGCTCATATATGGAGCTTTTAGATCGCTTGTTAGTTTTTACTATAATATAATTTGACCAATTTCGAGCTCGTTCACTGAATGTCACTTTTTTTACACAACTCAAGAACGCATAACTCTGCTTATTCTCAAAATTATAAGATGATAAAGTTGTTGCATTTGATGTTTTAAGCTTACTACAAGTTGGATCTGAAGCAAACTTTTTATCAACACCGAATCAGCTTGAACTGATTCATCGTGCCCCATGACTATTGGGCATAACTTGTATAGAACACATCAAACTATCCGTGCACAAAACTTTCCCTGACCCCGTGTCCCGAGCGGTCGATCGACAAAACTTTCCCTGACCCTGTGTCCCGAGCGGTCGATCGGGTTACTCCTAAAGCCCGCCCCTAAATAGTATGTAAATGTACGTGGTTTCTCATATTAATTGTTTTGTTGTTGGTAAATGAGTTGAGTCGAACCAAATTAAATAGTTTGCCAAGTTTTCATGATGCATTATTGTTCAAGAGTTATTCAATGTGGTTCTAGTTTGACCAAAAATCACGGTGGTCATATTAATTTTATGAGCCGTGTTCAATAAGTAAATAATACTCCGTACCTCACAAGTATAGAGATGAATTGATGAATGTTGACGTTGATATCGAGACGGAGACATGAAAGACAAGTCGAGAAAATTTGAGCTACTTTAGAATTTAAGTATTAATTTTTAAGTTTTTAAACCTTTCTAAATAAATGATTCAAACGTATACAAAATACAAAGTATATTTTTACGCTATATTTTTTGCTCCTTTTGTATATATTGGGTAATGTGTAATTGCATACCTACCACACCTCAATATTCTCAAACATATTTTTATTTACATAAACATTTTGACGCTAAAATTCTCTTTAAATATAGTCAGTAAATTTTTTTTTTTTTTTTTTCGAAAGGCAAATTCATCAAACACGAAAAACGCTATAAGGGGGCCTAACCCATAATTAAAACTTAAAAAACTGCATAGCAACTCAAGTCCTTGAAACTTAGACCCCCGGTTGATATAAACTGAAGTGGGATCTTAAGTTTATAATTATATTTTTTAATTTTTTTAGAGATACCCAGGGGTAGTTTGGTAATCTCAGCACGAGACTTGAGTTAAATCCGAAGTCTACTTTATGCTCGTAATTTAAATTTAGTATATCTAGTATTAATCCTTAATTAATTACGCCGTATGTTTTTGATAAATTTACACTCAACCTCCCGCCATACGAGTCATTTCGAGATCTTTATCTAGTTAGGTACTCCTAACCTAGGTTGAAAAAGACGTGAAACGGGGCCGAAACGTTAGCGACTTCAAAACTTCGCAACGGAAAAAACAGGGTCGAAATGGGA